>NC_090837.1:70472598-71153569 GCF_028021215.1 Eschrichtius robustus
TGACATTAACTAAGGATGAATTACCATTTCTCTTAAATAGGCTAATAAATACTTAATCCTTCTCTTTCAATTGCTTTTTCATTTTTTATTTTTAGAAAAAGTTGGTCTAGTAATCATTACTAATGGTGACAAAATGTGCTTTTATTCCCTTTACAATCTCTCTCTTTCTTCTCTATCTCTGACTTGCCACTAAATAAGTGAAACCTATATTCAGTGTTGTACAGTCAATTAAAGACATTCTTTTTATGCAACTCTTTATGTTCAAATTTGCCCATATTGGCCAGTGGAAGCCCCTGCTAGCTAGCTTCTCATGTCTCCTGACATGCTTTTTCTAGATTCTGGGTACAGCTTTGACGTTTAGCACAAGAAGATATTCTAGACTCAACTTACAATTTTCCTTTATCAGATCTAGTATGAACCATTTACCAAAAAACCCTGATTCTTTTAGTGAGGAAACAAAAATATGATTGCTCAATGTATTAGTTGTTAATTCTTTGATGTGTCAGTTTGTTCTGAACATCCATGACCTGTACCCACAAGATACTAATAGCACCTTCCCAATTATGACAACCAAAAATGTCTCCAAACATTGCCCAATATCCCCTGGAGGGCAAAATCACCCCAGTTTAGAGTCACTGGCTAACATGAATTAAATTATCATATGAATACTCTCGTGAGCCTTGATTTGTTCCTTTAACAATGTACACTGAAGATCAGTCCAAATCAGCACAGAGATAATTCTCATTATGTTTTAAGATGTCATGGTAGTCTACTGTGCAGCGGTACTGAGTTCATTTAAAGACCCCTACTGCTGAACAGAAAATAAATTTGTGCATATGTTCTTTCATGTTTGTGGATGTGTATCTTCAGGATAGATTCCTAAAAATGGGATTACTAAGTAAGTTAAAGGAAAAGTACATGTGTAATTTTGTTTTATATTGTGAAACTCCCCACAATAATATTTGTATTATTTTACATTCCTTCCAGCAATGTGTGAGAGTGCCTGTTTCATAACAGCTTTCTCAAAGCAGTTTATTTTATTTTGGGAGTGGAGGATGAGGTGGAGACTCCAGTAATACTGGTTTTTCTAATTTATACTGGTGAGAAGTAGTATTTCCAAGTAGTCTTCTGCATTTCTCCTATGTAATTGAAATTAAATTTTTAAAATATATTTAAGGGCCACTTTTTTTTCCTTTGAACTTTACATTTATATCCTTTGTCTATCTTTTTTTCCTACTAGGTTTTGGGGTTTGTCATCTCTGTTTCTTAGAACATTTTTTATTTTAGAGAGATTTTCTTTAATATAATTTTAAAATATTTTCTGATTTGCCATTTGTATTTTGACTTGATCATAGTGATTTAGCCACGTAATTCCTTATTATTTCTTTGGATTTTTTTTTTTTTATTCTTTCTTGGTGTGAATCAAGTGAGAAAAGGCTTTTCATACTTGCAGCTTATAAAATAATTTATTTTCTTATTTTTTATATTTTTATCTGAACTCTATTTGAAATTTTCCAGCTGTGGGTGCAAAGTATGTAACAAAATTTTTATGGCTATCTTTTACCTTTAAAACCATTTATTAAAATATCAATTTTTCTCCAATTATTTGATATGTCATCATTATCTTATACCTTAGTTCTATGTATACATGGGTTAATTTTTTGGGTATTCTACTCCATTCAACTAATGGGGCTAGCTTTCTTGTTCTGGTGCCACAGTGTTTTAAATAGAGAGTTGACAGTATATCTTAATATATAGTGAGACTGAACATCAACATTGTACATCTTCAAGATGTTCCTGGCTAGTTTCGCTTATTTATTTTTCCCTATGATCTTTAGAATCAACATATCTAGCATCAAAAAAAGTATTTTTATTCAACATGGAATGCCTTCTTATTTGTTCAAGTCTACTTGTGTCTCTTCAAAATAAACATTTCCTCATACAGATATTACACATTTCTTATTAAATATATACCTGGGTATTTTATCTCTTCAGCACTATTATAAATGGGGTCTTAACATAACAGCTTGGTGAATGATTCATCAAAATTATTAGCTTTGCATTGTCAAAAAACATAATTTTGAAAATGAAGACAAACCACAGACTAGGAGACAATATTTGTAAAACACATCTGTTAAAGGATTAGTATCCAGAATATATAAGAAGTTTTTGCCATGAAGAAGAAGAAGAAGAAGAAGAAGAAGAAGAAGAAGAAGAAGAAGAAGAAGAAGAAGAAGAAGAAGAAGAAGAAGAAGAAGAAGAAGAAGAAGAAGAAGAAGAAGAAGAAGAAAGAAGAAGAAGAAGAAGAAGAAGAAGAAGAAGAAGAAGAAGAAGAAGAAGAAGAAGAAGAAGAAGAAGAAGAAGAAGAAGAAGAAGAAGAAGAAGAAGAAAGAAGAAGAAGAAGAAGAAGAAGAAGAAGAAGAAGAAGAAGAAGAAGAAGAAGAAGAAGAAGAAGAAGAAGAAGAAGGAGGAGGAGGAGGAGGAGGAGGAGGAGGAGGAGGAGACAGAGAGAAGGAGGAGAAGGAAATCAAACAACCCAATTTAAAAAAAAAGAAAAGGCAAAAGATTTGAACAGGCACTTTACCAAAGAAGATATAAGATATAAGGATGAGAAATAAAAACATGAAAAATATTCAATATCATTACTTATTAGGAAAACGCAAATTAAAATCACAGTGTCAGACTACTACACACTTGTTAGAATATCTAAAATCAGAAGAGGTCAAAGGGCCTCACTTAACACCAAAGGGCAGGGAGATATCATCCTTCCATGAAATAGTACTGACTGGTGAATAGCACTGACTACCACAGACAGCCTTCAGGGTCTTCATGGTGACTCCTCTAACTACAGTTCAAACCTGATCCTAAAACATATTGTTCCCTGGTCCTCATCCTTTTTTCAGTCCTCAAGACTTTTTCTGTCACTCATACTTTCCACATTACCTTCAACAATTGGACTTTTATACACACAGGTCCCTCAGGTTTAAATTTTCTTCTCTGTCTTTGCCCAGTTCCGTTTTACTCATCAGAAGACACACTTGATTCTTAATTATCAGCATAAATTCCTCTTTCCCTTCAGAATGGCTATCACAATTGGAAATTGATTTTGATTCTAAAATCATGTGATGAATGTTTCTTTACCCACTAGCCCATAAAACTCTGAAAGAATGGAGACCACACTTGATTTTACTCCCTATTATATTCTTCATTCTAAGCACAGTTATGGCACATTTAGATACTCTTTCAACATTGTCAAATCAATGTGTGAATGAATGAACAAACACAATAAAATAGGTGACATTATATTTATTGCTGTCATCTAGCAATAAATAATACAAATGTTAATAAAGTGTAGCAAAAAACATGAATATCCAGAAAATTGAGGGTAGAATCTTCAAAGGACTTTAAAAAAAAAAAAATTACTCTTTTTATTTTATTTTAAAAAAATAGTCTCTCTTTTTATTACCTGACAATTACATTAAAATGTTTTTTTCTTGAAGTATAGTTGTGTATAATATTATATAAATTACAGGTGTACAATGTGGTGATTCACAATTTTTAAAGGTTATATTCCAGTTATAGTTATGATAAAATATTGGCTATATTCTTCATGGTGTGCATTATATCCTTGTAGCTTATTTTATACCTAATAGTTTGTACCTCTTAATCCCCTAGTCCTATATTGCCCCTCCCCCTTCCTTTCCCCACTGCTAACCACTAGGAGGTTCTCTATATCTGTGAGTCTGCTTCTTTTTTTCAGTAGTTTGTTGTATTTGTTTAGATTCCACATATAAGTGTTATCATACAGTATTTGTCTTTCACTGTCTAAATTATTTCACTTCGCATAGTGCCCTCCAAGTCCATCCATGTTGCTGCAAAAGGCAAAATTTCATTCCTTTTTATGGCTGAGTAATAGTCCATTGTGTGTGTGTGTGTGCATGTGTGTGTGTTGATAGATAGATAGATAGATAGATAGATAGATAGATAGATAGATAGATAGATAAATAGATAGATAGATAGATAGATAGATCGATCACATCCTTTTTATCCATTCTTCAGTTGATGGACACTTAAGTTGCTTCTATACCTTGGCAATTGTAAATAATGATGCTATGAACATTGGGGTGCATGTATTTTTTTCAATTAGTGTTTTTATTTTTTTCAGATATATACCCAGGAGTGGAATTGCTGGGTCATATAGTAGTTCAATTTTTAGTTTTTGGAGCAAACTTCATATTGTATTCCACAGTGGCCGCACAACTTACATTCCCACCAACAGTGTACAAGGATTTCCCTTTCTCTACATCCTTGCCAACATTTGCTATTCGTGTACTTTTTGATGATAGCCATTTTGACATATGTGAGGTAATATCACATTGTGGTTTTAATTTGTAATTCCCAGATGATTAGTAATGTTGAACATCTTTTCATGTGGCTGTTGGTTATCTGCATTTCCTCTTTGGAAAAATATTTATTCAGTTCTTCTGCCCATTTTTAAATTGGGTTTTTTGTTTTTTTGATGTTGAGTTGTATGATCTGTTTATATATTTTTGATATTAGCGTCTTATCTGTTATATCATTTGCAAATATTTTTTGCAAAATATTTGCAAAACATAAAACAACAGTACATACAACATTCAATATGTTGTCTCTTCATTCGTTGATGGTTTACTTTCCTATACAAAAGCTTTTAAATTTAATTGGGTCTCATTTGTTTATTTTTGCTTTTGTTTCCTGTGTTTTAGGAGATGGATCAAAAAAATACTGCAGCTATTTATGTCAAAGAGTGTTCTGCCTATGTTTTCCTCTAGGAGTTTGTGATATCCAGTCTTACCTTTAGGTCTTTAATCCATTTTGAGTTAGTTTTTGTATATGGTGTTAGAGAATATTCTAATTTCATTCTTTTACATAAAGCTGTCCAGTTTTCCCAGCACGACTTATTGAAGAGACTGTCTTTTCTCCATTGTATATTCTTGCCTCCTTTGTCATAGATTAATTGACCATAAGTGCATGGGTTTATTTCTAGGCTTTCTATTCTGTTCCATTGATCTAAGTGTCTGTTTTTGTGCCAGTACCATACTGTTTGATTACTGTAGCTTTGTAGTATAGTCTGAAATCAGGGAGCATGAGTCCTCAAGCTCTATTCTTTTTCCTCAAGATTGTTTTGGGTATTTGGGGTCCTTTATGTTTCCACGCAAATTTTCAAATTTTTTGTTTTAGTTATTTGAAAAATGCCATTGGTATCTTGACAGGGATTGAACTGAATTTGTAGATTGCTTTGGGTAGTATGATCATTTAACAATTATTCCAATCTATGAGCATGGTATATCTTTCCATTTGTTGGTGTTGCCTTCAATTTCTTTCATCAGTTTCTTATAGTTTATTGAGTACAGGTCTTTTACCTCCTTAGGTAGGTTTATGCCTAGGTATTTTATTCTTTTTGATGTGATGGTAAATGGGATTATTGCCTTAATTTTGCTGATAGATAATTGTTAGTGTATAGAAATGCAACATACTTCTGTATGTTAATTTCGAATCCTGCAACTTTACCAAATTCATTGACGAGTTCTTAGTTTTCTTGTGGCGTCTTTAAGATTTTCTTTGTATAGTATCATGTCATCTGCAGACAGTGACAGTTTTGCTTCTTCTAAAGGACTTTCAACTAAAAACTTTATTAGCCTCTCTTATGGGCTTTGAGTTAAAAGTTTGTTGGAATATAAAGAAATGCCACTTTTTATAACTGAAGCAAGGTGCTGTTAATTATTGATAAAGTTAAGATAATTAAAAAGATATTTAAAGTATACTCATATATCTAATTAAGTTATTTCAACATGTGCTCTCTCTAAAATACAACAGTCTCTAGAATCAAGGAATTATGAAATGTTAAAATTTGAAGATTTAGTTTTTTTAAAAATTCAATTGCCTTACTTTACAAAAGATGACACTGAGCTTGTTTCCAGTTTAAAGATGACATTGAGCCTAGTTCTTCTGATTTCTAGTCTAGTGGTGCTTCTCTTAACTTTTCATTTTAACTTATAGGTTCTATTTTTATCCTCTTTTAATCCATTTCCTATTGTCTTTTCTCAAAGGATACTTGGAAACGTATACTACCCAAAACTAGTCTAATGATAATTTACTCCTAAATATCAGACAAACAAACAATAAAAAACAAAATACAGTTGTCCCTTTGACAATGCAGATTTGGGACTGTGTGGGTCCACTTGTATGTGGATATTTTCCAATAGTAAATACTACAATACTACACAATCCATGGTTGGTTGAATTTGAGGTTGCTGAGGAATCTTGGATATGGAGAGCTGACTAAATTATGCATGGATTGACCCTGTCAACTGTCATTATTCTTTGGTGTGCTCATTTTTTTCTTAAATATTAAAGTAGTAATTATTTATACAACTTTTGTCTTTTTGTAATTTTGGAAAATTATGATTAATAGGTTAATTTCCTTACATTGCTTCAGAATTATAGGCCCAAATGTGGCAGATTTTCATGTCACAGATTCCTAGATATTTTACTTCCAGTATTCTGAATTTTGAATGCAGTTGATTTTGGATTGCCCCTGGGAATTAATATTTTAAAAAAACCCAACTCCCTAAGAAATCCAAAAGCACTACTAGGCTAGGAAACTACAGTCTTAGAGAATTATCAAATTTTGATAAACTATGAAACATACCTAGCCCAACTGAAAAAATAATACTTCTTGATGGATATAGAGTAATATATAAAAGGATTACCTACGGCTTTCAGGGTTTTCTATTGAAACACCCAATTATTTGCGCAGGCAAAATTTAGTACAAGGTGGATTGGTTGAACCAATAAAGTAATCTAGTATGTGAAATATCTAAGTCCTATATTATTCAGATTTAGAAAGCACCTCTCTTGATATTTCTTTCCACTGCTTCACAAATGCCATCATCTTTATGACTGTAGCCTTTTTACTTTTCCTTACTGTTATTGCCTTCCTGCAGACTTTATAACAGCTGTGACAGTTCCCCTCTTGATTCATTTAATCCCCCCTCCTTCTCTCTACTGTCGTTTTCCTCCATCTATTTTAAGTTACAGGAGAGAGACAAGAAAATCACAGCCTAAAGTCTTTCAGAATTTAATGTTTTCACTCTATGGAATATATGAATCACCCACTTGTATATTCTGAGGTTTAGTTTTTATTTCCTTTTCCAAAAGAAATTGTTTTTACAGATTACAAAAACATTAATTTATATATTGACTCTCTTGACACTCTCTTCTCATCTGAAATTTCCCTTGCTCTCTGGTTAAATTCAAATATATTCACAGTATATGGCCAGCAAAATAAAACAGAACATGTGAATATGGTACAAGGTCTTCAGTAGATAACATGTTTAAACTACTGCAATTAACATGAATCTGGTCTTAATTAATAACACAAGTATAATCCACTCACTAGTAGGAATTCAAGACCACATTTCAGGTTCGACTTTGGGAAGGAGAAATGCTAGCATAGTTTAAGGCCAACAACATTTTTCCATCTAGGTACCATTCAGGCCCTGGAGCTTATGACATCATGAAAGGTAAAAACTCTTGCATTATTAGGTGCTGTACCCTATATGGAATCTGCCATTTTTTCATTTTAAATTTTTTTGTAAATCTGTTTCTCAGAATTACGTTGAGGGTTGACATAAAACTCTCCTGAGATGCCTCCCAGTAGTGAGGGTCCTGGCATTTGCAATATCTAACCAGACTAGTAAGAGGACCAAGGTAAAAAAGATAGGCAGTGGATGGCTAAACCAGCTGCCGATACTTTGGGAAGAAACACTTACATATATTGGTGAGCTTTCCACTGGATTTTGTTTGCTGCTTCTTCTCATTGTTGGAGCATTAAATCAACAAGGCTCAGGAAGGGGACCAGGATGGTTGTATTTAGTCCTTGCTACTGAGCTTTCAGACACAACACAATCCAGCTCATGAAGTCTGGGACCAAAGGTACATAGTAATAAGCCATGGATTCGTTCCCTATTTTCCTTCAGCGTATCTCTCTTAAACCTGCCTGTGGTCATGCCAGGTGACTGTTCAGGTTGAGTGTTTGAATTTGGGATCCTTAGTCATGGCTTTGTCACTGTCTCTTCCCTCCTTGAGAATACAACTAAAAGTTATCTGTACCAGAGGAAAAAAACAGTCGGTGCCAATGAACAGTTTATGACATAAATCTAAAAATGACTAAGACTCAGAGTTGTAAGTCAGCAGAGCCAACAACTGAAGCAAAGAACAAAATAAAGAAAAAAATGAATGCAGTTTTGAGATAGCAGTAGATCCAAATATGCATAGAAAGCATCAAAAAGGAATCCAAGCATTAGTGTGGTTATAAAATACACACACAGCCATGCCAGGGCCAAGGAGAAGTTCTAAAATAATTGTTTCCGTGAAGGCCTCAAATTTTAGAAAGTCCTACATTTAAAACTCCCTGGGTGTTGCGACACTCTAGATCAGAGCACTCTATTTTTAAAGGAACCACAATCTATTTCAATTTCTCTATGTTCTACATAGTCCTTGTAGGACATAGACACGGTAAAACATAGACAAATGATTGGTCTTCTGAGAAAGGAAAGAATCCGGTAGTCTGGAAAACATTCCTGATCTATTTCTATAGGTAGGGTCATATACCTCTGTGAAATTTGTAGCCCAAAATAGAGTCTCCATCCTCAGATAATTAAGCTAAATTTAAAGTAGAAGTGAAAATAGAGTACGAGCTCTGAAGCTGAGGTTATGAGATTCTTTTCATTGGTTAGTCCTCTCTATTATTATTATTATTACTACTATTACTACTACTACTACTACTATTGCTGCTACTACTGCTTTGAATTTCACTGAAACACTCTGCCCATATGTAGTCAGTGAGGGTCATCTTCATGACTAAGACTCACTGCTACTTCAGATAGAAACTTCATTGACCCACCCAATTTCTATTTTATTGTTTTAAATTGACATGGCACATCCTCTACATTTGTCATTTTCCTTCTTCACTCTTGCAAAGTTGTCTTCACCAAGATATGGTTTTGATTCACCACGAGTTTAATAAGTCCAATAACAAGCTTCTCAATTAAGGTCGTTTGTATAGACAGGCATCTTAACTGCAAATAAGTGTAGAATTCAAAAATTGCTAAAAACTAAAAAGAAGTCAGGACTTGGGGAAGAAACATCCTCTAAAGTCTTTCCAGTCAGACAATAATTCTTCTTCTTAACACATTACTGACTGGGGGATTTTTGCAGAAACTAACGCCTGTGGCTGGCGATTTGTTATGTAAGTGAATATTGAAACGTCTCCAGTCAATAACGTTCAGGTAACAAAAGACGTATTAAGACGTCTCTGGTCAATAAGTTGTTAAAACACTGGTTTTCCCCCTGAAATTCTCTTTCATATAAGTTATTTAAATAATCAAAGATAGTTTTTTTTCTTATTCTGACTAAAAGATTACATTTTTCACTATTCTCGTTGCTAGTGGTAGCAATATGTTTTAAAATGACACTCTAAGAACCTGACTCAATGCTTCAGATATGATTTTGACCAGCACAAAGCTGAGAAAAATCACACGCCTTTATTTTGAATTATAGTTCTAACTCTATGATAAATTAATTGGATGTAAAAAAAAAAAGAAAGAGTGAAATAAGGATAGGGAGGTGAGATGACAAATTTAATATAGAGATCTGAGTTTATAATGTAAATATTCTGTTTTTGGCTTTATGCCATGCATCTGTGCAGTATTTAGAGATTCCAAGGAGGTTTACATATGCTATATTATTTGATCCACACACCAAACCATTACAGTAGATAAGACTGGGTAATAATCCACATTTGATATTCTTGTAAAATTAAGTATTTACATATGACAATTGCTTAAACTTGAGGCTACACATATTGGAACTCTCTCTTGGTGGAACCTAAACCCCTGGCATAAGTATATTTCTCTCATAGAGTAATTCTCATACATCTGATCCTTCACTCTAATATTAACCGACAAGCTGCAGATTTTGGTGTCGACAACACAAGATGTTTTTCTACTTGAACGTCTTTAAAAGTAAGATTCACAATGCATTAACACTATATAAATGTCACCCTTCTCTTTCCTCTCAAAATCCCATTATTCACTTTTATAATTCACTCAACTATAAGATCTTTCATACCTTTAGCATAATAAGATCAGCTTACATCCTTATCTTTTCTCTCTTTCCCTGGAATTGTTGGCCAGTGTACATGTATATGTGTGCTTGTGCCTGCATGCACATGTGTGTATGTGTGTGTGGAGAAGGGAGAATAGATTTCTCACTTTCACCTCTAAGATTCTGGCTTTGAAATTAAGAGAATTTGAGAGTGTGTGTCTGTGTTTGCCTTTGAGGCTGTGTCTGTTTGGACACATTACACATCATGACCTAATTACTTGTTGTCCCCACCATGTGTGTTCCCAGGTTTACTTCCCTTGTATCTCCCCAATGTTCCAGATGCTTCTTAAATTTCACTCTTATTCAGTAGATTTGAAATCAGTAAGGTTTGGTAGTAAATGTGGAGGATTGTCATTTCTTAATGATCTTTCTTTTCTTCAAAGCCTCTTGCCACAGCTCTACACTAACAAAACTATCTCAGCCCTTCTTCCTGTGGCAAATTTTGGTTTGGGCTTCTAAAGTTTTATTAGCCAAAAAAATCTCTCCTGGAAGATATTTTATTCCTCATAACCCCAGGCAGAAGCCAACACCCTCAAAAAAAGAGAAAAAAGAGAGAATCTTATTGTGGTTTTATAAGTGTCTCCTTGATGCCCCATTGCAAGGACATATTCAAAGCTGCCAAACTTCAAGATAAGTTCCATGCTCAACTTCTGTCTATGGTGTTCAGTAAGCTGTCCCTTCCTCTTCCTGCAAATTTGTGAAATTTAAGGGTTGTTACTGGGAAGACTCAGTGGCACAAATAAACCTTCAAAGTGAGCAAAATCTCACTGATTGTTTTGTTGAAATATCCTTTGTTGTCCAATTCAAAGGAGGAAGTGAGTAATAGAGTGGGAACTGCATTTTGAGAAAACTGGATTCAGTACTAAGCTCTTCAGCTAACCAGCTGGATGACATTTGGGCGAATTATTTACCATCTCTCTACTCAGTTTCTTCATCTTTAAAAAGAGTTGAATTGGCTGCTGATCTCTATGCTTTTGTCTAAGTCTACCACTCTATGTTTATAAATCACTTACTAACCTAACAAATATTTATTGCCTGTTCCTTTGTACCAGACTTTATGCTGGAGTCTAGGGATATGAAGATATAAAATGCAATGTCCACCCTCAATGCATTATAGTCTAACTGGTGTGGAGTCTATATAAATCAATAAATAAGTGCAATCCTCGTGAAGTGTGATAGCAAAGGAAGAATTCCTAATTCAGGTTGTGGGAAGAAAGTGAGCAGTGAATACTGGATTTTATTTACTTTTCCATTTCTCAGTTGTTCAAGGAGGGATTACTAACAGTCTTGTCATTCAAATATATATATATATATGACAATGTATTATAATATTTACATAATTATAATTGTCATTAATTGTTATGTAATTATTGAGAACTGTGTGCTGGTACTGGTCAATATACTAAACATTTAGCATGTGTTATCACTTTTAAATTTAAAATAACTTTATGAGGTGAGTACTTTTGTTTGGTATTTAACTCTGATGAAACATGCAAACCCAAAATTTTCATAGTGTAGCATAATAAATGCTTATACCTCACTTAAGTGTTGAGAGGCTCTTTATTGTAGCTTTCAGTGAATTGATGACTCAAAACTCAGATTCCTTCCATCTTGTAGGGCTGCAGTCTTAAACATATGACCTCCAGTTTCTTGCAGGGAAGACAGAAAATCAAGTTGCATCTCTCAAAATTTTCTTAGTCCTACTTTTCATTTCATAAATACTGAATTACTTGTAGCTCTTTGACTAGCCATACTATTTCATTCATCCTTTTCTTTGTACATGCTATACCTTTAATCTGAAAGTGATTTCTCTCTCATTCCTCTTAGAAAATTTCTATTCTACTTTCATACATAATACTTTTGTAAAGTTTTTAAAATATCGTATAAATTTTCAGGGACTGTAGAGAATTTGTTCTTCCTTGTGTGATGCTAAATGCTAAAAGTCTGACTTACAGTCAGGCAAACAAACACATACCATCCTCTATTCAAATGTACATTGTTCTCATTCAATTGAATATATTAAAAATCAAATTTAACTTTTCATTATTCCTTTCCTTTTAAGGCCCTTATTCTCTGTCAATGGCATGATTTTTCTTTTCCCTTACATATGGTCCTGACTCCCTCTACCTTGAAATTGACTTCCTATAGCCTTGACACTGCTCTTTTTGCAACACAGCATATGATGTCTCCTCTCCCCTTTCCCATGGCCATGGCAGTGGTATGGTTCAGGTTTTCATCACTCCTACCCTGACCACTCCAGTGTCTTCATACCCTCTAACCACTTCCCTCTTCAATATATTTCACCTCTGCTTCCAGAAAGTTATATATTTGTCCTTTTTATGTCCATGATGGCCTACATAGTAACTTATAGAGAAAAGGTACTTAATAAATTACTTTGTTATTAACAATTTCAGTAATATTTATTAATAATGCAAGTGACTATCTACATATACTGATAAAGCCTATGTATTATAGGGGAATCAATGAAGATGATTACCACAAATGAACTTGCAATGTTCTTAGAAATCCAAAGCTCTTAGAGGTACCATTGAGAAAAAAATGATAAGTTTAAGTTGTATAACTCTGTGTATTTGTGTGCATATGCTTATATAGGAACACCAACACACACACACAAATATGAACAATTCATCCTAATAATAAAACTAGCTTGGAAAAAGCCCTTTTCTTCAAACAATGCAAAATTTCTTAGGAAGATTTATTTCATAATCCTATCTAAACCAACATCTTAGAAGGTAAATATAAAAGATATATATACAATAAAAAGGGCTCTTATTAGAAAGAGCAAATGGAAAAGGTCTATTCATCTGCCTGAAGTATACATATATTTGTATCAGTGACCCTCTCCCCAATCAATGAACATAAGTCTAGAACTGTGTGGGTCATTTTAGGGCATACAAAGAAGTAAATCACACAGATCTTGCCTTTAAAAATTAATATTCACACCTTTAGGTGAAAAGAACTTTCCAATCATGGTGTGAAACCAGAAATTATCAAAGAAAATACTAAGATGTTCAAACAAATAAAAATGTAAAATTTCTCCAGGAAGAAATATATATGTAAAAGGCAAATAACAAAATAAAAAATAATACAAGCAACATAAATAAAAAGGGCTAATATCATTAATATACAGTTGTCATAAATCAATAAGAATGCTCCAGGAGAAAAATGAGCAAAGGGTATAAATAAACAATTCACAGAGGAGTAATTATAAATGACTTGTAAGTGCATGAAAAAATGCTCAATCTTAATAGCAATGAATGGAAAACAAATTAAAACAAGATATAATTTTTTACCGGTCAAATTGGCAAAGTTCAAAAATAAGGATAGTATTCAGTTTTGGCAAGGTTTTTGGTAAGCAGGCTCTCTCATATACAGCTATAGAGTGTTGGAATTTGTCTCACTTCTCTGGAAGGCAGTATCTCCTTATATCTTATATATTAAGGATGCACATAAAGTTGTACTAATAGCCTTACTTATTAAAGATATTCTAAAGAAATAATTGGACAAATTTTAAAAGACATATGTACAAAGACTTTCACTGTGCCATTATTTACATTAATGAAAGATAGGAGATAACCTTAATGTTTAACAATAAGAAATTGATTAATATACAATAAAACTATTAAAATGACATACCTAATCTTTTGAAATAGAAAAATGCCATGATATACTGATGAATTGGAAGAGCAGACTGGAGAATAGTATATGGAATATGAATCCATTCTTGAAGAAATTTATTTATAAGTAAAATTCTGGAAAGATTTATATGAAGTGTAAGTGGGTTTAAGTCTGAATGATTTACACAAATGATTATTTTGTTTTCTTTGGTCTTATCAGTAGTTTAATTTTTTAGCATAACTGTGGATTACTTTTATAAAATATAATTTATGCTATAGGTTTAACATAATAGAGTCTTAAATTTAGAAGGAATCATTAAAATAATCTAACCTTTTCCATCCTAGAGACCAGTTTAAGAACCCTCCGAACAGAATGTCTCTAATGGATGATAACTTTGCTTGTCCTGAGTATTGCAAATGAGGAGGCCACTACTCTATGTTCTATTTTGGGATCTTCTAGCCAGTAAATTTTTTCCTTCTTCTGTCAAATTGAAATCTTTTCCCAGTATTTTTGACTTATTAGTCCTAGTTTCTAGTGCTCAGGGAAAACAGAGGAGAATTTTTTTTTTCTACATGACAACCCATCAACTCTTTGAGTAAATGATTATACTCCCTCTTGGTCTTGTCTTCACAAATATCTCAAACCCCAATGGCTTTATTAATGGCTCATATGGCTTTGAGCTTCTCTTTCATCTTAGACATCCTTCCATGTTCCTCCATTCAGAGGCTTGATACATACCATTCAAAACTGGGGTTCAAGTCAGAATAGGAAAAATGACAAACGAAAAAGAACTTCAGAAAAAAATATCTCTGTTGAGTTGGAATGACAAACTCAGGCTTCACGGAAAAGATAGGACTTAATAAAGATCTTATAGAATAAGTGAATTTTGATGACTGAAGAAGAGAAGGAAGGGCAATATGGGCTCCGTGAAGCTAGAGAAAGTTTCCTTTTAAGGCCCAAAACTTCAGTTCAAGAGAGGAATAAAGAGCACTTAAAATTTGCCCTTTTTTTCGTTCATTCTTATATTCTTTTCACTCCTTCCTACTTCCTTTACCATTGTGGGAGATGCCAAAAAATATTCAATAAAACAATGTTTGCTTTCTCACATCTTTTGTTGCTTTTATTGAAGCGTTAATAATCTTTTGGGGTTTTTTATGTTTTTTTAAAATAAATATACCCCTTTTTATTTATTTATTTATTTATTTATTTAGGCTGTGTTGGGTCTTCGTTTCTGTGCAAGGGCTTTCTCTAGTTGCAGCAAGCGGGGGCCACTCTTCATCACGGTGCGCGGGCCTCTCACTACCACGGCCTCTCTTGTTGCGGAGCACAGGCTCCAGACGCGCAGGCTCAGTAGTTGTGGCTCACGGGCCCAGTTGCTCCACGGCATGTGGGATCTTCCCAGACCAGGGCTCGAACCCGTCGTCCCTGCATTGGCAGGCGGATTCCCAACCACTGTGCCACCAGGGAAGCCCAATCTTTTGTTTTAATACTTTGCTTGTTATTATTCTATAAACTATTTCCTATATATAGATTTCAAATTCCCAGGTAAGCAATAAGCAACTTAAAGTCAGGGAGGAATCTTTAATTTCATATTTAGCTCTCCCCATGCCCAGTACCATGTAGGAATGCATATTAGAATGATTTCTTTGGGTTATTAAATAAACGTTGTTGTTTTTATTGTATGGTGATAAGTCCTTCTGCACTATCATCCCATTTCTACCCCATCCCATAGGTGAAGGCTTACATCCTGTGCTGTTGTCATATTAGGAGGAGGAATAAAGTCACAATAACTGTTCTTTGCTGAAGTTTATGTTCCTTCCAGTTGTAGATAAACTCTTACAACTTCTTCATACCACCTACTGTGGTTTTTGTGAAATTCTCAATGGGAGATGGTAGGGATCATTCTGCCCAGTGCATTTTGTTGCCTCTTAAGGCAAGAAGTGGGAAATTTCTGGGGGCTATAGAGCATTCAGTCTAAGAGTTGATACCTGGCTGACACATGTTACTTTACCTCTTACTCATTCCTGTAGGCCTTTCCACTTCTCCTGACACCATTTGATACCATTACAGAGTGATGTCTTTTCAAAATTGTGAACATCTGGTTCTTAAAGCTTAGAATATACTCTGGCTGATCCAAGGGCCCAAACTATTTTCCTCCTAGCTGAAGAGACTCTCAGAAAAGCAAGAGGAGATGATCCTACTTGGTTAATAATATGGCTTCTTTATACAAGAGGTGGAAAAAAAAGAGAGGTAGATGGTGCCTCTGAAGAGGTTTGGGGATTAGTTTTCTCTGTTCACTGTAGTCAAGAACTAACTTAATAAGGTTCATGGTTAGTAGCTGACTCATGATCCTCCAACAGGGATGACTACCACATTGCATTTATCTTGCTAAGATATGTCAAGGGGACAGGCCCTTGGGAAATATATGTAGTAAGCAAAATTTATACACCCAATACCTCCCATCTTTATAGTTAGTATGCTTCTCCTAGTCACTACCCAATATGTATCAAGTTCTATTCTCACCTGTGTCCCCAAATAGAGGTTAATTTATAATAAAATATTTGCACATTTGGTCAGAAATCCTTTACTTAAAGAAAAAGTTTTCCGAATAAATTAAATGATGACTATTATGGCAAATTAGGTAGGCTGTTATTTGATATACTTAGTTAGAAGATCTTCTAAGCTCCCACATATAAGCAAAGTTTTCTTAAGCAGAGTGGCTCTTCCTGGCATCATACAGCACATAACAGAAAACAACCTATGGCCTGAATTCATTATTTCCAGTTCATTTAGAGTTAAATTAAAGCTAAGTAGAAATTCTCTGTCATAAAATTTTGAGGAAATTTGTCATCATGAATACAGCACAGAAGAAAAATTTATGTTCTTAGTTTCTACTCAGACAACTACTTCTTCTCAACGTCACTGGCCATGAGACAGAAGGCCAATATCAATCTCCTCCCCTGCAACTGCTGGATGTTAGCAGGTCTCTACAGGAAAAAGGGGGTCCAAATTTGCTAGAAAAAGGGTAAAGCTAAACTGAGATATGAAGCTGGCTGAATCCTGAGCCTTTAACAAAGAATATGAGAGTAGTGATATAAAGAGAAATTTTTGATGTAGGATGCGGTATCAGGAATGATGAATGGTCAAGGAACATTTACTCCAAACAGTCTAGATCCTAAACACACTATTGTCCCTATTTTCTTCCAAAGTCAATTTAAGCTCTTGATTAGTGTCTCACCAACCACACAATTCATCAGTGAGTTACTACAAATGTATATGATATGACATCTCATGAAGCTGTGATATAGTACTGGATTTCTGTTACTCTCCTTTTATCAACAACTGGCTTCCCAATGCATAACTTGGATATATAGCATCTTGAGTATTATTAAGTGCCACTGGCGCCTGATTCCAGTACAGAGCTAGAACATATACCCTCTGAGAAGGATAATGCACACAAATTATCTAAGATATCCTTCTCATGATGGCCACGTCCTCCGTAGAATGAAGCCCATGACTGACTGACAAGCCCAATGGAGAAAGAGCAGAAAACAGGAAAGCGTGTATTATACACTGGCCTGAATTCATCAGACCGCCTTTCAGAAAGGGGAAATAACAAAGAGTGAATGGTGGGAAGTCACTTTATCTGCTAGAAAAATATGTCTTGTTCCCTACTCAAAAAACAAGTGGTTGTGAAGCAACCACATTATTTAAAGATACAAGGCAAACAGGAAGAGGCAAACCAAACACCCAGACCCTGAGAACTTCCCGCAAGTGCTCCCCTCAGCTGAGCTGGTTTGCAGTCATGATGGGCATGCTGACAGGCTGTAGTGGTTTCTGTGATCAGAAAGGAAAGAGGAAAGGAAAGTGACAGTTCCTCTTTAGCAACCTATTTGGGAAGCAGTTGCTCATTCAAAGGAATAATAACGATTTCTAGAACCAACCACCATCAGTTAAGCACTGCCATCGGAGAAAGAAGTCTAATGCTAAAATGTAAGCTTGGAAGATTCAGTAATTGCCTAAGAATAAGAGGCAAAAGAAGGCTGCCTGCAAAACCCTGGGAAATGTTACATTAGAATCAATTGGCAACACACATGACCTTAGTGGCAAGAGAACTTGAAAGATTTACAGGTTAGCCTGAGAGAGTCCCTAGTTTTGAAATAACCAATATGAGTGGACAGACATTTCAGGAACTACCCTGGGATGACAATCCAGGCCTCAGATCCCACTTCAGCCACACTTTCAAATACCTAGAAATTCATCGCATGATCACCTCTGAGCTAAGTTGTTACTTTGTTGCTTCACAAATCAGCAGCAGGTCTGAAAAGAAGAGAGGGGAAATATTGTGACTGCAAAGCAAATTCCTTATTTTTCTTAATCCTATGAATAGCCTACTGAACTAAGTATCAATGTCATTATTTCAGAGTGAAGGTACTGAGTTTGGAGTGAATGTTCCACCATCATAGAACCAGTCAGAGTCAGATCTATCAGATGAGAAATCCTCTCCTCTCCCCTCTGTGCCGTGGGGTAATACATATTTAGGGGACAGTGGCAAGGTGATACTCCACGGGAGACTGATTTCTCATTGCAGAGAAACAATTTCTTTGGGGCCAGAGTAAGCAGTCATGTGGGAAAAGTTCTTCCCTTGGATATAATGGAAAGCATGCATCCACAGCTTTCTCAGAACCCCAAAACCCTCTGAGAGAAGGAGAGCCAAAGACCCTCACCTTCCAGATATGGATTACACAGAAAAATGTACCACTTGCCTGACAGTGATATTAATGTATGTTTTCCCATTTCTCTCACTCCTCTGACAAGATGTAGTGTTACAGAGAACAAAATTAACACACTGGGAGGCTTTGTCATTAAAGAAATACAAGCTCACTTTGATTATTGCTGGCAAGAGAGCAGAGTGTGTGGTGCAAACACCAGTCCTATTCTCAAAACTAATATTCTTGCAGACAGCACAGCTCTGTCTCAGAGTATCTTGAACTGTGAGACAGGGGTGTAATTTTTCAAATCTAGAGGGACAAAATGATTTCCAGGCTAGGTACTTAAAGGTATAGCCAGCCATAGATTGCAATGAGCACAGCTGTCAATGTTGCCATAATCATTTAAAAAAAAAAAAAAAAGGAAACATGAGAGAGGAAGGAGGAAATCACAAGAAGTATTTCTAGCTATATTTGTATGAACAGAATATGTTATTTGTGAGACTAAGTGAGAGAGGCACTCAAGTAGAAGAGAAAAATAAGATGTATTTATCTGAAAGGAGTTATCAAATGTAATCAGGCAATTTACTGAAAGAACTTTAAAACTCTTAACTTTATTGTTGCAATTGTTGTCCGCCTTTGCATTCCAATTAAGGTGTTACTGTTTTAGTTAATTTTTTAAATTTACTTATAGTTTCTGTTTTGCTATTTGATTAGAATCTGTTAATTATGGAAAAGCAGGTCCTAGACCAGGAATCAAAGATACAGGCTCTAGTGCATATATTTTCCTCACTTATTTGTTACTATTTGATAAATTATGCCATAACTTGAAGCCTCCATTTCCTCATCTGAAAATAGAAAGAATAATAGTATCTATGTTGACAACCCCACATAGATTTGTGAATATCAAAAGGAAGAATTAATGAGAAAGCATATTAGAAGCACAAGACCTGGCCTTCCCAAAGCTGTAAATGTCTCAGTAAGCACCAGGTTAATGAAACTACATTGATATCTGGCAGAGGAGAGGAGATATGGGGGAGGACCAGATGTAAAAAAGCTGTACATTCTCTCAGAAATGGAACATAGATTTTGTTTTGCCACCAGAAATAGCAAAATCACTTAGTTCATCTGAAATGTGATTCACTGGTATACAGCCCACGACTTGAGGAGACATAAGACTTTGGCTACATCACATAAAATACAAAATAAAGATAAACAATTCATATAATTGGCTCAATTGTCCCACAAATCAGTGTGATGTTTAGTCTTTAAGGGAATAGGTAATTACACCCATAACAAAACAGTTGAATTTGAAAAATACTCTGAAAGGATATAACCAAAAGGAGAGATTCAAAGGAAGCTTTATGTCCTTAAAATAAAACATTTCAGATTCCTGAGAGGGAAAAAAAATGATCTCTTACAAAAATGACCGAACAATGGAGAACAATGATTATGAGACAAGTACTATTAAATTCTGGACAGAATAATGGTAATTAAAATTAAGAATTTGTCAATCTTCATCAACAAGTGGAAAGAAGTATGTGAAGATAGAACTCAAATCTAAAGAATCAAGTCCTAGGACCAGCGTCTGGCAGAATGGCGGGGACACCATTAACCCTGTGAATATGTCAGCCCAAGGAATAATAATGCTGTTTTATAAATGAGTAAAGAAATTTTCAATAGTTTAATTTGTATAAGGTCACAAAGAGAAAATTTTTAAAATAATTCTTAAGACCAGAGTCTTCAGTTGAGCACCATGGGAAAGTCTTAAATTTAGATTATTACATTGCTGCAAAAACATGAATACTTTAAAAAGAACTTATGAAAATGATGCAACCAACTGATTGACTATGTTCTGTCAAACACCTAAGGCTTTTCACATGGAAATGTTAGTCATCAAAGTGGATTTCCAGGGCCATTTTAACACATACCTATTGCCAAGTAAACAGTAAAATTGGGACTCATTTCATATCAATAAAGAAAGAAACAATCTGTATATCTTCTTTGGAGAAGTGTCTATTTAGGTCTTCTTCTGCCCATTTTTGGATTGGGTTGTTTGTTTTTTTGTTATTGAGCTGCATGAGCTGCTTGTAAATTTTGGAGATTAATCCTTTGTCAGTTGCTTCATTTGCAAATATTTTCTCCTATTCTGAGGGTTGTCTTTTGGTCTTGTTTATGGTTTCCTTTGCCGTGCAAAAGCTTTTAAGTTTCATTAGGTCCCATTTGTTTATTTTTGTTTTTATCTTCATCATTGGATGAATGGATAAAGAAGACGTGGCACATACATACAATGGAATATTACTCAGCCATAAAAAGAAACGAAATGGAGTTATTTGTAGTGAGGTGGATGAAGTTAGAGTCTGTCATACAGAGTGAAGTAAGTCAGAAAGAGAAAAACAAATACAGTAGGCTAACACACATATATGGAATCTAAGGGGAAAAAAAAAGGTCATGAAGAACCTAGTGGTAAGACGGGAATAAAGACACAGACCTACTAGAGAAGGGACTTGAGGATATGGGGAGGGGGAAGGGTAAGCTGTGACAAAGTGAGAGAGTGGCATGGACATATATACACTACCAAATGTAAAATAGATAGTTACTGGGCAGCAGCCGCATAGCACAGGGAGATCAGCTCGGTGCTTTGTGATCACCTAGAGGGGTGTGACAGGGAGGGTGGGAGGGAGGAAGATGAAAGAGGGAAGAGATATGGGAACATATGTATATGTATAACTGATTCACTTTGAAATAAAGCAGAAACTAACACACCATTGTAAAGCAATTATACTCCAATAAAGATGTTAAAAAAAAAAAAAGAAAGAAACAAGGATTTAGGTAAACTGACCATATATATCCAGAATATTGGGCAAGAAAACAGCCAGAGGGGAGTAGGTTTTTCTCTTTAAAATAGACTACATTTTTTAGAGATTAATCCTCTGTCAGTTGCTTCATTTGCAAATACTTTCTCCCATTCTAAGGGTTGTCTTTTCATCTTGTTTATGGTTTCCTTTGCTGTGCAAAAGATTTTAAGTTTCGTTAGGTCCCATTTGTTTATTTTTGTTTTTATTTCCATTTCTCTAGGAGGTGGGTCAAAAAGGATCTTGCTGTGATTTATGTCATAGAGTGTTCTGCCTATGTTTTCCTCTAAGAGTTTGATAGTGTCTGGCCTTACATTTAGGTCTTTAATCCATTTTGAGTTTATTTTTGTGGATGGTGTTAAGGAGTGTTCTAATTTCATACTTTTACATGTAGTTGTCCAGTTTTCCCAGCACTGTTTATTGAAGAGGCTGTCTTTTCTCCACTGTATATTCTTGCCTCCTTTATCAAAGATAAGGTGACCATATGTGCATGGGTTTATCTCTGGGCTTTCTATCCTGTTCCATTGATCCATATTTCTGTTTTTGTGCCAGTACCATATTGTCTTGATTACTGTAGCTTTGTAGTATAGTCTGAAATCAGGGAGCCTGATTCCTCCAGCTCCTTTTTTCTTTCTCAAGATTGCTTTGGCTATTTGGGGTCTTTTGGGTTTCCATACAAATTGTGAAAGTTTTTTGTTCTAGTTCTGTGAAAAATGCCATTGGTAGTTTGATAGGGATTGCATCAAATCTGTAGATTTACAAGCAGCTCATGCAGCTCAGTATCAAAAAAAAACCAAACAACCCAATTCAAAAATGGACAGAAGACCTAAAGAGACATTTCTCCAAAGAAGATATACAGATTGCCAAAAAACACATGAAAGAATGCTCAACATCATTAATCATTAGAGAAATGCAAATCAAATCTACAATGAGATATCATCTCACACTGGTCAGAATGGCCATCATCAAAAAATCTACAAACAATAAATGCTGGAGAGGGTGTAGAGAAAAGGGAACCCTCTTGCACTGTTGGTGGGAATGTAAATTGATACAGCCACTATGGAGAACAGTATGGAGATTCCTTAAAAAACTAAAAATAGAACTACCATACGACCCAGCAATCCCACTACTGGGCATATACCCTGAGAAAACCATAATTCAAAAAGAGTCATGTACCAAAATGTTCATTACAACTCTATTTACAATAGCCAGGACATGGAAGCAACCTAAGTGTCCATCAACAGATGAATGGATAAAGAAGATGTGGCACATATATACAATGGAATATTACTCATCCATAAAAAGAAATGAAATTGAGTTATTTGTAGTAAGGTGGATGGACCTAGAGTCTGTCATACAGAGTGAAGTAAGTCAGAAAGAGCAAAACAAATACTGTATGCTAACACATATATATGGAATCTAAGGGGAAAAAAAAGGTCATGAAGAACCTAGTGGTAAGACGGGAATAAAGACACAGACCTACTAGAGAAGGGACTTGAGGATACGGGGAGGGGGAAGGGTAAGCTGGGACGAAGTGAGAGAGTGTCATGGACATATATATACACTACCAAACTTAAAATAGATATCTAGTAGGAAGCAGCCACATAGCACAGGGAGATCATCTCGGTGCTTTGTGACCACCTAGAGGGGTGGGATAGGGAGGGGGTGGGAGGGAGGGAGACGCAAGAGGGAAGAGATATGTGGACATATGTATATGTATAACTGATTCACTTTGTTATAAAGCAGAAACTAACACACCATTGTAAAGGAATTATACTCCAATAAAGATGTTAAAAAATAAAATAAAATAAATAGACTACATTTTATGAGCCCTCAAACAGTATCCCTTGAACAATATTTAGCTCAATATGTTGATTTCTCAGATTCTGCCTGCTCAAATAATGTGTTTGAAATTTAAGTAATTCAAAAGGCTTATGTAAAACTGTAACTTTATTCCTTTAAAACTGAAATTAAGCTAAATCTCAATTCCCGTTTCGAATAATGATAGAAAACTGAGCAACTGGAGTCAAATCAGTCTCTTTCCATTTATACACTTACAGTCTCAGAGGAATCACCTCTTCCCCTTTGCATTCTCTCTGAAATGAAGCTAAATTCACAGTGAGCAAAAGTTTTACATTTTGATAAAGTTCAATGTATCAAATGTTGCTTTTCTGTTTAGTGCTTCTGGTGTCATTTCTAAAAAACCTTTGCCTATCCCAAGGTCATGAAGATAATAACCAATTTTTATTTTAGCAAACAGTTTTTATGTTTAGATCTACGATTCATCTTGAATTAATTTTTTTGTGTGGTGTGAGGTATGAGCCAATGTTCAATTTTTTCCAATGCATTTATTCAGTTGTTTTGACACCATTTGTTATAAAGACTCTAAATTCCCTACTAAGTCACCTGAGCATCTTTGCCAAAAATCAATTGACTGTATATATGTGGGTCTATATCTAGATTCTCTATTCTGTTTTTTGTTGTTATTGTTGTTATATATGTCTGTTCATACACAAATATCACACTTTCTTAATTACAACAGCTTTGTGGTAAAATGTGAAATCAGGTAGTTTAAATATTCTAACTTTGTTCTTCTTTCCAAGATATCTCATGGGCTGTTTTATACATTTGTATTCCGATATACGTTTTCTAATCAATTCAATTTCTAAACTACTTAATTAAAAAAAGCATCTATTGGGAATTGTTAAATTCATAAATCAACCAGAGGAAATATCTACAATATTGACTCCTCCAATCCATCATCATGACATATTTCACTGTTAATTTAGGGCTTCTTTAATTCCCCTAAGACATGTCCCATAGGTTTCAGTGTAGATGTCATGTAGTATTTATTTATAAATATTTCATATATATGTGTGTGTGTGTATACACACACACACACATAGTTAACCCTTGAACAACATGGGTTTGAACTGTGCGTGTCCACTTATGCACAGATTTTTTTCAATAGTAAATACTACTGTATTCCATTGTCCATGGTTGGTTGAATCTGAGAATGAGAAGGAACGGATTTTCAACTGTGTAGAGGGTCACCGCCTTGACCCCTGCATTGTTCAATGGTCAAATGTATATATATATTTTTTTTTCTAAAGCTTTTGAGAGAAATTTGTTGACATGATACCTCTTTACCACTGAATGCTTTATTCAGAGTACATTTCCTAAAGTAAAAATAACCAAAGTACTATTATCAAATATGAACTTAATACTGATATAATATTCAAATCTCGTTAAGCCCAATTGTGTCCTTCATAGTAAAATCAAATTCTGGATCAAGTGTTTTGTTCAGTTGTTACTTCTCTTTAGTCCTTTTAATCTAGAACAGAGCTGACTAATGTAACTTATGTGATGATAGAGATGCTGTATATCAGCATGGTACAATAAGGTAACCTCTATTCACATGTAACTATTGAACACTTGAAGTATGGGCAGTATCACTAAGAAATTGATTTTTAAAATTTTATTCAATTTTAATTAATTAATTTTTAATTTAAATAGCCATGCGTGACTGATGGCTTCTGTATTCAACAGTGAAAATTTGTAAAATAATTCTTCAGTCTTTTTTGTCTTTCATATTCTTGATATAGGACCAGTATTTCATAGAAGTTCCCTTAATTTGGGTTTGTCAGTGTTTCTTCATGACTAGATTTGGATTATGGAATTTGGGGCAGTAAAACTTCAGAAATGATGTTGTATTCTTCTCAGTACATCATATCAGGAGTCCAAAGATGTTGATTTGTTGCATTACTTATGATATTAGTTTTGATTACTTAATTGACATGGATCCTTGCCAGGTTTCTCCACTATTAAGTAAATAGATTTCCCTTTGTAATTAAAAAGTGTTTTGTGGGGAGATTTTACTCATCCAACTTTTACACATTATTTTAGCATTTATTAATGATTCTTAAATTAAATTATGAATTTAATTCTTAAATTATTATTATTTTAATAATCAGTTATTACCATGATTTTGAAAATCCTCCTCCTAAAGTTTCTAATTACCCTCTGCTCAAGAATTAGTTCAATACAAGCTACTCTACCATCTTCAAAACCAGACCCCTGGATTATCATTTTAAACAAGAATTCTCTTGGTCTAGAATAATTCCTGGAGAAGGAGATCAATTTGAATAGGTTAAATATGAGCATACATTACAATATATAAATGGAACATACAACAGAATTCAAAGCTAAGTTGGTAGTACTATTAAAATGAGAAAAATAATTTTATTTTACTATAATGTGTTTTTATCATTAATTATAATCATTCTGCATTGAATACTACCTGTGCACTTGCCAGTTGATATTTGTGTTTTACACATGACTCTCCTATTTAATCCTCATTATAACCCAATAAGGTAAGTGCTATTATAATCATTTGAAAAATGAGGAACCAGAGGCTTAGAGATTGGTAATGTCTTGGATTATACATCTAAGTAGTAGAATCAGTACTGTCTCTCTGACTGTGAATGTAAGCATGTGAATGTAATTCATAGTTGGTTTTATTGGGACTTTTCCACTTTGTTCTAAAAACTTAAGCCTGGAAGAACCAATGTTCCATTATGAAGGTATCCAGTTAGTTGGTTCCAGGTCACCAAGCAAGCATCTGTGTTGTCATTCAATCAGTGTGGACAGCATATTCAAAAATAGAATTTAAGAGCTATTGTTATAATAAAAAGAAGCCATAGGGAGAGATATATCTGAAGGAAACAACTAGAAAAGAGAAATATTTACGTTTTGCATAAAAATTCAATTATTTCAAGCAGATTCTTTTCTTTTTGTTTCGTTTTGTTTTTTGTTTTTGTTTTTAACATCTTAGAGTATAATTGCTTTACAATGGTGTGTTAGTTTCTCTTTAAAACAAAGTGAATCAGCTATACATATACATATATCCCCATATCTCCTCCCTCTTGTGTCTCCCTCCCATCCTGCCTATCCCACTCCTCTAGGTGGTCACAAAGCACTGAGCTGATCTCCCTGTGAGATGCAGCTGCTTCCCACTAGCTATCTATTTATCTATTTTACATTTGGTAGTGCATATATGTCCATGCCACTCTCTCACTTCCTCCCAGCTTACCCTTCCCCTTCCCCTTTTCCTCAAGTCCATTCTCTACATCTGCATATTTATTTCTGTCCAAGCAGATCCTTTTCTTGAAGGATGAACTTTGCAAAGCATAATGAGATCCCTGGTTTCTCCATTGGGCCAGGTCAGGCACATCAAGAGGAACAAGATTACTTTCTGCTCATGTCATTCCTAAGATATTTGCATTGTCCAAGGCATTGATGTTGGCTGCACTACTAAGATAACTGAAGAGAGTGGGAAAATATATTTACCAGAAATTTCCAAAGGACTAAGACAATTCCTAATTTTATTCAAGAACAAATTATATATTTGTATGGTTGTAAATATTATAAATTATAGATCTTACCACTGAGAGGATTTCAGTCAAATGGAGAAGATATAGAAGTATGAAATGCTCACTGATATTAAAGAACCTAGGTTAACAAGGTAAAATTTATCACACAGCAGTATACAGTAAGACAGATATATTATGTAAGCAGGGAAAGCTAGAAATGAAGAGGAGGCAGGTGCAATGCAGTCTATGGTGGTCTGGGAAGCTTTGCAATAGAAATGGCATGATGGTGTTGAAGAGTTTATCATTTGTAGTTGTCATTATGCCTAAAGCATTGATAAGATGTGGTGAGCTCCAGAAAGGTGAGATGCTGTGCATCACTTTATATTCTATCCAAGAAAGCAAACAATGAATTGCAAGAAAATATGAGAGTTGTTTTTAGAGAGACAACCTTGAAATGTTTTATTTTATATAAAATGGGAATCATCCATATGGTTAAATCTTTTTAGTGACAATTGACTTGTGACACACCTCACATTTCCTCCATGTGTCTCAACATTACAGTCAAGGAAAGGTGGCCTAATGACCACCTAACAATTCTTCCAATTTGAGCATTTCCTAAGTCCTTGATTAGATGACTGACTATATGAACATGCCACAAGAAGTAGTTGACTACATGCCATGGGACATCACTCTTGCCTTTTCAGAATTAAATATTTTATCTCATAAAGCCATTTGGCAATAGAAGGGTTACCTGTTAGCAAAATTAAAAATGGAAATCAGCATCAAGAGAGGCAACAAAAATGTTGTGTCAGAGTCCTGGAAGTCACCCTAGGTGGATAGGACATATAGAGCTAGAATCATAGCTCAGTGGAAAGAGGGACACTAGGCAGAATTCAGTCTCTTTGTCCAACAGGGTAAAACTCAAAAGAGTAATACAATAAGCTTTTAGACAAAGGGCTCAACTATGGTGTTACCCAGGAACAGTATGATGGTGATGATGAGAGATACAAGGGTTACAGTTGGTGAGAGAAGAATCATGATGTATATAATCGCAGAAAGGTAATTTTTTGCCCAAACTCCTAGCACAGAGTTCTGTGAACATGAATTTTGTTAAAATCCTGATGACACAGGTAACCATTACATTAAGAAAACAGAAGTTATCAAGTATAATCAAAAGTCCACTTATCAATGCCATTTTTCACAGAATTAGAACAAAAATATTTTTAATTTTTGGAAGCACAAAAGACCCCAAATAGCCAAAACAATCTTGAGAAAGAAGAACGGAGCTGGAGGAATAATGCTCCCTGACTTCACACTATACTACAAAGCTACAGTTATCAAAACAGCATGGTACTGGCACAAAAACAGACACATAGATCAATGGAACAGTATAGAAAGCCCAGAAATAAATGCATCCACTTACGATCAATTAATCTATGACAAAGGAGGAAAGAATATACAGTGGAGAAAAGGCAAACTCTTTAATAAGTAGTGCTGGGAAAACTGCACAGCTTCATGTAAAAGAATGAAATTAGAACAGTCTCTAACACCATACACAAAAATAAACCCAAAATGGATTAAAGAACTAAATGTAAGACTGGATACTATAAAACTCTTAGAGGAAAACATAGGCAGAGCACTCTTTAATATAAAACATAGCTATATTTTTTGAATAATTCTCCTAGAGTAACAGAAACAAAAGCAAAAATAAACAAATGGAGTCCAATTAAACTTAAAAGTTTTGCACAGCAAAAGAGGCAACAGAATGAAAACATTTTAAAAAATGAAAAAGCAACCTATTGAATGAGAGAAAATATTTGCAAACATGTGACTGAAAAGAGATTATTTCCAACTATACAAGCAGCTTATACAGCTTAATATCAGAAAAAACAAACAACCTAATCAAAAAATGATCATAAGACCTAAATAGACATTTCTGAAAAGAAGACATGCAGATGGCCAACAGGCACATGAAAAAATTCTCAACATTGCTAATTGTTAGAGAAATGCAAATCAAAGCCACAATGAGTTATAACCTCACACCAGTCAGAAAGGCCATCATTAAAAATAAATTCTGGAGAGGGTTTGAAGAAAAGGGAATCCTCCTACACTGCTGGTGGGAATGTAGACTGGTACATCCAAGATGGAGAACAATATGGAAGTTCCTTAAAAAAATAAAAATACCATATGATCCAGCAATTCCAATCCTGGGCATATATCTGTAGAAAACCATAATTTGAAAAGATACATGTGGGGGACCTTCAAGATGGTGGAGTAAGACGTGGAGATCACCTTCCTCCCCACAAATATATCACAAATACATCTACATGTGGAACAACTCCTACAGAACACCTAATGAACACTGGCAGAAGACCTCAGACTTCCCAAAAGGCAATAAAGCCCCCACGTACCTGGATAAGGCAAAAGAAAAAAGAAAACACAAAGACAAAAGAATAGGGATGGGACAGGCACCTCTGGGAGGGAGCTGTGGAGGAGGAAAAGTTTCCACACACTAGGAAACACCTTCACTGGTGGAGACAGGGGCTGGGCAGGGGGGAAGCTTCAGAGGCATGGAGGAGAGCACAGCAACAGGGGTGCAGAGGGCAAAGCAGAGAGATTTCCACACAGAAGATGGGTGCTGACTGGCACTCACCAGCCTGAGAGGCTTGTCTGCTCACCTGTCAGGGAGGGTGTGGGCTGGGAGCTGAGGCTCAGGATTTGGAGGTCAGATCTCAGGGAGAGGACTGGGATTGGCTGTGTGAACACAGACTAAAGGGGGCTAGTGCACCACAGCTAGCTGAGAAGAAGTCCGGGAAAAACTCTGGACCTGCCCAGGAGGCAAGAGACCATTGTTTCAGAATGTGCAAGGAGAGGGGATTCCTTCCCTGTCTGCCAGCCAAAGTCAGAACACCACCTAAATGAGCTCCAGAGATGCATGTGAGCTGAGGCTGTCAGCTCGGACTCCAGAGACGGACATGAAACACTAATGTTGCTGCTACAGCCACCAAGAATCCTGTGTGCAAGCACAGGTCACTATCCACAAGACCCCAATCCCACCCCAGGAGACTGTGCAGCCAGTCCCTTCCAGGATCCCATGATTCAGGGACAACTTCCCCGGGAGAACACATGGCGCGCTTAAGGCTGTTGCAACATCACTCCAGCTTCTGTCACCACAGTCTCGGCCTGCATTCCAATTATCACTACCATAACCCTTCTTCCACACAGCCTGAGTGAGCCAGAGCTCCCTAATCAGCTGCTGCTTTAACCGCATCCTGTCTGGGCAGGAACAGAAGCCTGAGGGCAACCTACACCCAGAGGTGGGGCCAAAACCACAACTGAACCCCTGGAGTTGTGTGAACAAAGAAGAGAAAGGGAAATTTATCCATGCAGCCTCAGGAGCAGCGGATTAAATACCCAAAATCAACTTGAGGTACTCTGCAACTGTGGAATATGTGAATAGACAACAAATCAAGCCAAATTTGAGGCAGTGGACTTTGGGAGCAACTGTAGACTTGGGGTTTGCTTTCTGAGACTGACTTGTTTCTGATTTTTATGTTTATCTTAGGGTAGATTTTTAGCACTTGTTACCATTGGTGGATTTGTTCAATGGTTTCATTGCTCTTTTTTTTTACTTTTTTATTTTAATATTTTTTTAATTTTAAAAATTTTAATTATTTTATTTATTTATTTTTCTTTCTTTTTTTCCTCCCTTTTCTTCTGAGCAGTGTGGCTGACAGGGTCTTGGTGCTCTGGCCTGGTGTAAGCCCTGAGTCTCTGAGGTGGGAGAGCCAAGTTCAGGACATTGGACCACGAGAGAACTCCTGGCCCCACATTATATCAGTGGGCAAGAGTTCTCCCAGAGACCTCCATCTCAACGCTGAGACCCAGCTCCACCCAATGGCCAGCAAGCTCGAGTGCTGGATGCCCCATGTCAAACAACTAGCAAGACAGGAACAAAACACCACCCACTAGGAGAGAGGCTGCCTAAAGTAATACTAAGTTCACAGACACCTCAAAACGCACCATCGGACACAGCCCTGCCCACCAGAAAGGCAAGATCCAGACCCACACAACAGAACACAGGCACAAGTCCCCTCCACCAGAAAGTCTACACAAGCCACTAATCCAAACTTACCTACTGGGGGCAGACTCCAAAAACAATGGGAACTGCAAACCTGTGGCCTGTGAAAAGAAGACCCCAAACACAGTTAGTTAAGCAAAATGAGAAGACAGAGAAATATGTAGCAGATGAAAGAGCAAGGTAAAAACCCACCAGACCAAACAAATGAAGAGGAGATAGGCAGTCTACCTGAAAAAGAATTCAGAGTAATAATAGAAAAGATGATCCAACATCTTGGAAACAGAATGGAGAAAATACAAGAAACGATAAACAAGGACCTAGAAGAACTAAAGAGAAACAAACAAGGATGAAAAACACAATAAATGAAATTAAAAATTCTCTACAAGGAATCAATAGCAGAATAACTGAGGCAGAAGAACGGAAAAGTGGCCTGGAAGATAAAATAGTGGAAGCAACTAACATAAAACAGAATAAACAAAAAAGAATGAAAAGAATTGAGGATAGTCTCAGAGACCTCTGGGACAACATTAAAAGCACCAACATTCGAATTATAGGGGTCCCAGAAGAAGAAGGGAAAAAGGAAGTGACTCAGAAAATATTGGAAGAGATTATAGTTGAAAACTTCCCTAACATGGGAAAGGAAATAGTCAATCAAGTCCAGGAAGCACAGAGAGTCCCATACAGGATAAATCCAAGGAGAAACATGCCAAGACACATACTAATCACACTATCAAAAATTAAATACAAAGAAAAAATATTAAAAGCAGCAAGGGAAAAGCAACAAATAAAATACAAGGGAATCCCCATACAGTTAACAGCTGATCTTTCAGCAGAAACACTGCAAGCCAGAAGGGAGTGGCAAGATATATTTAAAGTGATGAAAGGGAAAAACCTACAACCAAGATTACTCTACCCCACAAGGACCTCATTCAGATTTGACAGAAAAATTAAAACCTTTACAGACAAGCAAAAGTCAAGAAAATTCAGCACCATCAAACCAGCTTTAAAACAAATGCAAAAGGAACGTATCCAGGCAGGAAACACAGAGAAGGAAAAGACCTACAATAAGAAACCCAAAACAAGAAAATAGTAATAGGAACATACATATCAATAACTACCTAAATGTAAATGGATTAAATGCTCCAACCAAAAGACATAGACTGGCTGAATGGATGCAAAAACAAGACCCATATATATGCTGTCTACAAGAGACCCACATCAGACCTAAGGACACATACAGACTGAAGGTGAGGGGATGGAAAAAGATATTCCATGCAAATGGAAATCAAAAGAAAGCTGGGATAGCACTTCTCATATCAGACAAAATAGACTTTAAAATAAAGACTATTACAATTGACAAACAAGGACACTACATAATGATCAAGGGATCAATCCAAGAAGAAGATATAACAATTGCAAATATTTATGCATCCAACATAAGAGCACTTAAATACATATGGCAAATGTTAACAGCCATAAATGGGGATATAGTAACACAATAATATTAGGGGACTTTAACACCCTGCTTTCACCAATGGCCAAATCATCCAAAATGAAAATAAATAAGGAAACACAAGCTTTAAATGACACATTAGACAAGATGGACTTAATTGATATTTATAGGACATTCCATGTGAAAACAACAGAAAACACTTTCTTCTCAAGTGCTCATGGAACATTCTCTAGGATAGATCATATCTTGGGTCACAAATCAAACCTTGGTAAATTTAAGAAAATTGAAATTGTATCAAGTATCATTTCTGACCAACGTTATGAGGCTAGATATCAATTATGGGAAAAATACTGTAAAAAATAGAAACACATGGAGGCTAAACAAAACACTACAAAACAACCAAGAGATCACTGAAGAAATCAAAGAGGAAGTCAAAAAATACCTAGAAACAAATGACAATGAAAACACGATGACACAAAACCTATGGGATGCAGCAAAAGCAGTTATAAGAAGGAAGTTTATAGCAATACAATCCTACCTCAAGAAACAAGAAAAATCTCAAATAAACAACCTAACCTTACACCGAAAGCAATTAGAGAAAGAAAAAAACCCAAACAAAACAAAACCCAAAGTTAGGAGAAGGAAAGAAAACATAAAGATCAGATCAGAAATAAATGAAAAACAAATGAAGGAAACAATAGCAAATATCTATAAAACTAAAAGCTGGTTCTTTGAGAAGATAAACAAAATTGATAAACCACTAGGCAGACCCATCAAGGAGAAAAAGGGAGAAGACTGAAATCAACAGAATTAGAAATGAGAAAGGAGAAGTAACAACTGACATTGCAGAAGTACAAAGAAACATGCGAGATTACTACAAGCAACCATATGCCAAAAAATTGGACAACCTGGAAGAAATGGACAGATTCTTAGAAAAGCACAACCTTCCGAGACTGAACCAGGAAGAAATAGAAAATACAAACAGGCCAATTGCAAGCACTGAAATTGAAACTGTGATTAAAAATCTTCCAACAGACAAAAGTCCAGGACCAGATGGCTTCACAGGCGAATTCTATCAAACATTTAAAGAAGAGTTAATGCTTATCCTTCTCAAACTCTTCCAAAACATTGCAGAGGGAGGAACACTCCTAAACTCATTCTACGAGGCCACCTTCATCCTGATACCAAAACCACACAAACATATCACAAGAAAAGAAAAGTACAGACCAATATCACTGATGAACATAAATGCAAAGATCCTCAACAAAATACTAGGAAAGGGAATCCAACAACACATTAAAAGGATCATACAACATGATCAAATGGGGTTTATCCCAGAAATGCAAGGATTCTTCAATATACACAAATCAATCAATGTGATACACCTTACTAACAAACTGAAGGATAAAAACCATACGATAATCTTAATAGATGCAGAAAAAGCTTTTGACAAATTCAACACCCATTTATGATAAAAACCCTCCAAAAAGTAGCCACAGAGGGAATCTACCTCAACATAATAAAGGCCATGTATGTCAAACCCACAGCCAACATCGTTCTCAATGGTGAAAAACGGATACATTTCCTCTAAAATCAGGAACCAGACAAAGATGCCTACTTTCACCAATATTATTCAACATAGTTTTGGAAGTTTTAGCCACAGTAATCAAAGAAGAAAAAGAAATAAAAGGAATCCAAATTGGAAAAGAAGATGTAAAGCTGTCACTGTTTGCAGATGCCATGATAGTATACATAGAGAATCCTAAAGATGCTACCAGAAAACTACTAGAGCTAATAAATGAATTTGGTAAAGTAGCAGGATACAAAATTAATGCACAGAAATCTCTTGCATTCCTATACACGATAGATGAAAAATCTGAAAGAGATATTAAGGAAACACTCCTATTTAGCACTGCAACAAAAAGAATAAAATACCTAGGGAAAAACTTACCTAAGGAGACAAAAAACCTGTATGCAGAAAACTATAAGACACTGATGAAAGATATTAAAAATGATACAAACAGATGGAGAAATATACCATGTTCTTGTATTGGAAGAATCAACTTTATGAAAATGACTATACTATCCAAAGCAATCTACACATTCAATGCAATCCCTATCAAACTACCAATTGCATTGTTCACAGAACTAGAGCAAAAAATTGCACAATTTGCATGGAAACAAAAAAGACCCCGAATAGCCAAACAATCTTGAGAAAGAAAAAAGGAGCTGGAGGAATCAGGCTCCCTGACTTCAGACTATACTACAAATCTACAGTAATCAAGACAGTATGGTACTTGCACAAAACCAGAAATATAGATCAGGGGAACAAGAGAGAAAGCCCAGAGATAAACCCACACACATATGGTCACCTTATCTTTGATAAAGGAGGCAAAAAATATACAATGGAAGAAAGACAGCCTCCTCAATAAGTGGCGCTGGGACAACTGGACAGCTACATGTAAAGGAATGAAATTAGAACATTCCCTAACACAATACACAAAAATAAACTTAAAATGGATTAAAGACCTAAATGTAAGGCCAGACACTATAAAACTCTTAGAGGAAAATATACGCAGAACACTCTGTCACATAAATCACAGCAAGATCCTTTTGGACCCACTTCCTAAGGAAATGGAAACAAAAACAAACAAAAAAAAACAAATGCGACCTAATGAAACTTAAAAGCTCTTGCACAACAAAGGAAACCATAAACAAGATGAAAAGACAACCCTCAGAGTGGGAGAAAATAGTTTCAAATGAATCAACTGACAAAGGATTAATCTCCAAAATTAAAAGCAGCTCGTGCAGCTCAATATCAAAGAAACAAACAACCCAGTCCAAAAATGGGCAGAGACCTAAATAAACATTTCTCCAAAGATGATATACAGATTGCCAACAAACACATGAATGGATGCTCAACATCACTAATCATTAGAGAATGCAAATCAAAACTACAGTGAGGTCTCACCTCACCAGTCAGAATGTCCATCGTCAAAAACTCTACAAACAATAAATGCTGGAGAGGGTGTGGTAAAAAGAGAACACTCTTGCACTGTGGGTGGGAATGTAAATTGATGCAGCCACTATGGAGAACAGCACAGAGGCTCATTGAAAAACTAAAAATAGAACTACCATACAACCGAGCAATCCCACTACTGGGCATATACCCTGAGAATGCCATAATTCAAAAAGAGTCATGTAGCACTATGTTCATTGTAGCTCTATTTACAATAGCCAGGACCTGGAAGCAACCAAAGTGTCCATCGACAGATGAATGGATAAAGAAGATGTGGCACATATATACAATGGAGTGTTACTCTACTATAAAAGGAAACTAAATTGAGTTATTTTTAGTTAGGTGGATGGACCCATAGTCTGTCATATAGAGTGAATTAAGTCAGAAAGGGAAAAACAATTACCGTATGCTAACATATATATATATATATATGCAATATAAGGTAAAACATGGTTCTGTTGAACCTAGGGGCAGGACAGGAATAAAGACACAGATGTAGAGAATGGACTTGAGGACACAGGGCGGGGGAAGGGTAAACTGGGACGAAGTGAGAGAGTAACATTGACATATATATACTACCAAATGTAAAATAGATAGCTAATGGGAAGCAGCTGCATCTCACAGGGAGATCAGCTGGGTGCTTTTTGACCACCTAGAGGGGTGGGAAAGGGAGGGTGGGAGGGAGATGCAAGAGGGAGGGAATATAGGGATATATGTATACATCTAGCTGATTCACATTGTTATACAGCAGAAGCTAACACAACATTTTAAAGCAATTATACTCCAATAAAGATGTTAAAAAAAATCTTTTGGGTACCTTCAAAAATAAAATAAAATAAAGACTTGTATGTGAGACCTGAAAAAAACGAAGATCAGATACATACACCCCAACGTTCATAGCCTCACTCTTTACAATAGCCATGACATAGAAACAACCTAAATGTCCATCCACAGAGGAATGGACAAAAAAGTGTGGCATATATTTACAACAGAATATTACACAACCATAAAAAAGAATGAAATAATGCCATTTGCAGCAACATGGATGGACCTAGAGATCATCATATTAAGTGAAGTCAGAGAAAGTCAAATACCATATGATATAACTTATATGTAGAATCTTTAAAAATGATACAAATGAATTTATTTATAAAGCAGAAACAGACTCACAGACATTGAAAATCAATTTACGGTTACCAAAGGGGAAAGGGGGTTGGGAGGGATAAATTGGGAATTTGGGATTAACATATACACACTGCTTCATATAAAATAGATAAACAACAAGGACCTACTGTATAGCACAGAGAACTATATTCAATATCTTGTAAGGAAAAAATATGTATATGCATTATATATACATATATATGTTTGTGTGTATATATATATTTATATATAACTGAATCACTTTTCTGTGCACCTGAAACTAACACAACATTGTAAATCATCTATATTTCAACAACAAAAAAGTCCACTTAACTTTTTTTTCTTCATCATGCTCACCCTGAGCAGGATTTTTACTGGTCACACTTATGTTATGCAAGTTTTTTACTAGTCCCTTCTAGCAACACAAGCCTCAATATCGTAATTAAAATACCCAGTCCCACAAAACTCCAAATCAGCTTTAAAATAAAAACTTCTCCCTTATTTCAGACAAAAAGCCTGCAGGTAGAGAAGCAGGTATGGTCAGTGCCTTAACATTTCCAAGAAGTCGCCTTAAATTCCTTTTTACTTGACTCAGAATAAGGGACAGACACACCAATAGAACTCTCAAAAAATTTACCCTTAAATGATCAACACTTTTATAATCTTGTGGGAGAGAGGGTTAAGAATTGGCCAATTAAGTGGTTTTTATTTGACAATTTATTTGACAATCCTTCATCCCTCTCTAACACCTAACTAATGTGTATTGAACACTTGTGTTAAGCATGCACTGTGTTAGAACAAACAAAGTATCAAGAGACATGAGTCACAGTTCTTATTCCCTTTGGCATGAGTGTCATAAAATTGGCACAGAAAAGTCACAAGAGGAGGAGATCATTGGTAGCTGGAATAGTCAGGGTAGATTTCATAGAGGGCATGATATTATGCTATGACTTAAAGGTGAGATTGATTTCTAAAAGGTAGAAATGAAAGAAAAATAGCTTCATAACTACTGAACAAAATATAACTGTGATCAGAAGGTCAAAGTGTAAAAAAGCCAGTTGTTCTATATGGTATATCTTTATTTTAGTACATTTTACTATATGCTTATCTTATTTCCCAGTCTGTAAGTTGTAGGAAGATAACAACTGTAGTGGACATTTGCCCTATGTGGCTACCCAGTATTTGAATTCACTCCCTTGAGAAGAACAAATGTCTTCCTTTGCTCCTGGCAGCTAAACTACAGGCACTTCATTGAAACACAATTGATTGACTATTTTCCCTGGGACTTTAATTGGGAACAAATAAAGCAAAAACACATGCAGCAATTTGGAAAACATTCTAACAACACTGACAGCATGCATCTCCTGGCAACAGTGTCAGTGGCAACTTCTAATGCTCAGGCTTGGTGTTAGAGGTCAAATTCTTTTTTTGTTGTTTTTTTTGTCATCTTCTTGGATGTTATTCTGGCAGACCTGCCTACTTTAGCTTCTGTCCATTTTTTGAAGTTTATTATTAAGCCTTCCCAATTATTTTTGGAATTATCCAATATCCTTCCAATAAAATTACTTTTCCACTTAATTTACCCAGCTTTGTATTTGTTGTTTGCAACCAAGGACCTTGACTAATAAATGTGTCTCTATTTCTCATTTTTTCTTGTTGACAAAAGAAGCACTCAATTGTTGAACTGAATTGAATAGAAAAGCCTGTTGCCAGATTCTGAAAGACTTTTTTAAACAATTTTTATTGGCGTATAGTTGATTCAAAATGTGTTAGTCTCAGGTGTACAGCAAAGTGAATCAGTTATACATATACATATATCCACTCTTTTTTAAGATTTCCTTCCCATATAGGCCATTACAGAGTACTGAGTAGAGTTCCCTGTGCTATACAGTAGGTCCTTATTAATTATCTATTTTATATATAGTAGTGTGTATATATCAATCCCAATCTCCCAATTTATTCCTCCTCCCCCTTACCCCCTGGTAACCATAAGTTTGTTTTCTACATCTATAACTCAATTTCTGTTTTTTAGGTAAGTTCATTTGTACTATCTTTTAGATTCCACTTAAAAGCTATATCGTATGATTTTATGTTTGTCTGACTTACTTCACTCAGTGTAATAATCTCTAGGTCCATCTATGTTGCTACAAATGGCATTATTTCATTCTTTTTATGGATGAGTAATATTCCATTGTATATATGGACCACATCTTTATCCATTCCTCTGTGGATGGACATTTAGTTTGCTTCCATGTCCTGGCTATTGTAAACAGTGCTGCAACGAATACTGGGGTGCATGTATCTTTTAAAATTATGGTTTTCTCCAGATATATGCCCAGGAGTGGGATTGCTGGATCATATGGTAGCTCTATTTTTAGTTTTTTAAGGAACCCCCATACTATGTTCTCCATAGTGGCTATGTCAACTTACATCCCCACCAGTAGTGTAGGAGGGTTCCCTTTTCTCCACACCCTCTCCAGCATTTATTGTTTGTAGGCTTTTTGATGATGGCCGTTCTGACCAGTGTGAGGTGATACCTAATTTTAGGGGTTTTTTTTAAAACTTTTTATTTTACATTGGAGTATAGTTGATTAACAATATTGTGACAGTTTCAGGTGTACAGCAAGGACCTCACTGTAGTTTTGATTTGCATTTCTCTGGTAATTAGTGATGTTGAGCATCTTTTCATGTGCTTTTTAGCCATCTGTATGTCTTCTTTGGAGAAATGTCTATTTAGGTCTTCCACCCATTATTTGATTGGGTTGCTTGTTTTTAGATATTGAGCTACATGAGCTGTTTTTATATTTTGGAGATAAATCCCTTGACAGTTCCTTCATTTGCAAATATTTTCTCTCGTTCTGAGGGTTTTCTTTCCTTTTTGTTTATGGTTTCCTTTGCAGTGCAAAAGATTTTAAGTTTAATTAGGTCCTATTTGTTTTTATTTTCATTACTTTAGGAGGTGGATCAGAAAAGATCTTGCTGCTATTTATGTCTAAGAGTGTTTTGCCTGTGTTTTCCACTGAGAGTTTTATAGTATCCAGCTTACATTTAGGTCTCTAATCAATTTTGAGTTTATTTTTGTGTATGGTGTTAAGGTGTGTTCTAATTTCATTCTTTTACATGTAGCTGTCCAGTTTTCCCAGCATGACCTACTGAAAAGACTGTCTTTTCTCCATCGTATACTCATGCCTCTTTTGTCAGAGATTAGGTGACCATGGGTGCCTGGGTTTATCTCTGAGCTTTCTATCCTGTTCCATTGATCTATATTTCTGGTTTTGTGCCAGTACCATACTGTCTTGATTGCTGTACCTTTGTAGTATAGTCTGAAGTCAGAGGGCCTGATTCCTCCAGCTCAGTTTTTCTTTCTAAAGATTGCTTTGGCTATTTGTGGTCTTTTGTGTTTCCATACAAATTATAAAATTTTTTGTCTAACTCTGTGAAAAATGCCATTGATAATTTGATAGGGATTGCATTGAATCTGTGGATTGCTTTGGGTAGTATAGCTGTTTTAACAATATTGATTCTTCCAATCCAAGAACATAGTATATATCTCTCCAACTGTTTGTGTGATCTTTGATTTCTTTCATCAATATCTTATAGTTTTCTGAGTACATGTCTTTTGCCTCCTTAGGTAGGTTTATCCCAAGGTATTTTATTTTTTTGTTGCAATGGTGAATGGGAGTGTTTCCTTAATTTCTCTCTCTGATCTTTCATTGTTAGTGTATAGGAATGCAAGAGATTTCCATGTATTAATTTCGTATCCTGCTACTTTAACAAATTCATTGATTAGCTCTAGTAGTTTTCTGGTAACATCTTTAGGATTTTCTGTGTATAGTATCATGTCATCTGCAAATGGTGACAGTTTTACTTCTTCTTTTCCAATTCGTATTCATTTTATTTCTTTTTCTTCTCTAACTGCTGTGGCTAGGACTACCAAAACTACGTTTAATCATAGTGGTGAGAGTGGACACCCTTGTATTCTTCCTGACCTTAGAGGAAATGCTATCAGTTTTTCACCATTGAGAATGACGTTTGCTGTGGTTTTGTCACATATGGCCTTTATTATGTTGAGATAGGTTCCCTTTATGCCTACTTTCTGGAGAGTTTTTATCACAAGTTGGTGTTGAATTTTGTCAAAAGCTTTTTCTGCATCTATTGCGATGATCATATGACTTTTATTTTGCAATTTGCTGATGTTGTGCATCACACTGATTGATTTGTGTATACTGAAAAATCCTTGCATCCCTGGGATAAATCCCACTTGATCATGGTGTATGATCCTTTTAAAGTATTGTTGGATTTGGCTTGCTAGTATTTTCTTGAGGATTTTTGCGTCTATGTTCATCCGTGGTATTGGCCTGTAATTTTCGTTTTTTGTGTGATATATTTGTCTGGCATCAGTATCAGGCTGATGGTGGCCTCATACACTGAGCTTCGGTGTATTCCTTCCTCTGCAATTTTTTGGACGAGTTTCAGAAGTGTAGGTGTTAACTTTTCGAAATGTTTGATAGAATTCGCCTGTGAAGCCATCCGGTCCTAGACTTTTGTTTGTTGGAAGATTTTTAATCACAGTTTCAATTTCAGTACTTGTGATTGGTCTGTTCATATCTTCTATTTCTTCCTGGTTCAGTCTTGGAAGGTTGTGCCTTTCTAAGAATGTATCCATTTCTTCCAGTTTGTCCCTTTTTTGGCATATCATTCCTTGCAGTAGTCTCTTATGATCCTTTGCATTTCTGTGGTGTTCATTGTGACTTCTTTTTCATTTCTAATTTTATTGGTTTGAGTATTCTCCCTTTTTTTCTTGGTGAGTGTGACTAACGGTTTATCAATTTTGTTTATCTTCTCAAAGAACCAAACATTAGCTTCCTTGATCTTCGCTATTGTTTTCTTTGTCTCTATTTCATTTAGTTCTGCTCTGAACTTTATGATTTCTATCCTTCTACTAACTTTGTGTTTTGTTTGTTCTTCTTTCTCTCGTTGCTTTAGGTGTAAGTTTAGGTTTTTTATTTGAGATTTTTCTTGTTTCTTAAGGTAAGATTATAGTGTTGTAAACATCCCTCTTAGAACTGCTTTTGCTGAATCCAATAGGTTTTGGATCATTGTGTTTTCATTGCCATTTGTCTCTAGGTGTTTTTTATTTCCTCTTTGATTTCTTCAGTGATCCATTGGTTATTTAGTAACATATTGTTTAGCCTCCATGTGTTTGTGTTTTTTACCTTTTTTTTTCTCCTGTAATTGATTTCTAATCTCATAGTATTGTGGCCAGAAGGATGCTTGATATGATTTCAATTTCCTTAAATTTACCAAGGCTTGATTCATTACCCAAGATGTGATCTATCCTGGAGAATCTCCCATGAGCACTTGAGAAGAAAGTGTATTCTGCTGCTTTCAGATGGAATATTCTATAAATATCAATTAAATCTATCTGGTCTAGTGTGTCATTTAAGGCTTGGGTTTCCTCATTAATTTTTTGTCTGGGTGATCTGTCCATTGGTATAAGTGGGTTGTTAAAGTCCCCCACTATTATTGTGTCGATTTCTCCTTTTATGGCTGTTAGCATTTGCTGTATATATTGAGGTGCTCCTCTTTTGGGTGTATATATATTTACAATTGTTATATCTTCTTCTTGGATTGATCCCATGATCATTATGTAGTGTCTTTCTTTGTCTCATGTAATAGTCTTTATTTTAAAGTCTATTTTGTCTGATATGAGAATTGCTACTCCAGCTTTCTTTTGATTTCCATTTACATGGAATATCATTTTCCAGCCCCTCACTTTCAGTCTGTATGTGTCCCTAGGACTGAAGTTGTTCTCTTGTAGACAGCATATTTATTAGTCTTGTTTTCATATCCATTCAGCCAGTCTATGTCTTTTGGCTGGAGCATTAAACCACTTAATTTTAAGGTAATTATCAATGTGTATGTTCCTTTTGCCATTTTCTTATTTGTTTGGGGCTGTTTTTGTAGCTGTTTTTTCTTCCCTTCCTCCTATGTTCTCTTCCCTTGTGGTTTTATGATCATCTTTAGTGCTGTGTTTAAGTTGCTTTTTCTTTTTTGTGTCTGTATATATTGTAATTTTTTAGTTTGCATTTCCCATGAGAGTTTGATAAAGCAGTCTATATATATACATGATTGTTTTAAGTTGCTGGTCTCTTAATTTCAAATTCAATTCCCATTTCCTGCACTTGTACTCTCCTCTTCTCATGGTTGCTGGTTTTGATATCATATTTGTGTATGGATGATTTCCTTCTTTCACTGTATGTTTGCCTTTACCAGTGAGCTTTCCCATTTGTGATTTTCTTGGTTCTCTTTGTGGCCTCTTTTTTTTCCCCTCTACCTAGAAACGTTCCTTTACAATTTGTTGTAATGCCAGTTTGGTGGTGCTGAATTATCCTAGCTTTTGCTTGTCTGTAAAGCTTTTGATTTCTAAGTTGAATCTTAATGAGAGTCTTGCTTGGTAGAGTATTCTTGGTTGTAGGTTTTCCCCTTTCATCACTTTAAACATATCATGCCACTCCCTTCTCTCCTGCAGAGTTTCTGCTGTAAAATCCACTGATAACCTTATGGGGATTCCCTTGCATGTTATTTGTTGCTTTTCCCTCGTTGCTTTTAATATTTTTTCTTCATATTTAATTTTTGTTAGTTTGATTAGTATGTGTCTTGACATGTTCCTCCTTGGGTTTATCCAGTATGGGACTCTGCATTTCCTGGACTTGGATGACTATTTCTTTTCCCATGTAAAGGAAGTTTTCGACTATAATCTCTTCAAAAATTTTCTCAGGCCTTTTCTCTTTTTCTTCTTCTTCTTCTGGGACCCCTATAATTCAAATGTTGGTGCATTTAATGTTGTCCCAGATGTCTCTGAGAATCTCCTCTTTTCTTTTCATTCTGTTTTCCCTATTCCATTCTGCTGCAGTAATTTCTACCATTCTGTCTTCCAGCTCACTTATCCACTCCTCTGCCTCATTTTTTCTACTATTGATTCATTCCAGTGTATTTTTCATCTCAGTTATTCAATTGTTCATCTCTGTTTGTTTGTTCTTTAGTTCTTCTAGGTCTTTGTTAAACCTTTCTTGTATCTTCTTGATCCATACCTCCATTCTTTTTCTGAGATCTTGGATCATCTTTACTCTCATTACTCTGAATTATTTTTCAGCTAGATTGGCTATCTCCTCTTCATTTAGTTGTCCTTGTAGGTTTTTATCTTGCTCCTTCATCTGCAACCGATTTCTTTGTTGTAACATTTTGTTTAACGTACTATGTTTGTGGTCTCCTTTCCACAGGCTGCAGGATTGTAGTTCCTCTTGCTTCTGGGTGTCTGCCCCCTGGTGGATGAGGTTGGTGCAGAGGCTTGTGCCATTATCCCATTGATAGGGGGTTTGACTGGCGTTGTGGTGTCCAGAGCCTGCCCTGGATACTGAGCAGGGCCCCCCGCTTTGCTCTGTGGTTGTCACTGCCCTGTCATGGCCGGGGTCTGCTCCTTATTTGTTGGAGTAGAGGCCCCCAGCTCTGTTTTTATGTGTGTTTCTGATCTGTGGTGTGAGGTAGGTGGGATTGGAGCACTCCCACTTAGAGAAAAGCCACTGAGTATTCCTCCTATGTTGTCTCCTTTCTCCTGTTGTACAAGCTTACAAAGTACACTGTTATTGGCACTGCTCTTAGTCTCATCTTACCTGTAGGTATGATGGCCATTGGCCCTGGTGACTCTCAGGCATTGTTTTCACTGCCACCGGTGCAGATTCACTGAGGTCAGGTCCCAGGACTGCAGTAGTCATGCACCTGGACCCACTGTGGGAGCTATGGAGGCAGCTCAGACTCTGGCCTGGCCCAACCCTTATGTGAACATGTCCACAAAGCCCACAGCTGCTAAAGCCAGACCTTTTCCAACTGCAGGAGCACTTGTTGTCCTTTTGGATGTTTCATGGGTGCTGAATTTAGGAAGCTGTCAGGGGAAGGGTAACTCCATGGTTCATGCATCTGTAGGGAGAGATTTCAGCCCTTCTTCTGTTGTTTCACAGCCCCTGGGGCTCAGCTGTGGTTTCAGCCCCACCTCTGCATGTGTTTATACCATGGAGTCTGCTCTTGAGGTTGCCAGAGCACATGAGCCTATCAGGCAGGAAGGAGCCAAGGCAGCAATTGGGGCAAATGAGCCACCCAGGCAGGAGGATGCTGGGGTAGTGATTGGAATGTGCGAGCTTGTCTGGGAGCAATCAGGGCAAGTGGGTCACTCAGGCAGGGTTGGAGGAGGGTGGAGGAGGTGATAGCAGGGGCACATGACCTGGCTTCAGTAGGAGTCCTCCGTGGTGCCTGTGGAGGCAGGAGCCAGAGCATGAGAAGAGAGGCTGCAATGGCAGCTCTGCCCTTCGTGTATCACTCAACAATGGTGCTGCATTTCTGTGGCCGTCTGGGCTTCCTCCACGAGCATTCCCCATTGTGGAGTTCCTCATTCCCGTCTCCTCACAGCCAACAGCAGTCCCTTCATCCAGTCTGCTCCCCAAACCCCACGTTCCAGCACCCAGCCACCGTGCACACTTGTGGACACCTGTCTGAGTCTGGAGTACACAGGGCTGAGGCATGGACCACCTGTATAGGTCTCAGTCTGTCTTGCCTGCCACCGACCAGTTGCTGGGTTCTCCTCTGAGCTCCTAAAGCTCCCTTTCTGTCCCAGTTGATCTTCCCACCAGTAAGGGGGATTTCCCAGATGTGAGAACTTCTCCTCACCTTCAGCTCCCTGCCAGGGGAGCAGGTCCCATCCTGCTTCCTCTCCTCTTCCTTTTCCCTTCTTTCTTTCATCCTATCCAGTTACATGGGGACCTTTCTTGTCCTTTTAGGTGTCTGAGGTCCTCTACTAGTCTTCACCAGGTGTTCTGTGAGAATTGTTCCATTTGTAGATGTATTCTTGATGCATTTGTGCATGAGACATGAACTCCACGTCCTCTTACTCCACCATCTTGGAATGTCTGAAAGACTTTAAGTTTTAAGTTGACTATTTTGTATTTTATTTTTCATGTAATGGGCCATTATGAATTTTTCGTTGTTCTCAATATTCTCTCTCTTACAATCTCACCTGTTTTCGCGGCTTCAGCAAACATCTCCAAACAAATAATTCTACAGTCTTTATCTCCACTTCACTTTCCCTCATAAATTTTCACTTTGTATTTTCAATTGCTTGATGGATATTTTCATCTGGGTGCTCTGACAGTACTTCAAGCTTTTAAATTAAAGTTTTAATCTTATATCCCAAATCAGCTCTTTTTCTAGACTTTACTATTTTCCCTATCTTTATAACACTTTTTCTGTGACCCATGTCCAAAACCTGGAAGTCAACTTTGACTCCTTTTTCTCCTCATGACCCATCCAAGTCCAACTAAACTGTAGTTCAGGAAGTTATCACTGAGTACCTGCTTTGGGCTATAGTCGTCTTGACTTACCAGCTCTTATTATACTCCTCTAGGGATAATTCTCTTGAAGGCATCCTATGGGGATGCCTATAAGAATGAGGTGGAAGAGAAATTAACTAAAAGAAGAATGAGGCTAATGTTACAGATATATCAAGAAGGATCATGAGAATGGATGAAAAATTTCACAGATGACTTTAAGAAAGAGATAGCAGCAGAGTAGTGAGAACAGTGGTAGTGGATACATGATGATAAAGTGTTATAAGGATGTGGTATGAAAGTCAGGGCTGGAAATACAATATCTTGAGGATATGAAGAAAAGGCAATACTAGGACTGGGCAGTAAGAGTGGGGCAAAGCTGTACATATGTATGATTATAAAACATGTTGATTGGCACCAGACTGTCCAGATTCAAATCCCAGTACCATTATTCCCCACCAGCTCCCTGACTTCAGGCACACAGAGATTACTTCTCTGTCCCTCAGTTTCTTCATGTCCAAAATGGAGATTAATAATACATACCTCAAGGGTTATTGTGAGGATTAAATAAGTTTATATAGATAGAACACTCCTAAGAGGGCCAATAAAATAGTAAGATAATAGTAGACATTAGTTCTAAAAGATAATTTCTTTCTTTTTTCACATTATGAAAATCAAAAGCATGTTTTAAGAGACACAAATAAGAAGGTAAGGTACAAAAGAAAAAAGAAAAAGTTTGGCAGAGTTAGGTCTTAGAGACAGTAAGAAGATGATAGAGCAGCCCAGATTTATAAGTTGGGCCTTTCACATTGATATGGCAACTTTTATCTAAGACTCAGAGGAAGAGAAAAGCAGTTCATAGAATATATCCATAACTCTAAGGTGAAGAGAGGATGTGATATACAGGTTGTATTAAGCAATCCATATGTTGTTCTGCACTGGCGGGGTGGTGGTGGGGGACTGTCTAAGAGCTGAACAGAAGAGAGAAGTATTTTTCAATCTTCCCTGGGATTCATAATAATCACTTTGTTCTCAGCCATAGTAAGAGAAATGTAGCTGGTGATTTCACCATTGGACAACCCATCTTTTCAACATTTAGGTCATCCCCTGCCCATGAAGCAATAGGCATGCAAACATACCAGGCTGAGAAAATAAGCTGCTGTACTTTGACACTTGCCCCTTTTCGTCAAATATGTAATATACAGAGAGTAGTTAACAGAGGGAGAGGGTGAGAGGTGAATCTGGACACACATTTACATAGCTCTTCTTTATAGAGAAAGCCCCCTAAATTTTTTGTTTAAAACCTGTGAGCCTTCTCCCAATGTGGCTTGGAAACATTTACGCATCCCAAATAGGTATGTAAATTGGAGAATGACATCACATTACACACAGATGTACACTTTGTCTGCTCTGGGACTGTCTCTGATGTTACCTTTCCCACCAGGGAACTTTGCCAAGGAACTTCTAAGAAGCAGACAGGCCATGGGCCTTAAGAGGGGGAGTATTGCTCCCTCTCATTCAAGCCCACAAGTTAGACTCGAGCCAAATGTAGGTCCTGGGATCCATTCCACTCCAAATATCAGTGTCTCAGAGACCAACAGCCACCACCCATTCCTCTGTGGAGACTAGCTTCTGAAGTGGTGGTGCAACTCAGTAGAAATCAGAGAACAATTAAAAACAATGCCTCTGAGTGAGAAAACTGCTAACCTCTTAGAGAGCCTTGACATCTATCTATTTAATTTCCCCCTAACAATAATCCAGCTGGTTGAAAGAGATAGGTATCATAAGCCTCATTTTATAAGTAAGATAACTGAGGCCCAGGGATACTTAACAAAGTCCTCCCATGGCATCCATCATGCTCTGTAACAGTCTCCACGTAATGAATTCAGTTTCTACTTCTGCAAAGCAAAACTAAACAGGAAAATGCACTACTTACTGAAATATCTTGATAACTATGCAAGTAGGCAATTGTAATCTAATTATCTTTGTGTTTTCAGCATCTACCTTAATACCCGGCATGGAATACTCACTCAGGTAGGTATCAAATATTTAAATATATCCAAATATACCAAACAAAATGGAGTGCTTTATTTTCTTCTTCTTTGGGAAGTTCTCGTTATTCTCATCACTGCTAAAATGAATAGACTTGATTTCACTGTAGTCAAGGGTTACCAAGAGAAATATTGATCCAACAGTAATAATAGGTAAATTTATTTCAAAAATTTATTCGTTCTTACTTAATTTATTAATTAAACGTATTCATTCCCTAAGTCTACAGCTATTTCTCTAAGGATAGATAAAATACACAGAATATATTCTCCTTTACAGATTCCCCCAAGAACAGGAATCATGTCATCTACTTTTCACTGTATTCCCACACATTGCACAAACTTCTGCAAATATTTGGGACAAAATAAGTTCTGGCTGACTGTATTTCTAACAGTGATCCTTTCATGACTTAGAACTCAACTAAATCATAAAACCATAAATAATTTTTAGGCAAAGACAATGAACATGATTTTGTGCTAGGTATTGTAGGAGATATAAAATTTTCAAAGTATTTTCTCTCACTGTGCTTATTTGTTAAAGAAATAATGTTTACATATATAAGACAAGGAAAAAAAAGTAGAGGTATGGCTTAGAACAGTTACAGGCATTCAGGAAAAGAGATTCACATGGTACAGTGGTCAGGGATTCATTGAAAACGTGGGGCTTGGGACTCATCAAGAAGGATGCTACATCAAGGCTGCTGCCCTCAACCCACATTCCTTATCAGCCATCATCACCCTGAAGATATACATGCCCTGATAGAATTAATGAGCCTGGCCTGATTGCAGATTGAACAGTTCTGCAAAGCAGTTTCGCCTCCAGATTGCTTCTTTGGTGGTAAATTCATGGTTTTGTTTGCATTTTGATTTTTATAGAAATCCTCCAAGAACAATACTGAGTCCATAATCAAGATGTGAAAAGAAAAGAAAAATAATTCGGAAGATTTAATTCTTAACAGCACCCAACTTTGTTAAGGTGAGGGTGACCACCTTGATTAGGGAGGCCACAGTGACAGTGTTCAAGCAAACCCATTACACACTCACATGGAAATCCCACAAACTTACAGTCAGCTGAAGTTTTCCATTCTCATTGGAAGTGGAAAACAGTAATATCCTCCAAAAGTCTAATATTCCTCATTAGAAATTCTCTTCCCTCACCTGGGCCTGGATAAGTTTTGTTTTGTTTTGTTTTTCCTCCCAGGTCACTAAGGGTCTCAGTTCAAAAACGTTTCTCAAATTGCTTGTGGCATCAATTTTTTTTTCTTATTCTTCCTCTACCTTCCTATTGTCAGTTAATTAACTCTAAGTTAGAAAGGAAAATTTAGGTGCCCAGATTGGAATTATTTACAACAAATGCAGCTACACTATAGATATTGATAGTCCACCTATAACTATAATATTAAAAATAATTATTTGCAAAATCAGCAGCCACAAAAGTAATAATTAGAAAGGTTTGATTTTTCAGTGATTTAAGGTATTTAAGGGAAATAGATACACATGCATATGAGGCTGTTGATATTCAATCTTCCCTTGGTTCTCTCTGTCTTGAAAGCTTAAAATTTACACTAAGTCCTCCACTTGATCCAAGAGCTGAGTAACAGAAAGAAATCCACTGCTAAGATCATGCTTCACTCCTCTCCACCCAAGCTCAGTTTCCAAAGGCCAACACAAAAGTCATAATATGTGTCTTCAGCTCCATGGCCCGAAGGTACCTGACTGGAACTAGGAGATTGTTCAGTCCAGACAAGAGGAAAATATTACCCTTCTATTTAACAAGGCACTGTTGAAGGATTAATCATTAAGTAAATAGCAACAAGTCTGGAGGTTTACAGGAGGGGCAGAATCCCACTGCATATTCTCAATTTTTCTGGGATTTAGGATGGAAATTATTACAGGGGTAGTTTGGAAGAAGCTGCAGTAACAACCGCCTTCCAGGGCAGGAAGGAACAATGTGTGAAACCTCAGGCCTGACCCAGCCAAAATGGAAGTTCATTCCCAGAGGCCTCCAGGAAGCATAGGCCCATTTTGTCTAATAGTTGACATCCACGCATAAGGTTGATAAAACTTGAAGAGTGTTCATGACCCAGCCATATGTTGCTATGTAACTTTAAGCTAGTCATTTAAACTTTCTGAGCCTTGGCTTTCTCAATTTAAAAATGGATATATTACCCCTATTGTTGAGTATTCTATAATTAGACAAACATAAAAAATAAAAATCCTAGAACAGTCACTTGCAACGCTTAAGTCTCTTTGAGCCGCCCTACTGTAAAGACAGACCCAAATAAGAGCTGCTTCTCTCAAGAAAAAAAATACTTCTGTAGTCTGAGCCAGAGGACCCGAGGCATTTTTCTGAGCAAAATCGGGCATATGCCTTCTTTTAAAAACTAAATCAGGGATTGCCTCATAAATGGACTTGCCTTGGTGTTGCTACATGTGTGGTGCAACCCCAAATGACTACATGGTGTTGATAAGATACAGATATTTCATGAAATGTATTATCAAAGGTGATTCCTTATTTTTTTAAAAAAAGGAGCTTGAACAAGAGTCTTTAACTGTGATTGGATTTAATCTGTCTCCTGTTATAATTTGTACCTATTAATTTATTAGAACAAACAAAGTTTCCTAGACATCTAAACTGTGCTGGGCTCCATGCTCAATGCAAAATAGAGTATCAAAAACTATGATACACAATCTCTGAATTTACAACACAGTCAAGATATAGTTAAGGGGAGAAAAAATAGCACAGATACTATGTAAATCAAAATATAAAACAGAATTTTGATGGAAGGCTGAGAGGTACAATGTCTGCAGCATCTGAGGCCTATGACCCTGTTTTTCTGAATCTGTCTAGGGTGCCCTAGGTGGCAGAGGATGACCCCCATGGTGGTCATGCTCCATGTCATGTTGGGATCCAGGATGCCACGCAGCATTGCTTAGGGTATTGATGTATGTGGTAAAGCACATGTGGACATACATGAGATCTATTTTTCTCAAGAATTCATTGGAAGGTAGAGTCTTAGGCTATGGCCTGATCTACAATCCCAGGCTCCAGTCCTGCACTTCCGATCCTGAGCCAGATGGAGAGATACAACAAAGAATCCTTGCTCGGAAGTACTCATCAGGGATGAGGGAGACTACTCTCCGGTGTTGAGATTTGCTGATTTCCTTTGCGCAATCCCAAATGTTTGGTGTATAATTGAGTTGGCATGTTTTGGTGAAGGACTCAGATATCTTTGACAGTGTTAGGCACAGCACAACTCATGATGAGATGATCTCTATGAGCATTAGAAAAGGGTAGTTGAGGGCAAGGGCAGGAGTCAACCTTCACTGGCAAACACTACACCAGGTTTGCCAAAGGGGTACCGTAACAATTGAAAAGTCCATGCACTCTACATCACGGCAGGGATGGTGAGTGACATACCAAAACTGCTGCCTCATCCAGGAAAGAAGAGAAAAAAGGAGAAAGAGAAGAATATAATGAAAGGTCTAATCTCAAAAGACAAACCAAAATAATCAGGTACAGTTGCCATCCTCTCTCCCCAGTCTCTATGTCTCAGAAAAGAGCAGCTTCATTTTCTCATTTTTCTGACCCTAGTGGCCTTAGGGATCTACATTCCAGCTGTCTTTTGACTCTGCCGTTTGTGAGAGCAAAGGACTATCCAGAATAAGGTAGATGAGTATGGAAAAGGAAACAATATAGTTGGCTTGGATTTCTATATTTTTCACAATAATTTACCAAAAAAAAACCCCTAAGGAATGTTAATACACACACACACACGTATATATATTTAAGTTTAATAAAGGTTATAAAATGGAATGAATGAGTCTCATACTGTGAAATGTGATTAGTAACCAAGACTATCTCCTCTTTCCAGGCATTCAAAGTACAGTGTCCAGTTCCTGGACCACAGCCTCTGACTCCTTCCCCTCTTGCCTTCTCCCTCTTGTTTCCATATTCATGTCACTTTGGCAGGATAGTTTCCCAGGACACTGAAGTCAGGAAGGCCCTCTGTCCTAGCAAAAGAGCCATCATATACTCCTTCAATACTTGCTTATCATTTTCCCTCTTTGCTAAATCTTAAGTGTTAGCAGGCAAAGGGTCTGCTATGTCCACATGTGTATAACCTGAACACAATAGTGCCTAGCATACAACAGGTTTTCAATTTATTGAATAAATGAGCAGATGATTATCAGATTCTCAAGAATGAGATCCAGTCTGCAAGGATGACATTACAAATACAAAGATGAAAAAATATGTTTTAAGTTCTCAAACATTCAGAGTCTTAGTGAAGGTGGGAGGGAAATATGCATAAGATGAATTATAAGATAGAGTTATGAAGAGTTTAATAGGCACACATAGTGCTGTTGAAAGTATGAAAAAAGACATCAATCCTGCCAGAAGGGTCGGGGTAGTCTTCACAGAGGAGGTAAGGACTTTGCTGAGTCTTAAGAGATAGGAGGAACACATTATTTAGCTAGCAGAGAGTAAAGCAGAGGATTAGAAATATGAGTAGTGTAGTGAGCAGTAGATTAAATTAGAGCTCAGAGCTGCTTTGAATTTCAGCCTTTGTTTTATCTACAGAAAGTCATAGTCAGAGCATCTTGTCACGAGTTGAAGTCTAAATTGCTTTAGGATCACAAGTTCCCAAAGGGAAAGGACCATGTCTTTGGTGTGTTCTCTCAGAATTTCATGCCTCCTGCACTGTAGGTGTTCAAAAAATATTTAATAATAATGAGTTGATTAATTGAGAGCATTCATGTTCCATATGCATGGGTAGAGCCTTCTTTTCACTTTAGTTATATTGCTTTAATCATCATTAAATAGTATTTCTTAGATAGCAGTTTGATTCATTGTTAAACACACAAGCTGCCTAAGTTCCCAACCTTAAGGTAAATAGCAGTATCAGAGAATAATCCTCTTTACACTGTTGATAAATGATTTTGTGACACTGTCTATATAAAATGGAAACAGTGGAATTCTGGAAGGGTACTTACTGAGAGATAACACCTGAATGGATGTTAGAAAGGACTTGTGAAACTGGGGAGGTATTTTTAAAACACAACTCAGATTGTGTCACTCTTCTTTGTAAAACTCCCCATGGCTTCCGATGGTTTAGCTCTGTGATTATTGTAGTGCAGGGGTCTCAAATTGAAACCAAACTGTAGATGTTAAACATGTGTTATGAGATTAGACAGATCTCTCAGAATTAGAGTTTGTGTGATAAATTTCAAAAATGCTGTTGCCCCCTACCTCCAGCCATGTTTTAGCACGTGGAAATGTGAACCCAAATTTGCTAGAAATTCTAGTTTTTCAACATAAACTGGATATCTAAAATTTCAAGTGCAATCTAATTTTGAAAAGTTGGATCAAATTTATGAAATACAGTTTATGCCAAGAAAAATATATCTGCATGATGGTACTATCAACTAGCTGCAATTTGCCTCCTTTGGGATAAAACCTAGGCCAATCTACAATTGGTGTGAGTTAACTTTATGTCATGATTTCTGGCATAGGGGTTAAAATTGTAGGAAATGTAATCAGTGTTGTGAAAAGCAAATGCCCAAGTCAAAAGGCTAAATATATAAGTGGGAAGTATAGAAAGTAGTATCAAGGCCTAAGGATAGAAGATTAAGGCAGGAGAGCTCTATGGAACCTACAGTACATCACAGCAGCAAAAAGAGGTCCATGATGCTATAGATTCCTCAGTAACTTTCTAAAGCAAAAAGCCAATCTAATGAAAATGCTTTTCTTCAGTACTTAACATGCATGGTCTCTAATCAGGCAACTTCATCATTAATATTCATATATGAAGAGGCAAAATAACTAGGAAGGAGTAAGAGCATACTATTAACCAAATTCTCAGAATAGTATTCATCTCTTCATAGTGTCAGTGGAAATATTGATCATAATTAATACAGGCTTACTGAGTGAGGTACAAAAGTTTACTTCTTGGTGAGTGTCCCCAAAGAGCAGCCTCTAGCACTTGGGAGACAAGACATAAATAACATAATTAGAGAATAATATTAAAGAATATCTGAAGCAAATTCAAAATGAGAGGTATGTCTAGTCAACAGTGGGGAATTTCAGAAGCTCAGAGAGGAGGACAGCACTTAGGTATGATTAGAAAAGTTTTCAGAAAGAAGGCAGTACTTAAATGAAGAATGGATTCATACAGTCTTCATTGATTCATTAATTCAACAAATATTTATGAAATGCTAGACATTGTTCTATATATTAGAGATATAATAGAGAAGAAAATAATACCTTCATGGAGTTTATATTGCAGTGTATAAAAATAAACAATAAACATGTTGACAAATAAATAATTTTGGGTATTTATTCATGCTGCAAAGAAAATAAAAGAAGACAATAGAAGGGACTGGTGTGGTATTGGAGCTTAGGCATCTCTTGACCTATGTGATGGAAAGGAGCCAGAAGGTAAAGGTCTTAGAGGAAAGCATCTCACAAACAAAGAATAGAATAAAAGGAGGGAATGAGTTTAGTGGGTTAAAGAAAGGAGGTAGGAGAGGGTAGAGTTATGAGATGACATTAGAAAGGTAGTCTAGGATCGTCCAGCAGCATCTAGAGACATAGTAAGGATTGGAGTTTTGTTCTATTTTTAGTAGACAGCCATTGGAGTGCTTTAGGCAGAGGAGAGATATGATATGAATAATATTTTTAAAGAGCATACTGGCAGTTATATGGAAAATTAACTTGAAGGACAAAGAATAGAAGTAGATAGACTTCCTAGAAGATGAGTGCACCAGGCAAGCAATTAAAGTGTCCTGAGTTGTGTTTTAACAGTGATGAATTTTATACAAGTGCTATGGCAGATAAATAAGATGGGACCATGAAAGAGAGGATTTTGAATGCCAGCTTTGGGGAATTAATTCAATTCTTAAGGAGAGCACTGAGGTTCCTGACCACAGGATTGGTGTGACAGTAGAGAAATAATTTTCTTGATTGTTTATTACTTATTTCACTCCCTTAGAACATAAACTTTATGAGGAAATTTGTCTTATTCTCCAGGACCCCATTATGATCACTAGCATCACCACAAAGCTATATAAGTATATTAAAGGCAGGCACGATGCTAATTTGACTTTGAACACATAGTTATTAGCATAGAGTAGGTTCTCAAAGAGTGACGAATAAGTATATGAATGAACAATGTATTGGATGAAACAAATTGGATTTAATGGAGAGATAATAGAAATGTAACAGGCAATGAGGTTGCTACAATAATACAGATTTGAAGAGCAAAGGAACTAAGCTAATGAAAGAACAAATGGAGTAGAGGAAAAGAAAACAATCTATATTTTGAAGAGGATCAACAAAACTTGGAAAGAGTGGTGGCCCACTGATCATAAAAGATAAAATTTGAGCAAGAGGTAAAAGATGACTGTAGCAGATATGGCAGATAAGCATGGCATATCCATTCCACACACATCCCCACTCCATGCTCTTTCCAGCTTGCTATCCTAGTCTACAGAGATAGGAAAAATGAACATCACATTTCCCAGGGACCCTTGCATCTAGGGTTCTGGGTGGATAGAGATTTCACTGATTAGATGTATTTGCATGATATATGAAAGCAGAATTGAAGTGAAGGCCACACTACTTGCTTTTGATATTTTGCTGGCAACTACAGCCATGGAGGTATTTGGATTTTTTATGTCAGCTTTTAACAGCAGTTTCAGGGTCTATTCTACTTGCTTCATGGTTGTCTAGAGTCAGAGAGCAGGGCTTCCTTTTTGCTGATGCAGATTATAGCAGGTTTAGTTGTGGTCCCAGGGCTAGCAACAGTAATGGCTTCTGAGTTATAGCAGTTTGCAGACGATGGTGACTTTCAGGTCATGTCAGCACATTGGTCTGGTAGTATTTGCTACCATGAAAAAGCAGCAGCTTACTTGGCAGGCAAATACAGTATGATGGTCTTGGAGGTTATTCTTGAAAGGTCAATATATCAATATATTTTGTTTCTTCAGCCTTCGGAGTGATTCTATAAGTTATTTATTACCCTGAAAGATAAGGAGAAGACATTTTCTTTCCTTAGATGAGTTGAAATAGGCAGTATGATAAGAGGGAAGCAAAACCAAGATAGGATAAGAAAACTTCAGCACACATCCACAGAGCAATAAGCAAGTATAAATGAATTAACATCCTGGGAACTGAGAACAGAAGATGGCTGCACCATCAAGGAGAGCTCAGGAAGCAGTCGGCACCCTGCTAAGAAATGAGAGCTTCCAATAGGGTCACTGAAAACAGAAAGATCCATTGGAAAGCATTCCCATAACTGTTTAGGTGACTTCGAATGGTCTGTGTACATGTTTTGAACATTGTCAAAAAGAGGAAGCATGGCATTAAGCCACTGGATACAGTGCCTGTTTTGTTTGTGAGCCAGGACCCCAGGGGCAGGTGCCAGCATAAAACAGCAGAAATGCATGGAAACACACACTAGGTACAACAAAATACAGGACATCCTGGAGGCTGCTGTTAAATAGAGGGTCAAAAATGCCTTCCTCACAGAATCTGAATGGTCTAGGAAAATCCCAGAGTGAGCTGTTGGAAATAGTTTTTTCAATGGAACATCATAATGATTTGCAGAGTCATGGAACTATCTTGGATGTAGTAATGTCCTGGGTTTCCAGACAGCTCTTGGAAAACTTAGACCAAAGATTAGATAAGAAAGAGTACAATAAAGTAGAATAGAAAAAAGGGAGAGATAGACATGACCATGAATCTGTGGGAGAATTTTGCAAATGTTTATAATTTTTTTCATTTAATTCATTTGTTATGCATTTATCCTTTTTCTGTATTTTCACGCTGACATATTTCACAAAGCACATAAGAAATAGTTATGTATGGCAGTGCTTGAGGACAAGATGGTGGGGTAGAAAGACTTGAGTTCACCTCCTCTCACAAAAACACCAAAATCATAACTAACTGCTAAACAACCATCAACAAAAAAAAGACTGGAACCTACCAAAAAAGACATTCTACATGCAAAGACAAAGAAGAAGCCACAACAAGATGGTAGGAGGGGCGCTTTTGCAATATAATCAAATCCCATACCTGCTTGGTGAGCTACCCACAAACTGGAAAATAATTATATCACAGACGTTCTCCCACAGGAGTGAGAGTTCTGAGCCCCACTTCAGGGTCCCAAGCCTGGGGGTCTGGCATTGGGGGTGAAGCCCCCAGAGCATTTGGCTTTGAAGGCCAGCAGGGATTCAGTGAAGGAGCTCCATAAGACTGGGGAAAACAGACTCCATTCTAAGAGGGTATACACAAGGTTTCATGTGCACTGGGACACAGGACAAAGCAGTGATTCCATAGGACCCTGGGCCAAACCTACCTGTGGGTCTTGGAGGGTCTCCTGGGGAGGACGAGGCTGGCTGTGGCTCACTGTGGGAACAAGGACACTTTAGGCAGAAACCCCAGGGAGTATTCATTGGCATGAGCTCTCCTGGAGGTTACCACTTTGGCACCAAGATGTGGCCCCACTCAACAGACTGTGGGCTCCAGTGCAGGGATACCTCAGGCCAAACAATCAACAGGGTGGGAACAGAACCCGACCCATCACAGATAGGCTGCCTAAAGTTGCTGTGAGCCCACAGCCACCACTAAACGCACCCCTTGACAAGGCACTGCCCATGAGAGGGACAAGACCCAGCTTCACCCACTAGGGGGCAGTCACTAGTCCCTCCCACCAGGAAGCCTGCACAAGCCCCTGGACCAATCTCACCTACCAGGAGGCAGACACCAGAAGCAAGAGGAACTACAATCCTGCAGCCTGAAGAACAGAGACCACAAACACAGAAAGTTAAACAAAATGAGACAGCAGAGAAATATGCTCCAGATGAAGGAATAAGATAAAACCTCAGAATAAGTAAGTGAAGTACAGATAGGCAATCTAACAGAAAAAGAATTCAGAGTATTGATAGTAAAGATGATCCAAGGTCTCAGAAAAAGAATGGAGTCAGACACCTAGAAGATACAAGAAATGTTTACTGAAGAGCTAGAAGATTTAAGGAACAAACAGAGTTGAACAATATAATTACTGAAACAAAAAGTACACTAGAAGGAATCAATAGCAGAATAAATGAGGCAGAAGAATGAATAAGTGAGCTGGAAGACAGAATGGTGGAAATCAATGCCATGGAACAGAATATAGAAAAAAGAATGAAAAGAAATGAGACCAGTCTAAGAGACTTCTGGGACAACATTAAACATGTTAACATATGCATTATAGGGGACCCAGAAGGAGAAGAGAGAGAGAAAGGGACTGAGAAAATATTTGAATAGATAATATCCAAAAACTTCCCTAACATAGGAAAGGAAACACTCACTCAGGTCCAGGAAACATAGAGAGTTACATACAAGAAAAACTCAAGGAGGAACATGCCGAGATACATATTAATCATGTTGACAAAAATGAAAGACAAAGAGAAAATATTAAAAGCAACAAGAAAAAGCAACAAATAATATACAAAGGAATCCCCATAAGGTTATCAGCTGATATCTCAGCAGAAGTTCTGTATGACAGAAGGGAGTGTCATGATATATTTAAAGTGATGAAAGGGAAAAAACTACAACCAAAAATACTCTGCCCAGCAAGGTTCTCGTTCAGATTCAACAGAGAAATCAAAAGCTTTACAGACAAGAGCTAAAAACTAAGAGAATTCAGCACCAACAAACTAGTTTTACGACAAATCCTAAAGGATCTTCTCTAGGCAGAAAAGAAAAGGCCACAACTAGAAACAAGAAAATTATGAATGGGAAAGCTCACTGGTAAAGGCAAACATACAGTAAATGTAGGAAATCATCCACACACAAAAAGGATATCAAAACCAGCAATCATGAGGAGAGTATAAATGCAGGATATTAGAAATACATTTGAAATTAAGAGACCAAAAACTTAAAACAATCTTGTACATATAGAGACTGTGGGAAACACAAGCCAAAAAAACTACAATAGATACACACATAAAAAAGTAAAAGCAATCAAAACACATCAAATAATGAGAAGAGAACAGAAGAGGAAGGGAAGAAAAAAGAACTACAAAAACAAATCCAAAACAATTAACAAAATGGGAATAAGAAAATACATATTCATAATTACCTTAAATGAAAATGAATTAAATGCTCCAACCAAAAGACATAGACTGGCTGAATGGATAAAAAAATAAGACCCACGTATATACCGTCTGCAAGAGACCCACATCAGATCTAGGGACACATACTGACTGAAAGTGAGAGAATGGAAAAAGGTATTCCATGCAGATGTAAATCAAAAGAAAGCTGGAGGAGCAAAACTCATATCAGATAAAGTAGACTTTAAAATAAAGACTGTTACAAGAGACAAAGAAAGACACTACATAATGATCAAGGGATCAATCCAAGAAGATATAACAATTGTAAATATATATGAACCCAAAATTTGGGTTCATATATAGAAGCACCTCAATATATAAGGCAAATGCTAACAGCCATGAAAGGAGAAATCTACAGTAACACAATAATAGTGCGGATTTTAACACCCCACTTACATCAATGGACAGATCATCCAGGCAGAAAATCAATAAGGAAACACTGACCTTAAGTGCATTAGACTAGATGCACTTAACTGATATTTATACAGCATTCCATTTGAAAGCAGAAGAATACACATGCTTCTCAAATGTACATAGAATATTCTCCAGGATAGATCACATGCTGGGCCGCAAAGCAAGCTTCAGTAAATTTATGAAAATTGAATCATATCAAGCATCTTGTCTAACCACAATACTATGAGATTAGAAATAAACTACAAGAAAAAAGCTTTAAAAAACACAAACACATGGAGGTTAAACAATATATTACTAAACAACTTAATGGATCACTGACGAAATCAAAGGGGAAATCAAAAAATACCTAGAGACACATGAAAATGAAAACATAATTATTCAAAACCTATGAGATGCAGGAAAAACAGTATAAGAGAGAAGTTTACAGCAATACAGTCTTACTTCAGGAAACAAGAAAAATCTCAAATAAAAAACCTAACCTTACACTAAAAAATGCCATTTGCCACAACATAGATGGATCTGGAGGTTATCATACTACGTGAAGTAGGTCAGACAGAGAAAGGCAAATATCATATAATATCACTTATATACAGAATCTAAAAACACATGATACAAATGAACTTATTTACAAAACAAAAACAGACTCACAGACTTAGAGAATGAACTTATGGTTACCAGAGGAAAAGATGAGGGAGGGATAGATTGGGAATTTGGGATTGACATGTACACATGGCTATATTCAAAATAGATAACCAACAAGATCTTACTGTAAAAAATTTTTTTTCATTTAAAAAATAAAAAAAAAAATTAATAAATAAAAAATAAGAGAAACAAAAACAAACAAAACCCAAAGTTAGTAGAAGAAATCGTAAAGGTGAGAGTAGAAATAAATGGAATAGATACAAAGAAAACAATAAAAAAAAATCAACGGAACTAAAATTTGCTTCTTTGAAAAGAGAAAACTGATAAATCTTTAGCCAGACTCATCAAGGAAGAAAAAAGAAAGGGCTCAAATAAATAAAATGAGAAATGCAAAAGAAGTTACAAGCAACAGCACAGAAATACAAAGGATCATAAGAAACTACTACAAGAAACTATGTGCCAATAAAATGGACAATTTGTAAGAAATGGACAAATTATTAGAAAGGTACAATCTTCCAAGACTGAACCCAGAAGAAATAGAAAATGTGAATAGATAAATCACGAGTACTGAAATTGAAACTGTGATCAAAAATCTTCCAACAAACAGAAGTCCAGGACCAGACGGCTTCACAGGTGAATTCTATCAAACATTTAGAGAAGAGTTAACACCTCTCCTTCTGAAACTATTTACAAAAAGTTACAGAGGAAGGAATGCTCCTAAGCTCATTCTATGAGGCCACCATCAGGCCACCCTGATACCAAAACCAGAAAAAATACCACCAGAAAAGAAAATTACAGGCCAATATCACTGATGAACATAGACACAAAAATTCTCAACAAAATACTAGTAAACTGAATCCAACAATATATTAAAGGATCATACCCCATGATCAAGTGGGATTTATCACAGGGATGCAAGGATTTTTCAATATCCACAAATCAATCACTGTGATACACCACATTAACAAGTTGAAGAATAAAAACCATATGATCATCTCAATAGATGCAGAAAAAAGTTTTGACAAATTCAACACTGATTTATGATAATAACTCTCCAGAAACTGGACAAAGAGGGAACATATCTCAACACAATAAAGGCTTTATAGGACAGACCTACAGCTAACATTGTACTCCATAGTGGAAAGCTGAAAACATTTCCTCTAAGATCAGGAACAAAACCAGGATGTCCACCCACTCCACTTTCATTCAGCATAGTTTTGGAAGCCCTAGCCACAGCAAACAGAGAAGAAATAAAGTAAATAAAAGGAATCCAAATGGGAAAGGAAGTAGTAAAACTGTCACTGTTTGCAGATGACATGATACTATACATAGAAAATCCTCAAGATGCACCAGAAAACTACTAGAACTCATCAATGAATTTGGTAAAGTGACAGGATACAAAATTAATGTCCAGAAATCGGTTCCATTTCTATACACCAACAACAAAAGATCAGAAAGAGAAATCAAGGAAACAATCCCATTTACCATCGTATCAAACAAAATAAAATACCTAGGAATAAACCTACCTAAGGAGGCAAAAGACCTGTACTCTGAAAACTATAAAATGCTGATGAAAGAAATTGAAAATGATAGAAACAAATGACAAGATATAACATGTTCTTGGATTGGAAGAATCCACATTATGAAAATGACTATACTACCCAAAGTAATCTACAGTTTTAATGCAATCCCTATCAAACTACCAATGGCATTTTTCACAGAACTAGAACAAAAAATTTTACAATTTGTATGGAAACACAAAAGACCACAAATAGCCAAAGCAATCTTTAGAAAGAAAAACGGAGCTGGAGGAATCAGGGTCCCTGACTTCAAGCTACACTGCAAAGTTGTAGTCACCAAAAGAGTATGGCACTGACACAAAACCAGAAATATAGATCTATGGAACAGGATTGAAAGCATAGAAATAAATCCATGCACCTGTGGTCAATTAATCTATGACAAAAGAGGCAAGAATATACAATGGAGGAAAGATAGTCTTTTCAACAAGTGATGCTGGGAAAACTGGACAGCTACATATAAAAGAATGAAAGTAGAACACCCCCTAGCACCATACACAAAAATAAGCTCAAAATGGATTAAAGACCTAAATGTAAGCTGGATACTATAAAACTCTTAGCAGAAAACATAGGCAAAACCCTCTCTGACATAAATAGCAGCACGATCTTTTGGGATCCACCTCCTAGAGTAATGAAAATGAAAACAAAAATAAACAAATGGGACCTAATTAAACTTAAAAGCTTTTGCACAACAAAGGAAACCATAAACAAGACAAAAAGACAACTCTCAGAATGAGAAAAAAATATTTGCAAATGAAGCAACCAACAAGGGATTAATCTCTAAAATATACAAACAGCTCATGCAGCTCAATATCAAAAAACAAACAACCCAATCAAAAAATGGGCAGAAGATCTAAATAGACATTTCTCCAAAAAAGACACAGAGATGGCCAAAAAGCACATGAAAAGATGCTCAACATCACTAATTATTAGAGAAATGGAAATCAAAACTACAATGAGGTATCACCTCACACTGGCAGAATGGTCATCATCAAAAATTTAAAAACAATAAATGCTGGAGAGGTTGTGGAGAAAAGAGAACCCTCCTACACTGTTGATGGGAATGTACATTGTTACAACAACTATGCAGAACATTATGGAGAGTCCTTAATAAACTAAAAATAGAGCTACTATATGATCCAGTAATTCCACTCTTGGGCATATATCCAGAGAAACCATAATTCGAAAAGATACATGCACCCAAATGTTCATTGCAGCACTATTTACAATAGCCTGGACATGGAAGCAACCTAATTGTCCATCAGCAGATGAATGGATAAAGATGTGGTACACAGGTTCCCTGGTGGTGCAGTGGTTAAGAATCCACCTTCTAATGCAGGGGACACGGGTTTGAGCCCTGGTCAGGGAAGACCCCACATGCCACGGAGCAACTAAGCCTGTGCACCACAACTGCTGAAGCCCGCGCACCTAGAGCTCATGTTCCACAACAAGAGAAGACACTGCAATGAGAAGCCTGTGCACCACAGTGAAGAGTAACCCCCACTAGACGAAACTAGAGAAAGCCCGCGTGTAGCAATTAAGACACAAAGCAGCCAAAAATAAATAAATAAAATAAATAAATTTATTTTAAAAAAAGTGATGTGGTACATATATACAATGGAATATTATTCAGCCATAAAAATAGAATGAAATAATGCCATTTGCAACAACATGAATGGACCAGGAGATTATCAGACTAAGTGAAGTCTGTCAGACAGAGAAAGATAAATATAATATGATATCACTTATATGTGGAATCTAAAAAAATGGTACAGTTGAACTTATTTACAAAACAGAATCAGACTCACAGACTTGGAATACAAACTTGTGGTTACCAAAGGGGAAAGGTCAAGAGGGGTAATAAATTAGGAGTTTGGGATTAACATATACACACTACTATATATAAAATTGATAAAAAAAACAAGGACCTACTGTATAGCACAGGGAACTCTACTCAATATTCTGTAATAACTTATAGGGAAAAACAATCTGAAAAAGAATGGATATATGTATAGGTATAACTGAAACACTTTGCTCTACACCTGAAACCAACACAACATTGGAAATCAACTATACTTCAATATAAAATAAAAGTAAATGAAGTTTAGAATAAATAAATAAATGAGTTACATGTGATGTATTCAGTGCTTTTTATACTTTTATTTTTAAAACTATGAGTTAATTATTGTTATCTTGATCATGTACACAACTTGCATCTCCTATCCTACATCTTTGTCCATCCTCTCACTCTATTGAATTTGTAAGGAACTTTTAATAAAGAAAAAAAAAATGCAAACATCATGTGCTTCACACTCACAGGCATTGTTCTCATATAGAAATTTATTTAAATCATTCATTCAAACATACTCATTGTGACAATCATACCACCTCCATAAATTGTATTGTAAAAGATAAAACACACACACACACCCTCTGGTTGATGTTCCCACTTTCAATGACACATCAGCAAAATCTACAGGCCATGGTTATCTGTCAGGCTGTCAGTTTCTGAATCCATTGGGTGGGTTGATTTCACTTGTTCTTTCTAAAGTTGCAGTCTCTGCAGTTCTAAGTAGGGGATAACTACAAGTGCTCTAAAAAGCAAGGGAGAGAAAAGTGAAAGTAACTCTTGCAGGGTTCCATCCATGTTAGCATAAAAACACAACAATTATATTTTTCAGTTTAGAAATTATGGCTAAACGTGGCTTCCTAAGCTTCATAGGGTGTATTACAGAATTCTGCACCATGTGGGTGCTGTTCATCTTATTGCCAACTAAAACTTGGCACTTGCCATCTGCCTTTACAAGGATTAAGCCACTGCAGCCACTGACCTTCAACACACCCTGAAAGGAGTTCAAGGTGGAGATCGGAATGAGGCACTCTGTGCTCTGGGAAAAACTGGCAGAACAGGCCTTCAGAGAGTTACATATTTTTAGAAAATGATTTTATGAGCCCAATTCTTTCATCTCCTCATATCTAGAAAAGCACTAAAATCATTAATGGAGACATCTGCTCCTCGAGACTAACAGCAACCTTCTGCAAAACTGTGTGCTTGATTGCAAGTACCTCCCTTCACCAAAATCACATATATACTGACCTTCCCCCTACCTCTTTGGAGCAGTTTCTCAGAGCTATCTGAAATGCTGTCTCCCAGGCTATAGTCCTCATTTTGCCCCAAATAAAACTTAACTCACAACTCTCACGTTGTGTATTTTTTTTCAGTCAACATTATCATAGAAGTTTAGAGGTGGGACAATAAATGTTTGAAAAGGTGTTAACAATTCAGATCTCCACATCTATTATTCATGTGGCTCACCAACAACATTTTTCTGAAGTAGCTTTCATATTTCCAAATAATTCAGTGATGACAAAGGAAGTGCACTGGGAGTGAACTGGTCCTTGTCACATTGGAGAGCCTGTGATTCACTTCCCTCTGAACCACAGAGAAGGGATGTCAAAGCTAGACCTGGGAGTTTAAGCATTTCTGCAAATCAACTTCTTGCAAAGATGATAATAATGATGATTGGTAATGTTATGGTTGAATAATGTTCCCCTAAAATTCAAATGTTGAAATTCTAACCCTCAGTACCTTACACTATAACCTTATTTGGAAATAATATTATTGCAGATATAATTAGTTAAGGTGAGGTCATACTGCAGTAGGGTGGGCCCGTAATCCAACATAACTGATGTTCTTATAAAAAGGAGAAATTTGAACACCGACATGCACACACACATGGAGAATGCCACGTGAAGATGAAGGCAGAGATCTACAAGCCAATGAACACCAAATATTACCAGCAACTAGCAGAGGCCAGGAGAGAAAGATGAAACAAAATCTCCCTCAGAGAGTAGCATTGACATATACACACTACCAAGTGTAAAATAGATGGCTAGTGGGAAGCTGCTGCATAGCACAGGGAGATCAGCTCAATGTTTTGTGACGATCTAGAGGGGTGGGATAAGGAGGGTGGGAGGAAGGCTCAAGAGGGAGGGGACATGGGAATATATGTATACATATAGCTGATTCACTTTGTTGTACAGCAGAAACTAACACAACATTGTAAAGCAATTATACTCCAATAAAGGTGTTTTTAAAAAGTCTCCTTCAGAGCCCTTAGAAGGAAACAACACTGCTGGCACCTTGATCTTGGACTTCCAGCCTCCAGAACTGTGAGACAATAAATTTCTATTATTTCAGCCACTCAGTCTGTGGTGCTTTGTTATAACAGCACTAAGAAACCAATTCAGGTAAAGTTGCTAATTATAACCATTAACATCCAATAACATTAACATGCATTGTGCAACCTTTTTAAGGTTCTTTCTCCAAGTCAAGAAAGACGTAAGGCAAAGATTTTTGTTTTAAGTATACTGAGGTAAGTGACAGGACTTACCTTCAGCTTACACCAAAAGGTTATGAAAGAGCTGAGATTAGAATAATGAGTTTTCAGAACTGACATTCTGAGGTTCTATGACCACTGGTCCCCTGGCCAATGTTAGGTAAAAGGACAGGAGGAGACGGGAAAAGTAAAACACACAGATACTTCCCATTCTCCCAGGTCTGTTTTATAAGGTTAGTCACTAATCTTCAAGAAGATGTGGAAGGAGGTGGATGCTATGAACTCAGAGCAGAGTGGGAATATGGGGAGTAGAACCAATAATGACAATACCAACATCTTTGCTTCCAGAAAGTTTTTTCATTCTCTAGCTCATTGGACCTTCACCTCCAAATATGTGTGATAGTAACAACAGTTACTATTGCCTCTTTTGTCTAGGGGGTATTTCAGCCTCACCTCCATGTTTCTAGAATTCTCTCAGTGGTATATTGTTCATGAGTAGTTGTTAGTTGCTCTTCTTGTGGGGGGGGGGTGAAGTCAGGAACAACCTATTCGCCATCTTGGTGATATTGCTCATATTATCCCTTTTTGCAGATAGCTGAGACTTCTAGAAGTGGAATGAACTATCCAGCTCACTGAGGCCAGAGCTAGGCCAGTGTTCTTTTAGGAAACTATGGTTATAGAAAATGCTTTCTATGGAGGATTTTATGTAAGAACATAGTTACAAAAAGATTTAAGAGGCCATTAGAGGAGATTGGTTCAAGATGGCAGAGTAGAAGGACATACACTCACTCCCTCCCTCTTGTGAGAGCACCGGAATCACAACTAACTGCTGAACAATCATTGACAGGAAGACACTGGAACTCACCAAAAGAGATACCCCACATCCAAAGACAAAGGAGAAGCTGCAATGAGATGGTAGGAAGGGCACAATCACAATAAAATCAAATCCCATAACCGCTGGGTGGGTAACTCACAAACTGGAGAACAATTATACCACAGAAGTCCACCCACTGGAGTGAAGGTTCTGAGCCCTATATCAGGCTTCCCAACCTGGGGGTCCAGCAAGGGGAGGAGGAATTCCCAGAGAATCAGATTTTGAAGGCTAGTGAGATTTGACTGCAGGACTTCGACAAGACTGGGGGAAACAAAGACTCCACTCTTAGAGGACACACACAAAGTAGTGTGCACATAAGGACCCAGGAGGAAGGAGTAGTGACCCCATAGGAGACTGAACCAGACCTAACTGCTAGTGGTTGAGGGTCTCCTGCAGAGGCCAGTGGGCAGCTGTGGCTCACTGGGGGGACAAGGACACTGGCAGCAGAGTTCTGGGAAGTACTCCTTGGCATGAGTCCTCCCAGAGTCCACCATTGGCCCCACCAAAGAGCCTGTAGGCTCCAGTGCTGGGTTGCTTAAGGCCAAACAACCAACACGGAGGGAACTCAGCCCCACCCATCAGCAGACAAGAGGATTAAAGTTTTACTGAGCTCTGCCCACCAGAGCAACACCCAGCTCTACCCACCACCAGTCCCTCCCATCAGGAAGCTTGCACAACCCTCTTAGACAGCCTCATCCACCAGAGAGCAGACAGCAGAAGCAAGAAGAACTTCAGTCCTGCAGCCTGTGGAACGTAAACCATAGTCACAGAAAGATAGACAAAATGAAAAGGCAGAGGACTATGTACCAGATGAAAGAACAAGATAAAACCCCAGAAAAACAGCTAAATGAGGTGGAGATAGGCAACCTTCCAGAAAAATAATTCAGAATAATTATAGTGAAGATGAGCCAGGACCTCAGAAACACAATGGAAGCAAAGATCGATAAGATGCAAAAAATGCTTAACAAAGACATAGAAGAATTAAAGAACAAACAAACAGAGATGAACAATACAATAACCGAAATGAAAAATACACTAGAAGGAATCAATATCAGAATAACTGAGGTAGAAGAACGGATAAGTGATTTAGAAGACAGAATGGTAGAATTCACTGCTGCAAAACAGAATAAAGTAAAAAGAATGAAAAGAGATGAAGACAGCCTAAGAGACCTCTGGGACAACATTAAATGCACAAACATTGGTATTTTAAGGGTCCCAGAGGAGAAGAAATAGAGAAGGGACCTGAGAAAATATTTCAAGAGATTATAGATTATATTGAAACTTCCCTAATATGAGAAATGAAATAGCCACCCAAGTCCAGGAAGCACAGAGAATCCAAGGCAGGATAAACCCAAGGAGAAACATGTCAAGACACATAGTAATCAAATTGACAAAAGTTAAAGACAAAGTATTAAAAGCAACAAGAGAAAAATGACAAATAACATACAAGGGAACTCCCATAAGGTTAACAGCTGAATTCTCAGCAGAAACTCTACAAGCCAGAAGGGAGTAGCATGATATATTTAAAGTGATGAAAGGGAAGATGTCTCTACCCGGCAAGGATCTTATTCAGATTTGATGGAGAAATCAAAAGGTTACAGACAAGCAAAAGCTAAGAGAATTCAGCACCATCAAACCAGCTCTACAACAAATGCTAAGGGAACTTCTCTAGTGGAAAACACAAGAGAAGAAAAGGACCTACAAAAACAAAAACAAAACAATTAAGAAAATGGTAACAGTAACATATATATTGATATTTACCTTAAATGTGAATGGATTAAATGCTCCAACCAAAAGACACAGGTTTGCTGAGTGCATACAAAAACAAGACCCATATATAGGCTGTCTACAAGAAAACCGCTTCAGACCTAGGGGCACATACAGACTAAAAGTGAAGGGATGGAAAAAGATATTCCATGCAAATGGAAATAGAAAGAAAACTGGAGTAGCAATACTCACATCCGATAAAATAGACTTTAAAATCAAGAATGTTACAAGAGACAAGGAAGGATACTACATAATGATCAAGTGATTGATCCAAGAAGAAGATAAAACAATTGTAAATATATATGAACCCAACAGAGGAGCACCTCAATACATAAGGCAAATACTAACAGCCAAAAAGGAGAAATCAACAGTAACACAAAAATAGTGGGAGACTTTAACACCTCACTTACACGATGGACAGATGATCCAGACAGAAAATTAATAGGGAAACAAAAGCTTTAAATGACACAATAGACCAGATAGATTTAATTGATATTTATAGGACATTCCATCTGAAAGCAGCAGATTACACTTTCTTCTGAAATGCACATGGAATATTCCTGAGGATAGATCACATCTTGGGTCACAAATCAACCCTCAGTAAATTTAAGAAAACTGAAATCATATCAAGCATCTTTTCTGACCACAATGCTATGAGATTAGAAACCAATTACAGGGAAAAAAATGTAAAAAACAGAAACGTATGGAGGCTAAACAATACATTGCTAAATAACCAAGATATCAATGAAGAAATCAAAGAGGAAATCAAAAAATACCTAGAGACAAATATCAATGAAAACATGATGATCCATAAACTATGGGATGCAGCAAAAGCAGTTCTAAGAGGGAAATTTATAGCAATAGAATCCTACCTCAACAATCAAGAAAAATCTCAAATAAACAATCTAAAGTTACACCTAAAGAAACTAGAGAAAGAAGAAGAAACGAAACCCAAAGTTAGTAGAAGGAAAGAAATCGTTAAGATCAGAGCAGAACTAAATGAAATAGAAACAAAGAAAACAATAGCAAAGATCAATAAAAGTAAGAGCTGTTTCTTTGAGAAGATAAACAAAATTGATAAACCTTTAGCCAGACTCATGTAGAAAAAGAGGGAGAGGACTTAAATTAATAAAATTAGAAATGAAAAAGGAGAAATTACAATGGACACCACAGAAATGCAAAGCACCATAAGAGACTACTACAAGCAGCTCTATGCCAATAAAATGGACAACCTGGAAAAAATGGACAAATTCTTAGAAACATATAACCTTCCAAGACTGAACCAGGAAGAAGTAGAAAATATGAACAGGCAAATCACCAGTAATGAAATTGAAACTATGATTAAAAATCTTCCAACAAACAAAAGTCCACGACCAGACAGCTTCACAGGTGAATTCTATCAAACATTTAGATAAGAGATAACACCCATCCTTCTCAAACTCTTCCAAAAATTTGCAGAGGAAGGAACACTCCCAAACACATTCTATGAGGCCACCATCACCCTGATACCAAAACCAAAGATATTACAAAAAAAGAAAATTACAGACCAATATCACTGATGAATATAGATGCAAAAATCCTCAACAAAATACTAGCAAACAGAATCCAACAATACGGTAAAAGGATCATACACCATGATCAAGTGGGATTTATCCCCAGGATGCAAGGATTCCTCAATATACACAAATCAATCAATGTGATACACCATATTTTAAAACTAAAGAATAAAAACCATATGATCATCTCCACAGATGCAGAAAAAGCTTTTGACAAAATTCAACACTCATTTATGATAAAAACTCACCAGAAAGTGGGCATAGAGGGAACCTACCTCAACATGATAAAGGCCATATACGACAAACCCACAGCAAACATCATTCTCAATGTTGAAAAATTAAAAGCATTTTCTCTACGATCAGGAACAAGACAAAGATGTCCACTCTTGCCACTCTTATTCAACATAGTTTTGGAAGTCCTAGCCATGGCAATCAAAGAAAAAGAAGAAATAAAATGAATACAAATTGGAAAAGAAGAAGTAAAACTGTCACTGTTTGCAGATGACATGATACCATACATAGAAAATCCTAAAGATGCCACCAGAAAACTACTAGAGCTAATCAATGAATTTGAAGTTGTAAGATACAAAATTAATGCACAGAAATCTCTTGAATTCCTATACACTAACAATAAAAGATCAGAAAGAGAAATTAAGGAAACAATCCCATTCACCACTGCAACAAAAAGAATAAAATACCTAGGAATAAACCTACCTAAGGAGGTAAAAGACCTGTACTCAGAAAACTGTAAGACACTGATGGAAGAAATCAAAGATGACACAAACAGATGGAGAGATACACCATGTTCTTGGATTGGAAGAATCGATATTGTGAAAATGACTATACTACCCAAAGCAATCTACAGATTCAATGCAATCCCTATCAAATTACCAATGGCAATTTTTGCAGATCCAGAACAAAAAATCTTAAAATTTGTATGGAGACACAAAAGACCCCGAATAGCCAAAGCAATCTTGAGGGAAAAAAACAGAGCTGGAGGAATCAGACTCCCTGACTTCAGACTATACTACAAAGGTACAGTAATCAAGACAATATGGTACCGGCACAAAAAAAGAAATACAGATCAATGAAACAGGATAGAAAGCCCAGAGATAAACTCACACACATATGGTCAACTAATCTATGACAAAGGATATACAATGGAGAAAAGACAGTCTCTTCAATAAATGGTGCTGGGAAAACTGGACAGCTACATGTAAAAGAATGAAATTAGAACACTCTCTAACACCATGCACAAAAATAAACTCAAAATGGATTAAAGACCTAAATGTAAGACTCAACATTATAAAACTCTTAGAAGAAAACATAGGAAGAACACTCTTTGACATAAATCATAGCAAGATCTTTTTTGACCCACCTCCTACAGTAATGGAAATAAAAACAAAAATAAACAAATGGGACCTAATGAAACATAAAAGCTTTTGCACAGCAGAGGAAACTATAAACAAGACAAAAAACAGCCCTCAGAATGGGAGAAAATATTTGTAAATGAGTCAACAGACAAAGGATTAATCTCCAAATATATAAACAGCTCATGCAGCTCAATATTAAAAAAACAAAAACCCAGTCCAAAAATGGGCAGAAGGCTTAAATAGACATTTCTCCAAAGAAGACATACAGATGGCCCAGAGGCACATGAAAAGCTGCTCAACATCACTAATTATTAGAGAAATGCAAATCAAAACTACAGTGAGGTATCACCTCATACCAGTTAGAATCATCAGAAAATCTACAAACAACAAATGCTGGAGAGGGTGTGGGGAAAAGAACACCCTCTTGCACTTTTGGTGGGAATGTAAATTGATACAGCCACTATGGAGAACAGTATGGAGGATCCTTAAAAAACTAAAAATAGAATTACCATATGACCCAGCAATCCCACTACTGGGCATATACCCAGAGAAAACCATAATTCAAAAAAACACATGCACCCCAATGTTCACTGCAGCACTATTTACGATAGCCAGTCATGGAACAACCTAATTGCCCATCGACAGATGAATGGATAAAGAAGCTGTGATACATCTATACAATGGAATATTACTCAGCCCTAGAAAGGAACAAAATTGGATCATTTGTAGAGACGTGGACAGACGCAGAGACTCTCATACGGAGAGAAGTAAATCAGAAAGAGAAAAACAAATATCATATATTAATGCATATATGTGGAATCTAGAAAAATGGTACAGATGAACCAGTTTGCAAGGCAGAAATAGAGACACAGATTTAGAGAACCAACATATGGACACCAGTGGGGGAAAGCGGGGGGGACGGGGTGAATTGGGAGATTGTGATTGACATATATACACTAATATGTATGAAATAGATAACTAATAAGAAACTGTTGTAAAAAATAAATAAATAAAATAAAATTAAAAAAAAAAAAAAAAAAAGTGGCCATTAGATTTTGTTTCATTTCCAAGGTTCTGAATCCCTTCAGCATGACTGATGTAAGCACATCTAGGAATGTGGTCTGTGAAGAGACAGTGGAGTTAGCACCTGAGATACCACTGAGGGATCTAGGGACTCACGACGCAGGGTGAAAAGCACTGGTTGAAAAGCACAGAAGTTTCCAATGGCTGCTCTGGCTCTAGTGTTCTATGTAAATAAACTGGAGAAAGGGCAATCTTAGGCCTGCTGCTTTGGCACTGTCTGGGCCCTCATGTAGGGCATTCTCTAGGGGCAGAATTACAATACAACATGAGGGTGAACGGGACTGAGCCCAATCAGAATGTTATTTGGCTATAGGACAAGCAGAGAACGTGGGTTTCACTAAAAGGAGGACACTGTGTTGATCAGAGTTCTTTGTAAACAGCAGAAGTGAATTCTGGCTTACTTAAGCACAAGGAGGGAGGGGTTAGATTACTTGAATGGCTTTGGGAAGCCTCAGGAGATCAAAAATAGGCCTCAGAAAGCTAAGAGCAAAGTCTATTCCTGGAATTTGAGAAGCAGGGATCATCAGAATAACCAGCTTCAATCTTTCCTGGTCCTTGTATCATTCCACTTGAAGACAAATTCCAGAGAGTCTTGTTTGCTGAACCTCAGTGCTATGCCCATCCCCTTTCCAGGGAGAGCAGATCACCGTACAGACTCTTGTTCAGACTGCTCCCACTGAGAGATAGGCAGTTCCTCAAAAATAAAAAAAAAAAATCAGAGTGCCGACACTAAAGCAAGAAATTTCTGCCAGGCAGAACAAATAACAGGTCTATACGAGAAACTAAAATAGGTTGGGAGACGACTCCTGTGACGAAATGGACAAAAGCAAAAATATTAAAGAAAGTAAGAGGTTAATATAGTGGGTATAGAGAAAAGGGAAGGAAAAGGAAGGTGCCCTTGGCTTTGGGGAGTAGCAGCAAAAGGGGGAGGGTGGCTTCTGGTTAGAAGCCAGATTATGGAAGGAACGGAACCCCTTGCCTTCCATGTAATGAGGGTGTAGGAAAGAAGATGAGGGAAAACCACACAAAAATTGAATTTAAGACTCAGTGTGACAGCAATGTAAAGGGGGCAAGAAATAAAGTAGGAGGAATAAGTGTAAAATGATGCACAGTGCCGAGCACATGATTAATGCTTAGTAAGAATTCGTCCCATTATCATTACAATCACAGAATTGGAGATTCTAGTGCCTTCTTCATAGACTTGTCTGAGAACTCAGAGAGATAAAGGATGTGAAGAAGGTGGTGCAAGGTAATTATGTTTCCAGTTCCCACCTCCATCCCCATTCTTGCAGTACTCTAAATCAAAATGATTGGAAGTATCAGATGACCTAAATTGCTTGTACTGAGAATTGAAATAAGTGAACAGAATAGAGGAGCATTAAGGTGAACAGTTAGCCATGGGGTATGAGGAAAGGAAGGAGTCCTACCAGGTTCCTGATGAAGGAGATGCAGTAGATATTGGCATTATTCAGCAAGACGGGAAATGTGGATTTTGAAGGAGAGGAGATGTACCTGGTTGAGGCATTTTGAGGGTAAATTTTGTCAGCTATGGCTTTATGTTGGTTTTGGATGGCAGAGAACTTCCACAGGTGGTGGCCCTGCATGGTACTGGCCTCTCCAACTCTTTCCAGTGTGTATGGAGTGAGTAGCCAGAGCAGGGATTGTGGTGCTATAGCATGGAACTGCAAACTGACCATGAGGAGACCACAACATATCACCTGCTCTGATATAGACCATGCTTACTCTTATCCTCAATCCTTTCTCTACTCTGCACTTCCTAAAGCATGCCATCTCTTTATTTAAATCTCTGTGGAAACCTCCCATCTGATGATGTCTCTACTAAATATACTCTTTCCAAAAGGAAAGCAGAAGGATGAAATTTTTTTAAAAAAAACCCTCAGAGAACTTTTAATGTCTGAAAAGCATTTCCCCCTGAACACCTGGGGCTTCTGGTATATGAACAGTTTCCAAGTCCCTTAAAACTAGTCAGGAGGTCCTGAATACTTCTGTGGCCACAGAATTTGATTCCTTTGATTCTTAAAAGGTCTGTGTCTTTTAAGAACCTCCTGATGAACCATAAATTCTCTGAAAAGGGAAATGAGATGAACCCAAGAAAGCAGAGGCTACTGGGAAAAAAGGTAGATAGTAGTGGAAAAGTAGTGGAAAATCTTCGTTACGGCATGCGGGATCTTTTAGTTGTAGCACGCAGACTTCTTAGTTGTGCCATGCATGCGAGATCTAGTTACCCCACAAGGGATCAAACCTGGGCCCCCTGCACTGGGAGCGTAGAGTCTTACCCACTGGACCACCAGGGAAGTCCCAAGGGATTCTTAAAAAGTAAGGCTAGCTAAATATGCTAAGGGTACATTATTAATGACTCCAAAAAACACTAACACTCATCCTGAAAGCAATGCAGAGAAGTTTTCTAAACAGGCAGATCATATGAGCAAAGCATTAACTTAGAAATGTTCATCTGGCGGGAGGGGTCAGGATGTACTGATGATGAAAGACTCAAACAAGACAGAGCAGTAAGAGGCTGTCTCAATAATGTGTGTATAAGGTAGAATAAAAATAGCTAATATATTTGAATGCCCATCACATGTTTATAATATGTCAGGAATGGCTACGTATACATAATTTCATGTTAATTCTTGCAAAAATAGTAAGCTAATCATTATCTCAATGTTATTCATAGACAACTTGAAGCTAAGAGAACTTATATAGTATCTAAAGTCATAGAAGTTGAAACAAAAAGGTAAGGATTACTATTACTGATGTTTCAAAGACACGGGTATAGATGTTGAATGTGAGGGTACAAGGGAAGCTAAAAATCTTTATAAGCTTTAATCCTGTGATGCTAGAAAATGAGAAGTTGCCATTTATGGGTGACAGCTAAAGCTACTGAAATGGAGTCAATTTTCCATTTATTTACTACATATCCTAGATTAATTTTCTAGAAAACTGCCATTTTAATAATAGTCCTTCTATTCTCAACAAAACTAATTTTACCATATTTGTCTCCATATTATCATTGTTTACAAATATCCAATGTATCCTCCAAATATAACAATTTGCTACCACCAAGAGTAAAATAATCACTGTATTTTTCTTTTCTAGTTGAATATTCATGGAGAGTTTGGATAGCAAACTTAAGTTACAAAATTTTAGCACATATAATTTAGTAAAAGGAACAAGAATTATAGGCATTGCATAGAGTTTGTAAGATTATTATTGTTGCTGTTTCTATTGTTATTTTGCAAAATTGATTGCAAGTTTAGAAACTAAACTGTAGTTTATTCTTGTTCTTTATTTTTTAAAAGAAACTTTTTTGTGCACATTCCAGTTTGTAGCATAAATCTGGGCACTTATTATGTGCTTAATAAATATGAATCACCGTTGCTTTTGAAGAATCTTTCCTTTAATTTATAAATGTGGTGTTTCTTCTCCTCAATAAGTGTCAGTTACCATTTTCACTTTGCAAATGGAAAATGTCAAAATATGTATGGTTGGAAATGGAAGCATACATTTTTTTATAGTATGTCAAGTGTGTAGCTAAGAACAGAGGATAAAAACCTTGTTATTTTTCTCCTATCCACCTACCCGCTAACCCACTCTTCTTCCTTAAGTGCATGGCCAAGGAAGAAAATAAATGCTTCTAGTTGTTCCATGCTTTGGTCAATTGAGGTTAAATTTTCCTGTAGCATGTATAGTGTTTTATATGTGCCTTAACTATTACCACATTTTGCCCTTATGATAGTCCCAGGAGATAAGTAGGCAAGTATTACTATTCCCACTGTGCACAGATAAGTTCCAAGTTCAAGGACCTTGCCTAAAATCACACAACTTGTATTGGCAAATCAGGTCTCTGGATATATTGTCCATCCATCTTCTTTCTCCTAAACCAGGCAGCCTCTGAGGCTGAACTAATATTTTTCTTAATTAAAGTTATCCACATAAATTACAACTGTTTTCCAGTATGTGGGTGGGGTAGAGAACAGTTGTTCCTAACCTTAAAGAGGACAACCACAGAGAATGACAACAGGAAGCATCTTTCAGGCAATTTACAACTTGAGGCCAAACCCACATCTGCTGTGATAAATAGGACAGGGAATTACCTATGATGTTAATCCCTGTAGATAGCCTCTCTCCCCAAACCCCTCAAATCACTTTGTCCTTAGAAGCATTTCCTTCCTTCTCTTACCCTCACATTTTCTGACTAAATTATATAGTAAATACTGTGAGGGCAGACACAGGGTCTTCTATGTCCCACATAACTAGACTGATTGACTCAACTGGTGCTAATGAGCATAAGACTGTCATTTAGGGTCACAGAGAAGGAAAAACTATATGTTATATAGGAACATAGGAACAAGGAAACTGCCTTGTTTACAAGGGCGGGGTTCTGGTTTACCATGGTTGCTGGGTGAGTGTGGATGCTCCTTAACACCTTTCCCTGACTTCTTGACAGGCCAAATTCGACCTCTTCTTCAATGTCCAATCAGTTCAACCTTCTCTGTGAAGCTTTCCCCAAATATGTCCCAGTTTAATAGAATTCCTCATGACTCTTTAGCCCTAAGTCATATCCTAACTTTCACTGTTATTTAACTATATCCCTTGCATATACCTGTCTCCAAATTAAAATGAAAGGCCAGGGACTATGCATTTTCTTTTTTATATATTTTTCTGCCTACCCCCACTCCCCTTCTTACCCCATCCTCATCCTCAACAAATATGAGAATCTGGCACAGGATTGTAGTCATATAAAAGATGACAATGTGAATGATTTCTATAAATATGTTGGGACTTAACCATTCAAACAAATGCTGTTCCCTTCAAAGGAACTCTTGTGGAAAACTCAGAATTGCTGCCTTTGATAACTGTTCCTCTCCCAGTTAGGTTTATCCTTTAGGAGGTAGATAGCTGTTGCTTACTTTATTCTGTATTGAATAATTTGTCCTCTCCTATGCTTGCCCTAGCCAGTAGGCCCAGCACACTTCCCTGGTTGGAAATCCTTCCAGCTTGAAGCATTCTAGTTGGAATTTTAAAAGTGAGGCAAGTGAAATATTAGACAGTAGCCTAAGAAGTACATAACCAAATTGTTGAATGCCTTTATATTCTTCACTCCCTATGCAGTACAGGTCTTTCCCCTTTAGAGTCCCCATTGTGTTGGGAACTCCAACAAAGCATACCCCAGACCCTGCGGCAGCAGGCTGCCTGACTCTCCCTGCCTTGCCGAAAAGGTAACAGACATAACTCTTCCTTCTTCACCTCAAGACCCAGCATAGCATCTTAATTAATAAATCTAAAAATCAATCAATCAACTATTCAAAAACTGTTCCTCTTTGCAATGCTAAAGGATTTCAGAGAAGGTGCTGAGCAAGGTATATTTGAGAAACCAGACATGGTTTCATGGCTCACCAAGGACCTGCCATAGGCTTTAGTGGTTGTGTTACCCACCAGGGTTCTTGGCCTTCCTTAATCAATACAAATTGATAAAAGGCCAGATAAAAAATCCAGGCAAGGCTTTATTGGGGTTCCTGCTGCAGCAGGGGGGAGCAAAAATAAGTAATATTTTCCCTTGCTTGTTCCTCGAGGTGGGGGCAAGCTGGTTTCTTATATGGGGTGAGGATAGGGGTGGGTCCAAGGGTGAGGCCAGAGGGACAGCTTAGGTGGTTTGCCCACCCCTTTGGTGGTGTTGTGTTCAGGGGGCATGTGCAGTACCCTGCTTTTGCTCCCCAAACCCTGATTTTGCTCCCAGCTCTTGAGAAGTGACAGTTTGGTTTTTGGTCTTTTTGTATCTTGTTGTTCATAATTTGCCCCAACTCCTCATGCACCCAGTTATTTTTAGTCACTTATAGTTTCTTTGTATTTTGTTGCTCTAGAAGACATTTGTCCAGATGCAAGCACTACAGCAAATGGTCTCACGTCCCAGGTCCCAGCCTGTCTCAGTTGAGTAAAAGATAGGAAGAGAAAGGAGGGCATCACAGAAGATTGCCCAAGAAAAAAATATTGATACAACCTCTATTCAGCATCAACAAAGAGGCTGTAGCCTATTTCACCATCACTACCTTAAATAAGTTGAGATAATGTCTATGAAATTGTTCAACCAAGAAATTGGCTCCATTTAGTAAAAGTGTTTCAATGTAAGGGTGACCACACCTTTAAAAGGAAAGCTGACCATGGCACTAAGTTATGTGGCTTTGAAAAATCAGTTAAACTTTCTAGGCCTTGATTTCCTTATCTTTACGACTGAAATAGTGATGCTTGTCCTGTCTCTCTTAGGGTGAAGATGAAGGTCAGATGAGATAATATATGCGAAACACTGTGAAAAGAACTGGGGTAAATGTAAGAAGTTATTATCTAATTTGTCTGCTACATCGGAAGGGAACACAGCTGCTATCTAAAGATGTGTACGACACCCACGTGAGTCACTTGTTTTCAACCGTCTATCACCCAAGGCCAAAGCTGCTGTATGTAAAATCACCAGGTAGGTGTAATCAGGTTTGACAAAAGATGATTCTCTTCCCCTTTTTTTCTCTTTCAATTTCCAGGATTTTGATCTAAGAAATGCTCAAAAGAATCAACTTGAAAATATCTACTCCAAGATACTCTGCCTCTCTTTTATGTTGGAAGAAGCATATTTTACTCATCATTGTTTCTCGATGTCTAATACAGAAAAAGCAGTTAATAAAATTCGATAAATGAATGAATGAAGTTGCAAACCAACAAAGACTTGGAATTTATAAATTAACTAATCTAGTAATTTATACCAAGAATGTATTCAGGTCATTTAGGAAATGACTCCTTTTTTCTTGTGATTTAGATCCACTAGTTAATTTGTTTGGTCAAATTTATTAATTTAATCAGCTTCAGTTGGTGGGAAATGTGAGGCAACCAGCCTGTGTGCACAGGGTTCCCTTGGGTTTGTTTGTTTGTTTGTTTGTTTGCTAGATTACCACCTGAGAGAAAGCCAGGCTGTGTCTGTCTACACAACACCCACGTGACTGGACTATTTAGGCTGTGTAGCCAAACAACTCATTGATTCAGTGACAAGTATAAATTGCTTGATTGAATTTCTGGTTATCTAATAGTTAATGAACTTCAGTTGGTTGATCCAATAATGCTGTGAAGACAGATTCTTTTATATTTTTACATGGAAAATATGTAGTTCTTTACTTAGAAAGATTAATGATTAGTTTTAATCACTTTCACACAAATAATCAGCTTAGACTGATATGAAAATACCCTAGTTTAACAGACAAACGATCTACAGTCTCATCTAGTACCTCTCCCTTTACCTAATTGCTTGACCTTAGGAAATGGATTTCAACCCCACACCCCACCTCTTCTCTCCACCATGTACTCAACCTCACCTTTTACTTCCAGCTCAATGTTATATAAATGTAAATGAAAAGTTTAAATCAGTAGACTTCAAATTTGGTCTTTATACCCATACTGGCCTTCCTCATACAGAATCCTTGCTTATATAGCCTTTACATATGTAACTACTTGAGACGCATCTCTATTATAGACTCATAATATATTATGAGAGAGATTCTACTCAGAGAAATGAAGATAACAGGCAAGGTTTCCCAATGGAGTTGCCATGTAAGCTTCATATTAGACTATGGGTAGAAGTTAGACTGGTAAAGAAGTAGACAATAAAGGGGAAAGTTTCAGACAAAGGCAGAATTATGAGCAAAGGCATGGAGAATAAAAGAAATTTCAATGCTTCCTTCCATAGAAGTAGATGTTGCTCAATTTACCTTGAGCATAAACTGGGAGATGAGGCAAAATTTAGAATCAGATAATTAGTGCTTATGGTATGGTGGCTTTCATATTAATTCAACAAATGATAAGTTCTACAATTCTTCAAGACTTTAAGTAATGACATATACTCTTACAATGGAGTTTACATTCATAAGCCTAGAAGTTTGATGGCTCCAGGACACAAAATTGGTGCCAATGTGCAATGTGGTTGGAAGGGGAAAGAGATTTGTGTTAAAGCATGAATACCAGCTGGGAAGCTGTCACAGCAATCTAGGTGAGAAATGAGGACCTAAACTGAAAGACAGTGAGGTGGGTGTGGAAAAATAATTATTTTAGTTGGCGTGGTTATTACCTGAGAAATAATGGACAAGAGCTCCGCCCCCCTTCATTTCCACAGGGCGGTGCAGTTCTCCTGTGTTAATTTAGAATTGTGGTAAGTTAGGGTATACTTTATTTTTTAAACTAACAATTACAAAAACATGTCATAGCTGCACACCAATTAATGAACCCCTGCAGGCTGGGCTGAGATTTTATTAGAGGCTATAGGAGATCTGTTGGCATGGCAGTCAAAGAGAGATTTCTGTGCTCACAGAGGATTCCTCATCCATTTAGTGGCTGACATCACTGGCAAAGCTGCTTTCCTTGCTCCATAGCCGCTATCACTGTAATGTGTTCTGGGAACTGTCAGAGCTGGGATCATTCCCCTGGCTTTTACCAGCCATCCATGTGTCTTCTCAAGAGAGAAAATATAATGTATACAACCCAGTATAAAGCAAAGAGCAGATCTGAAGGGAGGCAACTTCTACTTGAGCCTCTCCTGCTCACTTATCATCTCTATGATTGTGGATGAATCCTGGACTCTTTCTACACCTCAGCCTCTTCATCTATAATATGGGTGAATATTATGCACATTTTATATAATATTTAAAACTTGAAACAGAACAGGAAACTCCCACAGCTACTCTAGAGAGTTGGAAAACAAGGTTGTCTGTGGATCCAGTGAAATAAGATTTTATGTGAAAAACCTGTGCCAACTATAAAACATTATATAAATGTTCACTCATAGTATTGCTATATAAATACTGTATGATGTTTTTGTTCTTTATTGTTGTGCAACAAACCACCCCAAAATTTAGACATGCAAACCAATACTTAGTACCACTCTCAATTCTGTGGGTTGTCAATCTGGATGGTTTTATTTTTGCTGGTCATAATCATCATATGGCTACAGTTTCTGATAGCTTGTCTGAAAGTTGGTGTTGGCTGTCATCTGTCATGCCGCCTTTGCAAGACTTCTCATCCTTCAGTAGGATAGACTAGACCTCTTCAGAACATGGAGCTCTTAATGTTCCAAGAGTGAAAGCAAAAATTGTGAGGTCTCTTAAAATGTAGCCTTAGAGGTCACATAGCGTTACTGTGCCACATTCAATTTACTGGTCAAAGCAAATCATAAGATCAGTCCAGGCTCAAGGGAGAGGGAAAATATGCTCTACCTTCTGATTTGAGGAGTGGCAAAATCATGCTGCAAAGGCACATAGGAGGAATTTCTGCAGTTATCTTTGAAAATAATCTACCACATATAAATATAATAAACACAAAAACATGGTCCATCCTGGACCAGACACATGGTTTAGGATTATCAAGATCTAGGCCTAGCATCTCATTTTGTGCTTCTTCCTCCTACTCTTCATATCTACAAAAACCTGGACCCAATTTAAGATAATAAATTGGCATTATTTATTTCATCTCTTACTCAGGAATTTTTAACCAAAATTTCAACCAAAGAACTGTTGGAACTAACCAATGAATTCAGTAAAGTTGCAGGATACAAAATTAACATATAAATATCAGTAGTGTCTCCATATACTAAGAACAAATTTTCTGAAAAAGAAATAAAGAAATCAATCTCATTTATAACAGCATCAAAGAAAAAGGAAAAAATATAAACAAGGAATACATTTATACAAGAAGGTGAAACTACAAGACATTGATGAAAACTACAAGACATTGATGAAAAAAATTGAAGAAGGCACAAATAAATAGAAAGGTATCCTGTGTTCATGGATTGGAAGAATACTGCTAAAATGTCAATAGTACCAAAAACCATCTATAGATTCAGTGCAACTCCTATCAAGATTCCAAGGTATTTTTTACAGAATTAGAAAAAAACACTCCTAAAATTTATATGGAACCACAAAATACCCCAAATAACCAAAGAAATCCTGAGAAAGAAGAACAACATGGGAGGTATTGTTTTTAAGCTATACTATAAAGCTATAGTAATTAAAATAGTATGGTACTGGAATAAAAATAAATAGAGCAATGGAACAGAATCAAGAACCCAAAATTAAACTCAAGCATATACAGTCAACTAATATTTGACAGCAGACCCAAGAATACTCAATGGAGAAAAGACAGTCTCTTCAGTAAATAGTGCTGGGAATATTGGATATTCACATATACAATAATAAAACTTGATTCATATCTTATACCACTCACAAAAATTAACTCCAAATGAATTAAATGAATGAATTAAGTGACTTAAACCTAAGATCTGAAAACATGAAACTCTGAGAAGAAAACATAGGAAAAAATCTCCTTGACATAGATCTTGGTAATGATTTTTTGGACATCACATCTGAAACAAAAGCAACAAAATCAAAAATAAACAAGTGGAACTATATAAACCTAAAAAGTTTCTGCCCAGGAAAAGAAACCACCAACAAAGTGAAAAGACAACCTATAGACTGGGAAAAATATTTGTAAATCATATATCTGATAAGGGGTTAATATTCAAAATATATAAAGAATTCATATCACTCAATAGCAAAATAACAAATAATCCAATTAAAATGAGCAAAGGACTTGAATAGACATTTTTCCAAAGAAGATGTATGAATGGCCAACATGTACATGAAAATATGCTCAATATCACTACTCATCAGAGAAGTATAAATTAAAACCACAGTGAGGTATCACCTCATGCCTGTTAGAATGACCATCATCACAAGAGATAACAAATGCTTGCATCAACTGGAGAAAAAGGAGTCCTTGTGCACTGTTGGTGGGATTGTAAATTGGTACAGCCACTGTGGAAAACAGTATGGAAGTTCCTCAAAAAACTAAAAATAGAACTACCGTATGATCCAGTGATTCCACTTCTGGGAATATATCCTAAGGAAATAAAAACACTAACTTGAAAAAATAGCTGCACCCCCTTGTTTATAGCAGCATTATTTACAATAGCTAAGACACAGAAACAACTAAGTGTCTACTGATGGATGACTGGATGAAGAAAATGTGGTATAATTACACAATGGAACACTATTCAGCCATTAAAAAAAAAAAAACAAAAAAAAAAAAACAAGGAAATTCTACCATTTGCAACAACATGGATGGACCCTGAGGGCATTATATGCTAAATGAAATAAGTCAGACAGAGGAAGACAAATACAATATGATCTCACTTATATGTGGAGTCTAAAACAAAACAAAATAAGAAGCAACCAAGCTCATAGATAAAGAGATTGGTTTTGTGGTTACCAGAGGCAGGGGTTTAGGACGAGGGGAATTTGAAGGAAGGTGGACAAAATGTACAAACTTCCAGTTGTAAGACAAATTAGTACTAAGGATGTAACATACATCATAATGACTACAGTTAATATAAGAGAGTAAATCCTAAGAGTTCTCAGCACAGGGAGAAATTATTTGTTCCTTTTCTTTTTATTGTCTATATGAAATGATGGATGTTAACTGAGTACATTGTGGTAATCATTTTACAATATATGTAAATCAAGCCATCGTGCTGCACACCTTAAACTTATACAATGATGTATATCAATTATTTCTCAACAAAACTGAGGAAAATTCAATCTAAAAAATAACTATTTGGGGGTGTGGGGGGAGGAAAGCAATTTAAATAGAAAAGAACATATACACAGTGGTCTGTACCCTTAATTCATTTCCATTTCTGACACTGCTAAAAATTAAAATGACAGCTAGTCAAAGGCATCAAACTTCCCCAAGCCTGAAGCTTCACGCAGAAAATTAAAACAATAATGCCAAAGTCAAAGAAGAATCTTTAAGTGGCAATGAGAATAAACTTCCCCTTCTGATCACCAGCCCCAGGAGAATCCTTGACATGCCTGTGAGACAACAAGTAGTACTAAGCTGATTTCCCAAACTCTCCCTTAAGCCTACTTGCTCCATTTACTGAGAACTTCCACTCGATACCTCCCCACTATTCTCCCATGTACATACACTGCTGAGGCAGAGCTCTAGTCTAAATTCAGATGTCCTTGCAAGTCTTTTTAGCCCTAACCTCCCACACTTCAAAACCTCAGAAAAATGATATGGTTTGTGAATTTTCTTTTCCTTTTTCTTCCAGCCTCCTAGCTTTTTGACTTGTGTCTCCTGTCCCTGTCTGTAGTCAATCTAATAAACTAATCTAGATTAAGAAACTCCTGAATGATAATAGCCATAGAAAGCTAAACTCCTCCAATAGCATTTGCATTTTTCTTAGCAACCTTCAAAGATTTAAATCAAAGAATGATAGAAATAGAGATTTTGCAGGTGGGATGGGAGATATTTGGTGGAAGACACCTATGAAATTTGACTTGTACTCCTTAAGCACAACAAGGAATATATGATTTCTTTTTAATGATTTCTATGAAAGAAAAGCATCTTGTCTAAAATAATATTTTTTTTGTAAAAACTAAGAAATTTCACTCTTAATATTGATATCAGTGAACCCCATTATAATGATAACTAAGGTCACTGAAGACTTCCATGCTCCAGATAAAGGGCCACTGAAGGACTCCAGACTCAATGCCACACAATTTCAGTCTGACTCCGGATTCCTTGCCATGGACTTAGGCATATATTAGCTCTCCAGATAAGCAACTGAATATTCTAAGAGCCACCCAGGCTTATCCACACAAGGAGTTTAATCTGTGATTCAGGGGTTGCCAAACGGGCCCCTAAGACTTCTTTCCCCAACTGCATGCCTCAAAGCCTGGAACCGCACTACTCAAGTTTAATTGTCTTGAATTTTAAAGCCCACCATTTCTCTATTAAGATGGCCCAGGTGAAATCTGAAGCTATGTCTGTTCCATACGTTCAATAGACCATTTTCAATCTAAACCTTCAGATGGGAGCAGGGCTTTATGGTAGACTTTATAACTCAGGAACTCATGAACCCTTAGTAAGCTGATGATGAACTTTCAGGATCTGTGAACTCTGGATGTAGAAACAAAGCTTCCATTTCAACATCAGACTCCTTATTCTTGTTTCTTTGAGAAGTGATAGGAAACATTTAAATGCATGTAGGTGTACTTTTCTGAAGAAAAGCCCTCAGCTTTCATCACATGCTCGATTAGGTCATTGATACAAAACACTTTAAAGTGATGAAAAGACCCAGGATAAGAAGAAGGGTGCTGCCTAACTCCCTAACACCATACACAAAAAAAACCTCAAAATGGATTAAAGACCTAAATGTAAGGCCAGATACTATCAAACTCTTAGAGGAAAACATAGACAGAACACTCTATGACATAAATCACAGCAACAACCTTTTTGACCCACCTCCTAGAGAAATGGAAATAAAAACAAAAATAAACAAATGGGACCTACTGATACTTAAAAGCTTTTGCACAGCAAAGGAAACCATAAACAAGATGAAAAGACAACTCTCAAAGTGGGAGAAAATATTTGCAAATGAAACAACTGACAAAGGATTAATCTCAAAAATTTACAAGCAGCTCATGAAGCTCAATATCAAAAAAACAAACAACCCAGTCCAAAAATGGGCAGAGACCTAAATAGACATTTCTCCAAAGATATACAGATTGCCAACAAACACATGAAAGTATGCTCAACATCATTAATCATTAGAGAAATGCAAATAAAAACTACAATGAGATATCATCTCACACCGGTCAGAATGCCCATCATCAAAAAATCTACAAACAATAAATGCTGGAGACAGTGTGGAGGAAAGGGAACCCTCTTGCACTGCTGGTAGGAATGTAAATTGATACAGCCACTATGGAGAACAGTATGGAGGTTCCTTAAAAAACTAAAAATAGAACTACCATACGACCCAGCAATCCCACTACTGGGCATATACCCTGAGAAAACCATAACTCAAAAAGAGTCATGTACCACAATGTTCATTGCAGCTCTATTTACAATAGCCAGGACATGGAAGTAACCTAAGTGTCCATCGACAGATGAACGGATAAAGATGATTTGTCACATATATACAATGAAATATTACTCAGCCATAAAAAGAAATGAAATTGAGTTATTTGTAGTGAGGTGGATGGAGTTAGAGTCTGTCATACAGAGTGAAGTAAGTCAGAAAGAGAAAAACAAATACCATATGCTAACACATACATATGAAATCTAAAAACAAAAAACAAACAAAAAAATGGTCATGAAGAACCTAGGGGCAAGACGGGAATAAAGACGCAGACCTACTAAAGAATGGACTTGAGGACATGGGGAGGAGGAAGGGTAAGCTGGGACAAAGTGAGAGAGTGGCATGGACATATATACACTACCAAATGTAAAAAGAGATAGCTAGTGGGAAGCAGCCTCATAGCACAGGGAGATCAGCTCGGTGCTTTTTGACCACCTAGAGGGGTGGGATATGGAGGGTGGGAGGGAGGGAGATGCAAGAGGGAAGAGATATGGGGATATATGTATATGTACAACTGATTCACTTTGTTATGAAGCAGAAACTAACACACCATTGTAAAGCAATTATACTCCAATAAAGATGTTAAAACAAAAAACTGAAAAAAATTAATTAATTAATTTTTTTTAAAAATGAAGAAGGGTGCAAGGCAGTTCAGCAGTGGTTGGCAGGGTGAGAGGAGGGGAGCAAGTGTGAACAGGAAGGCAGAAAGCTCTTGAGACTAACTGTCCTGTGGTCACGGCTTGGCTCCACATTCACTGGCTTATAATCCCAATTCTTGCTCAATAGTGGTCCAGATCATGCCCCTACAGTCGCAGAAACTCCTCTAACCTACCCTCGGAGCGCCCACCTCAAAAGAAACACTCTAGGCCCCTGCTCTTGTACCTTGCCACACAACTTTGCCATAACTGGTTTCCCCACGGTCTAGAATCTCTCCTAAAGGGCTGCATTTTGCACTTGGGCAGGGAAACAACTTCATTCCTCACCTTTCCCTTCTTCTCTTTGGCCCCCAAATTTGGGACATATATAGCAAAGCCTTTCTTGCTGCAGCAAGGAGGAAGAAGAGCAGGGATCTAGTTCAGGCCTGGGGGAGCCCATAAACACAATGGTGTAACAACTCGGCTCTGGCAGAGACAGTCAGACCTAATGACCAGCCTCCCATAAAGAAATGTCAGCAGTACAGCTATGCCATTCATAGGTTCTCTGGGCAGGTGTAAAGAGTAACCTGTAGAAGAGCTTGAAACTCATCCAGAGTAGGTAATCAGGCACCCACCCATGTAGACAGAGGTAATACATGCAGCCAGAGTTATCTCAGCCTTATGCCTCACCCCAGTACCTCCACCCCCTCGTATACACATGTGCATACATAAAAACACAGTCTCAAATCTTACCAAAACAAGATGGGGAGAAAAATGCTACTAAGCCTACTGTATAAAATTTGTCAGATCTAAATAGTAATATATGTGCACTATGGAAAACATAGAAAGGTACAGAGAAGGGAATAAAAAGTATTCATATTCATGCCACCAGAAGTACCTCCAGGTGTATTTTTCTCCTGATAGTACACAAACTGTACACACCACAGATTTCTCCATTCTGCTTCATTTTCTTGGTTGTAGGGACAGCTCCCAGAAACATGTTCAGAAGATAATAAAATAGCCCTGTCAGTGTTTCCTAAAGTCTGTTCATTGTGATCTATGATGTATATCTTCCTTGGAATATTTATTAATAGGTGCTTCATGTTAATAGTGTTATGTGGTCAAAAAGTTTGAGAAATGCTGGGTTTAACAAAATTAAGTTTCTTTACCACTGAATCTTTAATATACAATATACATTATGTAATCACAAGAGAAAGATAGACTGTGAAACATTTGTTAAATGTACTTTGACCATAGAACCCTTCTCACACAGAGCATTTCATTTCACTAATGTGTTATGAATATGTTAGAAAATGCTGAAACAAAAATTCAGGGAAAAGAAATCCTGTGATCAGTTCTGGCATTGATATTTGACTTTAATCATCTTTTGCTGTGTAACAAATTATTTCAACAGTTAGAGACTTAAAACAACATTTATCATCTCACAGTTCCTGTGTGGGTCAGAAATTCAGGAGTGGCTTAGTTGGAAGCTAAGGGTTTGGGTCAGGGTCTCTCAGAAGGCTGCAAGTTGTTAGTCAGGATCTCAGTCATCTGAAGGTTACCCCAGGGGAGAATCTGCTTCCATGTTCACTCACAGTACCATTGGCAGAATTCAGTTCTCTTCGGGTTGTCACACTGAAGGCCTGTTTCTCACTGGTTATTGACCAAATTCTGTCCCCAGGTCTTCACCATGTGGGTCTCTGCAACTTGCTTCATTATAACAAGTACATGAGAAGAGCCAAAGAGAGAGAACAAGCAAGAGGGAAGTCACAGTAGTTATAACCTAATCTCGGAAACAGCATCCTCTTGCCTTTGGTGTATTCTATTTGCTAGAAGTGAGTCACTAAGTCCAGCTCACACACAAGGGAAGCAGATTATAGAAGAATGAGAATATCAGGAGGCCAGGATCATGGGAGACTGTTTAAGAAGCAGTTAATTACAGCTATTAAAATAGATAATAGGATCTTCAACCTAGAAGTATTCTAAGAGATTATTTGATTTCCATATTAGAAGATAAGAGAACTAAGGTTCTGTAGGCTTAAATGTGTTTCCCCAGATCACATGGCACCAGGTGGTAAAAAATTTTTAATAGAGACTCAGCAGCCTGTGCCTACATCTGTAAAATGGAAGTAATGATTCCTGGGTTGTCTTTCTCTTCTGTTACCGAACTCAGGTCCAGCTGCTCACCACTTGAAAATCAATACCCAAGAGAGAGGCAAGTGTTGGTAGAAAGGAAAGTTTCTTTTAATCAGAATGCCAGCAATCTGGAGAGGTGGTGGACTTGGTGTCCCCAAAATTCAACTCCGAAGATTCTGCTTGACCATGAAAGTTTTTAAAGGTAAAAGGAAAGTAATTTCAGTTAATCATTGAGTTAGGGGATCAGACTCGTCCCTGTCTCCCACTGCATGCAGGCTTGTCGCCTTCTTGTGACATTTCTTTAGGTGCTATCTTGTTCACCAGTTTTATCACACAGTTTGTTTGCCAGATTACTGAAGGGGAAGCTAAGGAAGAGATCTGGTCATCTGTTAATTACTTATTCTTCATTTCTACTTCTTTAATCTACGGAAAGAACCAACAGGTTAGGCAAGATATTGTTTGATCAAAAGATTTGAAAAGTATGCTAGGGTCGAAAATGAGTAGAGCATGCGGGCACCTGATTTAAAAGTGAGTTACAATGTAGTTTTGCTAAATTGACAAGAAAAGAGATTTTCTGCTAAGGACGGCTTCCTGCAAAGAATTGCTTACAACTGCCCCCACCCCCCGAGCCCCCTGTCAGACATCATTTCATTTCTATGGGATTAGGGACAAAGGTCCACCTTCTGTAACTTCATGTTGAGAAAGAGCATTGAGATCTTAGAGTGAGCAATATCGACATGGGTTTGAAGAATCTCTCTGCCGACAGCTTCAGTTGCTCATTTACACATAAGGGCAGAACAAGCTACAATTATTTTGATGCCCACAAATATGTAGGTTATTATGAGCAATAGTGTTAATCCCATTCTCTCAAGGCCAGTTCTTGGAATTGTGCTAGCCTTATATTCAGTACTGCTCAAGATGGCAGCTTATGTCATGGTTGCAGTCTGGTCATCATGCAGTTAGCTTTTCCCTTCTGGTGCCCTTTATAGTACCTGTAAAATACTCAGAAATGTGCATCAGATACTGAATCTGTGACTTTATTGTCTTAATCATTAACTACTTGAACCTGCATTTTGGGACGGCTGGGAGACTTCAGCTTTTCTACAAACAAGAGGCAGAGGACCTGGAGGAACATTTGTATTTAGGGTGGGGGGGTGGGGTGGCAGAGAGTTCTGTTCAGTTCCACCTCAACAGAAATCTGTGAGAAACTAGAGCAATCCAGAGAGTGAAAATTCTTTAAAGGGATAAAATGATAGCTATTCAAAGTTATATTGTTATAATTATTACTTCTATTAATAATAATGATAGTGGGGCTTAGGCTTAGGACCAATAAATTTGTGAGATAAAATTTCTTTTTACTCCTCCTTTTCCTTTCTTTAATGATGCTCCTAGAAGCTTTGGGGAGATTAATGCATGTACTTCCTGTTGAGGAAGCCCAAAGAGCTAGACATCCTGTCCCTTCCCACTGGCATGTTTCCAGTGACACTTACTAGGCTTTTCTGTTCCCACTGCACTTCTTCAGAGACTACTAATCTTGAGTTCCATTCCGAGAAGTTCTTCTCTCTCATTATTGGCAAAGCCTATTCAACCTAAACGAAGTATGTTTCCTTCCTAAATAGCCCATGTGTGAAAAGAATGGGTCTGGGATACTGCAGAGAAACAAACATGCTGCCATCACACCTATCCATATTCTAACTGTCACACGAGATGAAGGAAGAGATCCACCACCTCTGTGGAGTTCCCACCACTGGAGTGTTTTCATACATACCTGAAACCTTACCTCGCTTATCCTCTCTGAAGATCCACTTTGTGTTGGACACTTTTTTAAACACTTCATAGGATCATCTTTGATTTTCAAACACGCACACTCAAGTGAAGAGATGAGATGAACGAGGCTAGAGAAGGTTAAATCTCTTGGCCAACTTCAAAACCAACAGAAGAACAGGGAATCAGCCCCAGGTGAGTCTGATTCCAAAGCACAAACTTGTGTTTTTTTCCCACATTACCATGAATTTCAGGTTCTTCATTGTATTCTCCAGTAGATTCTAGGCAGCAAGAAGAAATGAGTTTACCTGATTTGTAACTTCAGTGACTGGCATGGTGTTGGAATTAGTATCAGTTAATAATTAACATGCATTGCCCATTTCAGATATATTTATCATTTTGTCATCCTTTCTAAGATCTTGAGGGCAATATCTTGCCTTATACTCCCCTCAGCAGCCAGACTGCTCCAATATATTACAGATGTGTTGTTTATTTCTCCTCACCTTAACTGTCACCTGACGAGTGACAGGCAAAATCATGAGTTCAGTGACTGTATGTAGAAAAGATTATTTTGCCAGAGATTAAACACCTAACCCCAGTCAGCCAATAAATGTCTGACAATGGATGGCTCCATATCATACTATTCTGAAAAATGAGTGAAGTGGGTGTCCCAATGAATGTTGTTCTTTGCATACAAAGGATGGTACCTCATACTGAGGGCTTCCCTTCAATTTGTTCTAAATAATTTCCTTCACACATCAAACAAGGCAGCCTCTTCTTTTATGTTTCTTGTTGAAAGCCAGTTTATCTGCACATGTGAGGAAAGAAGAGGAAGTCAGGAGTTTCTGGATGGTGTTTACATTTTCTCCTGACATATTTTGTTCCAAAATATTTGTTCTTCCAAGAGTCTGACATAGTATCTTGTTAGTACCCTCAGGCTGTCCACATTTTAACCTTATCCCAGCCTTAAACATCAGCTTCACTCAATTGTGTATGCAGTTAAAGTGTTTGTTTAGAGAGCTTTCCATCACAAGCACAAAATAATAACCAGGTATCATTTTGTGAGTCTATGTTGCCAGCAAAACCCTTCTTGATATTTTCCCAAATTTGCCTCACATTCACTCACCTTGTTTCTACTTCTTGACTCCTTGTCCCCTTCCTTCCTGAAGTATTGAGAACACGAATCTCCCTGTCAAGTTAATTCCTCACTCTTTTGCCAAATGTTCTTTATTTCACTTATTTATTGGGCTCATGCATATCCCCAGAGCTTACAATAATCCAGAGATTCACTGAATTCCAGTTTAGTATTTTCTTTGCCATTGAATTCATCTCTTTATTACCGTTCAAGCTTTAACAGTATGCTTTAGTGCCAGAAAATACAACATTTATCTCACAGCTGAGTGCAAATAGGATATTCTTCCAAATATCTTGCCCTTTATCCAGGAGCTATAAAATACATATATATACATATATATATATATATATATATATATATATATATATATATATATATATATATATATATATATATATATATATATATAATTTGTAACTTAATGTCAGCATCCTAGCTCCAGCTGTGCTGTCTACAATTACAATAACAACCATCATCTGTACAACTTAAGCCTGGTCAAATGTTTACTAAATGCACACAATGTTGTGGTAATACCTCAATTCTCTTTGTGTAAATTTTCAAGAGTATTAAATCATTTGGGTTAAAATATGAAAAGTGGTTTTACATTTGTCGACACTAACATTAAGGAAACCTCACTCACCGGAAATTACTCAAATACATGGAAAATAGAAGTCAGATCACACAAACTCCAAGATGAGTCAGTCAAAAACCAAGATCAGAACCCAACACAGCAGAGCTGGTAGCCTCTGTGTCCCTCCTGGGTGCCTTGGACTCTTGGCTCTAAGGCAGCTCAGTCAGCCCAGTGTCCTATTCCTCAAGTAAAGAGCCTCTCTGCCCCCAGTACCCAACAAGGCACCTTCATATCTGTGTCTGACAGCAACATACTCTGAGTTAAGTTTTGGTCAAGAGCTAGACCACTGCATCCTCATAACAGAAACATAATGTTTCACCCCTGGGTCAGATTCTCCCAGCTCGGCTTTTGATCAAGAAGCATGTTCAAACAGTTGCTAAGCATCTTATATATAAAACATGCATAAAATTTTTTGAAAATTGTAAGGATGTAGAGTAAAACTTTTAAAAACTTGAAAGCTGTGAAGAAAATTAAAAACAAGCAATTGTTTTTATTTTTATATGTCTTCTAGATATAAAGCCAGTTGATTAGTTTAGAAATGTAGGATTGATTTAAAATACTTATAAAATTCTCAATTTTGGTACAGTGAATTACACAAATGCTCCCCAGATAGCTTTAGGAAACTGAAGTTATTTTTCAAAGGTAATAGAGAATATTGAGTCTTAGATATACATTAAAAAAAAAGAAGACTAAATATTCTTTGGGTGACTTTTATAATTTTATATTTTATTTCTAAGCTTTTATGTCTCCACAAACAACATTCCGTTGGGTCCTACAAAAGGCAATTTAACTAGACATAAAACAATTTCAGCAAAAAGTCTTCCTTTGTACTCATTATCTAGTAAACTTTCATATTTCAGAAGGTGTTTGGGAAAACTGGTACTGATTCATACAGCAAATAAGTGAAGAATAGAGAAAAAATTCTTGACCCATAGTATTGTGTTCTGCTACCAATTGTACAACCTATTAACAGTGTGATTTAAGGAAAACACCTCAAGCTCTTTGAGTGGCAATTTTTTATCTGAAAAGGAGAATAGAGACAGTCATACAGAGTGCAGTAAGTCAAAAAGAGAAAAACAAATATCGTATATTAATGCATATATATGGAATCTAGAAAAATGGTACAGATGAACCAGTTTGCAAAGCAGAAATAAAGACACAATGTAGAGAACAAACGTATGGACACCAAGGAGGGAAAGCAGAGGGGGTGGGGTGGTGGTGGTGGGATGAATTGGGAGATTAGGATTGACATATATACACTAATATGTATAAAATAGATAACTAATAAGAACCTGCTGTATAAAAAACAAATAAATAAAATTCAAAAAAAGGAGAATAGCAGTATTTTTCTTATCCACCTTATAAGGTTTCTATGAGACTCAAATAAGACAGTGGTCCCCAACCTTTTTGGGACCAGGGACCAGTTTAATGGAAGACAATTTTTCCATGGATGGGAGTGGGGGGATGGTTCAGGCAGTAATGTGAGTGATGGGGAGTGATGGGGATCGGCAGATGAAGCTTTGCTCACTTGCCTGCCACTCACCTCCTGCTGTGAAGCCCGGTTCCTCACAGGCTACGGGCTGGGGTTTGGGGACCCCTGAAATAAGATGCCTTGGAATAACTTCCTAGTAAATAATACAACCTATTATTTAAATTATTCATATTCAGGTATCTCCACTACAATGCTGCTTCTTTATTCATGCTGTCCATAGTAATCAGTGAAGATAGATTCTGTTGAATGCAACAAGTTTTGAGCACCTTGGTCTGTCAATATTTGCTCACATGTTTTCATTCTAGGTCTAAGTTGTGGAGAGAGCTTTTAATCACAGTTCCCAATAGCCAGAGGGCTATAGCACTAGCAGAGTTCCAGCAGAGCAGATGATAATTCAATCATTATATTAAACATACAACATCATGGCATCTGCAAATAAGGACAGTTTCATATCTTCTTTTCCAGTCTTCACACCTTTATTTTTTTTCTTTCCTTATCACACTGGCTAGAACTGTCAGCAGAATGTTGAATCAAAATGTTAATAGAAGAAATCTTTATCTCCTGATATCTCACTAGTCTTTGTTTTTTCATCATGCTTTTGAAGATTGCAGAACTAAACACCTGCAATTTGGGTTTTCTGAGGTTTCTTCTTGATTAAATTTTTGTTATGCTTTTTGGCAGGAATACTCCAGAAGTGATATTGTGTTCTTTTCAGTACATAATATTATGCAGTCAAAGATGTTACTAGTGAGTTCAATTTCAATCATCACTTGCCTAAGGCGTTGTCTGCCAGATTTTGCCACTGTAGAGTTATCTTTCCATTTGTTAATTAATAAATATATTAATGAATTTTGAACTATTGGGGAATCCTGTGAATCCTCAATATTTAACCCACTATTTTACTCATTTGTCAATGATTCTGGCTTCAATCAATTTTATGATGATGGTTGCCAAATAGTGATTTCCTACTTCTATCTTTTCTTCTATATTTAATTATTGGCCTTCTACAGTGAAGAAGAGCTTCATCATTTTATTTGTTTGTTTTTTACAGCAGTGTGGACTTACAGAATCTTTTTTTTTAATGATTTTTTTTTATTGGAGTAAAATTGCTTTGCAATGTTGTGTAGTTTCTGTTGTACAGTGAAGTGAATCAGCTATATGTATACCTATATCTCCTCCCTCTTGGACCTCCCTTACACCCCCCCATCCCACCCCTGGTCATCACAGAGCACTGAGCTGATCTCCCTGTGTTATACAGCAGGTTCCCAATAGCTATCTATTTTACACATGGTAGTGTATTTATGTCAAACCTAATCTCCCAATTAGTCTCACCCTCCCCTTCCCCCACCGTGCCCACATGTCCATTCTCTACATCTACATCTCTATTCCTGCCTTACAAATAGGTTCATCTGTACCATTTTTCTAGATTCCACATATATGCGTTAATATACGATATTTGTTCTTCTCTTTCTGGTTTACTTCACTCTGTATGACAGACTCTAGGTCCATCCACATCTCTACAAATAACCCAATTTCATTATTTCATTCAATTGGTTATAGTTCACCATCGTTATTAATTTTGAGCTTAAATTGTCCCAGATTTGACCAGTAGGAGCTCCTCAAGTTGGCTCTGTGTCCATTTGATATGTCACCATTATTTCTTAAGCACTTCTTTACTTTCTTACACAGCAAGATGTTTCAGGTTTATCATACTTTCCTTCCCTGGTCGTGGGATCAGCCATTTTCCCAAAGCGTCCTGGTTCCCTTCAGTAGAGAATGGAACTGGAAGCCATAATTTGCTGCTAGGTATTGTTGTTGTTACTTATAGGTTTTTTACACTAATTTGTTTTTAATCTAGTCTGCAAGTCTTAATCTTTTGTTGGACTATTTATTCTATTTACATTAAATATAACTATTGACATCCCAATTTGTTCCATTTTAATAATAAATAAAATAATTTAGTGGTTATCCTAGGTATTAAAACATGCACCATTCCCTGCTTAGTGTATTTAAGTGTATAATATGTTAAAAACTTACAAGATATTAACTAAATATACTCTTCTCCCTCTCCTGTGTTAATGTTTTCATGAATTTTCCATTCATGTATATTTCAAACCTCATAACATATTATTTTAAACACTAAATATTTATTAGAATTACCCACATATTTACCCTTTCCAATGTTCTTTCTTTCTCTGTACAAGCATTTTCCTCTGTTTCAAAAACCCTGTTTAATATTTCTTTTCATACCAATCTGCTAGTAATAGATGTCTCAAGCCTATTTGTCTAAAAGAATTTTTATTTCACATTTATTTTTGAAGGGTTTTTGATGGGTTTAAAGTTTTAAGTTGAGAGTTATTTTCTTTCTGATGTCATTCCACTGTTTTTCTGAGGATGGCTTCTGTCTTATTCTTACTACTTTGAAAGTAATCTGTGTTAATCTCTGGCTGCTTTGAAATTTTTCTCTTGTCTTTAGTTTTCTGCAGTTTTACTATTATATATCAAGTATTATGGGTTGAATTGTATCCCCCAATAAAGATATGCTCATGGCCTAATCCCTAATAACTCAGAACATGATTTCATTTGGGTACAGTCTTTACTTTACTTTACATTTCCTAAAATGAGATCTTTAGGGTCTTAATCCAATATGACTGGTGTCCTTACAAAAAGAGGAGATTTGAGCACAGAGACAGACACACAGAGGGTGGGTGATGTGAAGACACATAGGGAGAACTCCACGTGACGAAGGAGTGTTAGAAAAATGCATCAACCTGCCAAAGAGTACCTGAAGCTACCAGAAAACTGGAGAGAGGCATGAAACAGATCCTTCCCTTCCAACACCTTGATTTCAGACTTATGGCTCCCAGAACTGTAAGACAGTAAGTTTCCATTGTCTTAAGCCACTCCGTTTGTGGTACTGTGTTACAGCAGCCCTTGGAAACTAATACACAAGGTATGGTTTTCTCTACATTTTTCTTGCCTATTATGCTGGTCTGAAATGTCATTGCACCATTAGCACAAAGCAGTTATCCTACCTGAGGACTAGAGCACTTTGGAATGTAGGATTTGATGTCTTTAGCAAATTTGGAGAAATTTTTGGACATTATCTCTTCACATATTCCTTCTATCCTACTCTCTTTTCTCTCCTTCTGAAATAACAGTATATGTTAGACCTCTTCACCATAGCACATATGTCTCTTACAATACTTTCTGTATTTTCTTTTCTTTTCTTCTCTGTGTGCTTCGTCTAGGTTTGTTCTAATATCTATTTCTTGTTCACTAATTCTCTAGTCTGTTTCCCTGTTAGTAAAACACATCAATTTATTAAATTCTTAAATCTAGTTATTGTACTTTTCACTTCTAATTTTCATTTCATTCCGTTTTATAGATCCCAATTCTTTGATTACATTATCTATAGTTTTATCTTACATGTATTAATTATAATTATTTTAAAGACCATATCTGATCTTTCTAAATTGTGAATATCTATTTTCCATTTATGCTTTTGGTTTTCAGTCATTCAGCCTTGTTTCTTGGCTTACTTGGTAACTTTTGATTGAATACTGGGTATTTCTTTTTTTTTATTTTTTTTATTGCATTTTTATTTATTTATTTATTTATTTATTTTTTATATTTATTTTTGGCTGTGTTGGGTCTTCGTTTCTGTGCAAGGGCTTTCTCTAGTTGTGGCAAGTGGGGGCCACTCTTCATCGCGGTGCGCGGGCCTCTCACTATCGCGGCCTCTCTTGTTGTGGAGCACAGGCTCCAGACGCACAGGCTCAGTAGTTGTGGCGCACGGGCCCAGTTGCTCCACGGCATGTGGGATCTTCCCAGACCAGGGCTCGAACCCGTGTCCCCTGCATTGGCAGGCAGATTCTCAACCACTGCGCCACCAGGGAAGCCCCCAAATACTGGGTATTTCTTATAAAAAATTATAGTGACTCTCTATATGATGCTGTCTTTCTTCAAATAGACAGTGTTGGCTATAAGCTTGATCCAGTTGGGGCTTTCCTATTTCAGATTAACCTTTACTTCTTGGGTGTAACACTTCAATATATCTCAACACAAAGCCTGGGGTGTTCATAAGGATGGCTCTTCCTTGATTGGCTCTGAATGCTAAACCTTGACACCCTAGTACCATGAGACTGCAAAATCTCTGCTAAATTTTTGACCTCTTAGCAGCAGAATTTTGCATAATTTTTGAGAGTGTTGCCCCCTACAAGCACTATTTTGGAGAAAACAAATGTCTTGGAAAATTTTCCAAAAAAGATTCAGGTTCACCTCTGTTATTTCCTTTTCTATGAGATCTTTCCCTTCAAATAATGACTGTCTTGATTGCTCTGAACTCTGTCTCTCTAACCCTGTGAGGCTGCCAAAAGTGCTAGACTGCCATTTTCTGTTTGGCTTTGGTGCCATAATCTGTGAATCAGCAAAGGCCCTGAGGAGGAAAATGCAGCCATAAATGCCAAACTCACTTCAATGAAATCCATTTCTCCTCAGGATCTTGGACCTTAATGCCTGGTTGCCTTAGATGCTTTCTAATGTTTTCAAAGAACTGATTTTCTTCTCCCAACCCCCAATTCTAACTCATAAATTTCTTGGTGGAAGGTTCTTTTGGTACCATCTATACCATCATAGGCAGAAGTAGAAGTGTTTCCTACTTTTTGAATCCTATAACAAAGAAAATGATAATTTTTGCCTTGCTGCCCTAAGGAATATTTGAAGTTAATTTAACCTGGAGAAATGGAAAGTAATAGGAAAGGAAAATTATTAATTATTTTAGTAACTTACTCACTAAATCTTCACTGAGTACACAGTTTGTATGAGGCATTGTTCAGAAAGAAAGAAAGAGAAAGAAGAAAGAAAGAAAGAAAGAAAGAAAGAAAGAAAGAAAGAAAGAAAGAAAGAAAAGAAAGAAAGAAAGAAAGAACGAAGGAAGGAAGGAAGAAAGAAAGAAGGAAGGAAGGAAGGAAAGAAAGAGAGAAAGGGGGAGGGAGGAAGGGCAGGAGGGAAGTGGGAAGGAACTCCCTATTCACATGGAGTTTTTATTCTAATGAATTTAAATGGATTGATATGTAAGTAAAAATTTATCAGATAATGATAACTGCCTTTGTAAGCAGACCATTTAGGGGGGTCCCCAGAGAAAGAGAACCAGGAATGGCTTTCTTGACATAAGAGAACCCAATTTAGCCTAAGCCATTTTGTGACCTAAGCCTGGCCACAATGCTTGCCCTTGAACAGGTCTCACTAATTAATGATTTAAAGGAGGGGATGCAGAAACAAGGGAGGAGCAGTCAAGAAACAATAGTGCAGCTTTGGGGCAGGGTCCTGGTTCCTCAAGGAACATACATAATAATATATCTTTGAGTTCTTCAGGAACTAAGGCCCACACCCAGGTGGAGGATGGAATTATGATGTTGACCCTTCTGACTTCAGTCAACTACAGCTTGGACTCCGTTGACTTTTGCCCCAATTCTATGCTGAAATCCCCTCTGCTCAAGTCCTCTCATGAATGTGCAAATACCCTTAGCTTAAAGCTTCCCCAGTTTTGTTGTTCAGGAAGACACTGCTTTGGGAAAGATTCCAGTGTTCTCCTTACTTGCTACAAGTAATAATAAATCCTTCCTTCTCCCACGTTTTGGCTTGGTTGTGTCTATTTGCTCAACACCCACCAAGAGGTGAACCCAGTTTTTGGGTAACACCTTGCAGAGATTAAAATAAGATAAAAAATGACTGAGTACCCAGGAGAAGATGGCGGAAGAGTAAGACGTGGAGATCACCTTCTTCCCCACAGATACATCAGAAATACATCTACACGTGGAACTGCTCTTATAGAACACCCACTGAACACTACCAGAAGACCTCAGACCTCCCAAAAGGCAAGAAACTCCCCACGTACCTGGGTAGGGCAAAAGAAAAAGGAAAAAACAGAGACAAAAGAATAGGGATGGGACCTGCGCCAGTGGGAGGGAGCTGTGAAGGAGGAAAGGCTTCCACATACTAGGAAACCCCTTCGCAGGTGGAGACTGCGGGTGGCGGAGAGGGGAAGCTTCACCTCCACAGAGGAGAGCGCAGCAACAGGGGTGCAGAGGGCAAAGTAGAGAGATTCCCACACAGAGGATCAGTGCTGACCAGCACTCACCAGCCCGAGAGCCTTGTCTGCTCATCCACCAGGGTGGGCTGCGGCTGGGAGCTGAGGCTCTGGCTTCGGTCGGATTGCAGGGAGAGGACTGGGGTTGGCGGCGTGAACACAGCCTGAAGGGGTTAGCACACCACAACTAGACAGGAGGGAGTCCGGGAAAAGGTCTGGAGCTGCCAAACAGGCAAGAGACTTTTTCTTGCCTCTTTGTTTCCTGGTGCGCTAGGAGAGGGGATTCATAGTGCCACCTAAACGAGCTCCAGAGACGGGCGCGAGCCGCAGCTATCAGCACGGACCCCAGAGATGGGCATGAGACGCTAAGGCTGCTGCTGCTGCCACCAAGAATCCTGTGTGCGAGCACAGGTCACTATCCACACCTCCCCTCCCGGGAGGCTGTGCAGCCCACCACTGCCAGGGTCCCGTGATCCAGGGACAACTTCCCCGGGAGAATGCACGGCGCGCCTCAGGCTGCTGCAACGTCATGCTGACCTCTGCTGCCGCAGGCTCTCCACGCATCTGTACCCCTCTCTCCCCCTGCCTGAGTGAGCCTGAGCCCCGAATCAGCTGCTCCATTAACCCCGTCCTGTCTGAGCGAAGAACAGATGCCCTCAGGCGACCTACACGCAGAGGCGGGTCCAAATACAAAGCTGAAACGCGGGAGCTGTGCAAACAAAGAAGAGAAAGGGAAATTTCTCCCAGCAGCCTCAGAAGCAGCGGATTAAAACTCCACAATCAACTTGATGTACCCTGCATCTGTGGAATACCTGAATAGACAACGAATCATCACAAATTGAGGAGGTGGACTTTGGGAGGAATGATATATTATTTTTTCCCCTTTTCCTCTTTTTGTGAGTGTGTATGTGTATGCTTCTGTATGAGATTTTGTCTGTATAGCTTTGCTTTCACCATTTGTCTTACGGTTCTGTCTGTCTGGTTTTTTGTTGTTGTTTTTTACTTAAAAAAATTGTTTTTTCTTACTAATTATTTTTAATATTAATTATTTTATTTTATTTTATCTTTATTTTATTTTATCCTCCTTCTTTCTTTCTTTCCATTTTTTCTCCCTTTTATTCTGAGCCGTGTGGATGAAAGGCTTTTGGTGCTCCAGCCAGGCATCAGGGCTGAGCCTCTGAGGTGGGAGAACCAACTTCAGGACACTGGTCCACAAGAGACCTCCCAGCTCCATGTAATACCAAATGGCAAAAATCTCCCAGAGATCTCCATCTCAACACCAAGACCCAGCATCACTCAATGACCAGCAAGCTACAGTGCTGGACACCCTATGCCAAACAACTAGCAAGACAGGAACACAATCCCATCCATTAGCAGAGAGACTGCCTAAAATCATAATAAAGCCACAGACACCCCTAAACACACCACCAGACATGGACCTGCCCACCACAAAGACAAGATACAGCGTCATCCACCAGAACACAGGCACTAGTCCCCTCCACCAGGAAGCCTACACAAGCCACTGAACCAACCTTAGCCACTGGGGACAGACACCAAAAACAATGGGAACTACGAACCTGTAGCCTGTGAAAAGGAGACCCAAAACACAGTAAGATAAGCAAAATGAGAAGACAGAAAAACACACAGCAGATGAAGGAGCAAGGTAAAAACTGACCAGACCTAACAAATGAAGGGGAAATAGGCAGTCTACCTGAAAAAGAATTCAGAATACTGATAGTAAAGATGATCCAAAATCTTGGAAATAGAATAGACAAAATGCAAGAAACATTTAACAAGGACCTAGAAGAACTAAAGAGTAACCAAGCAATGATGAACAACACAATAAATGAAATTAAAAATACTCTACAAGGGATCAATAGCAGAATAACTGAGACAGAAAAACGGATAAGTGACCTGGAAGATAAAATAGTGGAAATAAATACTGCAGAGCAGAATAAAGAAAAAAGAATGAAAAGAACTGAGGACAGTCTCAGAGACCTATGGTACAACATTAAATGCACCAACATTCGAACTATAGGGGTCCCAGAAGAAGAAGAGAAAAAGAGAGGGACTGAGAAAATAGTTGAAGAGATTATAGTTGAAAACTTCCCTAATATGAGAAAGGAAATAGTTAACCAAGTCCTGGAAGCACAGATAGTCCCATACAGGATAAATTCAAGGAGAAACACGCCAAGACACATATTAATCAAACTATCAAAAATTAAATCTAAAGAAAACATATTAAAAGCAGCAAGGGATAAACAACAAATAACACACAAGGGAATCCCCATAAGGTTAACAGCTGATCTTTCAACAGAAACTCTGCAAGCTAGAAGGGAGTGGCAGGACATATTTAAAGTGATGAAGGAGAAAAACCTACAACCAAGATTAATCTACCCAGCAAGGATCTCATTCAGATTTGATGGAGAAATTAAAACCTTTACAGACAAGCAAAAGCTGAGAGAGTTCAGCACCACCAAACCAGCTTTACAACAAATGCTAAAGGAACTTCTCTAGGCAAGAAACACAAGAAAAGGAAAACACCTACAATAACAAACCCAAAACATTTAAGAAAATGGGAATAGGAACATACATATCGATAATTACCTTAAATGTAAATGGATTAAATGCTCCAAACAAAAGACACAGACTGGCTGAATGGATACAAAAACAAGACCTGTATATATGCTGTCTAGAAGAGACCCACTTCAGACCTAGGGACACATACAGACTGAACGTGACGGGATGGAAAATTGTATTGCATGCAAATGGAATTCAAAAGAAAGCTGGAGTAGCAATTCTCATATCAGACAAAATAGACTTTAAAATAAAGACTATTACAAGAGACAAAGAAGGACACTACATAATGATCAAGGGATCAATCTGAGAAGAAGATAAAACACTTGGAAATATCTATGCACCCAACATAGGAGCACCTCAATACATAAGGCAAATACTAACAGCCATAAAAGGGGAAATCAACAGTAACACAATCATAATAGGGGACGTTAACGCCCCACTTTCACCAATGGACAGATCATCCAAAGTGAAAATAAATAAGGAAACACAAGCTTTAAATGATACATTAAACAAGATGGACTTAATTGATATTTATAGGACATTCCACCAAAAAACAACAGAATACACATTTTTCTCAAGTGCTCATGGAACATTCTCCAGGATATCTTGGGTCACAAATCAAGCCTTGGTAAATTTAAGAAAATTGAAATCGTATCAAGTATCTTTTCTGACCACAACGCTATGAGACTAGATATCAATTACAGGAAAAGATCTGTAAAAAATACAACACATGGAGACTACACAATACACTGCTTAATAACGAATTGATCACTGAAGAAATCAAAGGGGAAATCAAAAAATACCTAGAAACAAATGACAATGGAGACACAACGACCCAAAACCTATGGGATGGGGCAAAAGCAGTTCTAAGAGGGAAGTTTATAGCAATACAATCCTACCTCAAGAAACAGGAAACATCTCGAATAAACAACCTAACCTTGCACCTAAAGCAATTAGAGAATGAAGAACAAAAAAACCCCAAAATTAGCAGAAAGAAAGAAATCATAAAGATCAGATCAGAAATAAATGAAAAAGAAAGGAAGGAAACGACAGCAAAGATCAATAAAACTAAAAGCTGGTTCTTTGAGAAGACAAACAAAATTGATAAACCATTAGCCAGATTCATCAAGAAAAAAAGGGAGAAGACTCAAATCAATAGAATTAGTAATGAAAAAGGAGAAGTAACAACTGACACTGCAGAAATACAAACGATCATGAGAGATTACTACAAGCAACTCTATGCCAATAAAATGGACAACCTGGAAGAAATGGACAAATTCTTAGAAATGCACAACCTGCCAGGACTGAACCAGGAAGAAACAGAAAATATGAACAGACCAATCACAAGCACTGAAATTGAAACTGTGATTAAAAATCTTCCAACAAACAAAAGCCCAGGACCAGATGGCTTCACTGGCGAATTCTATCAAACATTTAGAGAAGAGCTAACACCTATCCTTCTCAAACTCTTCCAAAATTTTGCAGAGGGAGGAACACTCCTCAACTCATTCTACGAGGCCACCATCACCCTGATACCAAAACCAGACAAAGATGTCACAAAGAAAGAAAACTACAGGCCAATACCACTGATGAACATAGATGCAAAAATCCTCAACAAAATAGTAGCAAACAGAATCCAACAACACATTAAAAGGATCATACGCCATGATCAAGTGGGGTTTGTTCCAGGAATGCAAGGATTCTTCAAAATATGCAAATCAATCAACGTGATACACCATATTAACAAATTTAAGGAGAAAAACCATATGATCATCTCAATAGATGCAGAGAAAGCTTTCGACAAAATTCAACACCCATTTATGATAAAAGCCCTGCAGAAAGTAGGCATAGAGGGAACTTTCCTCAACATAATAAAGGTCATATATGACAAACCCACAGCCAACATTGTTCTCAATGGTGAAAAACTAAAACCATTTCCCCTAAGATCAGGAAGAAGACAAGGTTGCCCACTCTCACCACTATTATTCAGCATAGTTTTGGAAGTTTTAGCCACAGCAATCAGAGAAGACAAAGAAATAAAAGGAATCCAAATCGGAAAAGAAGAAGTAAAGCTGTCACTGTTTGCAGACAACATGATTGTATACATAGAGAATCCTAAAGATGCTACCAGAAAACTAGAACTAGTTTCTACTAGAAAACTAGAACTAATCAATGAACTTGGTAAAGTAGCAGGATACAAAATTAATGCACAGAAATCTCTTGCATTTCTATACACAAATGACGAAAAATCTGAAAGTGAAATTAAGAAAGCACTCCCGTTTACCACTGCAACAAAAAGAATAAAATATCTAGGAATAAACCTACCTAAGGAGACAAAAGACCTGTATGCAGAAAATTATAAGACACTGATGAAAGAAATTAAAGATGATACAAATAGATGGAGAGATATACCATGTTCTTGGATTGGAAGAATCAACACTGTGAAAAGGACTCTACTACCCAAAGCAATCTACAGATTCAATGCAATCCCTATCAAACTACCACTGGCATTTTTCACAGAACTAGAACAAAAAATTTCACAATTTGTATGGAAACGCAAAAGACCCCGAATAGCCAAAGCAATCTTGAGAACGAAAAATGGAGCTGGAGTAATCAGGCTCCCTGACTTCAGACTATACTACAAAGCTATAGTAATCAAGACAGTTTTGTACAGGCACAGAAACAGAAACATAGATCAATGGCACAGGATAGAAAGCCCAGAGATAAACCCACGCACATATGATCACCTTATCTTTGATAAAGGAGGCAAGCATATACAGTGGAGAAAAGACAGCGTCTTCAATAAGTGGTGCTGGGAAAACCGGACAGGTACATGTAAAAGTATGAAATTAGAACACTCCCTAACACCATACACAAAAATAAACTCAAAATGGATTAAAGACCTAAATGTAAGGCCAGACACTATCAAACTCTTAGAGGAAAACATAGGCAGAACACTCTATGACATAAATCACAGCAAGATCCTTTTTGACCCAGCTCCTAGAGAAATGGAAATAAAAACAAAAATAAACAAATGGGACCTAATGAAACTTAAAAGCTTTTGCACAGCAAAGGAAACCATAAACAAGACCAAAAGACAACCCTCAGAATGGGAGAAAATATTTGCAAATGAAGCAACTGACAAAGCATTAATCTCAAAAATTTACAAGCTGCTCATGCAGCTCAATAACAAAACAACAAACAGCCCAATCCAAAAATGGGCAGAAGACTTAAATACACATTTCTCCAAAGAAGATATACAGATTGCCAACAAACACATGAAAGAATGCTCAACGTCATTAGTCATTAGAGAAATGCAAATCAAAACTACAAATAGATATCATCTCACACCAGTCAGAATGGCCATTATCAAAAAATCTAGAAACAATAAATGCTGGAGAGGGTGTGGAGAAAAGGGAACACTCTTGCACTGTTAGTGGGAATGTAAATTCATACAGCCACTATGGAGAACAGTATGGAGGTTCCTTAAAATACTAAAAATAGAACTACCATACGACCCAGCAATCCCACTACTGAGCTTATACCCTGAGCAAACCATAATTCAAAAAGGGTCATGTACCAAAATGTTCATTGCAGCTCTATTTACAATAGCCAGGACATGGAAGCAACCTAAGTGTCCATCATCGGATGAATGGATAAAGAAGATGTGGCACATATATACAATGAAATATTACTCAGCCATAAAAAGAAATGAAATTGAGTTATTTATAGTGAGGTGGATGGAGTTAGAGTCTGTCATACAGAGTGAAGTAAGTCAGAAAGAGAAAAACAAATACAGTATGCTAACACATATATATGTAATCTAAGGAAAAAAAAAAAAAAGTCACGAAGAACCTAGTGGCAAGATGGGAATAAAGACACAGACCTACTAGAGAATGGACTTGAGGATATGGGGAGGGGGAAGGGTAAGCTGTGACAAAGTGAGAGAGTGGCATGGACATATATACACTACTAAACGTAAAATAGATAGCTAGTTGGAAGCAACCGCATAGCACAGGGAGATCAGCTCTGTGCATTGTGACCACCTAGAGGGGTGGGATAGGGAGTGTGGGAGGGAGGGAGATGCAAGAGGGAAGAGATATGGGAACATATGTATATGTATAACTGATTCACTTTGTTATAAAGCAGAAACTAACACAGCATTGTAAAGCAATTATACTCCAATAAAGATGTTAAAAAAAAAAATGACTACTTTTTTTTTAAATGCTTAGGAAAGTTTTCAAAAACATTTTATTTATCTATTTATTTTAATCTCAGAGCTCTGTATAGTCCTGAAAATATTGGAAACAATATAAATGGTCAGCAATAGATAAATAGTAATATAAAATCAAGCTTATTTATTATATGGAAAATTATACAGCCAATAAAATGTTTACAACATTTCATGGCAGAGAATATACTGGCATTACAATTTTGAGTGAAAATGTCACAAGAGAAATTTTTATATACACCATGTTACAACTGTGAAAAATATTCAGAGACAAAAAGTTGAAAGAAATATTAATGCTGACTTCTTGTGTAAAGAGAAATATTTTTCTACTTGTTCTTTGAAATTTAATTTTTTTTATTGAATGAAAGGTTCTTGTAAATTCTATAGTGCTTTATAATTTTCAAAAGTTTCACACAGGTGATTTCATATAATCCCATGATAACACTTTTTTTTCTCCCCTACCCATATATTGCCCCCCACTTCCTTGTCCCCGTTACTAGTAACTATTAGTTTTTTTTCTATATCTGAGAGTCTGCTTCTTTCTAAACTAGTAACTACTAGTTTTTTTTCTATATCTGAGAGTCTGCTTCTTTTTGTTTGTTTGTTTTATTCACTAGTTTGTGTATTTCTTAGATTCCACATATAAGTGATATACAGTATTTGTCTTTCTCTGTCTGACTTATTTCACTTAGCATAGTGCCATCCAAGTCCATCCATGTTGCTGCAATAGGAAAAATTTCTTTTTTTAATGGCTGAGTAGTATTCCACTGTGTGTGTGTGTGTGTGTGTGTGTGTGTATGTGTGTGTATCACATCTTCTTTACCCACTCATCTGTTGACAGACGCTTAGGTTGCTTTCATACCTTGGCAATTGAAAATAATTCTGTATGAACATTGAGGTGCATATATCTTGTCAAATTAGTGTTTTGTTTTGTTTTGTTTTCAGATATATACTCAGGAGTGGAATTGCTGGTCATATGGTAGTTCTATTTTTAGCTTTTTGAGAAATCTCTATACTGTTTTGCACAGTGGAGGCACTAATTTACAACCCCATCAAGAGTGTACAAGGGTTCCCTTTTCTTCACGTCCTCACAAACATTTGTTATTTGTGTTCTTTTATTCACATAGATCAATGGAACAGAATAGAGATCTCAGAATTAAATCTGCACACTTAGTCAATTAATCTATGACAAAGGAGGCAAGAACATAAAATGGAGAAAAATCTCTTCAATAAGTGGTGCTGGGAAAACTGGAAAGCTAGATGTAAAAGAATGAAATTTGAACATTCTCTAACACCATATAGAAAAATAAACTCAAAGTGGATTGAAGACCTAAATGTAAGACCAGATACTATAAAACTCCTAGAGAAAAACATAGGCAGAACACTCTGACATAAATCGCTGCGATATATATTTTTTTGGATCTGTCTCCTAAAGCAAAGGAAATAAAAGCAAAACTAAACAAAAGGGATCTAATTAAGCTTAAAAGCTTTTGCACAGCAAAGTAAACCATCAACAAAATGAAAAGACATCCTGCTGAATGGGAGAAGATAATTTGCAAAGGGTATGACCGATAAGGAGTTACTATCCAACATATGTAAATAGCCCATACACCTCAACATCAAAAAAACAGACAACTCAATTAAAAGCTGGGCAGAAGAACTGAATAACCATTTTTCCAAAGAGGAAATGCAGGTGGCCAACAGGCTGATGAAAAGATGCTCATTATTGCTAATCATCAGGGAAAATGCAAATCAAAACCACAATGAGATATCACCTCACAGAGGTCAGAATGTCTGTCATCAAAAAGAATGACTATTTTGGATTAAGGGATCAAGCAAAGGTTTTCTGAGGGGATGATACTGAAACTGAGATCTGAATGACAAGAAGATAGCAACCATCTGAAGACTGAAGGGACTAATAATCCAAACCAAGGGAACAGCTAATGCAAAGGTAAGCCCCAAGACAGAAATGAATAAGGTAAACAGAAATATTAATGCCAACAACTGTTCTATGAAACTTTTCTATTTCTCTACTTTTTGATCTCCCCACCAGTCCCTCCTATTGGAAAACCTAATAGGAACCTGGCTAGCAATGGAGATCGGGAAATGTGGTTTGCAGACTCTTAGCCCTAATAGTACATAGCAGAATATAGAAGGGTAAATTTTGACTGAGAAACAGCAGTTTAAAAACTAGCACAGTCCATCCTTTTTGGTTACTCATACACTTCTACACATATTTAATCTTCTAAACAGTGACAATAACATCATGTTTACACCATACAGGATGCAACCATCCTTTATACAAATCACGATATTCTCACCATCTCAAAAAAAGGTTGACACAAAACTCTGAAATTTACTGTTCTTATCTTCAGGTGATGTTAATTCTATTTATAGTTAAATCACAATTCTAAGTTTTGCAACCTACAGTCTAAATTTAAAACTTAACCACAATCAATGATTCCTATGTAAAATAGTGAGATGGGAGAAGGGAAAATATTTAATGTCTTGTTGTCATGTAACAGTGTTAAGGAACAAGCGGGTAAGAGATTATGTTTAACTGTAACTAGTCATGCAGCCATACTTGATATTACAACTTCCATTAATCATTACTATTTCCTGTTTTTCTTAGCCTCAACCAGCCCCACAATTCATGGGGATCCTTTATTTGGGGGTAAACCAAGCTGGCACTCCTGAGTGATCTGAATCTAACTATATTTGGTTGTTGAGGTCTCCATTAACATTTGACTTGAAAACATTAAGAGATCCCTGAGTTTCAGATAGATTCTGTTCTGTCCTATTGTAGAGAAGCAATTATTTTTCCTCTTCGTAATCAGGATCAATCAAATTAACCAGTAAAATAAGCTTTGTTCTTTGTTTGTTCTGTGCCAAAAGTGTGTCAGCCTCAACTTTCAGTTCAATCAAATTATTGATTCCCCTGGTGAAAGCATCCCTCTGTTGAGAACCAAGGACTCTAAATCAGTAGAGTCCAAAGTTATATGGCCAGTAAGTAAAAGTTTTACATCATACACTATCTGAACACACGTCCTCCACTAACTACGTGCTCAGGAGGGTCCAGAGGAGACATAGAGTAATGTATAAGAAAGGGGACACTGCCACTCTGAAAAAGTTATGTGATATTTGTCCTTTGAAGGCCAGGGATGATGATGAGATATGTTGCGATTGACACAGGCTCCCTAATTTCACTTGGAATGATGGTATCTCAGAAAGACAGGTTCCACATGGCAGCCCTTAACCGACAGAGACAAAGTGGGCACAATTATCACAGTGAGCAACAGAAATAGAGTTGTACCTGGAATGTGGCACACAGAATTTCTGGAGGATCCTTGGAAGTGACTAACTGAACATGCTTTCCTTAAAAATAGATGGATGTCTTATGCTAACAGTGGTTTATCTATATGTTACAGTGCTTAAAAACACTTCCTGAACTCCAAATGGGAAGATGCTATTTTTAAAATGGTGTAAGGAAACCTGGAGTGGAAAGAAATTAGCAAGGATGGCTGAGTTTTGTTATGTTTTTTTTTTATTTATTTATTTATTTATGGCTGCGTTGGGTCTTTGTTGTTGCATGCAGGCTTTCTCTGGTTGTGGCAAGCGGGGGCTACTCTTTGTTGCGATGCGCAATGCGGTGGCTTCTTTTGTTGTGGAGCACAGGCTCTAGGCACACGGGCTTCAGTAGTTGTGGCACGCAGGCTCAGTAGTTGTGGTGCACGGGCTTTGTTGCTCTGAGGCATGTGGAATCTTCCTAGACCAGGGCTCGAACCCATGTCTCCTGCATTGGCAAGTGGATTCTTAACCACTGCACCACCAGGGAAGTCCTAGGATGGCTAAGTTTTAACTGAGACTGCATTATTGAATCTGGCATGATCATGGGAAAGAGATCATTTGGGATCTCATCTTTTATCATTTTAAAATAAGAAAAATAAAATGACTTAAAATGATAATAATAGCTAGTACATATGGAACACCTACAATGTACTATACTGTTCTAACACTTAACATGTATTATCTCATCCATTCCTTTTATGAGATTGGTCATATTGTTAAACCCATCTTGCAGATAAGGCAACTGAAACACAGAGAGGTGAATAATCTATCCAAGTCTCAACATCTAGTAAGTAGCAGTCCAGAGTTTTAAATCTAGTTTAATACTACTAAATCATGGGTGAAACCCCTTGAACCCTGGTTTCAGTGTAAGTGGTTTTCTTTTCCATGTCTGCTGTATGATCTCACAATGGCCCAAGGTAATTCCCAGGAGTGACAAATTTTAGGGAAACAGAAACCAGCTTTCTGCAATTTGGCTGAGTGTGTAACTTAACTGAGGTGGACTAAATTGGCTGTAAATTCTTTGACTAGGCATCAATGCCCCACAGCCTTCCGGGCACTAGAACAAAAATAGCTAAGTGCATAATGATCACCACAGGGACAATTGCCCTAACATATCCATGTGCCAGAACACACGGGAAAGGAAGAGAAATAATTTCCTATCAACATCCTCAATCATTCTGGGAGATTACTTCATGATTGCCAAAGTAGAAACAGGGTGATGAGTAGGTGGGAAGGCTGGGAATAATAGGACATCATAAAACAGCTTGGCATCATGAGTTTAGGCATGGGACACTTGTGCTCTAGTCCTGCTTTGGACTCTAAACTGCTGTACAATGTTGAACTTGTAATCATCATGGAATATTAGAGCTAAAGGGACCATCATCATGTTCAAACTGCTTATTTTAGAGATAAGAATATGAAAGTCCAAAGAAGTACAACAAAACCAGTGCTCAACCATTCTGAATCCCCAGATTTTCCTACTGTTCACACTGCACCCCACTGTAGGCCCAGGCCCTCCATCATTATGAGCATCAATTTCCTCATCTAGAGAATGGAAATAGCCTTAGATACTCTACCTACCTACTATAGATTACTTTATAAGATCAAATGAGATAACGTATGGGAAAGTGTTTTTGAAAGTATATACCATGGAAATACCACTTGTTCTGGGGTTTGAGTATGTAACATTTCCTTCTCACTGTGTCACCATTTCGACAGTCTTCAGCAAGAGTGCCCAAAAATGACTCCAGAAACAGACCTGGAATTTAAAGAGAGACACACATCATTTAAGGTCAATCAACAGGTTAGAACTAAGAAGAATGGAAAGAAGTATGGGAAATTTTAAGTAGGTGGTGGGGGGTGTACTTTTAAAGAGTTATTTTGTAAACCACAAAATATTCTCTGAAGGGACATATTTACTACTCTACTGCTTACATCACTTAAGTTCACACCAGAGAGAGCACTTATTAATGCAACACATGAGGTGATCTACCAGCAGCATGGAAAGCAAGCAAAGGTGTTCTTGGTGGGCTTTGTCTGTTGGTTTGTCTTATCTGCTCTTTAGCTTGGGCACAATTGTTCCTATAGGGCCTAGTCATCCCTGATGTCTTCAGTCAGCCAAGTTTTAAATAACAGTGTGTTTTGCCCAAGTGTTCGCATTTACTATACAGCCATTTTTCTCTCAGCTTTCATTCAACACTTATTATGAGCCAGAGACTTCACACTGTGCTTTTTGTGTATTACCTAATTTAACTCTCTCATCAGCATGATAAAGTAGGTGCTATTGTAATCCTCACTGAATAGGTTAAAAACCTGAGGCTGGGGGAGGAGCCAGCACGTGGAGGAGCAAAGATTAAAATCAAGACTAGAGCCTGAACTTTTAACACCCTGCCATATTGCTTTCCTGTGTTTTGCCAGATTGTTTCATTGTCTTAAGCTACAATTTCAACCCACCTTGAATGAATGAATCACTCAAGGAATGAATCACTCAAGTTACTTTCCAAGTGCACAATACTATTTTTACAAATATTTAATAAACCCTTGTGTTGAGAAATCAAGCTTACTCTTCTGCATGGCTTTACCAGGAAAAAACAGGCTCAATGGCTGAAAAATATCAAGAGCCAGATTTTAGCTTAATGTGGGAAAGAATTTTGTATTCATTGGAGTGGTCCAGTGAGTGGAACTAGCTATTTTATGAGTATAGCAAGCAGAAGTTATTGTTCAAACAGAGGTTGTGGTGCCAAAAACATGGCCTCTGTGTACTGGTGACAAATCGAATCTCGGAGACAGAGTTTTGGGTAAAGTAGAAAATAAGAGTTTTATTGCTTGGCCAGGCAAATGGGGACACAGCAGGCTCATGAACTCAAAAACTGTGTCTCCAATCTAGGGGATTTGATGAGGAGATTTACAGCAAGGTTTCAAGGGCAGGGTTGCTGATAAGGTTCAGAGTGTGTCAGGGCCTGCATTTCTTTAATCTGGCCTCAGGTTGTCTCCTGATGAGATTTTGTGGTTTTCAGGGTTATCAAACTGTGACCTTCTCTCTGGAATGAAGAATGCTTCATCAAGTACTTAACATCTTCCATTTGTTGGGGGATTTAGTTCTACAGAAGAGCTCAACAATATTGTTATGTGTATCCCTTGAGGTGGAACCAGGACCCTGCCTCAAGGCTGCACTATTCTTTCTTGGCTGCTCCTTCCTTGTTTCTATATCACCTCCCTTCCCTGATTAGCAACTGTTTGAACCTGCCCTTTGGAACTCAGGGAAGTTCATGGAGGCTGACGCCTATTTCCTAAAAACAAGAAACAGGGGACACAGAAAGGCTTCTGTGCTTTCTGAAGTCTTTTCTTGATTATTTTTGTTCTGAATGGTCACTGACTCTTCTGCAATTGGGTAGTTCTTATATAGTGTGTACCTTGCAACTAGGACTGTATTAATTTTCAGAGAGGAGAGTATTGCGTGAGTTTAAGGCCAGAGTCTGGTTTGGTTTCAAGGGGCTTTGACAGCCCTGGAGAAGCTTTGTGGAGGAGGTGAGACTTGAGATGGGCCATGAGGAAGGGACAAGTGAGACATCTTGATAGACTGAGATTGAGTAAAAGATTTCAGACAGGGGCTAGCAATGGAGAAAGAAAGAGAGTAAGCCCAAGAAAGGAAATCCTTTCTTCAAGTTATGGTAGTCCGTTTTGAAGAAAGGATTTCCTTTCTTGGGCTTACTCTCTTTCTTTCTCCATGCTAGCCCCTGTCTGAAATCTTTACTCAATCTCAGTTATCAAGTTCAATTGTCCCTTCCTCATGGCCCATCTCAAGTCTCACCTCCTCCACAAAGCTTCTCCAGGCTGTCCCAGGCCTTGACACTCTTCATGCCTTAAACTCTGGCAATACTCTCCTCTCTGAAAATTAATACAGTCCTAGTTGCAAGGTACTCACTATATAAGAACTACCCAATGGCAGAAGAGTCAGTGACCATTCAGGACAAAAATAATCAAGAAAAGACTTCAGAAAGGAAAATGTGGCCTGAGCTAAATCCTAAATACTGACTTTCAGCCCAGGAGGGTAGGAAATATGGACATCTGATCTGATGGAACCCTGGTAGTTAGCACAGAGGCTGTCACATTGCAGATGCTCAAAAACATTTAAAAAGAAAGGAAGGAGGGAGGAAAGGAGAAAAGGTAGAAAGGAAGCAAGCAAAAGTGAGCCAGGCATGTTTGCGGAATGGTGAAGAGACCTGACTAATGAGAACAATGTGCATCTGTGTTGAGCAGAGGGTATTAGAACAAATGAGCAGTGTCGGCTCAAACTATGAAGAGCCCAGAAAGCCAGGCTGAGAACTTGAGCCTGGCTGTGGAGACATTTATAATATTCTGAATAACATTAACAATTTTTGTGGCTTCTTTATGAGACTGCAAGTCATGTGAGAGTATAGTTCTCAGCTTATTCTTCTTGATATCCTCAGCTGATTTAGCTCAGTGTGTGCCTTAACTGTGTGAAGAATAATTAAGCAAATGAATAAACCATTTTCTGCTTCATTCATTCCAGAGGTGAATTGATCTTTTGCACCTTGCTGACACCCTGGTGTTAGCCACAAGTTGGCCTCTCTCTCATGTACAGGATCCAAGGTAATGTGAACATTTCTCCAACATGACACTACAAAGTTAAATTTAATGAACTTTCCCCTCCTGAGGATATTTATCATTAGATCAACCTCACCTGTCTAGTGCTATTCCAAAATCCCCATTCCAAGGCTATATTGGTAGCCAATTACTGAGTCATGTTCTTAGACGTGTACTGAAGTGGAATGGAAAGCTTAATAATCACAGAATTGTAAAATATACCCAGTCCCTGACAAATAATTTTATTAACAATCTTTCATTCCCTTTTTTCTAACTAGAATATCCTTAAATCAATTATAATGCATCCTTCAGAAGATGCACATGCTGAATTTGAGTTTTGTAAAAGAATAGGAAGGGGCAAGAATGCCTGATCTCAGACACTGTCTCTGTCACTTACTGATCCTGAAATTTTGGACAAATTACATTCTCTAAGTCCCAGTTTCTTCATCTGTAAAATTGTAATAACACTGCCTACTCTACATTTTGTACATTGTAGTGGCAACATTTTTACACATCAATTTTGGCTATATATGTATGTATTTTTAACCTAAGTATTAATAGGCTTTCATCTAAAATAACGGCTCAGTTTTTTCCCTAGGAAAACAGACCTGTCTTCCCCAAGAAAGTCTCTTGCCCTAAACCTTTTTAATTCCATTCTTCTATTATAAGGTAACTTTCTCCTTTGCCATCCCCATAGGGTCCAGTATTTAGCTAGTAAGATAACTTTTCAGACTAGTGTTTTAATAGAACACTCCTTTGTGATTAAATATTTCCATGTTAAACTAGCAAATTCTGGATATCTTACCCTTAAGAGTATATTTAATCTTGATATTCTTAAAAGTTATAAAACTGGTAAATATAGGCTGCTGGAAAGCCAGTAGGAGAGAAAGTTTGTTTTTGAAAGCATCTTGGGTAGCTTTAAGTTTCTTAAAATTTACTCTGCATAGGTGGCTAACTGTAGGGTGGGCTAATAGTGACCTTGTCACTGGGGCCAAAGCCAACAAGATGCATTTCAGCAGAATAAAGTCATACACTTAAGATCAAAACACCAATTTTACAAACAATATGGTGCTTGTTTTGGTAATACTCACCTGCAAAAGATGTGACAGTATTATCTGACCACAAGCTGAAGGTGTTTAAAAAGCTAACACAAAATTAGGTCAGTCACGTTTACATGTCTATGAAGCCAAAATCATGAGACAATCTAAACTGACTACTGTGATGACTGGGCATATCTGGAGTAAGGGTAGAGTTCAGGATGCCTTGTTTTAATTGCCCGAACAAGACAACAAAATGTCTAAAGATCTTGTCAAATGAGACCCGCCTTATACAAAGAGGGATTTCTAGACTGGAGGATAGAAATAATAAAATGGGTCTTGTAAAGAAGAGAAAAAAAGAGATGTTGTCTGTGACTCCGAATGACCTAACTAAGTTCACTTGTTAGAAACTGTGGACATACCCATTTTGCTGCATATAAGAAAGAACTTTCTAATACATGGGGCTATACAAATTAAAGTGGTTGATTTCATGAAGAAATGACTCATTTCTGCAACTTCAAGGTCTAGCATTGTTCTTGACACATGGTAATGGAAGGAAAGAAGGAAGGAAGGAAGGAAGGAAGGAAGGAAGGAAGGAAGGAAGGAAGGAAAGAAAGAAGGAAGGAAGGAAGGAAGGGAGGGAGGGAGGAAGAAGGGAGTTGTTCTCTTAGCTGGCAAATGGAGCCAGTCTTTTCTAATCTAAATTGATCAGGATTTCTCATCAAATCCACATTATTTGTATTTTTTTACAGAAAGTTCACCACCTGCCCCACTTGTTTTAAACAGACTCTTTCACAATAAAATTCCATTTAGAATTTAACCTATGTCAGAAGAATCAGGCCATCACAAAATTGTGCGTTCTCCTAACTGGTAAAAAAAAACTTGAATTTTTTCTTGTATATTATATGTCACATTTATTTCTAATAATAAATTAGACCTTGCACAGTTTCAGTTTCTGCTAGCAAAAAAGTATACATACTATTGTCCTGTAAAATGTGGCCAAAATAAGAAAAGGTGGAGGCATGAAACATAAGGATTTTTAATAGAAACATATTTTCTAAAACCTTAAATTCCACTTAGTTTCCGATATTCAACAGAAGTTAAGTGAGAGGCTGAATTTATTTGAGCTTTGAGTTTTCATATAATATAGTTCTGAGTCTAGTCAGAAATTCCTGTTACATTTAAAAGAGTTTCATGCTATTAACCTATTTTTTAAATTTTAAGAGTCAAAACACAAAGTTGCCATTCTATAACAGTCTCTTAATTCAACTTAGAAAGTAATTTGCCTTATTATTCATTATCCCCTTTTGATGGACCTGATTGATTGGTTTTTTGGTTGATCTCTGTTTGCCTTACCTAGCTATTGGTCTCAGAACAACCTGAGAGCTGGAGTCAGGAAATCTGGGTCTGAGTCCCAGACCCACTGACTTATAAAGGTGTAACCTTGGGCAATTCACACAGCTCCTCTGAGCCTCAGTTTGCCCATATCTAAAATGGGATAAAGTTGTTACTCCTGCCTACCCTTCTGGCTTATTGCAAAATTACCTGAGATATCCTACATTAACATGCTTAGTGACCTGTAAATATTTCTACATAAGCATGAGGCATTATTATCCTTGCACAACTTTATGAGCAAACAAAAATATCCGTATTCCATTTTTAAGGAGCAACCTGGGATTGAGTTCCTTCTCAAATTCACAAGGATTCTAAAGAGGCAGTCACCACTGCGACTGCTGAGTGGCCAGGGGCATCATAGAGCTATGGCAGTGGGACCAAGCTCCATCCTTTTGTCGAGTGACTAAAGCAGTAGTCATTTATGAATTGAAGCAAGTCCCAATTTGCAATAATGTATTTCATAAACTCTGTTTTCTATATTTTAATTACTATGCATAATTTGAAATACAATTTGTTAATATTGTTCCTATGTGTGCTTCATACACCCTGGAAGTCTGAGAAAACCCTGAACTACAAGGTCACTCTTATGATACCATGCATTATGGAATTATGGATGAAGCAATGGCATGGGGGTATGCCAGTCTAAATTCTAATCACACTGGAAAGCTGTGGTAAGCTGAATAATGATTCCCTAAAGATGCTCACATCCTAATCCCCAGAACCTGTGAGTGTGTTACCTTACACGTAAACTAAATTTTGCACACGTGATAACACTAAGAATTTTGAGATAGGGAGATTATCCTGGATTATCCAGGTGGTCCCAAGGTAATCATTAAGGTCTTTATAAGAGGAAAGCAGGAGAGCCAGAGGTGTGAAGGAGATGATGACAGAAGTGGAAGTCAGAGTGATACAGGGCTATGAGGCAAGGATTGTGCACAGCCTCTAGAAGCTGGAAAAGACAAAGGAACAGATTTTTCCCTAGAGCCTCCAGAACAGACATAGCCAGTCCTGCTGACACCTTGATTTTAGCCTACTGAATCTAATTTTTGACTTCTGACCTCCAGAACTATAAGAAAATTAATTTGTGTTGTTTTTAAACCACTAAGGTTGTGGTAAAACAAACCACACTCCTATTCCTCATTACAGCAGGAATAGGACACTAATGTACTAATGTTTATATCTTTAAAATAAAGTAATTGTTTCAGATGTTCTCAAAGGTCCCTTTCAGTTCTGACATCCTATAGAAAGATACTATCTTACACTTGGGGAAATCCAGCTTTTCTTATAGCAATATAAATAGCAGTTACATAGATAATTAGTGCTATGCTGCTTCTAGAAATGGGTTTGTTTAGTTTTTTATATTGTCTGTGTTTTGCCTTTAGTTTCTGTTGTATTTATTTGTGGAAGAAAAATTATATGCTTACATTTTATTCTGGAACAAGATAGGGATGGAAAAAATGAATAAATGCAATGAAAAGAGTATTGACTTCCAAGTCAGAGACTCAGTCTACTGTCCTGCCTTTGCCTAAGAGTAGGAGTAGGCTATTTACAATAACCAGGACATGGAAGCAACCTAAGTGTCCATCATCGGATGAATGGATAAAGAAGATGTGGTACATATATACAATGGAATATTACTCAGCCATAAAAAGAAATGAAATGGAGGTATTTGTAGTGAGGTGGATGGAGTTAGAGTCTGTCATACAGAGTGAAGTAAGTCAGAAAGAGAAAAACAAATACAGTATGCTAACACATATATATGGAATCTAAGGAAAAAAAAAAAAAAAAAAGGTCATGAAGAACCTAGTGGCAAGATGGGAATAAAGACACAGACCTACTACCTACTAGAGAATGGACTTGAGGATATGGGGAGGGGGAGGGGTAAGATGTGACAAAGTGAGAGAGTGGCATGGACATATATACACTACCAAATGTAAAATAGATAGCTAGTGGGAAGCAGCCGCATAACACAGGGAGATTAGCTCAGTGCTTTGTGACCACCTAGAAGGGTGGGATAGGGAGGGTGGGAGGGAGGGAGATGCAAGAGGGAAGAGATATGGGAACATATGTATATGTATAACTGATTCACTTTGTTATAAAGCAGAAACTAACACAGCATTGTAAAGCAATTATACTCCAATAAAGATGTTAAAAAAAAAAAAAAAAAAAGAGTAGGAGTAGGCCACTTCTCTCTCTCTCTTTGCCTCTCTCTCTCTCTGGCTGCTTCTGCCTTTCCCTTTCCCTCCTCTCTCTATTAGTTTAATAGGCCTGCCATATCAAATTACCACAAACTGTGTATCTTCAAATGATAAAAATTTATTATCTTACAGTTCAGGATGGCAGAAGTCCAAAATCAAGGTGTCAGCAATGTTAGCTCCTTCTGGAACCTTGGAAGGGGAATATTCTGCATGACTCTTCACAGCCTCTGGTGGTTGTCAGCAATCCTTTGCTATCCTTGTCTTGTTGATGTATCATTTCAGTCTCTGCTTCTGTCATTACATGGCCTTTTCCTGTTTGTTTCTTCTGTGTCTCTGTTTTCTCTTCTTATAAGGATACCAGTTGTTCAATTTAGGACCCACCTTAATCCACCGTGACCTCTGTACTACTCAGGGTTCTCCAGAGAAATAGAACCAGTGGATACATATAAGTGCAGAAAGATTTATTATAAGGAATTGGCTGATATGATTATGGAGGCTGACAAGTTTCAAGATCCGGACCCCGGAAAGCTGATGCTTACTTCTAAATCCAAATGCCAGCATGCTGTAGATCCAGGAAAAACCAACCTCTCAGTTTGAGTCTGAGGCAGGAGAAAACAATGCCCCAGGTTGAAGGCAGTCAGGTATCAAGAATTCCCCCTTATTTGAGGAAGGGCGAGTCTTTTTGTTCTATTCAAGATATTCAACTGATTGGATGAGGCCCAGCCTGCTTTACTCTATCAATTTAAATGTTAAACCCATCCAAAAACACCCTCATCGAAACACGCAGACTGACGTTTGATGAAATATCTGGGCACTCCATGGCCCAGTCAAGTTGACACCTAAAATAAACTATCACAGCTTCATCTTAACCTATTACATCTGCAAAAACCTTACTTCCAAATAAGATTACATTCTGGCATTCCAGGTAGACATGAGTTTTGGGAGGACACTGTTTAGCCCGCTATAGCCTCTTCATGTCCCAGTCTGCAAAATGAGGGCCTGGATGCTAAGCAGTACTTCTCATGCTACAGTTCTGTTGGAGAATTTTTCTGGAGGCTGGAGGCAGGTCATCTAAGGCAAGGGGCTCTGGGTGCTGATAAGATTGGGAAATGCTGCTTTGAACAAAACTTGACAGGTAATTCTTGCTGAGGCTTTATTTCATGAAAGAGCGCTGTGAGTCTTCAGGAGAGGTGATAGCAGCTATTCTTTTCCAGGGCTTATTGATCACAGAAACTTCCATCCTTTGTTTTTCTTGGCTTACCTATGAACACCTCCCAAACCAGAGTTCCCTGGAACTCAGTCTCAGAAACACTGCACAATGATCTCTAAGGAGTACTCAATTTCCAATAATCTGTGGTTTTATCAATCATTAGTTCTCTAACCTCCTTTTAAAGAATAAATTCCTCTTGGATTCCTAGTGTTAGTTTAAATTATATTTATTATATTGTTACTTAAATATGAATAAACATAAAACTACCTATAAATCCCTTATACCTCTGACTCTTAGCAAACTATAAAACCCAAACAAATGTGCAAACTAATTTCAAAGAAAACTAATAAATTTAAAATTAACATTAATTTAAATGTAATTATTTTGCTGGAATTATATCACTGCTCAAAATGCATATATGGTATGTTCTGTTCTGGGGTAGTTCAACAAATCTAGCACAATGTGCCACAGGTGATTTGATTCTCCCACCAGTTTTTTCTATTCAAATTCCAGGAATGTTTAATTTGCACAGCTCTCAGTGATGCTTTCTCATGACAGGAACACACCATTTATATATTTCTTATATCTCTGCTATTTTCTTATTACTGGTAAGCATTAGATAGTTCTCCTTTGTATCAATGCCATAAGAAACACAAATAGACAAAACTATGACAATTGAGGGTAGGTTATTAAGTAGTCATTCAAAAGATCCAGAGTGTTTGTCTTTTCTTTAGATTATCATTATCATTAGACTAAAATAGAAAATATATATATATATATATATATATATATACTTATGTAAAGTAAACAAATACAATAAAGAACCTGCAAATGCCAGAGATCATCTGCAGATCTCTTTAATTCCTTGGAGTCCTTTTAAAAAGTGCTAACTGTAGATGCTCCTGGTTCTCTCACAATAACCTAAAACTTCTTCAGCAGAGATCTACCCTGCTCTTTCCTTTCATTCTCTTCCTAGGGATCAAGGAGTCAAAAATATGTATGAATGTGATGCTCAGTCATAGATCTTAACTACTTGTCTCCATTCAGAAGATCATGGCCATGAATTTTCCCTTTATGTAACTATGTAGAAATCTGTGTACAGCTAAAAGTATTATGTGACCACTGCAAACTCACAATTTAACCTTCAGAAAGAAAGCAATGAAGTCTAATGATCTCCCCAGAATGACTTTCTGAGGTTGCCCTCACCATAAACAAATTTCATTAATTCAAACTAACTGGGCTATGAAGAGGCCAGTATGAATTAGAGAAGTCCGAATTAAATTTTCTGTTTACTATCTAGTAAACATAACAACTCAAAGTAGCATAACAAAGTGTTAAGAGGCAGAAGTCTTTAATGAGCTGCTTTAATGAACAGGTAAAAACAGTTTAAAATTAGCACAATGATTGTTTTCTTGCAAATTCACTCTCTACTATTCTATAAAGCATTTTAATTCTCTGCAATCTTGTTTACCCCAGTAATTTGCTTAGAAAACCCTTTCTTTCATAACTAGAGTAGAAGCAACACTTAGCTCAGGCCAGTCCAAATGAGCCAAGAGTTTAAAATAGTAGCATCTGATTTGATTAGGTTTTACTAACAGCAAGTCAGGAAAATGCATTAACTCCCTTAGCCCACTAGGGGTTCCCTTTGTGTGCTGACATTAATTGCTGCCATTTACTTCATTGCCTGTTGCTTCCCTCCTGCCTTCTTACTGACAACACTGTGGATGGAGAACTTTTCTACAAACCTCCCTCAAACCAGCATTCTCAGCTCAGCAGATGTTACCTGAATGTTGATTTAGCTATCAGTCTGTTTGATGAGATTAGAGGGTCACCAAAAGGCCACTCTGACCAAAATCACAGAGACCTTTTTGTACATACCTGCAGCAAGTTCTGAAGGAGCCATCAAATAGACATAACCACCATTAAAATTACTTCTTGAGGACTCTGAGAGATTTGCACACTTTTGATAAAATCATAGTATCACTTTTCCTCTCATCTGGCTATTAATCACACATTGATGTACATTATAGCATAGCATTTACTATAGTTTCTATTAACTTAAATTTCTTATAGGTATGCTTTGTCTTTGCAACTAGAGAAACTTTGAGGACAGAGATTACTTTTCTCATATTTTTGCTCAACCCCCACTTTCACCCCAAGCCCCTGGCACAATGCTGTGCAAATAATAATAAATACTAAAAATCCCTTGATGAAAAGGCATTAACGCTTTAAACAACTAAAACTTAAGCAAGTAAAACTGTCTGAATTGTTCATTCTCAGTTTTTGTCACCTAAAAGTCACCAAGGTTCTAAAGCAATTGGACCTAGGACAGGGAAATTTTGTGTTTTTGTTTTTTTAATATGGGTATTTCGATAGGGATTGCATTAAATCTATAGATTGCTTTGGGTAGTATGTACATTTTAGCAATAGTAATTCCTCCAAACCATGACCATGGGATACCTTTCCATTCTTCATATCTTTAATTTCCTTCATCAGTGTTTTATAGTTTTCAGAGTATAACCCTTTCACCTTGGTTAAAGTTTATTCCTAGGTATTTTATTCTTTTTGATGCAATTTTAAACGGGATTTTTTTTTTTTTTTTGCTTTCTCTTTCTGATAGTTCATTATTAGTATATAGAAAAGCAGCAGATTTCTATATATTAATCTTGTATCCTGCCACTTTACTGAATTCTTTTATTAGTTCTAATAGTTTTTTGGTGGAGACTTTAGGGTTTTCTATATATATTATCATGCCATCTACAAATAGTGACACTTTTACTACTTCCCTTCCAATTTGGAGTCATTTTATTTCTTTTTCTTGTCAGATTGCTGTGGCTAGGACTTCCAATATTATGTTAAATAGAAGTAGCAAGAGTGGGCATCCTTGTCTTGTTCCTGAATTTAGAGGAAAGGCTTTCAGCTTTTCACCATTGAGTATGATGTTAGCTGTGGGTTTGTCATAAATGGACTTACCCTATGCCAAATTTGATGAGAGTTTTTTTCATGAGTGGATGTTGAATTTTTTCAAATGTTTTTTATATCTCTATTGAAATGATCATGTGATTTTTATCCTTCCTTTTGTTAATGTCATGTATCACATTTTTTGATTTGTGGACTTGAACCATCCTTGCATCCTTGGGGGATAAATCCCAGTTGATCATGGTGTATGATCATTTTTATATGTTGTTAGATTTGGTTTACTAATATTTGTGGGCTTTTTTGTTTTTTGTTTTTTGTTTTTTTAAATATCTTTATTAGAGTGTAATTTCTTTACAATGTTGTGTTAGTTTCTGCTGTACAACAATGTGAATCATCTATAAGTATACATATATCCCCATATCCCCTCCCTCTTGAGCCTCCCTCCTACCCTCCCTATCCCACCCCTCTAGGTCATCACAAAACATCGAGCTGATCTCCCTGTGCTACGCAGCAGCTTCCCACTCGCCATCTATTTTACATTGAGTAGTGTGTATATGTTAATGCCTCTCACTTCGTCCCAGCTTCCCCTTCCCTGCCCAGTGTCCTCAAGTCCATTCTCTATGTCTGCGTCTTTATTCCTGCCCTGCCACTAGGTTCATCAGTACCGTTATTTTAGATTCCATATATGTGCATTAGCATACAGTATTTGTTTTTCTCTTTCTGACTTACTTCACTCTGTATGACAGACTCTAGGTCCATCCACCTCATTACAAATAACTCAGTTCCATTCCTTTTTATGGCTGAGTAATATTTGTTGAGAATTTTTGCATCTATATTCATCAGACATATTGGCCTATAATTTTATATCTTTGTAGTGTCTTTCTCTGGTTTCAGTATCAGGATAATGGTGGCCTCATTGAGTGAATTTGGGAGCATTTCCTCCTCTTCAATTTTTCGGAAGAGTTTGGGAAGGATGGGTATCAGCTCTTATTTATATGTTTGATAGAATTACCCTGTGAAACTGTCTGCTCCTGGACTTTTGTATCCTGGAAGTTTTTAAATTACTTATTCAATTTCACTACTAGATATTGGTCTGTTCAGATTATCTTATATCTTCCAGATTCAATCTTGGAACATTGTATGTTTCTAGAAATTTATGCATTTCTTCTAGGTTGTCCAATTTGTTTTCATAAAACTGTAGTATTCCTTTATGATTTTTTTTTGTATCTCTGTGATATTAGTTGTAGTTTCTCCTCTTTCATTTCTTATTTTGTTTATTTGGGTCTCCCCTCTTTTTTTCTTTATGAGTCTGTCTAAAGCTTATCACTTTTGCTTATCTTTAAATAAAAAACAAAACAGCTCTTGATTTCATTGATTTTTCTTCTTTTTTTTGTCTCTATTTTATTTATTTCCTCTCTGATCTAAATTATTTCCTTCCTTCTACTGTCTTTGGGCTTTGTTTGTTCTTCTTTGTCTAACTCTTTTAGATGGTAGTTTAGGTTGCTTATTTGAGATATTTCTTGTTTCTTGAGGAAGGCCTGTATCTCTGTAAATTTCCCTCTTAGAACTGCTTTTGCTGTGTCCCAGTTATTTTGGAAAGTTGTGTTTTTTATTTTCATTTGTCTTGAGGTATTTTCTGATTTCCTCTTTGATTTCTTCATTGACTCATTGGTTTTTTAGTAGCATGTTGATATGTCTCCATGTGTTTGTGGTTTTTTCCCATTTTTCTTCCTGTAATTGATGGTCAGAAAAAATGCTTGATATAATTTCTGTCCTTTTAAATTTGTTGAAACTTGTTTTGTGGCCTAGCATTTGTTCTATCCTGGATAATGTTTCATGGATAATGTTGAAAAGAATGTGTATTTGTGATGGACTGTCCTGTAGATATCTATTAAGTCCAACTGGTCTTTTGTGTCATTTAAGAACACTATTCCCTTATTGATTTTCTGTCTGAATGATCTGTCCATTGTTGTAAGTCCATTGTCCATTGATGTAACTGGGGTGTTAAAATCCCATACTGTTATTGTATTATTGTCAATTTCCCTTTATGTCTGTTAGTATATGCTTTATATATTTAGGTATTCCTGTATTAGGTGGATATATATTAAAGAATGTTACATCCTCTTCTTGTATTGATCCCTTTGTCATTATATACTGCCCTCCTGTGTCTTTTGTTACAGACTTTATGTGATATAAGTATAGTTACCCCAGCTTTCTATGGGTTTTCATTTGCATGAAATATATTTTTCCATCCCCTTACTTTCAGTCTTTGTGTGTTTTTAGCTCTGAAGTGAATCTCTTGTAGTCAGCATATGAATGAGTTTTTTTTTTTTTTTTATCCAATCAGTCACTCTATGTCTTTTAATTGGAGCATTTAGTCCATTGACTTTAAGTGATTATTGATAGGTATGTATTTATTGTAATTTTGTTACTAGTTTTCTGGTGGTTTTTGTAGTTTTTCTCTGTTCTTTTTTTCTTCTCTTAGTGTCATCCCTTGTGGTTTGATAATTTTCTTTAGTTGTATGCTTGTTTTCCTTTCTCTTTAGTTTTTTGGTGTTGATTGTAGGTTTTTTATTTGTGGTTACCATAGGGTTCATATATGTTGACCTATAACTATATGAATTTGTTTTAAACTGATATCATTTAAGTTCAAACACATTCTAAAAGATCTATCTTTTTTACTCTCCCCCACATTTTGTGTTTTTGAGGTCATATTTTACTTCTTCATGTCATGGGACAGGGAAGTTTTGATGAGATTTAAAGTTTTCTGGAATATGAATGGAAAAAGCGATGGGAGCTTGACAAGAAAGAATAACATTACCCTAATTCCCATTTTGCTTCTGGCTAGGACTACTTAGATACCATGGCTTATCAGACCAAGGCAAAAATGTCTCAATAAAGTCAACTTTTGCTATGTTTTTTAACCACAGATTACTCTGTGGTATTTTTCTAGTTTAAAAGAAACTTTCACAATATTAAGGCCTAGGCATGAGGCAAAACACATCAAGTAACATGGGATTAAGCCCAGGAGGTGATTTCCACAAAGGAAACCAGCAGAATATCTGTTTGATGAGAAATGATTGTCCTGAGGTGCACTAATCATTCTTTTTCCCTAACTCAATAATTAAATGTTCAAGGAAGCACTATCAATAGTGTAATAGTATAATAGTTATCAACAAGCCTTCCCCACACATTTTTGTAGAGAAGAAAATGATCTCCCACTTGGAATTATTTGATCAAGTTAATTGAGGAACATTTTAATAATGAGTCTATTTCCTACTAGAAACAAAAGTTTAAGAACTTAAGAATCACCCTAAGCTTTTGTTTTGACCACTGATACCTCAGAACATGGAGGAATAACTGAGACAATGGGAAGAAGGTGAACAGGTGTCAGAGTCTCTAGAGACATGAAGGGGATCTTCCCCCCCAAGCCCATTCCCTTTGATTGGATGTCCATTAGCCAAAAAAGAAGGTAAAACAGGGGAAGCCTTCTCTCCCTCAGGAGGTTCTGAATTGTGTTATTGGGAGCCTGGGTGTGGTGAGTGGAAGCCCTGAATCCTCAGCCTTTACTTGTCTAAATACTACAGGAGTGATTTTGGGAGAGATATTTAACCTGTTATGTGGTGAATGTTCATATCTCCCCAAATCCATATGCTGAGGCTCTGACCACCAACATGATTGATAGTATTTGAAGGTGGCACATTTGGTAGATATTTAGGTTTATGAAGTCATGAGAATGGAACACTCATGATGGAATTAGTGCCCTTATGAGAAGACAAAAAGACACCAGAGTTCTCCCTCTCCCTGCACATACACCAAGGAAAGACCATGTGAGCACACATCAAGAAGGCAGCTGTCATTAACTTCCATTATCAGTACATACATTTTCTGATTATCCACTCACTCTACAAGCATGCCTTATGCTCCTACTGGATTCCAGGTACTCTACTACATGGGTGGTGATGTAAACATGAAGAAAAATATTCCTACTCTCAAGCAACTTTCAGTTAGCAAAACTAGGGCCTGTAGCTATTATAAAGTGAGCTCATCAAATTCATGCTTCTAATCTCTAAGAAATCTTTTTTAAAAAAGAGAGAGATCATGAATAAAAATGATGTATAATATTATCTTGGAGGAAATTAGCATTATTAGAAAAATTTATATTTAGGAGAAGAAAACCAATCACCAGAAAAGCTTTTATTCTGCTGAACATAATATTAATAATCTTTACTAGACCTAAAATAGTGTTTGTTATATTCTTCTCTGTTTCTAAAAATACACAGTGGTCTGAAAGCCAAAATCTAATTTGTAATTTTCACAGCTGAATCACATCCATTTCCTTCCAAATTGTATACTAGTGGGCACTGCCACCAATACCCAAACAGCAGCCCAACTCAAAACCCAGCAGTTCCCCTAGGGAGGACCAGGTGGGTTAGGTTCCATTTATAGTATCCTGGAAAAGAGTACCTCTGAAGTAGAAGATATTCAGTCAACGGAAAGTTGGAGTAGAAGACCTTTAAGCCTTTTTCCAAACCGAGATTCCATCATTCTGAGAGACTTTGGCTTATGAAATGTGAGGGACACCCTAACTAGGCTGTGAATGGAAACCAAGTGTTCTCATTTCAACTTGTGATTTTGTAAAGCAGGCTATGATGTGTCTGGTCTATAGCTAAAGGTGTAAAATAGTACTGTTTTTTAGTTAAGGGGAATAGTTTATAGGACAAACAAATATGCAGATTAGCAAATCATTTTACCCAAACCTCATCTAAGCCTCAGTTTATGGGATACAGATAGCTATACACAAAGGTATAGAGGCAGTCACAGCTGGCAAGCTCATAACAAGCCCTTAAGAGAAGATTAGGCTCTTTGGGAGACATCACCCCCTTCTGATTAGGGGGCATAGGAAAAGAGTGTCAGCAACAGCCTCCCTTGACCTTCCTTTTGGGTGCTGTAGAAACTGAATAATGACTGGGAGCAATTTTAAAGTTGACCAGATGATGGCCTTTCTGTGGCTAGGATGTTCACTGGAGGAAAATTTGGGGGGAAAAAAGGGGAGCAGAGTGGTATGGTAATCTAAGAGCCTATATGTCAAGAGTTATTCTAAATTGTGATGATACAAAGGATAGGTGTAAGTTCAAAGGACAAATTTTCCACCATTAAGAACATTCTGGTTCAAAAGAACAAAATCTCTTCAGCTAATCTCTGACTGGAACAAGAACCAAGGAATATGCTGCTTATGGCTATGATTTCTAAAGATTCATAGATTCTCATAGGGGAATCTTCATTACATGGAGGTTAAGAGCATGAGACTTGGAGTCAAAACTGAATTTAAATCCCAGCTTACCCCCATACTAGCTGTGTGACCTTGTGTCTGTCACTTATTCTCTCTGAGGCTTAGTTTTCTCATTTTTATAATGAGATAATTAATACAATCTTCAGAATATTGTTGTAAGATTAAGTGAGATAATATATGTAAAACTCTTAACATAAATTAGGTACTTAATAGTATAAATTCAGATCTGAAAATTAGATTAATTTGGAATAATAATAACAATAATAATTTAGAAAATAATTATACTTAATTCATACCTCTTATATTATACATGAGTAAACCATAATTCAAAGAGGGGATAACTTGCTCAAGAATACACAACTAAGAAGTCTCAGAGACAAGACTATAAGTCTTCTGATTTCAGACTATTATTCTCTCTTTGGCATCATGCTCACATACGTTGGGGTACATACACATACTAAGCATCTCTGATTTCTCTATAGATTTATTCCACATAGCTTGTTCCTACACAAGGGAAAAACGTTCCCAAATTCTGCTACCCACTCTATAAAATAAGATTTCCATGAAAAGTAAGTTCTCATTTCCCAATACCCTATCATCTGATGCTTAATCTATTTAATCATTTGACTCAGGATAAGATGGGTGTGTTCTAGATTATGCTTTCCTTTATTTCCCATAGGCAATCACTGGTCATTCAGCAATGCTTTGGATGAGTTATTTGATATTTACTTATTGGTGTATTATCTTTTATAGTATTAACAATGAGGTTTTTAAATCTCTAATCCCATCAGGCTCACCACTGTGAAATGATGGAACCATGTGGAGATAGCCCTGTGTATCCCCTATCACACACCCAGGACATATATCAATGGGTTAATCAGTCCATGACCCTGGATGAGTCAATAGAAGTTCTTGGGTTAGAATCCAAAGGGTTAGGAATCTTAAATGGAAGAAGCCCCCAGAGAAATTAGGCCTCTGTCCCTCCACTGTTCATTTTCATGGGATCAGATGACTGAGGTGCCAAGAATTATATGCCCTGAGCCAAGCTGAGGAGCTGACAGGCAGAGGAAAGAGAACACTCTTTCCTCATTCTCAGAGGAAAGAACGGTTCCTTAGGAACCTTTGATAGTTCCTTAGGATCTTTGATAATTTAATCCCTGGGAACATATAATTGGGCTCTTTGGTCCCAATTATTTGCCAATTTATTATCCCACTGAAGTCCTAAAACTATATTGAATACATACAAGGAGGACTGTCTCTTCTGCTTCGAGCTTCAAGATAGGACCCTTTGCTCCAATGTGGGGAACTGTCTCAAATAAGAATAAGATCAAGCCATTTGAATTCTGAATTACTTATCCAATGCCATAAAGATAAACTTGCCATCCAAACTACCCATAGGAAAAAAATACAGTTTTTCAGTATACTTGAGTTTGTGAGCTTGAGAAGTCCTTCTCACTGTCCTCATTGATACCAAACTTTATAGAGATTAGCATATAGTTCAGTGACTCTAAAGATAAGATTCACACCATTCATTGCATCTCTATATGAACCAGAGATATATGAGCCTATGCTTATAATGATCAATTTTATATAAACTACACCTAATTTCTATGTGAACATCTCCCAATCCGCACCTTCAGCCACGGCTCCTCCTCAGCACAAATGTCACATTTCAAACTGTGTATTAGGCATTTGAGGATAATTTTCTGCCACCTAAAACTAATATATTTAACATTAAATTTACATTTTTTCAAAGTACTCCATATCTTACAATAGGCACGATACAAATACTTTTTGGCTAAATCCTAAAATTCTTCCTGATCCTGATATTAACATTCGTTACTACATCATTCCCCCAGTTCACAAGCCTCATGCAAGTCGTTTTCTTTGACTCTGCCCTCGCCATGAACCCTCAAGTCTAATCAGTCACCAGTTTGTCAAATATTTCTTTGAGACATATCCACCCTTGTCAACACCCAGATTCAGAGATCTTATTATTTTATTCATCTTTATTGAACTTTCTACTGAGTTTCTCCATCATTCCAATCTATCTTTAATCCATTTTTTTATCTTTTTAATCTACAGTTGCCAGCCATGGTTTTGACAGCAGACTTCCCATTTCCACAATATTTAAATGTGCTAGACAGTGCTTTAAATTCCTAGAGTTCTGATTTTTATTAAATTATTGCCAAGAGCCATGGCAGTTCCATTGAGAGAGGGAGTGGGAAGCCAAGTGGAAAGGTTTTCATGTCCTCTCATCCCTTCTTCTACCAAAGATAATCCCGTCTTTTCTTTCTATTTTACATATTTGGGATCTATACGGATTTGCTTTCAAATTGTCTCCATTGGCAAAAACAAGTTTGGGTATCAATGGCTCATGTGCAAAAGGCAAAACTCCTTACCCTGATTTAAGACTCCCAATCTAGCTCCAAGCACTTTTGCAATTATAGCTCATTTTATTTCTCTTCAAGTTGAGTTTTCTCATTGACTGTCTCAATAGGTCTTAGGTGCTCCCTCCTTCCCCTCTCATCTCCCTTGATTAAATGCTGTCTATCTGTGGTAGTAATTAGTGCTGTTATTCACCAAATATTTCTATTTCTCTACTCTTCCAATGAAACACAGAATTACTCTTCCTAGGATCATGTTCTATCTGAAGCCATTTGAATATGTTACTTATGTCACTCACAGAGAAGGGCATTAATTGATAGTTTTAGACCCCGCAAAATTATTCTGTCTTTCTCTCTGAGATTGCAATTGGCTATATTTCAGATAGTGGTGGCCCCATCAGCCTGGGTCCCAGAGTAAGGGTAAGATTGAGCAGATGCTTCAGCAATGCCAAGTGAGTGATGACTAAACATTAGCTGTTTTAAGCCACAAAGAGTTGAGGGTGTGTTGTGTTGTTGTCATCTTTCCTAAGCATCTATCCTTCTTCAGGGATGAGCTAATCCTTTTCAAGGTGATTTAAAAACAAAACTAAGCCATTTTATTATGTACTCTTATTTCTCTACTTCCACCAAGAAAAACTGCTTCTCAATGAATGATATCAGTTGTATATCAAGTAGCCACTCTGTGGAATTACAAAAGAACATATAATAACCTGTACTCATTTGGCATTTAAAGTGTTAGGCTTCCCCACATTGTTTAGCTACATATATATGTGCATAACTGTCCCTATAAAAACCAAAAATTCTTCGACTTAAATATTCCCTAGTATATCTCAGGGTAGGGAGGAGTATTTTACTGTGTGCTTCTCCCCCAGTCCCACCCTAACCCCAGTGTATTTATTCCAGATGAAATTTGGTTAAACTAATATCAAGAAAAGGTAAACTCGGGCTTCCCTGGTGGCGCAGTGGTTGAGAATCTGCCTGCCAATGCAGGGCACACGGGTTCGAGCCCTGGTCTGGGAGGATCCCACATGCCGCGGAGCAACTGGGCCCATGAGCCACAACTACTGAGCCTGCGCGTCTGGAGACTGTGCTCCGCAACAAGAGAGGCCGCGATAGTGAGAGGCCCGCGCACCGCGATGAAGAGTGGCCCCCGCTTGCCACAACTAGAGAAAGCCCTTGCACAGAAATGAAGACCCAACACAGCCAAATTAATTAATTAATTAATTAATTAATTAATTAATTAATTTTTAAAAAAAAGATATAATCAATATTACACTTTCACTTCAGAGCCTTTCATCCCACATATTTACAAATGTGATAACAACTCCCCTAGCATTTGTTTCCCACCAAAGTAGGCCAGGCTATCCCTGGGTAGAGCTTCATGGGAATGTCCTGCTGCTGTTAAACAGGATAAAAACCAGGCCTAATATAATTCTCCAGAGAGGGAGAGAGGATACTGGCCTGACCTGCGATACTTCCTTTTAGAGCATAAGCAATTGCCAGGATGGAAAAGACAGACCGTGTAGCAAGCCTGGGCTCTGGAATCCTGTTAGGAGATACTCCCAGGTTGCTGTGTCATCCAGCTGTTACCACAGTGTGTCAGAGTTTCACTTCTCAGAACATCTATAGGAGGTAAACCAGAAGTGAAAAGCCCAATACTTAGACAGGTGGGTTGCTCATGAAAATGTGAAGATGGCAACCTTCCAGAGGCTGTCCTGGAGAGGGATAGAGGAAGAGAAAGCCACTTCCTTTTCATCAGAAGAACCCAGCTTAGAAGCTTACTTCTTCTTCTGCATTGGCTGCCAGGAAGGCCTGTGAGAGTTTTTCTGAATGTTGAATGGTAGCCCTATTGGCCAACTTGGGCAATGTGAAGCAGGAAAAAATTAAATATTTTTGCAGTGCTTTGACATAATATTTGTACTGTGAGTTTAACTATATCATCATTGTAAAAAAATTTTAAATATATAAAAATAAAAATATCTCTATTACTGAGTTATAACTTAACTTTTTCAATTACCATTCCATATTAATTTTTCCAACTATCATATTTCTACATAATATTTTACATATGATTATGATACTTATTTAGCCTTTCCCTCCCCCCATGCTTAAATAATTATATTGCCTTTAATTTCTTAAAATTGCTAGTCAGAGGTAAATGTATCTGAACATGAATCTCTATCATCATTTCTGCCTACTTGCTTAGCATAGATTTCCAGCAGAAAAATTGGAGTCAAATAGTATGAGTATCTTAAGAGAGTTGATATATATATATATTTATTTTTCAGGAAGAAATTTTATACTCCCACAATTGAATGTGAAAGAGCCTAGCTCTTTCAAGCCTCCTAGCCTTAATGATTCATATATACATACATGCACACATACATACATATATACATACATATAGATAGGTTGTTGACTTAATATATTTTTTTAAATCTTAAGCTAAATTTAAAAGTAGTGGAAGACCCATCCATGTGAAACAACATCATTCATGACAAGATATCAAAGCTTTAAACAGACTCTAAGCCATATTGGAATTGAGAGGAATAGGAAATCAGTGAAACTGAGAATTGTCAAGGAAGCAGCTAGTGTTAAGCTGAACCTAGAAGCATTAGCATTGGTTAGCATTTATCGAGATAGATAGGAAAAATATACATATATCTGGAGAGGGGGAAAAGCTGGGACAAAGATAAGAAGCCAAAATGAGCACGAAAAATTGGGGGAATGGTTTGTCCTAACCAATATTTATTTCCACATTTATTCATTCCAGCAAAATTTATGCGGTACATATTAGGTACCTGGTAATGTGCTAGGTGCTAAAACTACAAGGATGAATAAAACACCATTGGTTTCTAAATTAAATTGCTTCCCAACTGGCCTCCCTGCCTCCAAGCTCAATCCATCCCAATCCATCACTAACAGTGCCATCAAATCATCCTCCAAACTATAAACCTGTTTAATATTGGGTTGGCCAAAAAGTTCATTCGGGTTTTTCCATAATATGGTACAGAAACCCCCAAACAAAGTTTTTGGCCAACCCAATATTACACCCTGGTTTTAATCCCCAGATCATTTTTACAGGATTGGGAAACTTCAGTAGCTTAGCCATGTTTTAAAATAAAATCCAAAGACCTTAATAGGGTTTTCATGGCTTTTCTCCATCTGGAGGTTCCTACCTCCCCTAACATCTAGTCTCTCTTCCCTCTCTTTCCAGAAATAATAAGCTTCTTTCAGTCAGTTCCTTGAACTGGTCAAATGCAAACTCTTCGCACAATGTCTAGACTTCTGGAATTCACACATGCTATTTCCTCTTCTGAAATACCTACCCTACCGCTGCCCCTGCCCCCACCTCCCCATGCTCCTGCCCCACCACATTTCACCTAGTTAATTTCTGTTCATCTTCTACCTGTCAGCTTCAGGGAGGCTTCCCTCGGCCCTGAGTCTGGGTTAAATTTCCCTGCTACATATTCCCAAAGCACCTTCTACTTACCTTGGTGTAACTCTCATCACATTTTATTTGTATATTAATTTCTCATATCCTCCTAAATACTATAGGCTCTATAAATACCAAAATTTTATCCCTCATATTTACCTCTAAGTTCGTAGCATTGTCTATTGCACATAGTCGTTTTTCAATAAATATTTGAAGATATATTTTGAAGTGGATCTAGTTGCAAAGGGTGGGGTTGATGCTGTCAACTAAAAGGAGTCAAACAGAATCAGCACAGGTTCTGAGTAGGTTCATGAAACTAAATGATGGCATGCCAATATAATAATAATCTACTCAGTTTGAGCAGTTCAGTTATCTTAAAATAAGTAAATTCCTATTGTATTATCATGGATTAGGGTTCAGGAGACAAGATCCAAACTGGGAGGCTGCAGAATAAGATAAATTTGTTTTAGCCTATCTCCACTACTTTCTAGATGTGTGAGCCTGGGCAAATTATTTAGCCTTTCTGAGCCTCTTCTGTAAATGGAAATGCCAATGCCTCTCTCCCAAGTCCATGAAACCAACTGTATAGAGCACTGAATACAGCTCCCATTAAACTCTCACATTCACTAAAAATTCATTCCTTCTCCCTCTCAGCTCTTTCTCTTACCCCTGTGGAAACTTGGACAAATCACTTTTTCCTGGGCTTTCAGGTTCTCTGTTATAAAACTAACAGATTGGGAAAAAGCCGTGTTCGCTGAAACTAGTCAAATCCAAGCAGCATCAAGAGAGCTTTGGCTGAAAATCTCCAAGGGTGGACTTGAAAGCCAGTTTCTTTATAAAGTTCTCCAGGTGATCCTGCAGCAGCCAGCCCAGCTCAGAACTGCAGTTCAGTATCTTGGAAACACTAGCCTTTTCCAGCTTGAACAGGCAATAGTTTCATTTTTTTTTTTCTCTGCTTCTCACATGGAAAATGTTTATTCAATAAATCAGAATATGACTCACCTGGCTGGCAGTTTTTATTCCACAAGACCCAAACTATGCCATAATTAGCAACAAAGGCCAGCTCTACGTGTGTGTGCATGTGTGTATGTGTGTGTATTGGGAGAAACAGAAGCAGCATAAGAAATGTCTTGTCTACTTCTCACTCTTCCTTTGCTGACTGGCATGAGCTAGAACTCCCAACAATGTAGCCACAGCAGGATCAAGCGGTGAACAGCCTACAGAAGTCTGCTCTTAAGTGAAGGAATACTTTAGTTTTCTACTATTATTACATCAATATCAATCACATTGATAGGTTGGCCAGTGGTCATTGCTCTATTAAGCCAATACCAGAATTTGTGGTCATTATGGAGTCTCAGAATCGAGAGGTTTAGTAAAGACAAAATCGAGACAAGTGAAGAGGTTTGCTGTTAGTTTAACAGAGAGCACGAATAGAATCAAATCCTGTGAGAAAAAAAAGGGGGGGGAGTTAGATATCCACCTGATATAATAACAGAAAATACAAAAACTGAATGGGGCATGCAAGAGACTCATGGAAAAATCTGAACTCACAGCCTGCAGGATTGTATGAAAAATTCTATAAACATTTCTTAAGCTCCTTCCATAGACCAGATGTTGTATTATAAATTCAGGATAAAAATCTATTTAAGACATAGTTCATCCCTTTGAAGGAACTTCAGTCTATGGATAAAGAAACTGGAAAAGAATGGTAATTAAGAAAACACTCTGTGATAGCTGAACTTCATATCTTATTTAATCTTCTTAACAATCCTGCATTGTGGATATCATCAGATAGATTCAGCAGCTTACCCAATATTAAGAGCCTATATTAGGAAAGGTGGACTATCTCTTTATTATTCAGTAATAATATATGTACTGTTCAGAAACATCATATATCATACAGAAAATATCTCTAAATATTTCTTTCTAGTGAATAATCATAGTTCAAAGTGACAGCCCAGAAACATAACTGTAACTAGAGTTTTAAGGTCAAAGATTTTGTTTCTTGAAATGTCATTGTCATTTAGTTATTAACCCTAATATTAGTCCTTGCCAGTCATGCAAAGCTGTTCTTCCCTTTTCACTAAGCCAGAATAAGCAAAGAAATTTGCCCTTATTTACACCCATGTAAATGACAGTCCAAACTCCAAAGAGTCATATGGAATGCTAGCTGGGCATTAGAGGGCAAAGGACCATGCCAAAAGGGCGGGAGCACCAGAGACAAAATTTACCCAGTGGTGAACAAAAATCCACATATTTTCTTTCTTCCTTTACCAACAAAAAAAACCATCCCCAAACTAACTGTCTATCTAGGCTAATAATTGAAAAACCAAGTATTCATTACTCCCCCAAACCCTTTTAAAAAGTCTTTCTAGAGCTGAAAGAAGTAGAAATAATCTTTGTGTCTGATTGAAAACAGGTTTCCTGATTCTCTTGGGTTTCCACTTTTAACAGCTCATTCCAAAAAAAAAATCTCTCTTCTCTCTGCTTAGCCTAGAAAGTTTCTGACTTTATTGGCTCATTTTAACACACAGATTGTCCCCCTTGAATGTGACCTGTCATCACTGAACTTTGAATATACAAATCCCAACCACCCCTTCCCCCAAATTAGCTGAACACTTCTCTCTGTTTTGACTCGCATTAGCTGGTTGCTACTGAACTTGAAAAAGTTGCGTCTCACTTCCTGGCATCGTTGGACAGGTTGCAGATCATAACCACACTAATTAGCACATGGATTTCTGGATTTTAAGTATGTCAGGCAAAGGGAGATGTAAGGTAGGGGAGAGGTGGGAGAGGAAAGGGTCACTCGGGAGAAAATGGAAGGGAGAGAACATGGGCAAAAGTAATTTGAATGACCTTGTTTTATCCTCTGAAGCAGATACTCCCAGAGGATTAACTTCAGGAAAAATCCTTCAGTTTTAGCCTTACTTATTTGTTACACAGGAGTAAACCTTCCTATTCTTACTAGATCTCTTTACCTCTTCTTTTGAATCATGGAAACACAACAGGTTCGGGGAGGTACTGAATTAAATTATCTCTGACTTTGCTGTCAACTGCAGTCAAGTCGACTGTAATCCTATCCATTATGTAAATGAACTAGAGAAAATAGGTCTTTGTTTGAAAAGTTTCTGAGCTAAGTTTTGTTCTCATAGCAAAAATGGAAAGCTATCATCTTTTTTAAAAAGTATACATGTGCACACAATTATGTGTAAGTATGTGTGTGTGTATAGAGAGATATATACACACAAATTCACATAAATATGTATGTATACATAAATATACATATGCATAGATATATACATATATATATAGAGAGAGAGAGAGAGCGAGAGAGAGAGAGAGAGAGATAGATAGATAGATAATAGATAGATAGATAGATAGATAGACAGACAGGAAGGGGTGGATAGAGAGGCAGCTAGAAAGAGAAATAGAGATATGAAATGCTTCTGGTCTACCAACCAATAAAGGGGACTTTGTTGGGAAAAAAATTTCTTCTCAGAACTTCCCATCCCACAGAAGTTCTTAAAAATGGAGACTTTCTTGTGTCATCCTCCTGTTTCCCTAAAGGCTCAGGCTAATGCACAGCCATTCTCTAATTAGGAATGTATTTGAGACATATCATAAGAAGTAGATTGTATGTCTTGTTTTCAAACTTTGTCTCTTTGCTTTCTCTGTCCTCCTCCCCTTTCCCCCTCCTCCAGCCCTTCAAATAGCCCTGTCCTAAATGAATCTTCCAGGCCAGTCTGATGTTAAAAGAGAAATGTTTATCTTGGAGTATAGAGATAATTGACAATTAGAAAAGAGGACACTTTTAGCTCTTGGTCAGGGCACTGTGCTCCTGGACAAAGTGCTCTTTTCTTTGAAGCAGGGTGGAGTGCTGAGTGACTCAGGCAGGGATCTATGTGTGTTTATGCTTAGGGCCTACCAGAGTCAAGGACTGGAGTTTTCTGGGACAGATTTTCCTACCAACAGGTCCCACACAATATCAATAACTCATAAAAGACAAGATTGAATGATTCCACCTCCTCCTGGTGAGAATTTCTAGCTTTTCCTCCCTGATGTGCTTGTTTACAGGAATTGACTGATAGAGTTGAACTGAGATCTGCCCGTGGTTTTTGTTTTCATTATCCACCAAAAAATATGCTATGGGAAAAACTGGCTTTCTCCCTGATTCCAATTTGAAAAGTCAGGTAATTTATGGCATTTTGTTTTCAAAAATTATCATTATACTATTATCTCAAATGTGGCTTGCTCTATTATAAACCCATTGTTATTTTATGCATTTTGGATTTTTTACAATTTTCCTTTCAAAATCCTCAACTATTATTCTCTCAACAAGGGTAACCCTTCTAATGTGTTTAATGAGTTTCTTTTGTTTTTATGTATTCTTAAAGTTAGGTATATTTTATATAAGTACATGTCTTTCTACGCACGTTATCAAATTATATATCTCACTCTGTTTCTTGCTTTTTCCTCACTCTATTTTTAAGATACCTTCATGACACTGTGAGCAGCTAATCTATTATTTCTATTGTGTCCATCTACCACTTCTTACCTCTCCAATGCTCTCTGTTGCTCCCTAAGTCCAGGAATGATTGAATCAACCTTTTTAAAAGAACACTAAAGGATGGGGATTTACACTATTATATATTAAGACATACTACAAAGCCATAAAATAAAACAGTACATTTAAGGGTCAAGAACAGAAAAATAGATCAATAGAGATCCGATAGACAGATCCCTGCATATAAACAGATGTAATATACCATAAGGAAAGTGTTGTAAAGATTGAAGAAAGGGGAGATTGTTTAACAAGTGGACGTGGGAAACCTACCTCAGCATATAGAGAGAAGTAACTAGGTATCTAACACCACATTCAAGGATAGACCATAGGGCTTCCCTGGTGGCACAGTGGTTGAGAGTCTGCCTGCTAATGCAGGGGACACGGGTTCGAGCCCTGGTCTGGGAAGATCCCACGTGCCGCGGAGCAACTGGGCCCGTGAGCCACAATTAGTGAGCCTGAGCGTCTGGAGCCTGTGCCCCACAACGGGAGGGGCCGCGATAGTGAAAGGCCTGCACACCGCGATGAAGAGTGGCCCCCGCACCACGATGAAGAGTGGCCCCCGCTTGCTGCAACTAGAGAAAGCCCTCACACGAAACGAAGACCCAACACAGCCAAAAAAAAATTAAAATTAATCAATTAATTAATTAATTTAAAAAAAAAGATAGACCATAGATAAATTAAAGACCTACTTGTGAAAGATAAAATGTAAGGTTATAACAAAGAAATACGAACAAGTAACATTGTAACCCAGGAAACACTTTTCAAAGAAAACCTGAAAGCATCAAAAAAGGGATGATTTGTAAATAATTAAGAGATTCTGTTCAGTGAAAACTACCAGTGACAAAGTAATTTTTTCTACTTACCATTGGGTAATGAGTAAGAAATTATTATCACTTCTTTTCACTTGACCTGCTCCAAATTCCAAAGAACACACATTCATTTTTCTATTCAAAATTGATGAACAAATCAGCCTTAATTCTCTCCAAGCTCTTCATAGTTTTCTAGATGTTGACTGGAAACACCTTATCTTTTTAATCTGGCCCAAACTAGTAGGCCCAAAACGGAAAAGGGAGTCTTGGAGAGTATCTTGATGCATTAAGCAAGAATGTGTGCATGGAGATATTTCACTTGTTTCAAAGCATCAGAACATATAAGCTCATTTCTTCCCCTTCTGTCTCAGGCCTGATACTAAACATGCGTGGAATTCCTTAGATAGCTCCTCTGAAAGAATTTTGAGCTTGCAGAACTAACAGAGGTTGGGAGTGTGGTGGTAAGGGAGAGGTGGCTGAATTCAAGACCAGGTTTGTCCTCACTTTCAAAACAAGGATCCAGAAAAATGACTATTTTCTATTTAAGGTAGTAAATTCCTTCCAAGCTTCCTTAGCAGTATGATGAAATAAGAATGCATTTAATCACAGACACTGAAAGCAAGAAGAAACCACAAGGGATGAACAAATCCCGACATCCTCCATTATGGCAAGAAAGCTGTAGTGGAGAATTCTTACATGACCAGCCCAGGGTCAGAGGTAGTTAAGTGAGCTAGAGTCATAAATCAGATAGTTGACTCTGCTCTGTTCTCATGGTTCCCTAACTGTATTAGCTAAGGTGCATCAAAGTGCCACAGTGATCTCACAGGTTTGTTGTCAGATATTTTTAATTTTTAAGGGAAACAATAGTTGACATTGGTCAGAAACCACACAAACTACTAGCTCAAGGTGGTTCACAATTTCAAAATTAGATTGTGTTGCATTCCTTTTGATGATATCACATCGAAGTGAAGCTTGGTTTTCATCTATTCCTGTGATTAAAAGCAAATGCCACACAAAAGTCAGTGTGAAACAGGAAATGAAGATGATGGCATCTAATCTGAATCCAAGATTTCAGTATTTGTACAGGGCCCAACAAGCATACCTATTCCATCAGCAAGTAATTGTAGTTGGTTGAGAAAGAAATTAAAATATAATTTTTCTCCAACATATATACTACCTATTCAAATGGCTACTAAATTGTTAGGACAGAAGTACTTATAAGCTGCGTGGACCCAGCTACTGAATAAATGGAATGTTTAGCTGTTTCCTTTGGCCTAGAAGCTCCATGAAAAAAATTGCTGACATACAAAGGCCACCAAGAACCAAAAATATTGGGGAGCTTTTGCCCTATTCTCTAGTCAGTCAGAAGGGTAACCTTCTCCATAGTTGTAATAGTGTCTCTTTAGAGCTTCTGAGACTTGGGGTGAGAACACCCATCTCAGCTTCAACAAAGCAGGTTCTTATTTACCTGTTTTACATTTTGTACATTTATATAGCTTTTCATTTGGGGAAAAGGTTGAGAAGCTGGGGATGAATTAATTGAATCCACTGGTATGGTAGACAGACTAGATTGGGATTAGAAGATGATAAAATTTATCTTATTAAAAATGTCAGGGTAAAGCATGATAAATTTACTCCTGATCAAGTAGATGATGCTAAAAATATAAAATCAAGGAGTACCAGAGAGATTTAAAAATATCCAGAGAAGCTCAAGTGGTAACATTCCCAGGCCTAGCCTCAACTTCCAATTTAATCTAAGTTTCAAAGTATCTTTAGTTTTATCTTAAATCCTAAAATGATTTAAGTTCAGACTCATTCTTACTGATCCATAGTGTTATTCATTTCTGTTGCTAATATTACCATGTTCCAAATCATCTAGACTTGAAACTTATAATTATTTTTGCCTTCTCCCTCTGTCTTACTCTCCACAGTCACTTCAGGCACCAAATCTTAGACATTTTACCTGAACAAGGTCTCTGACATCCAGCCTCTCCTTTCCATGGTGATATAACTAGTTGAAGTAAGGATGTGGTGTTGGTTTAGCCAAGTGAAATGATGGCTTTCCTGAAGGCATGTAGGTAGTTATAGGAATAGAATAAAGGAGGAAGGTATTGGTGTCATTTACATGGAAGAGATATTTGAAGCACAAAAGAAAAGGTCAAAAAGAAAACTCTGGAGAACATGTTAAACAGCAGCATGAGAAAGAGTGACTCTATCAGAAGGGACAGGAAACCAGTCACCCAGACAGAATTATCATCCAGTTCAGGATCACAGTGATCAAATGATGAAAGAGGGCAGGAAGCAAAGGGTTGACTACCAAGTATCAAACTGTGTTCACATATTATAGTGTCCAAGGAGAAAATAAAAATTTTAAAATAAAATTTCTGGCGCTAAAAAAGCTATTATAGGGACTTCCCTGGAGGTCCAGTGGGTAAGACTCTGCACTCCTTATGCAGGGCCCCAAGTTCAATCCCTGATTGGGGAACTAGATGCTGCATGCCTGCCACAACTAGGAATCCGCATGCAGCAACTAAGAAGTCCACATACAGCAACTAAAAGATCCCGTGTGCTGCAACTAAGACCCAGTGCAACCAAAATAAATAAATAAATACTAAAAAAAAATTAAAAAATTAAATAAGCTATTATACAGTGGAGGATAGAACACATTCACAGAACAGTTTAAGAGTAATGCAGGAGGGGGGAGACATTCAAGATGGCGGAGGAGTAAGACGTGGAGATCACCTTCCTCCCCACAAATACATCAGAAATACACCTACTTGTGGAACAACTCCTACAGAACACCTACTGAATGCTGGCAGAAGACCTCAGACTTCCCAAAGGGCAAGAAACTCCCTGCGTACCTGGGTAGGGCAAAAGAAAAAAGAAAAAACAGAGACAAAAGAATAGGGATGGGACCTGCACCTCTGGGAGGGAGCTGTGAAGGAGGAAAAGTTTCCAGACACTAGGAATCCCCTTCACTGACAGAGACGGGGGAAACTTTGGAGTCACGTAGGAGAGCACAGAAACAGGGGTTCACAGGGCAATGGGGAGAAATTCCCGCACAGAGGATTGGTGCCAACCTGCACTCACCAGCCTGAGAGGCTTGTCTGCTCACCTGTGGGCGTGGGTGGGGGCTGAGAGCTGAGACTCAGGCTTCGGAGGTCACACCCCAGGGAGAGGACTGAGGTTAGCTGTGTGAACACAGGCTGAAGGGGGCTAGTGCACCACAGCTAGTTGGGAGGGAGTCTGAGAAAAATCCAGGAACTGCCTAAGAGGCAAGAGACCATTGTTTTGGGGTGCACAAAGAGAGGGGATTCAGAGGACCCCCTAAATGAGCTCCAGAGATGGGTGCCAGCTGCAGCTATTAGCGTGGACCCCAGAGACGGGCATGAAATGTTAAGTCTCCTGCTGCAGCCAACAAGAATCCTGTGTGCAAACACAGGTCACTATCCACACCTCCCCTCCCGGGAGCCTGTGAAGCCCACCACTGCAGGGGTCCAGTGATCCAGGGACAACTTCCCCAGGAGAACACAGGACATAACTCAGGCTGTTTCAATGTCACACCAGCCTCTACTACTGCAGGCTCACCCCACATGCCATACCCCTCCATCCCCTTGGCCTGAGTGAGCCAGAGCCCCCTAAACAGCTGCTACTTTAACCCTGTCCTGTCTGAGTGAAGAACAGACGCCCTCAGGCAACCTACACACAGAGGTGGGGCCAAATCCAAAGCTGAACCCCAGGAGCTGTGCAAACAAAGAAGAGAAAGGGAAATTTCTCCCAGCAGCCTCAGGAGGAGTGAATAAATCTCCACAATTAATTAGATGTACCCTGAATCTCTGGAATACATGACTAGACAATGAATCATCCCAAAATTGAAGTGGTGGAATTTGGGAGCAAATGTAGACTTCGGATTTGCTTCCTGCATTTAATTTATTTCTGGTTTTATGTTTATCTCAGTTTAGTATTTAGAGCTTATTAACATTGGTAGATTTGTTTATTGATTTGATTGTTCTATTCTTTTTTAATTTATTAATGTTTTCTTTTCGCTTTTTCTCTTTTTGTGAGTGTGTATGTGTATGCTTCTTTGTGTGATTTTGTCTGTATAGCTTTGGTATTACCATTTGTTCTAGGGTTCTGTCTGTCCTTTTTTTCTTTTTTAGTATAGTTTTTAGTGCTTGTTATCATTGGATTTCGTTTTTGGCTTGGCTGCTCTCTTCTTTCTTTCTTTCTTTTTCTTATTGCATTTTTTTATTTTTAATAATTTTTTTATTTTAATAAATTTATTTTGTTTTATTCTTTCTTTCTTTCTTTCTTTCTTTCTTTCTTTCTTTCTTTCTTTCTTTCTTTCTTTTCTCCCTTTTCTTATGAGCCAGTGGCAAACAGGGCATTGGTGCTATGGCCAGGTGTGATGCCTGAGCCTCTGAGGTGGGAGAGCTGAGTTTAGGACATTGGTCCACCAGAGACCTCCCAGATCGGCCCACAAGAAAAACAAGATCCAACCTAATCCACCAGAACACAGGCACAAGTCCCCTCCACTAGGAAGCCTACAACCAACTGAACCGACCTTACCCACTGGGGGCAGACACCAAAAACAATGAGAACTACAAGCTGCAGCCTGTGAAAAGGAGAACCCAACACAGTAACTTAAGCAAAATGAGGAGAGAGAGAAATATGCAGCAGATGAAGGAGCAAGGCAAAAACCCACCAGACCAAACAAAGAAGACTAAATAGGCGGTCCACCAGAAAAAGAATTCAGAATAATGATAGTAATGATGATCCAAAACCTTGAAAATAGAATGGAGAATACAAGAAACATTTAACAAGGACCTACAAGAACTAAAGAGCAAACAAACAATGATGAACAACACAATAAATGATATTAAAAATATTCTAGAAAGCCCCAATAGCAGAATAATTGAGGCAGGGAAAGGATAAGTGACCTGGAAGATAAAATAGTGGAAATAACTGTCACAGAGCAGAATAAAGAAAAAAGAATGAAAAGAATTGAGGACAGTCTCAGAGACATGTGAGACAACATTGAAAACAACAACATTTCAAATATAGGGGTCCCAGAAGAAGAAGAGAAAAAGAAAGGGTCTGAGAGAATATTTTAAGAGATTATACTTGAAAACTTCCCTAACATGGGAAAGGAAATATTCAATCAAGTCAAGGAAACACAGAGAATCCCATACAGGATAAATCCAAGGAGAAACACGCCAAGACACATATTAACCAAACTATCAAAAATTAAATACAAAGAAAAAATATTAAAAGCAGCAAGGGAAAAGCAACAAATAACATACAACAGAATCCCCATAAGGTAAACAGCTGACCTTTCAGCAGAAACTCTGCGAGACAGAGGTAGTGACAGGACATATTTAAAGTCATGAAAGGGAAAATTTTTAAACCAATATTACCATACCCAGCAAGGATCTCATTCAGATTTGAAGGAGAAACTAAAACCGTTACAGAAAAGCAAAAGTTAAGACAATTCAGCACCACCAAATCAGCTTTACTACAAATGCTAAAGGAACTTCTCTAGGCAGGAAACACAAGAGAAGGAAAAGACCTACAAAAACAAACCCAAAAAAATTAAGAAAATGGTACTTGGACCATACATATTAATAATTACCTTAAATGTAAATGGATTAAATGCTCCAAACAAAAGACATAGACGGGCTGAATGGATACAAAAACAAGACCTGTATATATACTGTCTAAAAGAGACCCACTTTAGACCTAGGGACACATACAGACTGAAAGTGAGGGGATGCAAAAATATATTCCATGCAAATGGAAATCAAAAGATAGCTGGAGTAGCAATTCTCATATCAGACAAAATAGAGTTTAAAATAAAGACTATTACAAGAGACAAAGAAGGACACTACATAATTACCAATGGATCAAACCAAGAAGAAGATATAACAATTGTAAATATTTATACACCCAACAGAGGAGCACCTCAATACAAAAGGCATATGCTAACAGCCATAAAAGGGGAAATCAACAGTAACACAATAGTAGGAGACTTTAACACCCCACTTTCACCAACAGGCAGACACCCAAATTGAAAATAAATAAGGAAACACAAGTTTTAAATGACACATTAAACAAGACGAACTTAACTGATATTTGTAGGACATTACATCCCAAAACAACAGAATACACTTTCTTCTCAAGTGCTCATGAAACATACTCCAGGATAGATCATATCTTGGATCCCAAATCAAGCCTTGGTAAATTTAAGAAAATTGAAATTGTATCACGTATCTTTTCTGACCAAAACACTATGAGACTAGATATCAATTACAGGGAAAAAAACTGTAAAAAGACAAACACATGGAGGGTAAACAATATGTCACTCAATAACCAAGAGATCACAGAAGAAAACAAAGAGGAAATCAAAAAAAAAAAAAACCTAGAAACAAATGACAAGGAAAACACAATGACCCAAAACTTATGGAACGTCACAAAAGCTGGTCTAAGAGAGAAGGTTATAGCAATAAAATCCTACCTCAGGAAACAAGAAAAATCTCAAATAAACAACCTAACCTTACACCTAAAGCAATTAGAGAAAGAAGAACAACAACAACAAAAAAAAACCCAAAGTTAGCAGAAGGAAAGAAATCATAAAGATCAGATCAGAAATAAATGAAAAAGAAATGAAGAAAACAATAGCAAAAATCAGTAAAACTAAAAGTTGGTTCTTTGAGAAGATAAAAAGAAAATTGATAAACCATAAGCCAGACTCATCAAGAAAAAGAGGGAGAAGGCTCAAATCAATAGAAATAGAAATGAAAGAGGAGAAGTAACAACTGACACTGCAGAAAGACAAAGGATCATGAGAGATTACTACAAGCAACTATATGCCAATAAAAGGGACAACCTGGAAGAAATGGACAAATTTGTAGAAAAGCACAACATTCTGAGACTGAACCAGGAACAAACAGAAAATATGAACAGACCAATCACAAGCACTGAAATTGAAACTGTTATTAAAAATCGTCCAACAAACAGAAGCCCAGGAGCAGACAGCTTCACACGTGAATTCTATCAAACATTTAGGGAAGAGATAACACCTATCCTTCTCCAACTATTTCAAAATATAGCAGATGAAGGAACACTCCCAAACTCATTCTATGAGTCCACTATCACCCTGATAATAAAACCAGACAAAGATGTCACAAAAAAAGAAAACCACAGGCCAATATCACTGATGAACATAGATGCAAAAGTCCTCAACAAAATACTAGCAAAAAGAATCCAAAAGCACATTAAAAGTTTCATACACCATGATCAAGTGGAGTTTATCCCAGGAAGGCAAGCATTCTTCAATATATGCAAATCAATCAATTCGATACACCTTATTAAAAAACTGAAGCAGAAAAACCATATGATCATCTCAATAGATGCAGAAAAAGGTTTTGACAGTATTCAACCCATGTTTATGATAAAAACTCTCCAGAAAGTAGGCATAGAGGGAACTTACCTCAACATAATAAAGGCCATATATGACAAACCCAGAGCCAACATTGTTCTCAATGGTGAAAAACTGAAACCATTTCCACTAAGAACAGGAGCAATGTTGTTCACTCTCACCACTATTATTCAACATAGTTTTCAAAATTGTAGCCTCAGTAATCAGAGAAGAATAAGAAATAAAAGGAATCCAAATCAGAAAGGAAGAAATAAAACTTTCACTGTTTGCAGATGACATGATACTATACACGGAAAATCCTAAAGAGGTTACCAGAAAACTACTAGAGGTAAACAATGAATTTGGTAAAGTAGCAGAATGCAAAATTAATGCAGAGAAATCTCTTGCATTCCTATACACTAATGATGAAAACTCTGAGAGAGAAATTAAGGAAACACTCCCATTTACCACTGCAACAAACAGAATAAAAGACCTATGAATAAACCTACCTAGGAGACAAAAGAACTATATGCAGAAAACTAAAAGATACTGATGAAAGAAATTAAAAATGATACAAACAGATGGAGAGATATACCATGTTCGTGGATTGGAAGAATCAACATGTGAAAATGACTATACTACCCAAAGCAATCTACAGATTCAATGCAATCCCTATCAAACTACCAATGGCATTTTCACCGAACTAGAACAAAAAATTTCACAATTTGTATGGAAAAAGAAAAAACCTTGAATAGCCAAAGCAACCTTGGGAAAGGAAAATGGATCTGGAGGAATCAGGCTCCCTGACTTCAGACTATACTACAAAGCTACAGTAGTCAAAACAGTATGGTACTGGCACAAAAACAGTAATATGGATCAATGGAACAGGAGAGAAAGCCCAGAAATAAACCCATGCACATATGGTCACCTTATCTTTGATAAAGAAGGCAAGAATATACAATGGAGAAAACACAGCCTTTTTAATGAGAGGTGCTAGGAAAATTGGACAGCTATATGTAAAAGCATGAAATTAGAACATTCCCTAACACCATGCACAAAAGTAAACTCAAAATTGATTAAAGACCTAAATGTAAGGCCAGACATTATAAAATTCTTAGAGGAAAACCTAGGCAGAACACTATGACATAAATCACACCAATATCATTTTTGGCTCACCTCCTAGAGAAATGGAAATAAAAACAAACAGTTGGGACCTAATGAAACTTAAAAGCTTTTGCACAGCAAAAGAAACCATAAACAGGATGAAAAGACAGCCCTCAGAATGGGAGAAAATATTTGCAAACAAAGCAACTGACAAAGGATTCATCTCCAAAGTTTACAAGCAGCTCATACAGTCAATATCAGAAAACAAACAATCCAAAAATGGGCAGACCTATATAGACATTTCTCCAAAGAAGATATACAGATTGCCAACAAACACATGAAAGGATGCTCAAAATCACTAATCATTAGAGATATGCAAATCAAAACTACAATGAGGTATCACCTCACACCAGTCAGAATGGCCATTATCAAAAATCTACAAACAATAAATGCTGGAGAGGGTGTGGAGAAAAGGGATCCCTCTTGCACTTTTGGTGGGAATGTAAATTGGTAAAGCCACTATGGAGAACAGTATGGAGGTTCCTGAAAAACCTAAAAATAGCACTACCATATTATCCAGGAATCCCACTACTGGGCATATACCCTGAGAAAACCATAATTCAAAAAGTGTCATGTACCAGAATGTTCATTGCACCTCTATTTACAATATCCAGGACATGGAAGCAACCTAAGTGTCCATTGACAGATGAATGGATAAAGAAGATTTGGCACATATATACAATGAAATATTACTCAGCCATAACAAGAAATGAAATTGAGTTATTTGTAGTGAGGTGGATGGACGTAGAGTCTGTCATACAGAGTGAAGTAAGTCAGAAAGAGAAAAACAAATACCATATGCTAACACTTATTTATGGAATCTAAGAAAAAAAAATCGTTCTGAAGAACCTAAGGGCAGGACAGGAATAAAGACGCAGATGTAGAGAATGGACTTGAGTACATGGGTAAGGGGAATGGTAAGCTGTGATGAAGTGAGAGAGTGGCGTGGACATATATACACTACCAAATGTAAAATAGATAGCTAGTAGGAAGCAGCCACATAGCGCTGGGAGATCAGCTCAGTGCTTTGTGTCCACCTAGAGGGGTGGGATAGGGAGGGTGGGAGGGAGATGCAAGAGGTGGAGAAATGGGAATAAATGTATATGTATAGCTGATTCACTTTGTTATACAGCAGAAACTAACACCCCATTGTAAAGCAGTTATACTGCAATAAAGATGTTTAAAAATAAATAAATAAATAAAATTTAAAAAATAATAAAAATGAATTATTGATACATGTCAAAAAAAATAAAGAAAAGAAGGAAAGAAAATGAGATACATAAAAGAAGAATGAGGTCAGCTTCCAAGCTCTATCTGTAGAGGATCACGGAAGAAGGGGGACAGACAAGAGGTGACTTTAAACAATAAATATAGTATTAAAATCAAATACCTGACAAAACTAATTGATAGTGACCAAAAGCATACCTGTGGTTGCCTGTGGCCAGGAGTGTGGAGGCAGTTGACTGCAAAGAGGCATAAGGGAACTTTCTGGAGTGAGGGAAATATTTTGTATTTTGATTGTGGTGGTTACATGGGTGGCTACGTGTCTCAAAACTCATTCAACCATTACAATGCGTACATTTCATTGTATGCAAATTGTATCTCAATTAAACAGATTTTTTAAAAATTAAGAAAAGAAAAGAGTAATGCAGGGGCAGTGTCATCTTAAAGGCAAAATAACTATTCATTGGAGCCAACAGAAGAGAACAAAAAATAATAATATATTTCTATTTTTTCTACATTCTTTTAAGACCTATTACTTGAGTTACTTTGAAGCTATTTACAAAGTGTTTAAGTTATATATTTTGATGATGATGATCTCTATGGAAACTTACCATACATTTACTGAGTTACAAAAATGACATGGAATGATAATAGTCACCAGTTCCCCCATTCAGAAATTGCAAACTGATAGATAATAAGCTACTTCTAGGCTACAGGCATCATTCCTTGGCACAAATATCACTTGTTTTTTAAAATTTTTAATATGAAACTCTCACCAACAATTAAAAACAATTAAAAATTAATAAAATCTCTATATGTAACTTCCCTTAAACAATCAGAAGTTGTCTCTGTCATGGACCAGCATTCTGGTGTGGCAGCAATCAGCTGCAGCTGAGTCATAGTTGTCCCCTTGAAGAAGGCTCAACCTGGCCTGATTACTCGTTGGCATTACAGACCTAGTCCTGTAGGTATAATGATTTGCAAGCCTGCTATAGTTTAATGTGCATGTTTTACAGATGAAGAGCATCCTGGGACCCAGAGTGACAAAAGAGACTTGCTCAAAACCCATGGGTTACTAGAAACAGAAATGGCCTTGACCTCTAATCCCTCTACCAGATCACCCACTCTGCGATTTATGGAAGTAGGTCATTGTACAATGTGGCATACTAGAAAAGGTCCTAAAAGAGAAATAAATCTATTCTCGGGTCTACTGCTTATCTTTGGGTGGCCTTTGGCAAGTCTGCCCAATTTTTCTTTTTTTTTTTCAAGATGTGAAGGAAAACGTTATTCAAGATGATTGCCATAGGGGAAAAAGGTTGAATTCAGCTCCATGAAACAAAAGGCTGGAGACATTTGGAGTTCTGGGTGAGCCAATGGGAAAGTACTAGAGGACATTAGGGAGTAAGCTGGTCAATGTGATTAGGCTTTCAGCGTTTGCTAATTTGCGTTTAACAAAGTTAGGTCCCTACTCTCCCACAGAGACTGGGAGATAGAGGCACTGTCTTTCTTTCTTTTTTTTTTTTATTAACATCTTTATTGGAGTATAATTGCTTTACAACGGTGTGTTAGTTTCTGCTTTATAACACAGTGAATCAGCTATACATATACATATATCCTCATATCTCTTCCCTCATGCATCTCCATCCCTTCCACCCTCCCTAACCACCCCTCTAGGTGGTCACCAAGCACTGAGCTGATCTCCCTGTGCTATGCGACTGCTTCCCACTAGCAATCTATTTTACATTTGGTAGTGTATATATGTAGATGCCACTCTCTCACTTTGTCCCAGCTTACCCTTCCCCCTCCCCATGTCCTCAAGCCCATTCTCTAGTAGATCTGCATCTTTATTCCCGTCCTGCCCCTAGGTTATTCATGACTTTTTTTTTTTTTTTTAGATTCCATATATTTCTGTTAGTATATGGTATTTGTTTTTCTCTTTCTGCCTTACTTCACTGTGTATGACAGACTCTGGGTCCATCCACCTCACTACAAATAATTCAATTTCGTTTCTTTTTATGGTTGAGTAATATTCCATTGTAAATATGTGCCACATCTTCTTTATCCATTCATCTGTTGATGGACACTTAGGTTGCTTCCATGTCCTGGCTATTGTAAATAGAGCTGCAATGAACATTCTGGTGAATTATGGTTTTCTCAGGATATATGCCCAGTAGTGGGATTGCTGGATAATATGGTAGTTCTATTTTGAAAACCTTGTTAACAAACGAGGTTTTAAACAAACCTTGTTACTATTCTCCACAGTGGCTGTATCAATTTACATTTCCACCAAAAGTGCAAGAGGGATCCCTTTTCTCCATACCCTCTCCAGCATTTATTGTTTGTAGATTTTTTGATGATGGTCATTCTGTCTGGTGTGAGGTGATACCTCATTATAGTTTTGATTTGCATTTCTCTAATGATTACTGATGTTGAGCATTCTTTCCTGTGTTTGATTGCAATCTGTATATCTTCTTTGGAGAAATGTCTATGTAGGTCTTCTGCCCATTTTTGGATTGGGTTGTTTGTTTTCATGATATTGAGCTGCATGAACTGTTGTAAATTTTGGAGATTAATCCTTTGTCAGTTGCTTCATTTGCAAATATTTTCTCCCATTCTGAGGAATGTCTTTTTGTCTTGTTTATGGTTTCCTTTGCTATGCAAAAGCTTTTGAGTTTCATTAGGTCCCATTTGTTTATTTTTGTTTTTATTTCCATTTCTCTAGGAGGTGGGTCACAAAGGATCTTGCTGTGATTTATGTCATAGTGTTCTATGTTTTCCTGGAAGAGTTTGATAGTGTCTGGCCTTACATTTAGGTCTTTAATCCATTTTAAGTTTATTTTTGTGTATGGTGTCAGGGAGTGTTCTAATTTCATTCTTTTACATGTAGCTATCCAGTTTTCCCAGCACCATGTATTGAAGAGGCTGTCTTTTCTCCATTGTATATTCTCGCCTCCTTTATCAAAGATAAGGTAATCATATGTGTGTGGATTTATCTCTGGGCTTTCTATCCTGTTCCATTGATCTATATTTCTATTTTTGTGCCAGTACCATACTCTCTTGCTTACTGTAGCTTTGTAGTACAGTCTAAAGTCAGGGACCCTGATTCCTCCAGGTCCGTTTTCCTTTCTCAAGATTGCTTTGGCTATTCAGGGTCTTTTGTGTTTCCATACAAAAAAGTTTTTGTTCTAGTTCTGTGAAAAATGCCATTGGTAGTTTGGTAGGGATTGCATTGAATCTGTAGATTGCTTTGGGTAGTATAGTCATTTTCACAATGTTGATTCTTCCAATCCAAGAACATGGTATATCTCTCCATCTGCTTGTATCGTCTTTAATTTCTTGTTTAATTTCGTCTTTAATTTCTTGTTTAATTTCTTGTATCAGTGTGTTATAGTTTTCTGCATTCAGATGTTTTGTCTCCTTAGGTAGGTTTATTCCTAGGTATTTTATTCTTTTTGTTGCAATGGTAAAGGGGAGTGTTTCCTTAATTTCTCTTTCAGATTTTTCATCATTAGTGTATAGGAATGCAAGAGATTTCTGTGCATTAATTTTGTATCCTGCTACTTTACCAAATTCGTGATTAACTCTACTAGTTTTCTGGTAGCCTCTTTAGGATTCTCTGTGTATAGTATCATGTCATCTGCAAACAGTGACAGCTTTACTTCTTCTTTTCCAATTTGGATTCCTTTTATTTCTTTTTCTTCTCTGATTGCTGTGGCTAAAACTTCCATAACAATGTGGAATAGTAGTGGTGAGAGTGGGAAACTTCGTCTTGCTCCTGATCTTACTGGAAATGGTTTCAGTTTATCACCACTGAGAACGATGTTGGCTGTGGTTTTGTCATATATGGCCTTTATTAGGTTGAGGTACGTTCCCTCTATGCCTACTTTCTGGAGGGTTTTTATCATAAATGTGTGTTGAGTTTTGTAAAAAGATTTTTCTGCATCTGTTGAGATTATCATACGGATTTTTATCCTTCAATTTTTTAATATGGTGTATCACATTGATTAATTTGTGTATAATTAAGAACCCTTGCATTCCTGGGATAAATCCCACCTGACCATGGTGTATGATCCTTTTAATGCACCGTTGGATTCTGTGTCAGTTGTTACTTCTCCTTTTACATTTCTAATTCTATTGATTTGAGTCTTATCTCTTTTTATCTTTATGAGTCTGGCTAATGGTTTATCAATTTTGCTTATCTTCTCAAAGAACCATCTTTTAGTTTTATTGATCTTTGCTATTGTTTCCTTCATTTCTTTTTCATTTATTTCTGATCTGATGTTTATGATTTCTTTCCTTCTGGTAACTTTGGGTTTTTTTTGTTCTTCTTTTTCTAATTGCTTTAGGTCTAAGTTTAGGTTGTTTATTTTAGATGTTTCTTGTTTCTTAAGTTAGGATTATATTGCTATAAACTTCCATCTTAGAACTACCTTTACTGCATCCCATATATTTTGGGTCATCGTGTTTTAATTGTCATTTGTTTCTAGGTATTTTCTGATTTCTTCTGTAATTTCTTCAGTGACCTCTTGGTTATTAAGTAGTGTATTGTTTAGCCTCCATGTGTTTGTATTTTTTACAGATTTCTTCCAGTAATTGATATCTATTCTCATAGCGTTGAGGTCGGAAAAGATACTTGATACAATTTCAATTTTCTTAAATTTACCAAAGCTTGTTTTGTGACCCAAGGTATGATCTATCCTGGAGACTGTTCCATGAGCACTTGAGAAGAAAGTGTATTCTGTTGTTTTTGGATGGAGTGTCCTATAAATATCAATTAAGTCCATCTTGTTTAATGTACCATTTAGAGCTTGTGTTTCCGTATTTATTTTAATTTTAAATGATCTGTTCATTGGTGAAAGTGGGGTGTTAAAGTCCCCTACTCTGATTGTGTTGCTGTCAATTTCCCCTTTTATGGCTGTTAGCATTTGCCTTTTGTATTTAGGTGCTCCTCTGTTGGGTGCATAAATATTTACAACTGTTATATCTTCTTCTTGGATTGATCCCTTGATCATTATGTAGTGTCCTTCTTTGTCTCTTGTAATAGTCTTTGTTTTGAACTCTATTTTGCCTGATATGAGAATTGCTACTCCAGCTATCTTTTGATTTCCGTTTGCATGGAATATCTTTTTCCATCCAATCACTTTCAGTCTGTATGTGTCCCTAGGTCTGAAGTGGGTCTCTTTTAGACAGTATATATACAGATCTTGTTTTTGTATCCATTCAGCCCATCTATGTCTTTTGGTTGGAGCATTTAAGCCATTTACATTTAAGATAATTATTCATATACATGTTCCTATTACCATTTTCTTAATTGTTTTGGGTATGTTATTGTAGGTCTTTTCCTTCTTTTGTGTTTCCTGCCTAGAGAAGTTCCTTTAGCATTTGTTGTAAAGCTGGCCTGGTGGTGCTGAATTCTCTTAGCTTTTGCTTGTCTGTAAAGGTTTTACTTTCTCTGTCAAATCTGAATGAGATCCTTGCTGAGTAGAGTAATCTTAGTTGTAGGGTTTTCCATTTCATCACTTTAAATATGTCCTGCCACTCCCCTCTGGCTTGCAGAGTTTCTGCTGAAAGATCAGCTCTTACCCTTATGGGGATTCCCTTGTATGTTATTTGTTGTTTTTCCCCTGCTGCTTTTAATATTTTTTCTTTGTATTTAGTATTTGATAGTTTGATTAATATGTTTCCTGGCCTGTTTCTCCTTGCATATATCCTATATGGAACTCTCTGAACTTCCTGGACTTGTTTAACTATTTCCTATCCCATATTAGGCAAATTTTCAAGTATAATCTCTTCAAATATTTTCTCATTCCCTTTCTTTTCCTCTTCTTCTACTTGGACCCCTATAATTCGAATGTTCATGCATTTAATGTTGTCTCAGAGGTCTCTGAGACTGTCCTCAATTCTTTTCATTCTTTTTTCTTTTTTCTGCTCTGCACTAGTTATTTCCACTATTTTATCCTCCAGGTCACTTATCCATTCTTCTGCCTCAGTTATTCTGCTATTGATTCCTTCTAGAGAATTTTGAGTTTCATTTATTGTGTAGTTCATCATTGTTTGTTTGCTGTTTAGTTCTTCTAGGTCCTTGTTAAACGATTCTTGTATTTTCTCAATTCTATTTCCAAGATTTTGAATCATCTTTACTATCATTACTCTGAATTCTTTTTCAGGTAGACTACCTATTTAGTCTTCCTTTGTTTGATCTGGTGGGTTTTTACCTTGCTCCTTCATCTGCTGCATATTTCTCTGTCTTCTCATTTTGCTTAACTTACTGTGTTTGGTTCCCCTTTTTGCAGGCTGCTGGTTCCTAGTTCCCATTGTTTTTGGTGTCTGCCCCCAGTGGGTAAGGTTGGTTCAGTGGGTTGTGTAGGCTTGTTGGTGGAGGAGACTAGTGCCTGTGTTCTGGTGGATGAGGCTGGATCTTGTCTCTATGGTGGGCAGGTCCACGTCTGGTGGTTTGTTTTTGGGTGTCTGTGACCTTCTTATTATTTTAGGCAGCCTTTCTGCTACTGGGTAGGGTTATGTTCCTGTCTTGCTAGTTGTTTGGTATAGGGTGTCCAGCACTGTAGTTTGCTGGTCATTGAGTGAAGCTGGGTCTTGGTGTTGAGATGGAGATGTCTGGGAGATTTTCACTGTTTGATATTACATGGAGCTGGGAGGTCTCTGGTGGTCCAATGTCCTGAACTCAGGTCTCCCATCTTAGAGGCACAGGCCTGACACCAGCCAGAGCACCAAGACCCTGTCATCCACACGGCTCAGAATAAAAGGGAGAAATAAATAAATAAATAAATAAATAAATAAATAAATAAATAAATAAATAAAATAAAAGTTATTAAAATAAATATTTATTAAAAATTTAAAAAATTAAAAAATAATAAAAAAAAGAAAGAAGAGAGCAACCAAACCAAAAAACAAATCCACCAATGATAACAAGCACTAAAAACTATACAAAAAGAAAAAAAAGCAGACAGTCAGAACCCTAGGACAAATTGAAAAAGCAAAGCAATACAGACAAAAATCCCACAAAGAAGCATACACATACACACTCACAAAAAGAGAAAAAGGAAACATATATATATATATATCATTGCTCCCAAAGTCCACCGCCTCAACTTGGGATGATTCATTGTCTTTTCAGGTATTCCACAGATGCAGGGTACATCAAGTTGATTGTGGAGATTTAATCCGCTGCTCCTGAGGCTGCTGGTAGAATTTTCCCTTTCTCTTCTTTCTTCACACAGCTCCTGGGGTTCAGCTTTGGATTTGGCCCCGCCTCTGTGTGTACGTCGCCTGAGGACATCTGTTCTTCACTCAGACAGGACAGGATTAAAGTAGCAGCTGATCGGGGCCTCTGGCTCACTCAGGCCAGGTTGAGGGAGCAGTACATAATGCACAGCGATCCTGCGGTGGCAGAGACTGACATGACATTGCAACAGCATGAGGTGCTCCGTGTGTTCTCCTGGGGAAGCTGTCCCTTGATCACAGGACCCTGGCTGTAGTGGGCTGCACAGGCTCCTGGGAGGGGAAGTGTGGATAGTGACCTGTGCTTGCACACAGGCTTCTTGGTGGCAGCAGCAGCAGCCTTAGCCTCTCATGCCCATCTCTGGAGCTCATTTAAGTGGTGCTCTTAATCACCTCTCCTTGCGCACCAGGAAACAAAGAGGCAAGAAAAAGTCTCTTGCCTCTTCGGCAGTTCCAGACTTTTTCCCGGACTCCCTCCAGGCTAGCTGTGGCACACTAGCCCCCTTCAGGCTGTGTTCACACAGGCAACCCCAGTCCTCACCCTGGGATCCGACATCCGAAGACGGAGCCTCAGCTCCTAGTGCCCACATGTCCCGGCGGGTGAGCAGACAAGCCTCTCGGGCTGGTGAGTGCTGGTCAGCACCAATCCTCTGTGCAGGAATCTCTCCGCTTTGTCCTCTGCACCCCTATTGCTGCACTCTTCTCCATGGCTCTGAAGCTTCCCCCTGCCACGTGCCCGCTGTCTCCGCCAGTGAAGGGGCTTCCTAGTGTGTGGAAACTTTTCCTCCTTCACAGTTCCCTCCCACTGGTGCAGGTCCCATCCTTATTCTTTTGTCTCTGTTTTTTCTTTTTTCTTTTGCCCTACCCAGGTACGTGGGGTGTTTCTTGCCTTTTGGGAGGTCTGAGGTCTTCTGCCAGCGTTCAATAGGTGTTCTGCAGGAGTTGTTCCACATGTAGATGTATTTCTGATGTATTTGTGGGGAGGAAGGTGATCTCCACGTCTTACTCTTCCGCCATCTTGCAGGTCTCCAAGTCTGCCCAATTTCTATGCAGCTATGATAATGGCATATGCCCTGCTTACTTTGTAGGATTGCAGTTACAAAAGAAGAAAATATATTTTTAGTGTTCTCTAAAAATTAGGAAAACAATCATTTTTAAAAACTAAAATTAGCCAGAAGTCATGAGTTCTAGGCCCAGTTCCTCCACAAGCTAGTTGTATGAATTTTCACAAGTTTCTTAAACTCTCTGCTTTCAACTGCAAATATTATTTTATTTTCCATGATTTTTGCAAGGTTAATCTCATTCATCATTTTTAAAAATGTTTTTCTTGAACTAAAACCTTTATTATTTGGGCCAAACCCAGTGATGTATTAAATTAATAGAGAATGAAAGTAGACTATTGAGCTTGGTTTACTTTATGGGCATGCCAGAGGCACACAGAGATGTTGATAAGGTATCTTCATTTGAAACCTCAGCACCTCCTGCTTTGGCACAAAACAGATCTCATCAAGAGTAGAGACCCAGAGCAGAGCTCAGAGAGGAAAAGCAGAGGTATAAATGACTGGAGAATTGCTCCCAGGGTGCTGAGTCAGCCAAAACAGAGCCTCCTGCTGAGCTCAATGGATCTTTTCTCATTTGCCTGGAACATTGGCTGGAGGCTGCTTTGGCAGTGCCTGCTGGGAAGACAATTTTTAGTCCATTGATTCATTTGAGCTGGGCAGTTTGCCCCAGTACTTAGGCACTCAGACAAAAATACCCTTAATCGCTGGCAAACCCTGGGATGTAGAGAGGGCCAGTGGCTCAATCAGCACCCCAGGGCTGCCCAAGGGAAAAGGAGAGGCTAGAAACCCGGGGATGCCAGTCACTGAGTATTCACAGAAGTCAAGGCTTGGTTTTTCAAGCCAAAACTCTAAAGAATCCCTGATTTGGGGGTCAGGAACATCCTAACTAAAGAGCACTGCACTCTGTCCTTCACCTTCAGTCAAACCAAGAGCAGCTGGGGCACAGGTCCCCTCTGCATGTTCTCATGATCTATGCTGGTCTGACTGCTACCTCTCTCGGGGTATGCCTTCCCCAGGAAGTTTTCCCTGACCTCCCTCTTTCTCCTTGTTGGGATCAGACCCTATCCTGATCCTCTTCAAAACCTTGCCCACTTACCAGTATTTTATCACCATCACAGCAAATTATAATTGCCTCTTATTTATCTCCTCAATAAGACTCTTATATGAGACTGAGAACTTCTATTTAATTACTTATCTCTAGCACCTAGCATAGTCCCTAGCATATTAAACACCCTTAAATCCTTAAGTGATTATAAAGAGAAGGAGGGAGGGAAAGAACAGAGGAGGGACAGAGGCAGAGGTGACTACCTTGATGAAGTAAGCCATGTGTTGACCAAGGAAGTAAAATGGTACATCCAAGTTGGTGACCAAAGTCTCTCAAAGCAGTGCTAACAGGAGAATCTGGTGTCTCAGTAGTTAATACAGTAAGTTGGATGAAAAACCAATTCTGGAACTGAGAATCAAAAGCCCTTAGTTTTACTTTTTTTTTTTTTTTTTTCTTAGTTTTACTTTTGACTCCACCACCACAGTAACTGCCTAATGCAGGGCCACACAACAACATGTGCTCACCTTTGGCATCCTCATCTGTAAAGCCTTGGGATGCTTAGGTGAAATAATTAGTGTACAAGTATTTCAAAAATTTAAAGAGTCCTTTGAATGCAAAGGATTATTAAAGTCTCTATTAACACCATGAAAGAATTAGGACTACTTTCTCTCATCAATTAATGGTTCCTTTCTCTGTCCAAACCTGAGGCCATATGACTCCGATAGGAAAAAACAAAAAAGTATTATCTGCTCCGTTTATGAATTTGCCTTTTTTAAATTTATTTATTTAATTTATTTATTTTTGGCTGCATTGGGTCTTCATTGCTGGGCATGGGCTTTCTCTAGCTGTGGCGAACAAGGGCTACTCTTCATTGTGGTGTTCAGGCTTCTCATTGCGGTGGCTTCTCTTGTTGCGGAGCACAGGCTCTAGGCATGTGGGTTTCAGTAGTTGTGGCTCACTGGCTCTAGAGCCAAGGCTCAGTAGTTGTGGTGCATGGGCTTAGTTGCTCTGCGGCATGTGAGATCTTCCTGGACCAGGGCTCAAACCCATGTCCCCTGCATTTTCAGGCAGATTCTTAACCACTGCACCACCAGGGAAGCCCCTGAATATGCCTTTTTGTTGTAAGTAAAATTTCTTCATGAACAAAAAACTCCTGTAACACAGAGAATACACCATGTTTTAACAATAATGACAAGGATGCCTTAAGCAGATAGAACATCATAGAAAGTCCTCAAAACACTCATGTTGGATTTTTACAAGAATTTCTTCAGAAAGGCCAATCAGATAGGATAGCCCCAATTTACAGATGATCAAATTGAGACTCATTGAAGTTAAGTGACTTGTTCAAGATTGTATACTTGGTAAGCATCTGGAAGAATGCTAAGCACAAGGTAAGTTCAAGACTATTTATAGAAATATAGTGCTGGAAAGATCTGAAAGGTAAACAAATCCAACTTCCTACATACTGCAGGAAACCCTTCTGACAGAGGATATACCGAACAACTGACAATTACTTAAACATCCTTTATTTTCCAGAAACAAAACTTTTTTCCATTAATCTTTCAACTCAGGAGCCAGTTAGCTCATTGTATAAAATAGATAATAATTAACACATTTCATAGGTTTTTATAAAGATGAAATAGATAATGTGTGTAAATCACTTAGCAAAGACAATTTCTGGCACATAACAAGTACTCAGTAAATGTTAGTTCTTATTACTCTTAGTACTATAATTTTCATTAGTCTACTTTTGTTTTGGTTTCTGGTTTGTTTGTTTTTCCTGGATCCTTTTTAGCCTCTTGCATCTTTTTCCTTCAGACTCTTTCACTGTTTCAGGTGAATAGAAGGAAATTCATTTTCATGATTCTCTAAATCATTCTCACTAGAGTGAAAATTGTTGGTCTTAATCTTTCTGTCTGCATCATAAAAACTTAAATATGTGATTAATTGACAACAGCTGAGTCAAAGAAAAAGGGTTCTGAGAAAGCTAGATTATTTTCTTCCTGAATCTGAAAGGAACCTATTTGGTAACTTTCCATTTCAACAGCATGGACCGTGTGGCATCCAGTCTTAAAATTGTAGATGAAATTCTTGTAAAATAAAGTTTTACGTGACAACTTGTCATTGCGTAGAAAACTCTGATTTAAAGCATATTACCTAAAGTGTCTTATTTATGTTAACAAACTCTTTAAGTGAGCGTGACCCAGAATGTGGGCAAGACCACCCATTGGAATGTGGAAAGAAACAATTGGAATTTCAACTTTTATATTAATGTAATATCTTCTATTTGAATACTTATCTTTGAAAGGTTTTTAATGTCCATAATATATTACTGCAGTTTCACATGTATAGAGTTTATTAGTAAATGTACATATTTTTGGGGTCCATGATCATAATTTTATAGTTAAGGCATGTAATCAAGAAGGTTTTGAAACCTTGTACAAAACCAGAGATTAGTAGGTGTTTAAAAAGTGGCTATGTAACAATCTTCACCACTATCCATGAAAGAAAAATAGAAAAGATATGCTCATTTATAAACTAATATTGTCATTTTATTATTTTTTCAATATGAATTTGAAATTTGATAAAATTGGTTCAGTTCCTTAAACCTCTACTCTCTACCTCTCTTTATAAAACCTAATTCATATTTACTGTGATCTCTGTACAAAGAATGTGTGGTATGCTACCAACTGTCAAAGGAAATATTCCTAAGGTTGGTGGAAAAAAACAACCACAAATCCCACTGAAGATCTTGACATCCTTTATAGCAAATGGACCAAATATTAGCTACATCAGCCAACATTTTCACAAGTTTTCATGGAACAAACAGAGACAAATACAAAATGCCAAGCAACCAAGTTACCCCTCACTTCCTTTAGGCAGTGCTGTCATAAGCATTATTTTAGACCCCTCCCCTTCCCTCTAAAAATGTAGAAACAAACTGTGAAAGATGTCTTCTCCATGGTCCTCAGGGTTAGTTAATCTCTCTCAGAGATTGGTAGGTATTTGAGAGTCTTCAGACAATTTTCTTTCTCATTTGCAGTTCTTTTTCCTCTCCTGGTGGTTTAGTGATGAAAGGTTATAGACTAAGTGTTTGTGCCTCCACCTCAAATTCATTTGTTGAAACCTAACCCCCAATGTGCTGTTATTAGGAGGTGGGGACCTTTGAGAAGTGATTAGATCAAAAGAGTTGAACCCTCATGAATAGGATTAGTGACCATATAAAAGAGGCCCCAGAGAACTCCCTTGCCCCTCCCACCATGTGAGGATACAGCAAGAAGCTGGCCAGCTATAAACCAGGAAAATAGCCCTCAGCAGACACTGAATTTGCCTGGCACCTTGATCTTGGACTTCCCAGTCTCCAGAACTGTGAGAAATAAATCTTTGTTGTTTAAGCTAACAAATGTATTTTTGTTATAGTACCTCATATGAACTAAGACAGGGAACATAGTGGGTTAAGCACCATAAATCTCTTCAAAGACACCTAGAAACATCAGAATCTTTCAAGATTACTTTGAAGAAATATATTTCCACTGTGACTCCATTCTAACAACTTCCCATCTAATTTCCTTAGGTGGCCCAGCAAGCCTGGCAACCTAAGTTATGGCATCCTGCAAAACATACTCTTTCACAAATGAGTGTCCAAGGCAGTGTTTTCCAACCATATATTAGTCATAAACCTTGTAGGAGAAATCATTCTGAATGTTCATCAAAACATTTCACTTGGGCTTCCCTGGTGGCGCAGTGGTTGAGAATCTGCCTGCCAGTGCAGGGGACACGGGTTCGAGCCCTGGTCTGGGAAGATCCCACATGCCGCGGAGCAACTGGGCCCGTGAGCCACTATTACTGAGCCTGCGCGTCTGGAGCCTGTGCTCCCAACAAGAGAGGTCGCGATAGTGAGAGGCCCGTGCACCGCGATGAAGGGTGGTCTGCGCTTGCCACAACTAGAGAAAGCCCTCGCACAGAAACGAATACCCAACACAGCCAAAAAAAAAATTTTTTTTTTTTAAATTAAAAAAAAAAAACATTTCACTTTTCTGCTGGGCATCAAGAAAACTACCTTTCTCAACTTTTTAAAATCTAGATGGCACTATGTGATGAGTTCTGCCCAATAGAATGTGCAGAAATGATGTAAACCACTTCCAGGCCAGGACCTAAAGTGTCCCATAGAATCATCCATATGGTATATCTTTTATCATTAGGTGGCGGTTGGATTCAAAGTGTCCAGTGGAAAGAGACCATGGGGAAAGACAGAACACTAAAAAAAAGAAACTGAGTCACAACTCATGAAATAAGAAACTGATAAGTTGGACTTCATTAAAATTAAAAACTTCTGCTCTGTAAAAGACACTGTTAGAGAATGAAGAGACAAGACACAGACTGGGAGAAAATATTTGCAAAATAAATGTCTGATGAAGGACTTATATCCAAAATATACAAAGAACCCTTAAAATCAACAACAGGAAAACAAACAGCCCAACTTTAAAAATGGACTAAAGATCTGAACAGACAGCTCACCAAAGATGGCAAATAAATATATGAAAAGATGCTCGACATCATTTGACATTAGGGAATTTTAAATTAAAACAAAAATGAGATACACATACCTATTAGAATGGTTAAAATTCAAAAAACTTTCACTGAGTTTCGGGGGGCTCAGAAAATGGTGACATCAGGCTCCAGATGCTGCTGCCCCAACCACTCTTCCCAAAAGAAGCCCCATCTTGAGGAATCTTGGAGCTCTACAGGGGCAGCATGAGAATCCTGGGAGGAGAAACACCTGGGTTCCTTCCTCTCTCCACCTGGACCCCTGACAACCCACTTATCTTTTTGCCATCTCCGTAGTTTTGTCCTCTCTGCAATGTCTTATGTGGTTGGGATCATATGATATGTGACCTTTTCAGATGACTTCTTTCAATTGGTAGTATGCATTTAGAGTTTCCTGCATGTCTCCTCGTGGCTAGGTAGCTCATTTCTTTTTGTCCCTGAATTGCATTCCATTGCCTGGATGCACCACATTTCATGTATCTTCTCGCCTGTTGAGGGACATCTTGGTTGCTTCCATGTTTGGGTAATTACGAATAAAGCTGCTGTAAACATAAAAATATTTTTTTAACTGACAATACCAATTGCTGACAAGGATATAAAGCAACAGGAATTATCACTCATTGCTGGTTACAGCTACTTTGGAAGATATTGTGGCAACTTCTTACAAAGCTAAACCTAATTTTGCCATACGATCCAATAATTGCACTCCTAAGTATTTACCGAACTGAAAAATTATGTCCACACAAAAACGTGCACATGAATGTTTATAGCTCTATATTCCTAATTAACAAAAACTAGAGGTGTCCTATTTTTCACTAGGTAAATGGATAACTAAACTATGATACATCCATATAATGGAATGTTATTTGGTGATAAAGAAAAGATGTGATCTATGAAACTATGAGGAGATATGTTAATCTTGGAGGTATGTTGCCAGGTTAAAGAAACCAGTGTTGGGCGTGGGGGGATTGTATCACATTCCAGAAAATGTACCATATTCCAGAAAATGCAGAATTGATGGAATGGTAGAAAGATCAGTGGTTATGCAGGGAGAAAGTGTTGAATAAGAAAATCACCAGGGATATTTGGAGCCATTGAAACCATCCTATAATGTTATTGTAATGGTGGATACATGACACTATGAAGTTGTCAAAACTCATAGCCTTTTACAGAACAAGGAGTGAACCTCAATTTATGCAAATTTTTAAACATAATTTAGGAGGTCAAGGAATCTCAGGATGGAATGCAGGATGTGACAAAACAATCTAACGATATTACAAGTTCTGAAATAACCTTACAGAAGGGAACAGGGACAAAAAGTACTGACCTAAATAACTGGAAATGAGTAGAAACCATAAGGCTAAAGGCAAAAACAAACAAACAAAACTGACATAAGTATTGAACTCTTGCTGATAAAGTTGTCTCCCCTGGGTTAACAATTCTGTTACCACTAATACATAATGGTACAATTAAGAAAATAAATGACAGTTAGAGGGAACAAGGTTTCTCATTGTTGGAGTGGGATATTACAAACAAACAAGGGGAGGAAACTAGAATGATGTATGTGGTAATGGATTAGAGTTGGAGACATCAGTATGCACTTATGTTTAGTCTAATACAGATACAGATGGCAACATATAGAAAAACTTATTCATTTATGTATATACACATACATTTCCTTGCTCCGTCAGCATTCTGTAGCAGCAGCACACCTAGCACCCAGATATTTTCTAATATCATTGCCCAGTCAAAGAAACCAGGGTCCCTTGGAGAAGTGGCTGATTCTAGGACTGGGGCAGGAAATACACAACATGAGTCTGGAGCATCTTGTAGTGCCAGTAAGGAAGTGTTCAGAAAAAAAGCACAATTACAGGAGTATAAATAAATAAATAAATAAATAAATAAATAAATAAATAAATAAATAAATAAATAAAAACAGGAGGAAAGAGACAAATCTCCCTTGTAGAAGAATTACAAATAATTTACATAGATACTGCACCCTCAAAAGAGGTAAAGCATAACTCACCACTCTTTAAGCATTTGGGCTGCACACAGAAACTTCCTTCCAAAGAGTACAGTAAGTACAGAAAGGGGGAAGGTGGCAAAGGAAGAGTAACTTTACAGTGGAGAAAGACAACAAACACTACCTCAGTCAAGTGATTAAGCATCACCACCAATGATAAACCATGTTGATGATTTCCCTTAATATGCTTCATTTAAAATGGCACTTTACATCTGTGATCTTCCTCCCAAATACCCACAACCCCGGTATATGAAGCAGAACACACTCTCCCAACCTCCCCAACTGAACAGGGCCAGTAACAAGTGAGAAGTCAATCTTTAAGCCACGGTGGTTTTAGAGTTGTTTGTTACAGCAGTTAGAAAGACTGACTAACACAGATTTCTTTGAAAATATAATGGAAGACACGTTCCCTCTTAACAGAATAATGCAAATATGTCCATACACACAAAAACTGGTGTACAGATTTAAGGAGCCCATTTGTAGATTTTCTCTGGGAGAAATCCTATAGCCAGTATCAACTCAGAGTCCTACCTATCCCTAGTGGTGCTTTGAAATCCTTCCACCATCACACCCTTTATTTTGAATAACTTTTATTTGGGGTTTGATTGATGTGATAAGTTTCCCTCTCATCATGGCCCAAATAATTTGAAATCCATGTTATCTATTGGTCTATAATTCCCAGGGGGACAGATGACTGAAGAATGACAGGCCTAGGTGTCTGTGGAGTCCAGTAATGCAGAAACTTTCTCTTTCTCACTGGGAGCAACTGACTGAGCTCTTGGTGTTTTACTGGCTCCCCAGGACTGAGGACAGCTGACAGCTATGGAGTTTAACGGAACAGATTTTCTAGTTTCAACCATGTCAATAAAACATCATTTTCAATATGGTTTCTCTATCTGACCCTCTTCTATGTTTCTAGACCTGGGCACGTTTATGAAGTTGTATCTGATATTGAGAAGCAACTAAAAGCAACCACACTCCAACACTAATAGCACCATATGTAACCTTGATGTTGGCCCCTGACTTCACTCCCCCCACACTCCCCTTCACTCACTTTGTATTATAACCAATATCTGCTTCGCCACTTCCCTTATTCCCCTAGCTCCCCCAGGTTAACCTATGGCATCTGGTGGTAAAAGCAGCATTGGTATCAATTGTATAATTTGGTTTCATTTTAAAAATAAATTTGTAGGGTGTAGTTTTGCAGTTTTCCCAGTGTGTAATTTTATTTAAATTATTTGTGGAAATAAAAATGTTTACTTATATATCTGCTTGTTTGTGAATTATTTAATTATTTACTGGCAATCTGAGCAGCCTTCTTAACCAGCAAACACAATGTGGCACTGCTGACACTTACAGCTAAATCACAATGGCTAGAAGCCCAGGTTTTCCCAGATTTCCTCTCCCTCAAGCAATTCTTAGAATCACCAAACAGGCTTATATCTATCAAGAGTCAGCCAGCCAAATTAAGGTCACCCACAGCTTCCAAGTTCCATTAGCTCCCCAGAGTGGCCTTTCAGCTCTGTTAAGCTCCTACACCTGATAAAGATGAGAACGTGCTCAACCCAAGGCTTCTGGACCTAGAACAGACCTGCTGCACCTTCCAGTCAGAAACGCATGTGGCAACTCCTGTGACAGAAGATGACCCTTTCTACTTTATAGCCCTTCTGGAGATGGGGGCTGGGAAGGAGTAGGTACAAAATTAAGAGTCATGAACCCAAAAGTAAAAACTTTTAGTGATACAACCCTCAGCTCATCTATACACCAACTTTTACACAGAGGACAAAGGCAAGGCCAAGACTCAGCTTCAGCTGCCCTGCTGTATTCAGAACTTCATTTCCCAAGACTTTTTCACAAAACGTTCCTCTGTTCCTCCATCCCTGTGTCTGATCATTCTTGTAAATTAACACATGGGAGAGAAGGGTCACTTTGTTTTTATCACCTTGTTTGCACCTAAGCCCTAGCATCAGTGCAGTCAAGGTAACTTGGTAAGTACTCCATTTGTTACATAGTAACAAATAATAGACACAAACTAGTTTACAATAATGAGACTTTCTTCAAGCTTACCAGGAAAATTACTTTTAGTATTTAGTCTTCCTTTATATTTTTATTCTCAGAAAAAGTGATACATATTTATGTATATACCTATGCTTAAAAATACCAATTAGCTCCCATATGCTGAAGAAAAAATCATAATCCAAGTGGAAACAGAAGTCAGAAAGGAAAGGTTTTCTTCCCAGTTTGTTCATTGTTAAGAGTGTATTGTTTCTTCTGTCCTGATAAATAGAAAATTAGCTTTTTCTACATTACTGAATTCTAACCACAAATACTTTGCCTTGGCCACATAAGTGGTCAATTTCTGAATTGGTATTACTGATACTACTAGTTTTATTTTTCAATGTCTGAAGGAAAAGATGTGAACATGGTACAGAAATGACAATGTCTATTAATGCATTATAAAGAATATACATAAAGCAATTGTCAGATAAATGTTAGAATTTCATTCAACTCACACAAAACATTAAGCACAGAATACTGAGAGGTCAGACTATTTTTGAATACTAAGATATAGAGCTTCTGAATTTAGTAATCACATTTTAATTCATAGTTGAAGAACAGTTAATAAGGTTGGGCTATTTTATTAATCTACTTCTTGGTTTTGGTTAGCTTCCAAAACAATTTGAAAAACAATGTAGAAATTTGTACACACCTTAGGTTTTCTTTATCTATTCAATATTTACTTTGCAATGAAATGATAATAATAACTTGTATTTGTGTACTTCATAATTTTCAAAGCACTGTCAAATCCATTGTTTCACCTGACTTTCCAACATCCCTATAAGAAAGTAAGGCAGAATTAACACCTGGTTTTATTTTATTTATTTATTTTTTAAATTAAACATCTTTATTGAAGTATAATTGCTTTACAATGGTGTGTTAGTTTCTGCTTTATAACAAAGTGAATCAGTTATACATATACATATGTTCCCATATCTCTTCCCTCTTGCATCTCCCTCCCTCCCACCCTCCCTATCCCACCCCTCTAGGTGGTCACAAAGCACTGAGCTGATCTCCCTGTGCTATGCGGCTGCTTCCCACTAGCTAGCTAGTTTACATTTGGTAGTAACACCTGGTTTTAAAATGAGGGAAAAGAAATATAGGCCAGACGCAGGATGCTTATTGAAATCAACACAAATAGAATATTGGAGTCTAGAAATCAGTTCTACAAAATCTCATTCAAAGTCTTTGTATACCTCATCTTGTCCAAATAAAATAAGTAAAAATTTGAATCTGTCTGTAGCCTCCTTTGGCAAATTAGTTATTCCTAAGCCTCAGCTTCCTCATCTATAAAATAAGAAAATTTCTCACAACTTCATTAATGCTTTTGTGAAGATTTATGTAAAAACGTGTATGTAAAATTACCAGACCTTGTGTAAGTGCTCCATAAATATTCATTCTTTTCCTCTCACTTTCATTATTTACAGAAAGACCCAATCACACCATCACAGTTCCTTTGAATATGAATCTCTGCAAAACCACAATCAGTATCCATCTGGAACTAGGAAGAGATTAAGTTAGGAAATCATATCAGGTTGGAAATTCAGTGGAGAGGGGCTGTCTGCTGGGCATTCTGACATCTCTGAACTGTCCTGCCCAACTTTATGAGACAGCTTGCCTCATTTACAGGTCTCTATGGGGCAGCCTGTCTCAAAAAATTCACCTCCTTCCATCCACATGGTCATGGATGTCCTTGGCATACATCATCCTAGTTGGCTCAATTAAAAAGCCCCTGGGCTTAACAGTATAGGAAGGGAATCATTTGGCTTTGGGTTGTACCCCACACAGCTAAGGAGCATTATTTTGACACTCTTCCAGCTGGAGTTCTCTGAGATTTCAAGGTGCCTTATGATCAGAGGAGTCAGTGTGGGACAACAGTCAAGCACTGGAAAGGTTGAGGGAGACATGGGTCAGAGCCTTAATCAACATCTAAGTGTTAACTCAATAAATGTTTTTCACATATCTGAGCTTCCTATTCTTTGTGTACAAAACACAGAGGGTAGAGATGTAATTAGACCCATCTTTACAATCCTATGAGTTTATCATGCAAAGCAGCCTTGTAGTTTTTGGTCCAAGGATGTCAAAAAACAAAATCACACAGAATCCAGTAAAGGAATAAAAAGAACATGGGAAATCTAAGGCAGTAAAAGGATGAATGACATCTTATTTGTCAAAGAGTGAACCAGGGGCTGAAAGACTTGTCAACCAGCCAATAACAGGATTGGAAGAAACCCTAGATGAGATGGGTAAATTTGAGAGAGGGAGTAGGATAGGAAGTGTGGGAGAGAGAGGTGGAGGCAAGCAAAACTCCAAAGAAATTTGAGAGTGACCTAAGGAGACAGAACCAGGCTAGGAAGCTCCTTCTGTGGAAAAATGTGTTTTGGCCACAAGGAGAAGAAGGTTTCATCTGGCCTGTTTATTCTAGGTCCCTCCTTCCTCCCAATCATCTTACCATTTGTTGTCAAGTTATTCATCCTAATTCTATGAGGTACTGGCTGGGGGATCTTATTATGGGCTGTGTAAATGAGGTGTAATTTGACAGAGTCTCAAAAGATGAGTAGGAACTCATAGGTGGGGCTGAACTCCATATAACAGGAAGACAGAGGAGCATCTATTTTATGGAGCACGTCTTTTGTTGCAGATGCTCTGTTAGGTGCATTGCATGCATCTCATACAAACCACACAACACCACCAGGAAGTAATTATTATCCCCATCTTACAAATGAGGAAGAAGAGGCTCAGAGAGGCTAAGTAATTTGCCTGTGGTTACTCAGCTCCCAACTTTAAAATCTACACTAAGTCCATTATGCAATTTCCCCTTTCCCACTGTACCTCTCAACACATGCAAAATCACGGAGTTGCAAAAGAATAAAGTTTATTTAGAAAGCACTCTCTGCTTTCTCTGTAATCAGAGTAAGTACAGTTAAGTGGGATGTGACAATTGGAGATGTGGTTCAAAAGATAGGTTGAGGCCAGACTAGAAGTAGTATTGAGAGTTTTAATGTAATCTTGTAGACAATGGGAGAACATTGAAGTTTTGAAGGGATGACAAAGAAGACGGACAAATTGACACCTAACTAGTGTGGTCTCCGGCATAGTGCCTGGGAATGTCTCATGCCTCATTAAGTGTTTACATAATATTATCAGAATCATTTTTATTCTTGAGAAATATCATCATCTAGAACAGGTATAGGTCTTTCCAGGTTACCTCTGTTATCTGTGATTAAATTCCTCCTCTGTCACCAGGACATTAGGTCCAAAGGCTTACAGGTGTCAAGCCCATCCCCCCAATCAAAGAGGGAAAGAATGCAGTTGCAAACACCCAGCTCATCTTACCTATCAGACTCCACTCAAGAGACTATACCCTTTAAATAATTATTCCTTGGTGGGGATCCCATCAGCAAGCCTCCACACCTAGTGGCACTCAGAGTTTTCATGTCCCTACTGGAATCTTGGATTCATGTTTCTTTCATGTTTTTTAAACCAACACCAGCTTGTTGTAAGTTCCATTTTTTCCATTGTGCTATATAGAGAATCAGAAGCTCATGTGTAAAAAAAAAAAAAAAAAACAATAGTAGTAATTATGGATCTCTGCATATATCTGGCTACCTGCCTGCTGTAACACACTCAGAATTTATCACTCTCATGTCATTCTACATTCAGCCTCTAGCAATTTGTCACAACTAACATGTAAATTTTTTTTACCAGTTTATGGATCTAGCAGCTTCTGTTACAGGACATATTAAGAATGAACACAGAAGTAGAAGATGGTATTTAAAACCAGACAGAAGAACCTAGAAGGGTAGAGGGTAATTTCTTCCTACCCAACAGCTGGGATGAGAATGGGATGCAACTTTATTGGCTGGACACTACTTGCCCCAAAGCTGTTGCAGTAAGAGATGCTGGGACACCTGACAGAAGCCAGCAGAAGGTGAGAATTCCTACCACATCAGTCAGTCTCCTGGATCTCTGCCTGCAGGGTCTGTTGGAAACAAGAGTGCTGTGTGGCTCACAGGGTCTTGGTGCTCCACCCATGTGTCAGGCCTAAGCCTCTGAGGTGGGAGAGTCAAGTACACGACATTTGAACACCAGACACCTGGTGGCCCCACATAATATCAATCAGTAAGAACTCTCCCAGAGATCTCTGTCTCAAAGCTAAGACCCAGCTCCACCAAACAGCCAGAAAGCTCTAGTTCTTGATGCCCCATGCCAAACAACTAGCAAGACAGGAACTGAATCCCACCCATTAGCACAGAGGTTACCTAAAATCATACTAAGATCACAGACACCTCAAAAGACACCACCGGACATGGCACCACCCACTAGAAAGACAACATGCAGTCCCACCCACCAGAACACAGGCACTAGTCCCTTCCACCAGGAATCCTAAACAACCCACAGAACCAAACTTACCCACTGGGGGCAGACACCAAAAACAATGGGAACTAGGAACCTGCAGCCGGCGAAAAGGACACCCCAAACAGAGTAAGTTAAGCAAAATGAGGAGACAGAGAAATATGCAGCAGATGAAGGAGCAAGGTAAAATCCCACCAGGCCAAACAAATGAAGAGGCAGTCTACCTGAAAAACAATTCAGAATAATGATAATAAAGATGATCCAAAATCTTGGAAATAGAATGGAGAAAATACAAGAAACATTTAACAAGGACCTAGAAGAATTAAAGGGCAAACAAACAACGATGAACAACACAATAAGTGAAATTTAAAATTCTCAAGAAGGAATCAATAGCAGAATAACTGAGGCAGAAGAACAGATACGTGACCTGGAAGATAAAATAGTGGAAATAACTGCCACAGAGCAGAATAAAGAAAAAAGAATGAAAAGAATTGAGGACAGTCTCAGAGATCTCTGGGACAACATTAAACACACCAACATTTGAATTATAGGGGTCCCAGAAGAAGAGATAAAGAAAGGGTCTGAGAAAATATTTGAAGAGATTATACTCGAAAACTTCTCTAACATGGGAGAGGAAATAGTCAATCAAGTCCAGGAAGCACAGAAAATCCCATACAGGATAAATCCAAGGAGAAACATGCCAAGACACATATAAATCAAACGATCAAAAATTAAATACAAAGAAAAAATATTAAAAGCAGCAAGGGAAAAGCACCAAATAACATACAAGGGAATCCCCATAAGGTTAACAACTGATCTTTCAGCAGAAACTCTGCAAGCCAGAACGGAGTGGCAGGACATATTTAAAGTGATGAAAGGGAAAAACCTACAACCAAGATTACTCTACCCAGAAAGGATCTCATTCAGATTCAACAGAGAAATGAAAATATTTACAGACAAGCAAAATCAAAGACAATTCAGCACCACCAAACCAGCTTTAGAACAAATGCTAAAGGAACTTCTCTAGGCAAGAAACACAAGAGAAGGAAAAGACCTACAAAAACAAACCCAAAACAATTAAGAAAATGGTAATAGGAACATACATATCAATAATTACCTTAAACGTAAATGGCTTAAATGCTCCAACCAAAAGGCATAGACAGGTGGAATGGATACAAAAACAAGACCCATATATGTGCTGTCTACAAGAGACTCACTTGAGACCTAGGGACACATAGAGACTGAAAGTGAGAGGATGGAGAAAGATATACCATGCAAAAGGAAATCAAAAGAAAGCTGGAGTAGCAATTCTCATATCAGACAAAATAGACTTTAAAACAAAGACTATTACAAGAGACAAAGAAGGACACTACATAATGATCAAGGGATCAATCCAAGAAGAAGACATAGCAATTGTAAATATTTATGCACCCAAGAGAGGAGCACCTCAATATATAAAGCAAATGCTAACAGTCATAAAAGGGGAAATTGACAGTAACAAAATAATAGTAGGGGCCTTTAACACCCCACTTTCACCAACGGACAGATCATCCAAATTGAAAATAAATAAGGAAACACAAGCTTTAAATGACACATTAAACAAGATGGACTTAACTGATATTTATAGGACATTCCATCCCAAACAACAGAATACACTTTCTTCTCAAGTGCTCATGGAACATTCTCCAGGATAGATCATATCTGGGTCACAAACTCAGCCTTGGTAAATTTAAGAAAATTGAAATTGTATCAAGTATCTGTTCGAACCACAGTGCTGAGACTAGATATAAATTACAGGGAAAAAAACTGTAAAAAATACAAACACATGGAGGCTAAACAATATGCCTTTCAATAACCAAGAGGCCACTGAAGAAATCAAAGAGGAAATCAAAAAATACTTAGAAACAAATGGCAAGGAAAACACGATGACCCAAAACCTATGGGATGCAGCAAAAGTTGTTCTAAGAGGGAAGGTTATAGCAAAACAATCCTCCCTCAAGAAACAAGAAACATCTCAAATAAGCAACCCAAACTTATATCTAAATCAGTTAGAGAAAGAAGAAAAAAAAAAAAACCCAAAGTTAGCAGAAGGAAAGAAATCATAAAGATCAGATCAGAAATAAATGAAAAAGAAATGAAGGAAACAATAGCAAAGATCAGTAAAACTAAAACCTGGTTCTATGAGAAGATAAACAAAATTGAAAAACCATTAGCCAGACTCATCAATAAAAAAAGGGAGAAGACTCAAATCAACAGAATTAGAAATGAAAAAGGAGAAGTAACAACTGACACTGCAGAAATAAAAAAGATCATGAGAGATTACTACAAGCAACTATATGGCAATAAAATGGACAACCTGGAAGAAATGGACAAATTCTTAGAAAAGCACAACCTTCCAAGACTGAACCAGGAAGAAAAAGAAAATATGAAAAGACCAATCACAAGCACTGAAATTGAAACTGTGATTAAAAATCTTCCAACAAACAAAAGCCCAGGACCAGATGGCTTCACAGGTGAATTCTATCAAACATTTAGGGAAGAGATAACACCTATCCTTCTCAAACTCTTCCAAAATATAACAGAGGGAAGAACATCCGCAACCTCATTCTACGAGGCCACCATCACCCTGATACCAAAACCAGACAAAGATGTCACACAAAAAAGAAAACCACAGGCCAATATCACTGATGAACGTAGATGCAAAAATCCTCAGCAAAATACTAGCACACAGAATCCAACAGCACACTAAAAGGGTCATACACCATGATCAAGTGGACTTAATCCCAGGAATGCAAGGATTCTTCAATATATGCAAATCAATCAATGTGATACAACATATTAACAAATTGAAGGATAAAAACCATATGATCATCTCAATTGATGCAGAAAATCTTTCAACAAAATCAACACCCATTTATGATAAAAACTCTCCAGAAAGTGGGAATAGAGGAAACCTGCCTCAACATAATGAAGGCCATATATGACAAACCCACAGTCAACATCATTCTCAGTGGTGAAAAACTGAAACCATTTCCTCTAAGAACAGGAACAAGACAAGGTTGCCCACTGTCACATATATTATTATAATATATGTGATGTATTATAATTCATATATTATATGAATATATATAATTCATATATTACACATATGAATAACTGTATTATTCAACATAGTTTTGGAAGTTTTAGCCACAGCAATCAAAGAAGAAAATGAAATAAAAGAATCCAAATTGGAAAAGAAGAAATAAAACTGTCACTGTTTGCAGATGACATGATACTATACATAGAGAATCCTAAAGAGGCTACCAGAAAACTACTAGAGCTAATCAATGAATTTGGTAAAGTAGAAGGGTACAAATTAGTGCACAGAAATCTCTTGCATTCCTATACATGAATGATGAAAAATCTGAAAAATTAAGGAAACACTCCCATTTACCATTGCAACAAAAAGAATAAAATACCTAGGAATAAACCTACCTAAGGAGACAAAAGACCTATATGCAGAAAACTATAAGACACTGATGAAAGGAATTAAAGATGATACAAACAAATGGAGAGATATACCATGTTCTTGGATTGGAAGAATCAACATTGTGAAAATGACTATACTACCAAAAGCAATCTACAGATTCAATGCAATCCTTACCAAACTACTAATGACATTTTTCACAGAACTAGAACAAAAAATTTCACAATTTGTATGGAAACACAAAAGACCCCAAATAGCCAAAGCAATCTTGAGAAAGAAAAACGGAGCTGGAGGAATCAGGCTCCCAGACTTCAGACTATACTACAGAGCTACAGAAATCAAGACAGTATGTACTGGCACAAAAACAGAAAGATAGATCAATGGAACAGGAGAGAATGAGCAGAGATAAAACTATGCACATATGGTCACCTTATTTTTGATAAAGTAGGCAAGAATATACAATGGAGAAAGCACAGCCTTTTCAATAAGTTGTGCTGGGAAAACTGGACAGCTACATGTAAAAGAATGAAATTAGAACACTCCCTAACACCATACACAAAAATAAACTCAAAATGGATTAAAGACCTAAATATAAGGCCAGACACTATAAACTCTTAGAGGAAAATGTAGGCAGAACACTCTATGACATAAATAACAGCAAGATCCTTTTGGACCCACCTCCTAGAGAAATGGAAATAAAAACAAAACTAAACAAATGGGACCTAATGAAATGTAAAGGCTTTTGCAGAGCAAAGGAAACCATAAACAAGATGAAAAGACAACCCCCAGAATGGGAGAAAATATTTGCAAATGAAGCAACTGACAAAGGATTCATCTCCAAAATTTACAAGCAGCTCATGCAGCTCAAAATCAAAAAAACAAACAACCCAATCCAAAAATGGGCAGAAGACCTAAATAGACATTTCTCCAAAGAAGATATACAGTTTGCCAACAAACACATGAAAGGATGGTCAAAATCACTAATCATTAGAGAAATGAAAATCAAAACCACAATGAGGTATCGCCTCACACTGGTAAGAATGACCATCAACAAAAAATCTACAAACAATAAATGCTGGAGACGGTGTGGAGAAAAGGGAACCCTCTTGCTCCTTCGGTGGGAATGTAAATTAATACAGCCACTCTGGAGAACAGTATGGAAGTTCCTTAGAAAGCTAAAAATAGAACTACCATATGACCCAGCAATCCCACTACTAGGCATATGCCCTGAGAAAACCATAATTCAAAAACAGACATATACTACAATGTTCATTGCAGCACTATTTACAGTAGCCAGGACATGGAAGCAACCTACGTGTCCATCAACAGATGAATGGATAAAGAAGATGTGGCACATATATACAATGGACTATTGCTCAGCCATAAAAAGAAACGAAATTGAGTTATTTGTATTGAGGTGGATCAATCTAGAATCTGTCATACAGAGTGAAGTAAGTCAGAAAGAGAAAAATAAATACCGTGTGCTAACACATATATATGGAATCTAAAAAAAAAAAGAAAGGTTCTGATGAACCTAGGGGCAGGACAGAGATAAAGACGCAGATGTAGAGAATGGACTTGAGGACACGGGGAGGGGGAAGGGTAAGCTGGGACGAAGTGAGAGAGTGGCATGGACATATATACACTACCAAATGTAAAATAGATAGCTAGTGGGAAGCAGCCACATAGCACAGGGAGATCAGCTCGGTGCTTTGTGACCACCTAGAGGGTGGTATAGGGAAGGTGGGAGGGAGCCGCAAGAGGGAGGAGATATGGGAATAGAAGTATACGTATAGCTGATTTCTTTGTTATACAGCAGAAACTAACATAACGTTGTAAAGCAATTATACTCCAATAAAGATGTTTAAAAAAAATAGTAATTATGGGACCACTGCCACATGACAGCAGCAATAACAGCTTTCAAAATCCTTTGAGTGTAAAAGTCTTACTTGTTTTATGAGCCGACACACGGAGCTAGTCTTAAAAATAAAAAATAAGAATGGTGTCTTGCAGTTCAGATTTCATAAGAAAAAAATTGCATCTTTAATTAAGATTTATGGGCCTCAGTAGAGCCCAGCAAGAGGAGAGAAATGGCTCAAGAGTGTAAAAATTAACAGTTTAAGTGGGAAAATATGATAAAGGGCTTTAAATTCCTCCTGCCTCTTTTGCAGAGCTTCCAGTGGCCCCAGGCAAAAGCCGGCACTTACTGTGTTTAAAATAGCATTATTTTTGGCGTAAAATGTTTATGAATTAAGATGAAATTTGTACAAATATCAACCTTACTTGGAAGGTTTCTCTTACGAGAAACAGTATTTAGCTTGGTGAAAAAATATTCCTTAAGAGAAAAAACATGCATATAAGTTTACGTACAAGGGAATATGCATATAAATTGATATCTTGCCTGGTGTTGGTTTAGCACCTTTCAGTTGTCATCGTAGCATATGCTTGATCTCGCTGCATCTTCTTGAGAACCCTGAGAGGCAGTCACAGCAGATATTAGGATCTCTACTTTGAAGATGAGATTATTTTTCAAGAGGTTATGTCACTTGTTCAAAGACTGGAAATGGACATAAATAAAAGTTTGATTCCAAATCCAGTGTTCACTCCAATATACCATAGAGCTGTTCCTCTAAGAGTTTATCTGTGCATGTTATTTATATGTCATGTACACATTTTTTAAAGTTTCATGAGAACATTTTTGAAAAGCATAAAGAATACACCCTAATATGTATTTCAACACTTTAAATATTCAAACTAAGCAATAAATATACCTTGTGCATTGATATTAAAATGTGGTTATGGAATAACATACAACTAATTTGATACAGAAAATGTAGTTCATCAAGTTTCAGCCTATGTCCTTCCTCAACACATTGTTTGAGAATCAGAGAAAATCATTCTAAAAATACTTATAGCTATTATTGCCCCACCATCACAAAGACAATTAATTATCCAATTCTATGTTTGTTATTTTATCAACAAATTATTCTCTCTTCTTTCTCTACAAACAAAATGAAACATTTTCGAGAAAAGACTGTGCCATCATCTGCTATTACTCTAGCTGAAGTTGGGAATGCTGTCAATATTTGCCTTGTTGATTAAGTAAGATTTTAAAATTACTTCCTTAATGCTTCAAGGCATGCCCTCTTGATCTCGTATTTTGATATTAATATAAAGCCCTTCCTTTCTTGATCACACAGCTTTAATTATCCATCACTCAATGCAACTTCTCAAATTCAAGTTCCAATCTGGTTCTAGCTCTACTACACACATGACCAACCTATTCTTTCCACTGAGAAGACGTAATGTCTGTGGATATACACATCCAGCACTAACTTTGATAACCTTCATTCTGCTCCAAAGACTCACAGATCTGGTAGTCACTCTTCCAACAACCTCAACTTTCCAGAAAGAGAAGGAAGCCTAAAAAGTAGATGAAAAAGGCTTCCAAAGAGCATTCAGTATACTCATTATTCATAAAAGCAGTCCTTATGCTCTCCCTACTCTCTCTTGATGAATCACTTCCATGACTTTAGAAAATATTGTTATGAAGATGATTCCTAAATCAATGACTCTTGTCTCAAAACTGCTCCAAAACACCAGCCCTAAAGAGACATCTGCTTGAGAGACATTGTCACCTGTATATCTGAGCAGCAATGCAAGCTCATTATATCTAAAATTAAATTGATGATTGTGTCCCTAAGCTCTGCTTCCTTATGTCCTCTAACAGTACTTGCTTTAGTCGTTCCAATTCCTTCACCTGGAATAACTACATTTCTATCAATATCCCTTCCATTTTTCAATGATAGCTTGAATCCCATCTCCTCAATGCAGACTCATAATCCCTCCTGCTAAAAACAATCTCACTCTTTTAAACTTGTAGAACCTATATTGTAATTCTAATAGTAACCCAAGTATCAAAAACTAGTGTCTGTGTGCTATCAACAGAAATGCCTTTCTTGAAATAAATTTGCTTCAGTTTCCTAAATAAAAAAGAAGTTTAAGGGGAGCTGTCTCTAAAGTGAGTTGTATAAGGTGATCAGTGAGAGACAGAAAGAAAACAGAATTTTTATTGAAATTCATCTTAAAATTAGGAAATTAATTTTATCAATATTTAATATACAAATTGCCTGCATTGAATCTTGTGTGAAAAGGTCTCATGTCCCATGCAACATACAGAAATCCTCAGGAAAAAGCAGAAATTTCTCAAAGCCAAAGGGTGGACAATGGGAGCCTTATTCTTCCATTTGTTTTCCAAGTAAGGTAATGTGTTACATTTTATTTGTGCCTAATTAAGTGGATTTGTGGGCGATGTTGTCTATTTTTAACTACATTAACACCACAACAAAGCAATAGCTTAAAATATTTCTTTCAAAGTTATTTGGAAAAAATGAAGTTAATAGCAGTAATAATATAAACATAAATGAATAATAAGAAAATGGCAGAGCTGAAGTACCTATGTGTAGTATAGATATAGAGATATAGAGATAATATAGCTCTTCATCAGGAATGTTATGAGACAAAACACTAGATTATATAATTAGATATTCTTATTCTACTGTACATAGTGTCTTGTGATATAGCTATTGATGGTTATGATGTCATGATATTTGGGGATACATTTTATAATATTGTATATTTTATCTTGCATTATTTGAAAATTATATTTTGGGGACTTTGCTGGTAGTCCAGTGGTTAAGAATCTACCTTCCAGTGCAGGGGACACAGGTTCTATCCCTGGGCGGGGAATGAAGATCCCACATATCATGGGGCAACTAAGCCCATACACCGCAACTAGAGAACCCTCACTCTCTAGAGCCCATGTGCCACAACTAGAGAGAAGCCCACGCACTCCAACGAAAGATTCCGCATGCTGCAATGAAGATCCCACGTGCTGCAACTAAGACCTGACCCAGCCAAATAATTAACTAAATAAATATTTTTTTTAAAAAAGAAAAATAAAATTATATTTTGGTTATATTTTTAATGTTCATAATCTATCAGTACCATGATGTCTTTTTTAATTTATAAATAAATATATATTTATGTTTACAGGTGCTTTTTGTTTTGTTTCTTTTTACCAATAGAGATGTATAATGACATATTGGGCTGGCCAAAAAGTTCGTTCGGATTTTTCTGTAACCCGAAAATGTTTTACACAAAAACCTGAATGAACTTTTGGCCAACCCAATAATTCAGAGACCACTGCCCTGGAGACCTAATTCTTTCACCAAGGGTCTCTGGATAGTTCATTGGTGTAGAGGTGCTGGTCGTTATGGTACTGCCAAATCCCTGGTATCCCTCAGAGATGTAGGCTGATTGGGCAACCTAACACTGCTGGATCCAATCTAGTGCTTCCATCTACACCACTGCTGCCACTTGTACAGATCTCAGCTGTGTAAACATCCTATAGAAAATCTGGCAGGCCTACAACATGTTCAGCTGATATCCATATTTTCTCCAGAGTAACAAGGTCAGAAAGCATCAGGAAAGCCTAGAGCCAGAGCTTATCTCCAATAATTAGTGCTGCTCTTCATTTCATCAAAAATCCAGTATCTTGCCACCATCAACACTTCCTTAGCTCTGATAAATTTTCTCTCTTGAGACTTGTATACCGTCACTTTCCTCTAGCTATTATCAGGGCCACCTTAGACTACCAGACATTTTTTAATTAATATAAATTTGAAAGGAAGTGGTAGTACTTCTAATTCCTTTCTGCCAAGGGTCTTAGATGCCTCTTTATAGTTTCATGGATTCAAAACTGTGCAGGAGATCCCACAGGATCAGGGGTCAGATGGTCTGGATTCACCTCACAATTCCACCACTGACCTGCTGTGTTGACCTTGGGCAATCTACAAAGCCTTTCTGGCCTCAAATTCTTCCTTGCTAAAATGAAGAAGAAACTGAGGCACTGAAAATTCAATGAGCTAATTCTTAAAAATTCTTCGAATAGAATTATATTTCACATTACAGCACCTAATAAATGTTAGCGTTAAGAATTATCATTATGTATAACTGATTCACTTTGTTATAAAGCAGAATTTAACACACCATTGTAAGGCAATTATACTTCAATAAAGATGTTTAAAAAAAAAAAAAAAAAAGAATTATCATTATTATCAATTTTCTATTTTCACCATGTGTTGTTCTCCATATTTACTTGCTTAAGGGATAAATTAAGAAATAGTTGGATGAATGAACTACGAATAATGAATAATGTGTTTTGCCTACTATATCATAATTGTTTTAGAAGTGTGAATTTCTTTCCTTAAATACAGTATAAGTTCCTCAATATTAAGATGGTTCCTAATTCATGCGTGTTCTCTACGGGGCCTCACCATGTTACACATTTTTTTCTTTTTTTTTTTTTGCTTCTCAATAAATATGAAATAAACATACAAAAAAAAGAGTATCTTTCAAGCAGCCAATGAATAATTTTTCTTGGTTGGCTTCGGATTTCCATGACTTTAACCAAGAAAAATGACAACTATGACAGGAGTCTGAAAATGACATGTTCCCTTCCCTCCTATGCAATTTTTAGATGTTTGTGTTATCTGTCTTCCCTCTGGAGTTGCCTGTATTCCTCCAATATATTTTTACACCTCAGGGAACTCCCAGGAATGACTTCAGAAGAGACCTTCTAGACCTGTACAAGCCCACCATTAGCATTTCCATCTGGTGAAACTCCTACTGTGTGGCCTCAATCTAAAAAGACAATAATCAGGAAACCTTCAGGTTTGAGCAGAGCCCTAGAGATACTCTGGTACCAAGCTGAGAGTAACTGAAAAGGTGAAGACATTGCAAAGTATAGGAATGTTAAACACAACAGAAAAAAATGGCAAGAGAGGATGTGACCAAGATATTCAACATCATGATATGTTGCCTGAAAACTGATTGTTTATTTTCTTGAAAATGTACTCATTCCATGAGATATGAAAGCATAGAGTGAAGTTAAGGCATGTATATTTAGAATGCACAGAGGAGAAATATGCAGTTCATAAATAGCCTCTGGAAAGCACACCTGATGCCTGATGAATGCATTAAAATATATGCCTGTATAGAATGCTTAAGCAGGTGTTATACTGTTAATAATGTATGCCACTAAGTAAAGATACTCAGGTATCCTAAGGTATACAATCTTGGAGACATCGATGAGGGATTTTTGGTCTCCATGTGTTCAAAGCCTCACATCTGTCTAGGTACATGGGCTGCTAACAGAAACACATTCTTTAAATATTTGAACTCGAGAGAAAGGTACCAAATGTCCATGCTGCCTGATTAGCCAAAGCCAGGAAAATGAACCAGTCATGTGGTTGTCCCACATGTTTGGTTTTTTTTCTTGGAGCAGTTTGGCAACTGAAACTTTAGAAGTAATCAATCAGTTACTGTGTCAGTCAGAATGGATTAGTAGTGCTATAGTAACAAACACCCCAAAAATCTCACTATCTGAGAGCAACAAAAAGTTCCCTTTCTTGTTCATATTATTGATACATGTCCATCTTGGGTGGGCTGAGATCTCTACCCCACTACATGCTCAACTTCAGGCCCCAGGCTGACAGAGCAGCCACTACCTGGAAGCTGATAGCCACTGTAGCATTAGGAAAGTGTGCTCTGGGAGGTCTCATCACTACTTAAATGCTCTGGCCTGGAAGTGGCATACAACAATTCCTCTCACAACTCATTGGCCAGAATTAGAATTGGTCCAAATGTTAGAGACTCAGTAAGTTTAATTTTCCCATGTGCCTCAAAGGCAGAGAGACAGAAATAGTGTGAACAGCACTAAGAACTTCCTCAGCCAGCAAAGATGAACTAATATCCTATTGTGAACTTGAACATAGCACCAAGGGCGGGGGATGGGGGAGTATACAACCTAAACTTTGCCCTGCAACCTTTTCGGAGAAACAGATATCCAGAAAGACAACAAAAGTTAAATAGTAGTGAAGACCATTTACATTCACAGGGACTATGAAATCCCAAGTTCTAGAACACCAGAATAGCACATAATTTCCTCCTTAAAATGCTGTGAACTATAACTGAATATTTCAAATTACACCCTTCAGATCATTAATGGTTCCACATTCCACTCTTAAATTTATTCAAATTACTCTTTTTAAAAAATCATTATGTTATGGATTTTTTTCTATTCACTTCTAATAAGTAAAATTAAATGCTTTCCATACAGAGACCATTTTACACATGCACATGCACATACACACACACACACCCTTCAGATTCCCGTGCATTCAACCTATTTTTCATTCAAAATTCACTTCTTTAAGTCTAAGAGAGATGAGGTGGTGATCTGCAGACACTCTTTTCCTAGGAGCATTGGTCGATTCTTACAACAGGAAAAAAGCAGAAATATTCAGGCTAGGCTTTACCTGCTCAGAAGACCACTACTGGGGACTGGTAACCAGTATATTTTGTGGTCTCATAGGACTAAGAGACTATATTAGAGATTTGAGAAAATTCATACGTGTCTGATTCCTCCATCAAAAGATTTGTCAAATTCTGAGAATGCACAGGGTGGAAAGTTAAAAGATAATCAGAAGGCTCTGAAAAGCAGGGCAGAACTGTTGATAGTATGGCAGTCCTAGGAACAGAAAGATTAGAGTTCAAGAGCCACCACTCGACTGAAAGTTCTCTAGGAATACACCAGATTGAGCCTTCCAAAATTGCAGCCCAGGGTCAATTGAACTCAGTCCCTGATTGGAATAAAGGTAATCAGCCACCGTTGAATGAGCCTAACAGAGGAAAGGGTGAATCCTCTCAGAAGAAGATATCTTCTTTCACTAACAATGTGTATATACAACATCAAGCATTCAATCAAAAATTACTAGGCATGCTAAAAAGGAATGAGAATGTTGAGAACAATGAGGAAAACGTAATAATAAACTGACAGTGATCTAGATTATGCTTCCGGAAAGAATAAAAACTTTGATGTTAAAATGATAAATGTGTTTTTAAGATAGTCAGAGATATAAATAAAATGGGTTACAAGTAGAAAATATCACCAGAACTTGTAAAAAAACAAAGAATCAATAGAAATTCCAGAACTTAAAATACTTGAAAATAAGAACCTGAGGGATAAGTTAAAATACCCATAATACACAGAACACTAGATTAGACAGATTATAGGTAGATGATCTATAGATACAGATACCTTGCAATCTAAAGCACAGAAAAAAAATGGAATATTCAGAAAAGTGCAAAGACGCATACGAACACAAAAACAAATATAATTGGAGACACAGAAAAGAAGGAGTAAGAGAATGGGCAAAAAAATATTTGAAGGAATCATCAACTGAACTTCTATAGACTAGTGTCAAACAAATAAAAAATTTTAAATATACCATTTAAAATTTATAATAGCATCAAAAACATCAAATACCTAATAATAAATCTAATAAAGCATATGTAAGAGATGAATACCAAAAACTGTATTATTGAGAGAAATAAAAGAAAAACTAAATAAATTTAAGAATATACCATGACCATGGATTGGAAAACTCAATATTGTAGAGACTAATTCTCCCCAATTAATAGAGATTCAAGTCAATCCAAATATAAATCACAACATGGGTATGTGTGAGTATAAATTGACAAGCTTGTTCTAATTTTATATGGTCATGCAAAAGGCTAAGAACAGCTCAGGTAATCTTGAAGAAGTATAAATCCTCTTCCTGGACGTCAGCTGAAAGTTTTATATTTCCAGATGGCAAAACTTATTATAATGTTTTAATACTTGAGAGAGTGTACTTTTGGCAAAAGTGTAGCAAAACAAACATAAAGGAGTAGAACAGAATGGAGAATCCAGAAACTGACCCATGCCTATAAAGTCATCTAATTTATGATAAAGATAACATTATAGTACCTTGGGAAAGAGATGGGCTTTTCAATAAATGGTGCTTGTGGGAAAAAAATATCATAAATAAAAAATCAGTTCCACATGGACTATATATCTAAATATGAACAGAAAACCAATCATTGTTTTAGAGGAAATCATAGGGGAATCTCTTTAAGATGAAGTAGGCAAAGACTGCTTAAACACAATACAAAAAGTGCTTTAATAAAAAGTGCTGAGGGGGGAGAGATAGATTGGGAGTTTGAGATTGACATTGTACATACTGCTATATTTAAAATAAAATGCCTTTCCATGAAAAAAAAGTGCTGATAAATTGGGCTTTATTAAATTTAAGAACTTCTGTTTACAAAAAGAAGCCAATAAGAGTTAAAAGGAAAACTGCAATGAGTGAGATGGTATTTGCAATACATGAATCCAAAAAAGACTCATGCCCAGCATATATAAAGAACTCCAACAGGAAAGCCAACAGAAAAATGAGCAAAAGATTTGAAGAGGAACTTCTTGAAATCCAGAAGTCCAAAAGACAAATTAACGTTTGAAAAGGTTCTCATGTTCATTAGTTATCAGGACAATGCAAATTAAAACCAAAATAATATACAATAGCACAGAATGGCTAAAATGAATGATGATGACTGGAACTTTCATATCCCAGTGATGGGAATGTGAATTATTAACAACCACTCTACCTGCTAGAGCTAAACATGTACATCCAGTTCAGAAAAAGAACACTCCTTGTTAAAAAAGTAAATTCACATTTTGAAAATGATTCATTTTAACACAAGACATTATCACAACAACTTAGCTGCTTTAGCACATGATCACCTAAAAAAGTCCATATTTGTAGATATATGAATCAAGTTCTCCGATGTCAGTTGAGCAAAAAAGCAACATTCTTAGTATTCATGTCTTTATCTCCCATACCACAAACATCCCTGGTCAAGATATCAGCCACCATTATAATGTGTGCTACTGACAGAAAAGATTTTCTTAACAGACTTCTCTGTCCCAGGAACATATGTCTGCAGTGGAAACATTTTTGCTTTTTAACATTGAACATAGTATACATTTCATCTGGAGTCTATGTGTCCCATCAATGTTTATGTCACAAACAGCTAAAACTGTCTACTTTATGATACCACCACAAATATCCATACTAATATTAATCTTCCAACAAAATTATTATACTTTATAGAGTATCATGGTAGTTATTTTTGTAAGTTTATCTTTTAAACAGCATAGATGTCTAAAAAGGATTAAAGACTTCAAGGTGTTAATGATCAGAGCTGATCATACCCTGATACCAATGAACAGTGGTGAGCAGTGACCATATAAACAATGCACGCTCATCTTCTGGGGCTCCCATCATTCTGCCTTATTGCTCTACACCCTCTTCCCACATCAACTTCCCACCCAAATTCTATAATCTTCTGGATTATAGACATTTATTAATTAATTAAACCACAGAAGCCATTGCTTTACCTGTAATACCAACAATATGAATTGAAGCTGCAGTTAACCACTGCAACCACTGGTGGCGCAGTGGTTAAGAATCCTCTTCTACCAAGAGAGGACTGAACTTTTCCAGAGTTTGCTTGGGTTATGGAAACTGATACTTATATTTTGGGCAAAAAAATGTTTTTGCATGTAAGACAAATGTGGTTTAAGTATTGCTCTCTTCCTGTAACCTTTTTTAAAATCTAAACACCCTTTAAAGGAATAATATACTCAGGTCTGAATACTTAATATCGGCTTATTATCAGATTGCTTTCCTCTCAAAGGAAGGACAGCCTAAGACCACAAAACCATGAAAATGCTATATGGGGATATATAAGGGGGTACAAAAATTGAAAAGTGGAGGGGTAATTTGGAAACACAAACATTGTGTCCTTGAAAATTATCTCAGCAACAAAAAAAAACAAAAGAAAGAAAGAAAAACGCAGATTGCTGTTCTCTGCTGTGGCTGCCCCTTGAACATAAGAAGGCTTCCCATGTGGCACTGGGGTTGACATCAAAACTATAATAAAAAGATACCGAATCCCTTTCTAAGCCAAACACTGACTGTTAGGCCCCAGGAGTTCAGAAAAGATGAGAGAAAGAGAAGCTTCTTCCTCCGTTGAAGCTGGAGTTTACAGCAGCCAAAGTCATTTTAACCCATACTTGGCAAGGCAATCCAAAGATTGTATCCAATCCTGCAGCTAGACTAATCTCAACTTTCAGCACTGTCTGCAAACAGATTTAGGAGTTGCCAACTGCCCGATTCCACTGGCCTGGGAAACATTCTTTAAGCTGAGAGATGCTCTGTTCTTTACTTCAGTATTTTCTTGGGCTAGTAGGTGGAATAGATAACACCCATAGGACAGGATTTGAGAGGTGTCAAAATAGGCAGGTTCTCCCCTCTTTCATTAGAGGGGGTTTTGGAGAAAGTAAATTCTCTATTAAAAGGCAAATACAAAGATGAATAACAGCTCCTTACCTGCCATTAACATCTTTTAATGAGTTAGTCAGTTCTGAATTTGGGGCCAGCAAGTGCACCCAGCACTAAGTGACACACCCAAGGTTGATATTACTATAGATAGGGGAAAGAGAGTGTGTAAATTGTCTTCAAGGAGGAACAGAAACTCAGTGAAGCAAAGCAATTAGCTTAGTACTCCAGTCTCGGTACTCCACCTTTTGGGAGAGACAACAATCAGATTAGGGGACAACAACAACAAAAAATCTGTGAGAGGAAAATTGTGAAGAATTCTGAATACTGGCCCTTTAAGACTGATAGAGGTGCATCCTTGAGGTAAGATAGAAGTCCTGCCCTAGGGAAAAATTGTCAAGAGAACTGTATCAGGGGGTGATCGCCAACACTAATTCACAGGACATTCTCCTTATAAGCTCCAGTCTATTTCTGGCCCCAGCAACCCCAGAAATGCCAATTCTTGTTGGAATTGTGGGTTTCTATTGTGCTAATTGGGGATCTGACCCTGACTTTTTTCCCAGTCCTGCATTTTCTTTGCAGACTAAATCTTGGCATCTTGCCCAGGTTTCACTATCCAGGGTTTGCCACTTTCTATTTTTGGCTTTGCTAGTCCCATCCCCTGTGAAGCTCTCCATGAGTTCTGATGGGAATGCACCAGAGACCAACTTTGTTTGCCTCACAGTTGTCATGCCTCCACCAATTCTATGGGGTTATCTGGGGAGCTAGTGGGTTGGAGAAATGTGCTGGTGGTGACACCACATGTCTGATAGAGAAAGAGTTCCACAGTCTTCAGGATACCTTGAAAGGGCTAAAGAGGAAGGCACTTTAATGTAAGGACAGAGCTCTATTACATCCACAGCAGCCCTGGACACCAGCAAACCCAAGTCAGAAGCCCTTGCCATCACACATCTCAAAGCTCATTAGCATTTTAAGGAGGCCTGGAAGCTTCACTCTCCCAGCTAAACATGATTTCAACTGACAGCTTAAGGGAATCAAGGTATGACCCTCCCTTTACTTACACGTAAAGGAGAGATAAGCATAACAGTTACAAGCCCCAGTGCCCCTGAGGGAGGAAGGTCTGATTATCACAGGATAATCTTATCCCTTCAGGAGTAGTTGCCAAGCTCATGCAGCTGCTGCCCTCAGATAGCCCCCTACTCAGAGGACTGTCTCATTTGTGGTGAGGGAGGGGGCAATTTTCAGGTTTGGGAATAATTTAGTGAGGCATCAGGGTGGGAAGCGATTGCAGTTAAAGGCAGGGGTCAGCACACAGTTTTGAACCTCAGGATAATCCTTCAGAGGTTTTGAACTGACTGAATTTTCCTTTTACTTGAAGAGGAAAGGGAGAGTGTTTTCCCATGGAGAATGCCAAAGAGTGGAAAAAGAAAAACTTTGAGGCTCATACCAGGGGGGAAGGAGCAGGAACTGTGAACTGTCCATTGCTGAGTCTGAATATCCATCCCTCTGTGTGCACATCCCTGCAGCCATGCCACCCATCAGCACTCAGGAGGAGCAGCTGATGCTATTGCCACAGGACTCCAGGAAGGAAACATATCCCCATCTACCCATTGGTCTGAAGTTTGAAAAATAAATTTCCTTATTATTTCAGCCTCAGTAAGGTTAGAAATCCTCATAAAATATTTTCTATAAAACAGATGAAAGAAGAAAAGCATTGAAACAGCTGTGTTGAAATAAAGATGTGTTTTACTAACTAACCTAAAGTCCAGTCATAAATGGGATTGTCGCTACTCTCTTTGCTCATCTACCTTCTATCTGGGGAGCGAGTGTGCTGAGTCACCACAAGCTCTGCAGACCACCAATCCAAAGCAGAGTTTGGTGGGCACTGCCACTGAGTATGGTGGGACCCACACCCTGCAGAACCTCAACCACTGGTATTACTGACCCAGAATGTGAACTTCCTGTGGTCTCCTCTGGCTGTGAGCAGACTGCACTTAAAATCTCTAGTTCCCTAGAAAAGGAAAGTAACGCATTATTTGCCCTGCAGAGTGTCTCCCTTTGGCTTTAAAGCATCTTAAATTGTCCTTTAAGTTGTCATTTTCACACCTCCTGGCAGTCCCTTTGATTTCTGCATTTGCAATCACTCCCCTAAAGCTACTTACTCCAACTGGCTTGTCTGGAGCATATCCACTTGCCTGTCATTTGACTTCCTCACCTAGTATTCTAAGCTTATATCCAGGCTTATGGTCACTGACAGTCACCTGGGCTCAACAGATTTTACAATTATCCCTAAAGTCCATGTGTCTCAGTCCAAACTCTTTATAAATTGAGGGATGCCCCCAATTTCTTATTGTTGCAAAGCAATAGCTATACTCATCCAACCTCTCTCTAGTACTCACTAAAAGGAAGCTTTCAGACCTGGATACTAATTATTATGGGAAGAGTTATCTTGAGGATATATGGAGAATTGTTTCTTCCTCAGTGGTCTTTGTGCTTTGAAGATCCATCAGGCTGGTATGCATTGGAAGGGTTAGTGGAGGGAAGTGACATGAGGTTGTTATTAATCAGGTTTAGTCTGGGAAGCAGTATCATCACAAGTATCATGGAAAAAGAAATTTATTATAGGAATTAGACCTTATGTGACTGAGGGAGTCACTGGGGAAGTAAAGGTTTGGAGTGGAAGGATCAGAGAAAAGTCATTAACTAGCCATAGTGTGACTGAATGAATTGGAGCTTGCAGGAACATTTGGAAGATGGGCGCACCTAGCTGTTGTAGTCCAACTGTGGGGAGGGCTATAGAAGTCTGCAGAAGGTTTTTGGTTCTATGCATTTACCAGGAAATGTCAGGTAGCAGACCGTGGATGCTGCTGGTCATCAAGGCTACCAGTTGAGAAGATCAAGAACAAATTGGAACCCACCTATTCCTTTGTGTCTCTCTCTCACCATGTCTCATTGATAAGGACCTTCAAAGCATAATGACTTCTGTTTCACATCTACCTCCTAAATCTCATGCAACTTCACTTTTGTATAACCCAACTCAGAAAGTATCAGGCATTCCCACAAGATTCTGGGAAATCTAATTTCCAATGTAACACAATTGGCAATAGACATCCAGCATACTTATGCACAATATGTAGCTATCCCATCGCCACCATCGTCGAGGCAGAAAGTCATCTCTCCCATATCTCCATGGCCTACCCATACCTAAACACTCCATTTCCTTTTTGTGACTGATGTTTGTTTAAACCTGATTTCACCTTAGTTAAAGAAACATTAAGGGGCACAGAATGTGTGGGTATATGGTATAGTTTTCCCTGAGAAGTTCTTCTCTTGGTAGAGTCTGGTTACAGATATCTATGGAATATGCCCATAGAATATCCTATGAGATATGCCTATGGAATATGTGTCCCAGTATATCTTCAGCTGGCCTGATTCCCATCCTCTTGCTGGCACTTAAATTTCCTGAATCTTTTCTCCTGAATCCCCTTAGTGAATCAAAAAGAGGTTTTTTAGAGGACTCTAGACTGGTTTCAAGTTTTAAACTGAGACAGAGTGAATTAACTGTTGTCTCTGCCAACAATTGCAAATGCCAAGGCTGGAATTCAGAAGCCAGTTATGATAAACTGAAATAAACTGAACTTTCTTGCTACAAAGTTCTAGCAGTTTCCATCCCTTTTCACTGTGACTTGCTCTAAAATGCAATTCTGCCCCATGGCTGCCCTCACTTCTTCATATCTGAATTATATCTCAGTTTTCATTGTTGTTATTTCCCAGTCCCTTTCCTTTTCTCCAACTCCCTCATCTTTTTCTTCTCCATTTTCTCAAATTTACTGTGAATGAATTTGCCCTTGAAAAGTTCATTGTGAAGTATGGACACAGTGTTTCTCAGTGTGATCAGTGAATTGCCTGTTACAGAAATGCCCAGGGTTTTATAAACAGATTCTAGGCCCTACTTCAAAGCCACTAAATCAGAATCTATGTTGATGGGCCCATGAATTTGAATCTTTAACAAGTATTCTAAATAATTCTTATGCAAACCCAATATTTAAAAGTACTGCACTAAAGGCTTTAAGGAAACAATTTATTTTTGTTATTAATGGTTGGTCCCTGATACATAATCCTTATGCCACAAAAATATCATTTACCTTCCTTTTATTTAAATATCTCCTAATTGTATTTTTCAATATGTTTTGTTTTTGTTGAAAAGTCTTCAGCAATCAAGAGGAGGCCTAGCTTCCAAAGACCAGAGTCAGTTAGAACTGCCTGTTATTGGAAAGGAGTTGTTAGGACATAGTGATGGTGTGAGGATGGCAGGGGATCCTCACTGATAGTCTTCGCTGGAGGAAAGCCTGGGCTTCACTCTCTTACCTTTTCCCTTTAAGATACTATTGGAGATCTTTATTATTTTCTGTTCTCTTTTAGTTGTTCAAGCTTCCTGAGTGTCTTGGTCTGTTTAGGGTGCCATCAAAATACCACAGGCTGGGGGTTTAAATAACAGAAATTTCTTTCTCACAGTTCTGGAGGCTGCAAGGCACAGATCAAGGCCTGGAAGGGTTCAGTTTCTGATGAAGCCTCTTTTTCTGGCTTGTAGACAGCAACCTTCTCACTGCATCCTCACATGGCCTTTCCTCTTAGTGCACAGAGAGAGAGATGGAGCTCTTTCTTCTTATAGGGACACTAATCCTATCAGATTATACCTCATTTAACCTGAGTTACTTCTATTAAAGCCCACATCTCCAAACACAGTCACATTAGGGGATTAAGGATTCAACATACAAATTTAGGGGAGGCACAAACATATAGTCCATAACATTGAGGTTAATGCTGGGACTTTGGACCAAGTGTATGGCTCTCAGACCCAAAAGTGTCAAAAGTTATCTTCAGAGGACCTTTGTGCATAAGCAAAAAAATGGATTAATCTAATGATAAATTTAGAACTTCCTTGTGAGAATACTGGTTAACAATGTGTCCATCACGACTTCATCTCACTATCAAATGCTCTTAAAATGATTCACCTGTAATCAGACATCTCACCATCTTATTATCCTGACAGAAGAAATTATTTGGCCATTATGTTTGGAGATACAGTTTGTAAATGGCAGTTCTCTATCTTTTGTTCTTGGCCTTGCCCTCTCTCTTGAGCTGACAAGAACATCCACTGCAGGGTTTTTCAACCTATTGACATTTGGGGCTGGATAATTTTTTGTTGTGAGGGGCTATCCTTTGCGTTGTAGGATGTTTAGCGGAATCTTTGACCTCTACCCTCTAGATGCAGGTAGCACTCTCCCAGTTGTTGCTACAAAAAATGTCTGCAGACATTGCCAAATGCCCCTTTGAGGACAAAATTGAATGTGGTTGAGAACTGCTTAACCTAACCATCAGTTTCTTCATTTTATTCCCCTTTCTAGGGACTTGAGTACCCACTCAACTTACATTGAGCCAAACATAGTCTAATTCCCACTCTGTTTTTAACGTTGTTAGTACTCTAGGAAAAGTATAAATTTGTACCAGTCTTCTCCTAATGCCACAAGTGCATCCTGAGAGCCTCTGAGGCATCAGAGAGAAGGCACTCAGAGAGTTCTACAACCAATCACACAGCAATGCTGTGCACTCAGAGAAGTGACTTGTCTTTGAATATTTTCATTTATAAAATGAAAGGGATCTGATTAAGCTTTGTTAAGGTCCCTTGCAGCACTAATATTCTATGAAATATCCCAATTTCTGTGTAAAACATCAGCAGACATTAAAAACAATTATACTTCTGATTCACAGCCTGAATAATTTAGCCAGATCTGAGAGTCAAGTTTCCAGGATGCAAGAGCAATAAAAGACATAGCCCCTGCTCTTGTTTAAAAAATTTATTGGAGTATAGTTGATTTACAATGTGGTATTAGTTTCTGCTGTACAACAAAGTGAATCAGTTATGCGTATACATATATCAACTCTTTTTTTAGATTCTTTCTCCATATAGGTTATTACAGAGTATTGAGTAGAGTTCCCTGTGCTGTACAGTAGGTCCTTATTAGTTGTCTATTTTATATATAGTAGTGTGTATATGTCAATCCCAATCTCCCAATTTATCCCTCCCTCCCCCTTACCTTACCCTGGTAACTATAAGTTTGTTTTCTACATCTGTAACTCTATTTTTGTTTTGTAGATAAGTTCATTTGTACCTTTTTTTTAGATTCCACATATAAATGATATCATATGAAATTTGTCTTTGTCTGTCTGACTTACTTCACTTAGTATGACAATCTCTAGGTCCATCCATGTTGCTGCAAATGCCCCACTCTTTTAAGTAGGTTAGAGTATTGGTCAGGAGGTGCTTGGGTATTACAGATGGCAAAGTTCAGTAATACACAAACAGATGGACAAAGCAGAGAAGACTTCACAAAGGAGATGAAAATTAAGCGGTCTCAGAAAACTATTAATAAGAGAAAAGAGTGCTTTGAGTTACTTGCATTGACTCTCAACCCTGACTGTATATTAGAATCACCTGGGGAGTTATTTATCTCCCTACCCCCTCAGGCTTCACCCTAAATCAATTAAATCCAATCTCTAGAGATGAGACCTGGGCACTGGCCTTTTTTTTCCAAAGTTGCCTAGGTGATTCTAATCTACATGTAGTGTTAAGAATAACCACTAAGCTAGGCAGAGCAAGACGAGCAAGGCTCTCCTTATTTTAATAACAGTTAGCACCTGTGAGGTCCTTTCATTCTCTTGGCATTTAACTTGAAACACATATTAATTACTTACCAAAAGAAAATCCCAAAAAGCCTTTCCTTGGCCCTCGACCTTAAGTAGGAGCATGAACACATGGGCGATTTCTGTGTGCCTCTGCTGGTGAATGCTCACACCTGTTCCTCCCCGCCCACCCACACAGCAGTTGGAATAAAAGCTCCTGCAGTGTGCTCCCACAACAGCCTGCACATACATAAATTGCAGGCACTTATCAAGCTGCAGGGCAATGAACCTCTTTCTCTTTACTTTCCCCCAACAGACGGTATAATAGTAAGAACAGTGCCCAGCACATTTTGAGTAGCTGAAAGAATGAATGAACAAATAAAAGAAATAAATTCAGCCAAGGATACCAACACAGTTTTGATATCTTCTGCATACTGGAGATGTACTCACAAATTCTATGATCTAGATCTGTCCTGGATAGCCCGATGATAACTTCTTGGCCTCTTACGTCTTTACTGTCTATATTGAACTTTCTCTGTCTCCTATGTTCACTTATGGAGTGTGCATGGAATCCTCAACCTTCCCAGGTCCTCTAGAAACACCCTCTTACCTGACCAGGCTGCCAAGTTAGGTTGCATATCAAGCAGAGTCTCCAAGCTGCCACCCATGCCCCAGAAAAATAATTGATCTGGAGAATCTATGTAGAATGCACTGACAGTATACTTAATCCGTAGATAACGTACTTAAGTTTTCACTTTGAAACAGTTTGCTCCAATATACAGGTGGCTGCTATGCAGAATATAAAAACCAAGGTATTCCTGCTTATAATAGTTGTATGACTGCTTCATGTGCCCCATTCAGGCTTTTCTTTGCAAATATTCTACAACTTTCTACCTGGAAAAATAAGCCTTATCTTTCTCATGTCATCCAAATCATTCAATTTAGTAACTGACTCTGCCTAATCTTGTATTTTCTTTGGTCTAGTATATTATTCTTGTCTCCCCCCAAAATTATAAGTTCCTTGAAGACAGGGAGCCTTTCACTTCTCCGACACTCAGCATGGCAGCTAGAATGCAAACTCCGTGAAAAAAGGGACTGTCTGTTTTATTCACTGCAAGGTCTTCATAGGTTTCTTTTAGCACTATCTAAAATGTGACAGAGAGCAAACAAACATTTGCTGTATGACGATAGTAGCATGAGGATATAGTTACACAGTTCTCGTAGCCAATCATGGATAAACCTCAAATTTAGGCTAAGTACATACACCTTTGGGAAGGTTTTCCGGGTTTCTTTTCTGCGCTTTTTCTTAACAGCCCAGTATCTGGTTTTCCTGGAATAAAATCTGGCTACATAAACTCATCCCCTACATTAGGCTGGCCTTACCCTACGAAGTATCACTTTGAGTGAGAGATCACAGCTCCAAAAGACACTTTCTTCCTTGCAGCTCAGTGAGGTCCACCACACTGTTTCATTGGCTCAACTCAGTTTTGGAGAGAAAAAAATTTATATAGATGCATGTATAACTAACAGGCCTCTGCTTGATCTCACAAGATGTCTGCATTTTCAAAGAACAGTTCTAAGCCCAAAATGAAATTTAAGAGATGAGAAAACTAGTAGTAAAGAATTGTAAACTTAATGACATTTTGGGATAGGGATGCTTTTTATTGGGAACTATCTTCTATTATGAATGAGAATGTGATTGTTTTAGTCCTAGCTGGGTAATCAAAGGCAATCACTTTTTCTAAATTTCAAACTTCTTATTGAAAAAGTGAGGGTATTGAGCCACACCATCAGTTGTCAAATTTCCAGTCTTCCATTTCTCTTCCCTGGGATGAGATGATACAGGGACAGCTAAAAGAGACAAGGTTAACTACAAGGAGTCATTGAATGCATATGTGTTCCCAAAAAACTGAATGAATGACATCTCAAGAATGTATTTTAATGTATATAGATTCCATTATGATTAATTAAATACAAATTAATTTTAATAAAGCCCTACTAAATTTAGAGTATTTTCTATAAGGCATGTTCTCCCTCATAAGATGTAAACTATACAAGCAGACTCTCATATTCATCAATATTGGCAATCACTAGTCTAAAGAATCACTATAGATCCCTCCAGTTGTTTTAGGGAAGAAAGTAGAAGTTATTCTGCATATATAGGGTTTTATATAAGAATAAGGGGCTTAGTCAACTTTTAGAAGAGCTTGGAGAACAAAGGTCACTGAAGCCAAAGCCAATAATTCATAAGAGCTTGCCAGAAAGTCCCTTCAATCCACAAGAGCTTCCATGAAGCTCCCACCAATAATCTTAGTTTGCACCATTAATCAAAGTGGTTCTCAACAGCTCACCATAAAACTCCTGCATATTTCACATTTACTCACAGATCTAGCTGCAACAGCCTCCAGAGAATGGTAGCTTCGCCTTCATTTTGTCTTCTAAACCTTATGCAAGTGGCAAATGCTAAACTAAAACTATATATGAAAGGAGATCCTGGGAAATGTAGACTTTGGTTTTTCCTCTGCAATACAGAGGAGACCTTAGGAAGGTATGGTATTGATGCCAAGTTGACAATAGACAGTCTAGCAGAGACTACATCATTCTTCACCTCAGCATTCCTACACATGATTTACCCAATTTAACCTTCAAATAAGATATTAACATCATTTTGATCTGACATGGTGTAACTATACTCATTTTCTGCCCAAAAAGTAGACGTAAAGCCTTATGTGTCATTTTATCTTTCAGTAATGTCCTTCATTTTTAAGCTCAGACCAAATTTCTTTTGCTATCCTCTAACTTAAACCCTGAATAATATATTCACATATCTTTTATTAGAAATAGGAGATTCAGAAAGGAGAAGGGAAGAATTGGTCAATATGTAAAATACAAAAGAGCAAGGAAGAAAATATGCATAATTCCAAAGTTCTCATTTTTGCAACTTATCAGAGTTGCCAGGGTTGGCTTAATAATCTCCTTCTTATACCACACATTCCATGTTTCCTTTTTCCTCAATTGGTAATGAATCTTTACCTGGCAGGGTATTCCATGACCGTATGTCCCCAAATGGTGGTTTTGGAGGTACCTCTGAGGGCAGAAAAAGCAAATACAAATCTAAACTGTATATATTCTAGTGAAGATACACTGTTATTCTTTCTGTGGTAGAAGAGGTTCATTCTAATCACCTGTCTCCAAGTGACAGTCTCTTCTCCCAGAGAATGGTACCATATAAGGATTTCACTGTTGGTCTTTTCTATAGGCAGTTTTGACACTCAGCTCTGTGGTAGCCAGATCAGCCTTAATGAATAAAGGTCCATGTTGTTGAGCTCATGCATAACCCCCATCCCCCGCCACCATCGGGACCCAGATTTTGTTTATGAAACCAATGAGCAATGACTGGGGTATCTGAGGAAAGAGGCTAAATAACATAAGCAGCACAGGTCTTCATATCCACTTAACCTGTGAAAACCCCTTCAGCAGTAGTTACTCTTTGTTATGCATTTAACTGGACATAAATATCTCCATATTCTCTATATATTCTGTTAGGCCCTTCTACAAACTTCTCCAATAGACTGTTATTACCAGTGTTCTAATCGTGTTCCTACTACATCCATGACCATCTAGCCTAATCATCCCTGAATAAATGTGTACCCCTGGTCATCTTTCCTCCAAGAAAACTGAAAAAAGATGTGCGTTATTCTAAGTTCTGTCCACTTAGATGAATTTCTCTTCAGCACTATCCTCAAACGCTCTCCTGAGAGGAGCCATTGTACTCAGTCATCCACTTTTTGGGTGATTCTACCATATTGTACAGAATTATCTTTAAAACAAGTTCATTGTTTTTCTTCCTTAGTCTTCTGGTAAGAGAGAACTTCCCACGGAGCCATACATGATGATTGAGGAAGAGGTATCATTGTAGCAAGAATAATAAGTGTCATGGAAATCTATACATGTGCTTAAAATTGGCAATGACACATTGAAGTTCCTGCCGTTAACTGGTAGAATCTATTTTCCCATCTCTTTAATCTGGGCGGTCCTTGTTATCAAATAGAATGTGGCAGAAGTAACTTGACCTTCTGAACATTGGCCTCAAGAATCCTCACTGTTGGGAGGAGAGAAGATGGCAGAAGAGTAAGACGCGGAGATCACCTTCCTTCCCACAGATACAGTAGAAATACATCTACACGTGGAACTGCTCCCAGAGAACACCCACTGAACGCTGGCAGAAAACGTCAGACCTCCCAAAAGGCAAGAAACTCCCCACATACTTGAGTAGGGCAAAAGAAAAAAGAAATAACAGAGACAAAAGAATAGGGACAGCACCTGCACCAGTGGGAGGGAGCCGTGAAGGAGGAAAGGTTTCCACACACTAGGAAGCCCCTTCGTGGGCAGAGACTGCGGGTGGCAGAGGGGGGAAGCTTCGGAGCCACGGAGGAGAGCGTAGCCACAGGGGTGCGGAGGGCAAAGCGGAGAGATTCCCGCACGGAGGATCGGCGCCGAGCAGCACTCACCAGCCCAAGAGGCTTGTCTGATCACCTGCCAGGGCAGGTGGGGCTGGGAGCTGAGGCTCGGGCTTTGGTCGGATCGCAGGGAGAGGACTGGGGTTGACGGCGTGAACACAGCCTGAAGGGGTCAGTGCACCACAGCTAGCCAGGAGGGAGTCCGGGAAAAAGTCTGCAGCTGCCCAAGAGGCAAGAGACATTTTCTTCCCTCTTTGTTTCACGGCGCGCGAGGAGAGGGGATTCAGAGCGCCGCTTAAAGGAGCTCCAGAGACGGGCGCGAGCCATGGCTATCAGCACGGATCCCACAGCAACAGGGGCACAGAGGAAAAAACGGAGAGATTCCCACACAGAGGACTGGTGCCGAGCAGCACTCACCAGCCCGAGAGGCTTGTCTTCTCCCCCGCCGGGGCGGGCGGGGCTGGGAGCTGAGGCTTGGGCTTCGGTTGGTCGGATTGCAGGGAGAGGACTGGGGTTGGCTGCGTGAACACAGCCTGAAGGGGTTACTGCACCACAGCTGGCTGGGAGGGAGACCGGGAAAAAGTCTGCAGCTGCCAAAGAGGCAACAGACTTTTTCTTGCCTCTTTGTTTCGCGGCGCGCAAGGAGAGGGGATTCAGAGTGCCGCCTAAACGAACTCCAGAGACGGGCGTGAGCCATGGCGATCAGCGCGGGCCCCAGAGGCGGGCGTGAGATGCTAAGGCTGCTGCTGCTGCCACCAAAAAGCCTGTGTGCGAGCACAGGTCACTCTCCACAACGCCCCTCCTGGGAGCCGGTGCAGCCCGCCACTGCCAGGGTCCCGTGATCCGGGGACAACTTTCCGGGAGAACGCACTGCGCGCCTCAGGCTGGTGCAACGTCACGCCAGCCTCTGCCGCCACAGGCTCGCCCCGCCTCCTCCATACCCCTCCCTCCCCCCGGCCTCAGTGAGCCAGAGCCCCCGAAGCAGCTGCTCCTTTAACCCCGTTCTGTCTGGGCGGGGAACAGACGCCCTCAGGCGACCTACACGCAGAGGCGGGTCCAAATCCAAAGCTGAACCCCGGGAGCTGTGCGAACAAAGAAAAGAAAGGGATATCTCTCCCAGCAGCCTCAGAAGCAGCGGATTAAAACTCCACAAACAACTTGATGTGCCTGCATCTGTTGAATAACTGAATAGACAACAAATCATCCCAAATTCAGGAGGTGGACTTTGGGAGAAGGATATATTAATTTTTCCCCTTTTCCTTTTTCTGTGAGTGTATATGTATATGCTTCTGGGTGAGATTTTGTCTGTATAGCTTTGCTTTATAATAGCTTTATTTTACTTCACTATATTATAGCCCCTTTCTTTCTTTCTTTCTTTCTTTCTTTCTTTCTTTCTTTCTTTCTTTCTTTCTTTCTTTCTATTTTTTCTCCCTTTTACTCTGAGCCGTGTGGATGAAAGGCTCTTGGTGCTCCAGCCAGGCATCAGGGCCATGCCTCTGAGTTGGGAGAGCCAACTTCAGGACACTGGCCCACAAGAGACCTCCCAGCTCCACATAATACCAAACGGCAAAAATCTCTCAGAGATCTCCATCTCAACATCAAGACCCAGCTTCACTCAACGACCAGCAAGCTACAGTGCTGGACACCCTATGCCAAACAACTAGCAAGACAGGAACACAGCCTCATCCATTAGCAGAGAGGCTGCCTAAAATCATAATAAGGCCACAGACACCCCAAAATACACCACCAGACGTTGACGTGCCCACCAGAAAGACAAGATCCAGCCTCATCCACCAGAACTCAGGCACTAGTTCCCTCCACCAGGAAGCCTACACAACCCACTGAACCAACCTTAGCCACTGGGGACAGACACCAAAAACAACAGGAACTACGAACCTGCAGCCTGTGAAAAGGAGACCCCAAACACAGTAAGATAAGCAAAATGAGACGACAGAAAAACACACAGCAGATGAAGGAGCAGGGTCAAAACACACCAGACCTAACAAATGAAGAGGAAATAGGTAGTCTACCTGAAAAAGAATTCAGAATAATGATAGTAAGGATGATCCAAAATCTTGGAAATAGAATAGACAAAATGCAAGAAACATTTAACAAGGACGTAGAAGAACTAAAGAGGAACCAAGCAACGATGAAAAACACAATAAATGACATTAAAAATACTCTAGATGGGATCAATAGCAGAATAACTGAGGCAGAAGAAAGGATAAGTGACCTGGAAGATAAAATGGTGGAAATAACTACTGCAGAGGAGGATAAAGAAAAAAGAATGAAAAGAACTGAGGACAGTCTCAGAGACTTCTGGGACAACATTAAACACACCAACATTCGAATTATAGGGGTCCCAGAAGAAGAAGAGAAAAAGAAAGGGACTGAGAAAATATTTGAAGAGATTATAGTTGAAAACTTCCCTAATACGGGAAAGGAAATAGTTAATCAAGTCCTGGAAGCACAGAGAGTCCCATACAGGATAAACCCAAGGAGAAACACGCCAAGACACATATTAATCAAACTGTCAAAAATTAAATACAAAGAAAACATATTAAAAGCAGCAAGGGAAAAACAACAAATAACACACAAGGGAATCCCCATAAGGTTAACATCTGATCTTTCAGCAGAAACTCTGCAAGCCAGAAGGGAGTGGCAGGATATAATTAAAGTGATGAAGGAGAAAAACCTACAGCCAAGATTACTCTACCCAGCAAGGATCTCATTCAGATTTGATGGAGAAATTAAAACCTTTACAGACAAGCAAAAGCTGAGAGAGTTCAGCACCACCAAACCAGCTTTACAACAAATGCTAAAGGAACTTCTCTAGGCAAGAAACACAAGAGAAGGAAAACACCTACAATAACAAACCCAAAACATTTAAGAAAATGGGAATAGGAACATACCTATCGATAATTACCTTGAATGTAAATGGATTAAATGCTCCCACCAAAAGACACAGACTGGCTGAATGGATACAAAAACAAGACCCATATATATGCTGCCTACAAGAGACCCACTTCAGACCTAGGGACACATACAGACTGAAAGTGAGGGGATGGAAAAAGATATTCCATGCAAATGGAAATCAAAAGAAAGCTGGAGTAGCAATTCTCATATCAGGCAAAATAGACTTTAAAATAAAGAATATTACAAGAGACAAAGAAGACACTATATAATGATCAAGGGATCGATCCAAGAGGAAGGTATAACAATTGTAAATATTTATGCACCCAACATAGGAGCACCTCAATACATAAGGCAAATACTAACAGCCATAAAAGGGGAAATCGACAGCAACACAATCATAGTAGGGGACTTTAACACCCCACTTTCACCAATGGACAGATCATCCAAAATGAAAATAAATAAGGAAACACAAGCTTTAAATGATACATTAAACAAGATGGACTTAATTGATATTTATAGGACATTCCACCCAAAAACAACAGAATACACATTTTTCTCAAGTGCTCATGCAACATTCTCCAGGATAGATCATATCTTGGGTCACAAATCAAGCCTTGTAAATTTAAGAAAATTGAAATCGTATCAAGTATCTTTTCCGACCACAACGCTCTGAGACTAGATATCAATTACAGGAAAAGATCTGTAAAAAATACAAACACATGGAGGCTACACAATACACTACTTAATAACGAAGTGATCACTGAAGAAATCAAAGGGGAAATCAAAAAATACCTAGAAACAAATGACAATGGAGATACGACGACCCAAAACCTATGGGATGCAGCAAAAGCAGTGCTAAGAGGGAAGTTTATAGCAATATGAGCCTACCTCAAGAAACAGGAAACATCTCGAATAAACAACCTAACTTTGCACCTAAAGCAATTAGAGAAAGAAGAACAAAAAAACCCCAAAGCCAGCAGAAGGAAAGAAATTATAAAGATCAGGTCAGAAATAAATGAAAAAGAAATGAAGGAAACAATAGCAAAAATCAATGAAACTAAAAGCTGGTTCTTTGAGAAGATAAACAAAATTGATAAACCATTAGCCAGACTCATCAAGAGAAAAAGGGAGAAGACTCAAATCAATAGAATTAGAAATGAAAAAGGAGAAGTAACCACTGACACTGCAGAAATACAAAAGGTCATGAGAGATTACTACAAGCAACTCTATGCCAATAAAATGGACAACCTGGAAGAAATGGACAGATTCTTAGAAATGCACAAACTGCCGAGACTAAACCAGGAAGAAATAGAAAATATGAACAGACCAATCACAAGCACTGAAATTGAAACTGTGATTAAAAACCTTCCAACAAAAAAAAAAACCTTCCAACAAACAAAAGCCCAGGACCAGAAGGCTTCACAGGCGAATTCTATCAAACATTTAGAGAAGAGCTAACACCTATCCTTCTCAAACTCTTCCAAAATATTGCAGAGGGAGGAACACTCCCTAACTCATTCTACGAGGCCACCATCACCCTGATACCAAAACCAGACAAAGATGTCACAAAGAAAGAAAACTACAGGCCAATATCACTGATGAACATAGATGCAAAAATCCTCAACAAAATACTAGCAAACAGAATCCAACAGCACATTAAAAGGATCATACACCATGATCAAGTGGGGTTTATCCCAGGAATGCAAGGATTCTTCAATATACACAAATTAATCAACGTGGTACACCATATTAACAAACTGAAGGAGAAAAACCATATGATCATCTCAATAGATGCAGAGAAAGCTTTCGACAAAATTCAACACCTATTTATGATAAAAGCCCTGCAGAAAGTAGGCATAGAGGGAACTTTCCTCAACATAATAAAGGCCATGTATGACAAACCCACAGCCAACATTGTCCTCAATGGTGAAAAACTGAAACCATTTCCACTAAGATCAGGAACAAGACAAGGTTGCCCACTCTCACCACTATCATTCAACATAGTTTTGGAAGTGTTAGCCACAGCAATCAGAGAAGACAAAGAAATAAAAGGAATCCAAATCGGAAAAGAAGAAGTAAAGCTGTCACTGTTTGCAGATGACATGATACTATACATAGAGAATCCTAAAGAGGCTACCAGAAAACTCCTAGAGCTAGTCAATGAATCTGGTAAAGTAGCAGGATACAAAATTAATGCACAGAAATCTCTTGCATTCCTCTACACTAATGATGAAAAATCTGAAAGTGAAATTGAGAAAACACTCCCGTTTACCATTGCAACAAAAAGAATAAAATATCTAGGAATAAACCTACCTAAGGAGACAAAAGACCTGTATGCAGAAAATTATAAGACACTGATGAAAGAAATTAAAGATGATACAAATAGATGGAGAGATATACCATGTTCTTGGATTGGAAGAATCAACATTGTGAAAATGACTCTACTACCCAAAGCAGTCTACAGATTCAATGCAATCCCTATCAAACTACCACTGGCATTTTTCACAGAACTAGAACAAAAAATTTCACAATTTGTATGGAAACACAAAAGACCCCGAATAGCCAAAGCAATCTTGAGAACGAAAAATGGAGCTGGGGAAATCAGGCTCCCTGACTTCAGACTATATTACAAAGCTACAGTAATCAAGACAGTTTGGTACTGGCACGAAAACAGAAATATAGATCAATGGAACAGGATAGAAGCCCAGAGATAAACCCACGCACATATGGTCACCTTATCTTTGATAACGGAGGCAAGCATATACAGTGGAGAAAAGACAGCCTCTTCAATAAGTGGTGCTGGGAAAATTGGACAGATACATGCAAAAGTATGAAATTAGAACATTCCCTGACACCATGCACAAAAATAAACTCAAAATGGATTAAAGACCTAAGTGTAAGGCCAGACACTATCAAACTCTTAGAGGAAAACATAGGCAGAACACTCTATGACATACATCACAGCAAGATTCTTTTTGACCCAGCTCCCAGAGAAATGGAAATAAGAACACAAATAAACAAATGGGACCTAATGAAACTTAAAAGCTTTTGCACAGCAAAGGAAACCATAAACAAGACCAAAAGACAACCCTCAGAATGGGAGAAAATATTTGCAAATGAAGCAACTGACAAAGGATTAATCTCCAAGATTTACAAGCAGCTCATGCAGCTCAATATCAGAAAAACGAACAACCCAATCCAAAAATGGGCAGAAGACCTAAATAGACATTTCTCCAAAGAAGATATACAGATTGCCAACAGACACATGAAAGAATGCTCAACATCCTTAATCATTAGAGAAATGCAAATCAAAACTACAATGAGATATCATCTCACACCAGTCAGAATGGCCATCATCAAAAAATCTAGAAACAATAAATGCTGGAGAGGGTGTGGAGGAAAGGGAACCCTCTTGCACTGTTGGTGGGAATGTAAATTGATACAGCCACTATGGAGAACTGTATGGAGGTTCCTTAAAAAACTACAAATAGAACTACCATACGACCCAGCAATCCCAATACTGGGCATATACCCTGAGAAAACCATAGTTCAAAAAGAGTCATGTACCAAAATGTTCATTGCAGCTCTATTTACAATAGCCAGGACATGGAAGCAACCTAAATGTCCATCGACAGATGAATGGATAAAGAAGATGTGGCACATAGATACAATGGAATATTACTTAGCCATAAAAAGAAATGAAATGGAGGTATGTGTAATGAGGTGGATGGAGTTAGAGTCTGTCATACAGAGTGAAGTAAGTCAGAAAGAGAAAAACAAATACAGTATGCTAACACATATATACGGAATCTAAGGAGAAAAAAAAAGGCCATGGAGAACTTAGTGGCAAGACGGAAATAAAGACACAGACCTACTAGAGAATGGACTTGAGGATATGGGGAGGGGGTCGGGTGAGATGTGACAGGGTGAGAGAGTGTCATGGACATATATACACTACCAAATGTAAAATAGATAGCTAGTGGGAAGCAGCCGCATAGCACAGGGAGATCAGCTTGGTGCTCTGCGACCACCTAGAGGGGTGGGATGGGGAGGGTGGGAGGGAGGGAGATGCAAGAGTGAAGAGATATGGGAACATATTGTATATGTATAACTGATTCACTTTGTTATAAAGCAGAAGCTAACACACCATTGTAAGGCAATTATACTTCAATAAAGATGTTTAAAAAAAAAAAAAAAAGAATCCTCACTGTTCCTATTCTTGCATTTCTTGGAATTCTGCAACGTCTTTGTGAAAAATCCTGGGCTAGCCTTCTGAACGTTGAGAGATACATAGTCCAGTCATTTTCATTGCCACCACTGATAGCCTGTCAACAGCCACACATGTAAATGAGGCCATCCTAGATCCTTCAGCAATCAGCTGATCTGCCACGTAACAGCAGACACATGAGAAAACCCAGCAGAGATCAGCGAAACTGGCCCAGACCAGAAGAATGACCTAACTGACCCTTACATTGTGAGAATTATAAGATAAATGGTTGTATTTTAAGTTATTAAATTTTGGGGTGCTTGCTATGCAGCAAAAGTTAGCTGATATAGAGTCTTAGTCATGTGCTCATACACTTCAATTATGTATTCAGATCCTGATCAAGCCCAAGCTTGTATATCCCATTTCCATGGAGTGATAGAATGCTGCCAAGTATGCCCAGATTCATGAATTTGAGAATCACCTGTTACAGGTGGATATTTCATAACAACTTGGTGTCCCAGAGTAAATGTTCATCTTTACCAGGGCCCTGTAGAAAGCAGAAGGTGCTTTTCAAAAGAACCATAGTTTTGTGCAAGAAACAGCATAGCTTTGCCCCCAAATCCTAAGAATCGGTGCTATGATTTTTCTGTTGGAATTATGAAGCATTCATTCCCTATCTTCTAAAGACACTTTGAGGGGCTTCCCTGGTGGCACAGTGGTTGAGAGTCTGCCTGCCAATGCGGGGGACACGGGTTCGAGCCCTGGTCTGGGAAGATCCCATGTGCCGCGGAGCAACTAGGCCCATGAGCCACAATTACTGAGCCTGCGCATCTGGAGCCTGTGCTCCGCAACGGGAGAGGCCGCGATAATGAGAGGCCCGCGCACCGCGATGAAGAGTGGCCCCCGGTTGCCCCAACTAGAGAAGGCCCTCGCACAGAAACGAAGACCCAGCACAGCCATAAATAAATAAATAAATTTAAAAAAAAATAAAATAAAAAAAAATAAAGACACTTTGAGCACCATGAAATCTGCTTGGTCTGAAACCTCAAGAAGCAGAGTACCTTATAATTTCTACAGAATTTACTTGGGCCCAACTCAAAACTGGCAACAGATAAATGGGTCAGGTTAGCATGTCCCCATATAGATAAGTTGTTTCTGGAATTCAAAGAGGCCCACAAATGCTGTGGCCTTTCTTAGAGGTAGTAGGTACAAGATGCAACAATTTGTTCCTCACCTTTGCAAGGAAATCTCAGTGCTCCCCAGACAACTAAAAACTTCCTCAAGGTGGGAAATACCTGGGTTTTTACTGAGCTTTTTTTTCACCTTCTGACTTTCATATGACTTACCAAGGCATCTAGTTTATTTGCAACATCATGATCATCATTTCCAAGCAACATAATGTCATTGGTGTTATGCATTAGCATCATGTCCTTTGTAATATTGAGACAGTCAAGATCCCTATATGCTAAATTGTGGTAGAGTCTGAAGTAAGATAGTGAATGTATACTGACTTCTATCCACACCAACTAAAAGCACACTGTTTATAGGATTTTATTTTTTTTGCTAACAGAAATAGAAGAGAAAAATAATTACCAGAGCAGTAGCTGGATAGCAGACTTCAGGAGTTTAGTTGGTTTGTTCAATTAAAAACTAAACAAAAACAAAGCAACTCGAAAACTATATCTGAAATAGCATCTACATTTGGAGCTGACACCTGATTAAGTTCGCAAAAGTTCAGGTTTATTCTCCAAATTCCATCTGTATTTAGGAGAGGCCAGGTACACGTATTCCAATCTTTGATCATACCACTAATCTCTGTAATTTCCCCTAGTATGTTGTATTGGTTATGATTTTTTATTTTGGTGGAGATAAGCTATCAGTTGGTTCTTCTTATCACTGTAGCTATCTTTCCACAGGTCAGGAAGGATGTGGAGGATTTTGCCACTTCTTAAGTGTCTTTATTAAAACCACTCATTCAGGAACTAAGAAATAACTACTGGAATTTTGTGTATCACAAAACTTTGTTTGAGATGGAACTTAGGCTAAAGCTCCATTCATCACTTGAACTTTATAAATTTCTATTCTACATTTGTAGAATAATGGACATTTTGAATCCTCTAGAATTAAGCATCAATTTGGATGTCAAATGATTACTCAGAATTCTAGGTATAGAATACCTAGTGACTCTGATGCAGAGTCACTCTTACGAATAACCTCAAGTCAGTCTGAGGAAGAACAGGAGGAAGATACATGATGTACATGTTGACAGTGGAGTAAAGTCCTCCTTTAATGTGGTCACAACTTTTCCTCTACTTAAGAATCTTGAGAGACTTCCCTTGTGGCGCAGTGGTTAAGAATCCATCTGTCAATGCAAGGGACACGGGTTCAAACCTTGGTCCGGGAAGATCTCACATGCCACGGAACAACTAACCCCATGTGCCACAACTACTGAGCCCACGTGCCACAACTACTGAAGCCCGTGCTCAGCAACAAGAGAAGCTGCCACAATGAGAAGCCCATGCACTGCAACAAAGAGTAGCCCCTGTTCGCCACAACTAGAGAAAGCCCACCCACAGCAATGAAGACCCAACACAACCAAAAATAAATAAAAAATAAATAAATTTATATAAAAAAAAATCTTGGATCTGTGAAATTAAGTCTGAGGACTGGGTCAGAAGCCATGACTTTCTATTGTGATTACTCCAATTTAACATTAAACTCTTTACTCCCTGGCCTAACACATATAATCTCATCCTACACATAAACCACTATAAGTTGACAAAATATTATAATTATTTTTGGGTGTATGGTTCTTGCTTCTCAATCATAAGTTATGTTTTATTCCTATCTTCCTGGCTTTTACCAGGACTTAAGTCTAATTATGAGTCTGGAAGCAAAGAAAGGTAGCTTATGGGTCTAAAAGAGAATCCATATTTCTTGCAAGGTGAATGCCTGAGTTGAAACCACTACAGGGTGGTAAGGCATCAAAACAGATGGTGCTGCTTCTGCTGGCACAGGAGGCCTGGTAAGTTTGGGATTTTCAAGGTACTTACATTCTTCGAAATCTGCCCAAATGTCTCCCTATGATTTTCAAGGTTCCACTCCTTTTTGGTTAATGCTCTAACTTTAATATAAGAGAACTAGTAGGCCTGTACATTCACTTTGAATTTCAGTTTACCCACCTTTGGGATTATACTTTTCTTTGGGTTTTTTAAATATTGGCCAGTGGATACAAGAAAAAAGGATTTTCTTCAAGATACTAATTAAAGTCATAGTGTCTGGTATTATTTCATTCCTTGAATAACTAATTTAAAACGCTCGCTTTCTTTTTTTAAGTTTTACATTGCTCTCAGAAATAGCTAGCCCCACTCCACATTCCTTGTACTCTTTCCACTGTAAAGTTTTATTACTACTACTACTATTGGTACTTTGCCTCCCAAAATCTTGCCTACTATAGATATACAAAGTCCAGAAAATTAGAGGTGATAATGTAAATAACTGTTTTGTTACTGCATACCATGGACTATCAGAGACCCATTTTGTACTGGCAGTGAAGTTATTACTGTCTTCAATCATAATTCTATTAGAGAATCAATTCGAAATTTCATCCTTAAAGTTCCATTGTCTCACAACCATTTGCAGGGTGAAAAATTAAAACCCTCTATTAGTTAGAGTTCGGTCAAGAAATAGAAACCCCTGTATTCCAAATGTAAAGAGCTTAAGTCAGGAAATAGGGGCTTCACTATTATAATAACTTGAAATCACAGGCTGGGGAAGCAGACACTAAAGATTTTACATCAAAGCAGAGAGTTTCAGGAGCTCTCTGGAAAGCTGTTTCAATTCTCAAAAATCCCTGAGAAGTTTGTACCAAATCTCTCAGTTCTCATAGGTGAACCAAGTGGCTCTCACCAAGAAGTTACTGTGAATCACTCATCTGCCCATGAATTTGGCTGAAACTATCTCCAAAGGATAGTGACTTCTTATTCTTTTCCTGTTTCCAAATAATATGCAAATGTCTCTCACTGATAAACTCTAACTTGAAACCATAGAGAGAAGGGATTCTGGGAAAAGGAGTCTTTCACTTCCTCTCTATAATGCAGAGGATACCATAGAAGGGAGTAGTAGTCATAACAAGTTTGCTGCAGATATAGTCCAGCATAATGATCTATCACTTTCATGTGATATACCTTTAAATCTTGAGTTAGAAAATGAATCCTTATATCCTATAATTTCCACGGATGCTACCTCATCTGCCTAAACCTTACAGAGGCATCCCCACTAAAAATGGGAATTTTTCTCACAACTCACCCTGGCTACTTTCCTTTCCAGTCCAGCAGGGAAAAAAAAAAGTATCTCTCTTTTTTCTTAAAAAAGAGAGATTCTTTAAAAAAAAAAAAAAAAGTGCTTCAATCATCCCAGGTGTTGGTGATGTTAATATTTCTATGAGTTTTTATTACTAACTTCAAACTGTAAACACACCCAGAGGTTGAAAACAGAAGCTAATTTTGGAACATGGTCAAATCACATGAGCACCTAGATTCAATTCAACTAGAGTTAAGATCTTATTTTATTTAAATAAAGTTAACATAGCATGGGATATATGCTAAAAGATTAGACTTTTACAAATTAGATTTTCCAGCCAAGGTGTTCCAAGAGTTACAATGAAATGAATTGTCTTGATTCAGAACTTGCTAATAGATACCTCCTAATCTATCCAACTTTACTTTGAGATGTCCTTTAATTTTCCTTTTCCGGAGACAATATTTATCAGAGCATGTAAATAAGCCAGAGAAGAAGATTTTCACTTTAGAAACAGCAGAAGACAAGAGGACTAAGAGAAGACTGTTCACTTTTTTAAAAATATTTTGTTTCAAAAACATATATATATATATATATATATATATATATATATATAGCCTATTGAAGACAACAAAATAAACATAAACAACAGAAGAGATTTAGGTTTGGGTTTGGCAAATGTTTTTCTTCTCTGTACCAATTCCAGTTAGTCAGTAGTGGTGGCTAAGAAAGCTACATTGAGAAGGATTCTGAGGCTAAGGCTTAGCTCAGGAAAAAGAAGAAAAAAGAAAAAAATAGGGCCACGATCAATTAGTAATGTCAGCCCATAGGCCCAGGAGAAGAGATGGTGACACTATATAGTTGCCATCTTTTGATTAATGTCATTAAAACCTTGCTAACCAATTATACTAACATACCTTATTTGGTCATACAACCTTCCCTAAATTAAGATTTTTGTATCATCCTCAAAAATCACCAGGGAAGAAAGCAGTCCAGGTATTATTATTTACATTTTTACAAAGATGAACCCTGAAGCTTAGAAATCTTCAAATGTTGTTGAAGTGTGGATGACTTCGAATCATTACATCTAACAAACTAGTAAGTGGCAGAAGCCACACTAGAACACATTTCTCTGTGTCATGTAGCCAAAGGTTTTTCAACACAGTCCACATAGTATGAGAATAAGTGGTCTACCTCTTATTGGAAGCAGAGGGAAAGTGTGAATGTAGCTCTTTAAGGTGTTATAACTAGTTCTCCATAGGCTAAGTTTGATAAATAAGACTGCATTTAGCATTACAAAGAAGACATTAGAGTATCATTGAGCCATTTCTTATGCCTACCCTTTAAGGCTAATGCAATGTTTCATGAAGACACACCTAACTAAAGTCTGAATGTGTAACTAGGTGACTAAGGGCCTTAGCTAGCTAAGGAGAAGAAGGGATTAATGAGGTGAAAGAGAAATAACCATGCTGACCTAATTCACAGGGATGCAATTACCCAATTAACCATTGTAAAGTACTTTGAAAGCAACGTATGGTATAAATGCTAAGTAATATTATTACCAAAGCTAATTTCATGTTGCTATCCCATGTATTCATCAGACATATCTTGCCCTGCCAGCCCACTCCTGTGAGACAGCATGTTAAAAACTCCAAAATAGTCACTATATCCACTTTCCCACACCTACTCTTATTCTCCTTGAATTCACATTCTCATTTTTTCTCACAGCCATGACTTCACACCAAACTCAATCATGAAAGAATCTTGGGTTCAGTTATTGGCACTCAACAAAATGTCATTAAACTACAATAGTTTCTCTCTTTCTTTATGATCAGCTTTCTTTTGTGGTTGTCTTACCTGAGCACAGTTGCCATGCCGTATGCCAAAGGCTACTCAAGAAATGCTAATAATACACTAACACCTCATAATTTGTCTAGTCCTTTTATTTCTACAAAGCATTCTCCAAGCTGTTCTGTCATAAAAACTGTGAGCAAGACAGGGCAGGGCTGATCACTGTGGACAGTTGAGTCAACCAACACATTAAGAGTTTAGGTGACTCCATCAAGTTCCTATTAATATGGGGATGGGGGATGGTTAAAATACTCAATTCCACAGTTACAGCAAATTAGCACAGTGCTGGATACATCATAGGTCCTCAATAACATCTGCTGAAATAATGCATGAATGAACAAAATAATGAAGAAATACAAGTGTGTATTGAACTTTCAGCCCAGTGCTCTTTTCACTTGTCACACTGATACCATAAGGACAAAGTTCTAGGAGTTGGGGTTTTGCCTAGAGAAAGAGTGCCAGGGTGAAGTGAGTTCTGCTCCCACTTCTCCAATAATCTTCTGAGTTGGGTAGGAGAAGGTGCCAACAGCAAGCTCTGTTCCTTTGAGATTAATGCCCTATATCTACAATCCTTCTGAGAAGGAGAATGGGGTTAGAAACTGACCATTTTTATCAAAGATCATTTATTGAGGGCCAATTATAATAACTACTACATTTGAAACTGCTTTCCCATCCATTAGTCCATTTGATTCTTCAAATAATGCTATGGAAGATATGTCACCATTACCTACATTTTGCAAATGAGTAAAATGCGCTAAAGGGAGGTTAGGTAATTTGCTCAGAGTTACCTAGCACATAAACAGATATGACCTGCAAACAGAACCTACCAATTTCAAAATTAGTATTCCTTCTACTACATTGCATTGTCTTCCAAAATAGGAGACTCATCTTTAGGACGAACAAGGGGAGCAATTTATGTCCATAGAGACAAGACTGAGGAATGACAGGATCCTATTTGGAACTGCCAACCCAAAGGAATTAATTTTCCAGAAGCTTTCAATAAGAATTTGCTCATTCACTCTTTCCTGCAATTGTAAGTGCTTAACTCTTTACTCTTGGGCTTGGAAGATGCTACAATATGATGATGAATGGGAATGAATGACTTCTAAAACTATTTACCTAATGTCTTCCTGCTTTCATAAATTCATCTGTTTCCATGGATGTTTTTTTTACATGAGACAAGGTGGGCCTCACCCTTCCAACTGCAAGTCAGAGGCATTGGAACAACATAATATATCCTTGCTGTAGAGTGGTTACTAGTTTTAATTTTTGCCACTTTTTTTGTTGTTGGTTGGTTTGAGTTTTGTTCTATTCTGCTGTTTAGTTTTCTAAAGGAGATCCTGCTGATCAGGCAGGCCTAATAAGTCTTTTCATTTGTAATTCAAAGAAGCTCCAACAACTGTTAAAGATCAGATTAAGGATGTTAGGCCCTTCCTTCCACTCCTCCCTCAAGCTTACTGTCCATTTAGGTTACAGAGAAAGTCATTTGGAAGGGGGAAGAAAGAATTCAGGTTTGAGAATCATCATTAGAAAAGAGACTAAGGATTGGCTACTAACCCACGGAAATAACTGGAAGCAAATAGACTTACCACAGAAAACTGTGACTATGTAAGAGTTAAAACAACACTTGAGCCCCCAAACCAGCACCAGCAGAAAATAGGTGACAAATGGTGGACAGCCCTCAAGGAGGACAAACTCCCCGACACCAACTTCCAATGTGTCCATAGGGAAAATGTTCAAAGAGTGTCCATGAAAAACAGTGCACAAAGGAATTTCTCCCAGAGTTATAATCAAGGTCTCATCCAGAACTTCCTCAACTCCTCCCATAAAGAACCTTTACAAGGGTCACCCAGCAGGATTTCATAATTGTTGAGGAACTTTGCTGATGAGAGTTTTTATAGCTGTTATCCTGTCCCTACTTTACAATGTAAACTGGGAGTGGGAAGGTGGGGTGGGGAGTTGTGGGGGTAGGGATGGGAGGGCAGAAAACTTGTCCTTAGAGTTCACAGGTCACCAGACCATAGGGAGTCACACAGGGACTATCCTCATGGATAGGACATGCATCACCCAGAGTGCCTGAACATTGAGCTGGATGCACAGAATAGATGGGTCTTTGGGTTGTCTTCCATGGGGCAAGGACAAGTGTTCTATGGAGGAGTGAAGGGATATTTGATGCCCAGAGGAGTGAGCCGGTTGAGAGACTACTACTATTGTACTTATTCTTTTCTTTCTGTGCTCACAGTGAGACTACATATTCCAGCCACTCTTGAAATCACACAGGGCCATGTTCCGAGCTCTGGTCAATAGAACAGAGTGATGTGCACCATGGCCTGACCAGGCCTATCTTGTGTCTCTTTTCCCCATCCACCAGCTATAAGTGAATGACTCTAGAGCAAAAGGATGGCAAAAACACCAGATGAAAGGAATCTGGGTCCTGAAATCATCACATGGAAGACAGCCCACCAAACACTATGGTGAGAAGTCATTAACTTCTATTGTGTTATGCCACTAAGATTTTAAGGTGTTATTGTTTCGGAAGTTTGTGTCACCTAATGATACACAACTGTATTTTGAATTCTGGGGAAAGGGTTTGAATCTCATTCCTCTCTGTGTTTCCTGCATCTCCTAACACAGCTCCTGATATACTTCTACATAGAGTAGGAGATGAAAAACATTTTTTTCAATAAATATACAAACAAATGAGTGAAGACAGCTACATCAGAATGTAGAAAGATAGAATTAGAAGTCCCCCAATCAAATCAAATAGGGAAGATTCCTTAGTTGTTTCATCTGGTAAAGAAAGATAGTACCTACTTTATAGGGATGAAAATAAAATTATATAATAGATGCAAAGTAGCACAATACTTAGAACAAAATGAGCATTTAATAATTAGTAGGCTATTTTATTATTAACTGTGAATTCTACACAGAGTGGTTTCTTGGTTACAACAAACCCTATCGCTGAGAACAGAGAGGAAGTAATTTTCTCAAAATTAAAACCTGTATCCAATCATGTTGTGTAACTCAAAGCCTCAAGCACAATCTTACACACAGAGTTGCAGGTAAGGTTGAATTGCATTCTGTGGAAAAGGAAGGGAAGGCGAAAATTTATTTGAATTATATTAAGGAGAAACACAAATGTAAGAATGTAGACTAATAAATAATTCTATTGAAGATTTATTATTTCTGTGAAATATAGTGTTTGTGGTTTTGAATCAACATTGAGGAAATGTTTATTCTCATATAGATGTAAATTCACATTTTAGGGGTAATTGTCACAAACATAGCATAGGATTGCAAAAGGTCAGTATATTGCTGAAATGAAATCTCTTTAAGGGCTAGGCTATAATAAAAATTTATGGAATGACTTTCATTCAAACCCCAAATTATTTGAGGATAAATATATATAGCAATCTTCTGATCATTTCAAACTTGGGAGTATTAGGAAGACATCTGAATGCCGTTAAGCCCCTATGAGACTTCCTTACAGGCATTTAGGTACAGTTAAGTATAGAAATAATTACTTTTTCTAATGTTTTCAGGTGATTCATGTTAGAAGCAGAATTTAGTTATGAGAGTTAGAGAAACAAATTTTACTAGCAATCTCTTGAAAATTCAGTCTCATAACTTCAAACTAAAACTACAGTATAATAGTATATCAGAAAATGAATTTTGGCATCAAAGCTATGTGTACTTAAGTGTGCATTTGTTACCCATGGAATGGGATATGGTGCAACAGAATAGATCCAAAGAGAACTGCATGTCACCAAATGGGATTAAATGCTACTGATTTAAACAGAAATGTCAACTCTACATCTCCCTTCTATGAGGCACACTAGGGACTTCCAACCTCAACCTCATTTCCCTCTTTTGGGTAAATGAATGACCTGGGTGTCTCTGGGTGCTAAGAATGGGTTGCCTGGGCACATTTCCAAACACTCCACATTCTTTGGAGAGAATATATTATCATTTCTCAGTGTTGAACCTTGTCACTATTTCAGGTGAATCATGGGAGAAGAGAGTTGTGGGTAGACCTCATGTTTCATAAGCAGTCATAGCAGTGATGCAGGGTGGAGGTTGGGGCAGGGATCCAAGACCAGTAAAGCTAGGAAAGGTGGTGATGGAAGGACGATTTTGTCTTGGCTTATGGGAGGGTGTGCTGTCAAGGAAGTCTGGGCTACAAGGCTAAGTGCCAGCACACCAAGTTCTTTTCCTTGGCCTTACAAGGACACAAGCACAGAGTTGATGAGAACTTGCACCAAGGACCTAGTGAGAACACAGGCCATGCCCTCCGGACTGATTGCCTAGGACAGGTCATTGTGACAGGAACTCCAGTCCACCTGTAATTCCAGGATGTGGAGAGCCAAGGGAGCAGACAGCCTGGAGCACTGGGGATCTGATTAAACAGGTGACACTGGCAGATATTATATATGCAGGCAGCCAAAAGGCTGTGTTTCAGAATGTCAGTGGCAAAGCAACCAACAGGACTAAGCAGAATTGTCAAGGTCATGGAGGGTTAGTAAAAGTGGCCCTACTGAGCTGAAAATACCAAAGAAGGAATCATCCTGGAGAAATATTCTCTACCTCATTCTATACTTCTCTTGGAAGCTGATTTCTCTTGGCTTATTCATTCATCCATTCATTCATTTGTCATGAGGAAAATCAAATAGGATTAGAGGGCAATAGAGTCAGAGAACTGCTATTTTACCTATGGTAGTCAGGGAAGGCTGCTCTGAGAAGGGATCATGTGGGCAGATCCTGAGGTAAGTGCACATTTGGGGAGAGAAGCCTTCCAGGCTGAGGGAACTAGTTGCAAAGGCCCTGGAAGAATGCGTATTTGGAGGAATACTTGCATGGAGACCAGTGTGGCTATAGTGAGGCCAGTGAGGAAAGAAGTGAGACATGGGGTCATGGAGGCTGGATCAGGTACTGCCTTGTGGATTATTTAAGCTTTGGGATGAGGGGGTTTGTTTGTTTTGGTGAGTGAGTTGAGAAGCCATTGGAGGGTTTTGAGCAAAGGTCTGACATGGTATGATTCGAGTTTTAAAATAATCGCTCTGATAGGCTCTGAGTGGGTGAGGGTAGAAGTAGGCAGACCTTTTGAGACACTGTGACAGAAATTCAGGGGTACCAGGTAGACGATCCTCTGTGACATCCTGAGACCCACACAGGAGTTCAGCTGCAATGGCAATGTACAGCTCCCGCCCACACTCCTCCAGCCTCCCCACACAAGCACACCCAGCTCTGTTTCTCTGCCTGAGGATTTTCCTCTAGAGCTAGAGAAGTTTGCTCAAATTTCTGGTACCAACTACCAGAAATATGACACTCTGGGGCAATCCTCTACCAAGGAGAGTTAAATGCCTTGGTTTTCCAGTCCCTCAATGGGACAGCTCAGAAGTCCATTCACACAGAGCACAGTGGGATTGAGTCCCAGTCCACAAAGCAGTCAGCAGTGTATTAACACACACTTTGCTGGCTTTTCTCCTTTACTGGACTTTCTGCTTCCTGGATCACCTCCCAAATCCAATTACTTGCCCTCTAGTTCTTATCTCTGCATCTACTTTCAGGAGGATCCAAGTGAATATGTCAAGTAAAAGGTGACAGTGGCTTGAACAAACGTGGTAGCTTGGGTGAGATACTGTCAGATTATATTGAAGTTGAATAAATAATATGCATGTTTTGTAGAAACACAAAAAACAAAAGAGAAAAAAGTTATCTGTAATCCTACATTTAGAGGTACATGCTGTTTCAATATAAGTATTATTATATACTACTTAATATAAGTATTATTCCTGGAAGTTGATTCTGCTTGGATATTGGTGCACAAGTGTGTGTATGATTTTTATATTAAAAGAATTATACTACACATACTATATTGTGGTTGAGTTTTAACTTTATATGTTATGAACATCTTATGTTTCAGTAAACTCAGTGATTATATTTATAAATTCAAATACTTAAAGGTTCAATCTACATACCATATTCTACTCCACATAGCATACACTTCAAACCAATTCCCCACTGCTGAATATCTAGTTTATTTCCAGATTCTCAGTACTATTAACAACACTTAAATAAACACCCTTGTATAAACATCTTTCAACATTTGTCTGATTATTTCTTTAGGATAAACTCCTGAAAATGAGGCTTCTCTGTCAAAGCATGGTTACAATTTTAAACTTTACATATTGTCAAATTCTGCCACAAGCTTTTACTAATATATATTCCTATGAGAGTGTGTTTCCCTTTAATCATGAGCAATATTCTAATGTTCATTTGGAGAAAGAGAGAGAGAGAGAATGTTTCTGGAGCACATCACAATATGTCAATGTTTCTATTAGACTTAACTGATCTTAATTTAATCTGATGCTTAATTTTTAGAACTAGATGATTTATTAGCATTTAATTAATTGAAAGATTCCATGCTGATGTATGAACACTCTAATATATAAACTATTTTAAAGAGCATTTTTTCTTAAAAATAAAACAAAAATACTACCCACTAGAAACTCTGCACTGTGTTCATATTGGAATCCATATTCCTAGTTCCCTCTATCTTTTTATAAAAGAAATAATGCATTTCTCATAAGCATGTGATAGACCAAAGTGGCTTCCATAATTTTGAAGAGCAACAACAAAAATTTTCCAGAAGAGTATTAAATTCCACAAGAACAATGCACAAACCCTAATCTCGAAAAATCAAGCATTATCTTCATTTTCATCTTTGCCAATTCATTTGAGAAAAAAACAGTCTGGTATTTCATGTTGTTTTAATTCACATTTCTACAATAACTAATGAATATAAAATATAAATATTATATATATACATATATAATGTGTTTGTACACGTACATACACAAGCATGCACATACACATACACTTTGTTTTATCCTTTGCTCCACTTCTGTTTACTGAGAGATAATCGACATGTAACATTGTGTAGATTTAAGGTGTACAACATGATAACTTGATGCACATATATATTGTGAAATGATTCCTACAATAAGGTTAGTTAACAAATACATCTCAAATAATTACCATTTTTGTGTGTGTGGTGAGAACATTTAAGATCTACTCTCAACATCTTGCAAGTATATAATACAGTATTGTTAACTATAGTCACCCTGCTAAATATTAGATCCCCAGATCTTATTCATCTTATAAGTGGAAGTTTGTACCCTTTAACCAACATCTCCCCATTGGTCCCACCCCTGGCCACCACCATCCTACTCTCTTTCTATTACTTTGTCTCTTCTTTTAAGGTTCACATATTAGTGAGATCATACAGTATTTGTATTTCTCTGTCTGACTTATTTCACTTAGCACAATGCCCTCAAGGTCCATCCATGTTGTTGAAAATGGCAGGAATTCCTTCTTTTTTATGGCTGAATAATATTCCATTGTGTGTGTGTGTGTATGTATCCCACATTTTCTTTAGGTTGTTTTCATGTCTTGGCTATTGTGAACGCTGCAATGAATAACCACTATCTCTTCAAGATACTGATTTCATTTCCTTCAGATATATATCCAGAAGTAGGGTTGCTGAATCATACAGTAGCTTTTTAAAAAAATTTTGAGGAACCTCCATACTGTTTCCAAAGTGGTTGTACCAATTTACATTTCCACCAACAATGCAATAATGTTCCCTTTTCTCCACACCCTTGCCAACACTTCTCTTACTGTTTTGATAATAGCCATTCTAACAGGTGTGATATCTCATTGTGCTTTTCATTTGCATTTCCCTGATGATTAGTCACGTTGAGGATCTTTCATGTAACTTATTAGCCATTTGTATGTTTTCTTTTAAAAAATGTCTTTGGATCCTCAGTTCGTTTGTTTTATTACTTTTGAGTTATATGAGCTCCTTATATATTTTGGATATTAACCTGGTATCTGATATATGTTTTGCAAATATTTTCTCCCATTCTGTAGGTTGCCTTTTAATTTTACTAATTGTTTCTTTTGCTGTGCAAAAGCTTTTTACTTTGATATAATTCTACTTGTTTATTTTTACTTTTGTTTCTTGTGCTTTTGGTGTCATATTTAAAAAATGTTGCCAAGACCAATATTAAGGGGCTTCTTCCCTAAGTTTTCTCCTAGAATTTTTACTGTTTCATGTCTTACATTTAAGTTTTTAACCCATTTTGAGTCCATTTTTGTTGGTGATAAATAGGGGTCCAATTCCACTCATTTGCATGTGAATATCCAGCTTTCCCAGTACCATCTATTGAAAAGACTATCTTTTCCTTATTGAGTATTTTTGGTTTCCTCATCAAATATTAGTTAACCATGCATGCATGGGTTTATTTCTGGGCTCTCTGTTCCACTATTGCTCAATGTATCTGTTTTTATGACAGTACCATACTGTTTTGATTACTATAGCTTGAAATCAGGAGGTGTGATGCCTTCTAATTTGTTCTTCTTTCTCAAGATCACTTTGACTATTCTGGGTGTCCTGTTGTTCCATACAAATTTTAGGATTGTTTTTTCTATTTTTGTGGAAAATGCTGTTCAAATTTTGATAGAGATTGTGTTGAATCTATAGATGGTTTAGGATGGTATGGACATTTTAATGATATTAATTCTTCTGATCCACAAACACAGGATATTTTTCTATTTATTAGTGTCTTCAATTTTTTTTCATCAGTGTCTTAAAGTTTTCAGTGTACAGATCTTTCATCTCCTTAGTTAAGTTTATTTCTAAGTATTTTATTGTTTTTGGTGCTATTGTATATCAAATTGTTTTCTTTATTTCTCTTTCAGATATTTTGTTGTTAGTGTATAAAAATGTAACTTACTTTTTACATTGACTTTGTATTCTGCAACTTCACTGAATTCACTTACCAGTTCTAACAATTTTTGTTGGAGCCTTTAGGGTTTTCTGTCTATAATATCATGTAATTTGCAAACAGAGAACACTTTACTTTTTCCTTTCCAATCTGGATGCCTTTTATTTATTTATTTATTTTTCTTGCCTGATCTTTCTGGTTAGGACTTAGAGTATTATGTTGGATAGGAGTGGTAAGAGTGGGCAGCCTTGTCTTGTTCCTGATTTTAGAGGAAAAACCTTTAGCTTTTCACTGTTGAATGTGATATTCGCTGTGGGCTTGTCATTCATGGCCTTTATTATGTTGAGGTATGATCCTTACATATTTAATTTGTTGAGAGCTTTTATCATGAAAAGGTGTTGAATATTGTCAAATGCTTTTTTGCATCTATTGAGAAGTTCATGTGACTTTTTATCCTTCATTCTATTAATGTGGTATATTACATTTACTGATTTATATATGTTGAACAATCTTTGCATCCTAGGGATAAATCCCACTTAATCATGGTGTATGATCCTTTTAATGTGGTACTGAATTCCTTTTGCTAGGATTTTGTTGAGAATTTTTGCATCTATATTCATCAAGGTTATTGATCCATAGTTTTCTTTTCTTGTAGTATCTTTATTTGGCATTGGTATCAGGGTAATGCTGGCCTCTAAAAATGAGTTTGGGAGCGTTCCCTTGTCTCAATTTTTTAGAAAAGTTTAAGAAGGATTTGTATTAATTTTCTAAATGTTTGTTAAAATTCATCAGTGAAACCATATGCTCCTGGGCTTTTTTGTTATTGGAAGGATTTTGATTACTGATTCAATCTCCTTAGTTGTTAAGGAGTTGTTAATTGTTAGTTAAAATTTTCTATTTTTCATTATTCACTTTTGGTAGGTTGTATGTTTCTAGAAAATTTTTCATTTCTTCTAATTTATCCAGTTTTTGGCATATAATTGTTCATAGTAGCCTCTTATGATCCTTTATATTTCTGTGGTATCAGTCATAATGTCTCTTTTTTCATTTATAATTTTGTTTATTTGATTTCTTTCTCTTCTTTTCTTAGTCTAACTAAAATTTTGTCTATTTTCTTTATCTTTTGAAAAAATGAACTCAATTTCATTGAATTTTTTCTGTTGTCTTTCTAGTCTCTATTACACGTTTCTGCTTTGAACTTTAATATAATTTCTATTTTTTTGCTACTTTGGGCTTAGTTTGTTCTTCTTTTTCTAAACCCTTGAGGTGTAAAGTTAGGTTGTTTATTTGAGGTTTCTTCTTCTTAATGCAGGCATTTCTCTATAAACTTCCCTCTAAGAATGCTTTCAGCTGCATCCCATGAATTTTGGTACATTGTGATTTTGTTTTCATTTGTCTCAAGACACTTTCTGATTTCCATTTTGATTTCTTTTTTGACTCATTGGTTGTTCAGGAGTGTGTTATTTAATTTCCACATATTTCTTTTCCTCTGTGAATTCTTCAGTTTTCTTCCTGTTATTGATTTCTAGTGTTATACCAATGGTCAGAAAATATACTAGATATTATTTCAATCTTCATAAAATTGTTAAGGCTTGTTCTGTGGCCCAACATATAATTCATCCTGGAGAATGTTCCATGTGTTTGTACTTGAGAAGAATGTGTGTTCTGCTACTGTTGGATGGGATATTCTGTATATGACTGTTAGATTAATTTAGTCTATAGTACATTCAAGTTCACTGTTTCCTTATAAATTTTCTGTCTGGATGATCTATCCAATGTTCAAAATGGGGTACTGAAATCCCCTAATGTTATTATTGTATTGCTGTCTATTTCTCCCTTCAGATCTGTTAATATTTGCTTTAAATATTTAGATGCTCCAATGTTGAGTGCATATATATTTACAATTATTATATCCTCTTGATTACTTGACCCCTTTATCACTATATAATGACCTTCCTTGTCTCTTGTGACCTACTTTTATTGAAAGTCTATTTCATATTATACAAGTATAGACACTCCTGCTCTCTTTAGGTTACCATTTGCATGGAATATTTTTTGCCACCCTTTCACTTTCAACCTCTGTGTGTCCTTAAGCTAAAGTGAGTCCCTTGTAGGCAGCATATTGTCAGATCTTGTTTGTTTATCCACTCACCCACTTTGTGTCTTTTGATTGGAGAATTTTGCCCTTTTCTATTTAAAGTGATTATTGATAAATGGGGACTTATTATTGCCATTTCATTCACTGTCTTTTGACTGTTGTTTTTTTTGTTGCTGTTCTTTTCTTTTTCTCTTATTGTCTTTTTTTGTTATTTATTTTTTATAGTGACATGCTTTAATTCCTTTCTCTTTCTTTATTCTTTTACCTACTGTAGATAAACCCAAACAGGCTATTGCCAACTCTTCAGGGGTACAGAGCTGTTTCTGTGTAGCTGAGACCACAGTCAGCAAGTCAGCTGCCTTGTTGGGAGCCCGCCTTTTAAAAATAGCTCTTCTCAATCTTGGGCTGCACCAAAGTTTCACAGTCTCCCACCTGGATCATAAAGCTCTCATGAAGACACATTTATCCATGAATGGATGCCAAATTATTGTTGTTGAGGAAAGGATATACATGAGGGATGTCTTATTCAGCCATGTTGCTGACATCACTGACCCCTTTGCTCCTTTTACATTATTGGAATAACTGCCTCTTTTCTTATAGATTTGCAATACCTTTTTCATAATAAGGTTATTAACTCTTATGTAAAAGAGAAAAAAGAAAACGAGCATGATATCTTAAAAATTGTGAAAACAAATAAAATAGCTGTTTTGTAAATATTTACCTCAGATAGCCATTTCTCTTAGCTTTCTTTCCTACAGAAAATTTTAATTGCTATGGTTAAAGGGATTGTCCTTCCAATCCCCAGTGGGCTCTACTTTTGGTATTATGCTGAGGAAGGACTTCTCTGTCATGAATTTTCTTCTAGTTTGTTTATGGATTCATTTTTTAGTATTTGAATTTCTAATCTAATCTAATTTCTAATCTGAAGTTTTATCATTGTTTTCCTAAATTGACAGCCACCAATGTAAGTGCCTTGTACTGTATTATGACAATAATAATAATAGCTTCCTTTATTTTTAGCATTTACTATGTGCCAAATATTGTTCTAAATACATTTACACACATTAACTGATCCCTCTGATTCCATCTGATTTGAAAGTCTACTTTTACCATGGAGTAAATTATTTTATGTCTTGGATCTATTTCTACTATTGAAGTTAATCTCTAAAACAGATGTTCCACAGTCAGCTAGAAAGGGCTTCCCTACTCTGATCTCAACAGGGTGAGAGATCCATGCAGGGAAGGACACAGTTTAAAGCTCTTTGAGGCTACTTTTTTCACTCTCATCTGTATATCTTTTATCTGGGTTCATAACTGACAAGGTGTCATGTTTGATTTATTTTAGTTTGGTTAATTTTTTCTCCTTGGAAAAGTGATACATATTCCTAAGGAAGACAAGGTAAACCTAGTCAACTAGAAGACAGCTATAATTTCATCACTTTGAATATTTTGGAGCACTTCCAGCAGTCTTATTTTCCAGCATAGTTAGTGGAGGAAATGTGTTTTGCACCCTTGTGATTATGCCATATGTATGATTTTAATTTTTCCATGTAACATTACAATGCCAATATTTTCAAAGTTAGTGTAAAAGCTTTAAGATTAATGTTATTCTTCTAATGTAAATTACAGCTATTTTAATTTAACTAATTTGTTTATTATCTCAATGAACATTTAGCTTGTTATCTTTCTTTTTGCAAGTATATAATGCTGTATGAACATCTTTGTGCGTAAAAGTTTTTTGTATTTAAAATGATCTCAACAACATGTTTCCAGAAGTAACTGTATAGGGCCAAAATCCATGAACACTTTAAAAATACATGCTATAAAATTGATCTCCAAAGTATTATCCCAATGTGCACTGTCTCCAACAATGTGTGATACTGCATCAGAAAGTTATGTCAATATTAAATATACTCTTCTTTGTCTTGGGTTATGTCACTTGTGTTTTAGATCCATCAAGACCAATTACAGGCTGTCTGGTCTTTGGTCACAAATCTCACCCCTGATTTCAGTCTTTTTTTTTTTTTCCCCATGAATTCAGAAAATCTGTCCTGGCTATATAGGAGATCAATTCCTGATGTGCAGCTTAAGTGAAAGGCTTGTATCCATAAATACAATGGTTTCTGTCATAAATCCAAGAATGATCTGCTTTGGAGTTCTGATCAAGCAAGCAGGGCTCCAGAGCTGAGGATTCAGATGCTGTCATATTGGGAGAATATTGTTTCCCAGAAATTAGGGAATAAGACTAGTCATGGCAAGGCTACAAGGCTGGGCTTCATTTCATGTGGGAGGACTATTTCTAGAGAAAAAACAGAATCCTGAAAGGATGATAGTATAGTGTTCAGAGAAAGAACCATGACTACAGAGTTGGGCCAATGTGGGAGAATAAGAAGCTGGTAATAGCAAGGCCAGGACTTGGGGAGGCACACTAACTGCTGAGTCTGTCTGGTAACAAAAGCTCTTATATTGGATCCTGGGGGGACTTCACTTAAAATCTCATCAGCTAGGGTCATTAATATACTTCTTCCTTCTACCATATTTATTTTGGAAACTTAAATGGAACTGAACCTACAAGTAAGAAAGCAGAAGTGAGCCCAGTTCTAAAGAGCTTGGAGAGGCTGCCTCAGGAAAAAAAGTCCAAAACATGCTCAATTTTCAACTGACTATAGGGCATCACACTCAAGATACCCCCTAACAAGTCTCTACAAATTGGAAAGAGTACTCAATACAGAGTCTGAGCCCAGATCCCCACTATTTCAGTGGCCTTGGTCAAATTGCTTAAGGACTCTGCCAAATTTTCTCAACTCCTGAGAGAGAGGACCATACTAGAATATTCATTAGAGCAGGAGTCCTCAACACCTGGGCTGCTGACCTGTACTGGTCTGTGGCTTGTTAGGAACTGGGCCACACAGCAGGAGGTCAGCGATGGGGGAGCCAGCGAAGCTGCATCTGCCACTCCCCATTGCTCCCCGTTGCTCGCATTACTGCCTGAACCATCCCTCCACTCCCCAACCCCAGCTGTGAAAAATTATCTTCCATGAAACCCGGTAGCTGGTGCCAAAAAGGTTGGGGGCCACTGCATTAGACAACAATGTGAAAATAAACTGTGGTACAGTCACAAAATGAAATACTGCTATATAACTGCAAATGAGTGGATCATAGACATATATCAAAACAATATAACATAAAAATATCAAAATAAAATAATGTCAATGAATCTAAATAGTATAAAATTGAGTGAAAAAAAGTTCCAGGGGATTACATGTGAATGATATACTATTTTTTAATGAAATTAAATATCAACAACAATGAAAGAATATATTCTAAACAATATACAGTTTTAGATACATACATATATAATAAAACCATATTTCAAAAGGAAGGAAATTATAACACAAAATTCAAGATAAATATTTTGGATGGGAGGGCAGAGTGTGTGAGGGAAGGAGGGGTCAACATAGGCAGATGACAATTTCTGATAATGTTCTAGTTCTCAGGTTGGATAGTAGGTTTATGGTGGTAATTATAAATTAATTAATAAGTAAATAAACAAATAACTAATCCAACAAATGCTATCCTACTATTTTTATTTATTCAGCAAGCATTTAATGGATATCTACTATTTGTCAGAGATACAGAAGAAAACAAAACAGAACTCATTCTTTTGGGAAATTGACAATCCTGTTTGGAAAATATGTATGTTAAATGAATAACAAGTGGATACATTATATAACGTCAGGTTGCCCTAGCTCCTATAAAGCAAAGTAAAGCAAGACAATGGGCTAGAGAGGGACAAGAAGCCAGTCTAAGATGGAGTGATCAGGGAAAGCCTCCTTAAGGAGGTTACCTTTAAGCAGAAATCTCAGTAAAGTGAAGGAGTGAATGTGAAGATCTGAGGGAAGTGTGTTCCAGGCAGAGGGAGCGTCAAGGGCAAAGGCTCTGGGCCAGAAATGTGCTAAGCATCTTTGAAAAGCAGCAAAAGCACAACGTGGACAGAGTGAACAAAACAATAGGAAATAATTAAGAGGAAACCAGGACCAGATCAGGAAGGGCCTCTAGGCTGTGGTGAGAACTTTGAATTTTATTTTAACTGTAATGGAAAACCGTTGGAAAGCTTTCAGCAGTAAATTGGTGAGAACTGCTTTACCTTTCAAAAGATCTTTCCAGCTACTGTATGGTGAATAGACTGTTGTGGGTCAAAATTGAGCAGACCAAATCTCTTCCACACACTGTTGTATGTAACTCCCTTCCTACCCTGACATGTTAATGGCCAGATCACAAAATAAAATTGCTTGCAATATGTGTATAAACAAACTCACTTCCCCACCATATACGTGTATACATTTATAAAAACATATTTATATGAATTTTATGTGTATATTATAGCTTCGAGATAGATAATACACTGAAGATCTGGGAGCTGGTGACGTGATAAAACATTTAGCCTATAAGTATGTATGTCATGTTCTTCTAGTGTCAAAAGGATTTTAATAATACTTTATTCTACAAACAGAGCTATTGCCACATGAAAATATTTGACCAATGGAAGAAATGAACTTGTGAAATTAATGCATATTTTTGAAATACAATCTCCTTTTATTAACCAGGAGCCTCTGCATGAAGTGTGTCCTCTTGGTTAATCAAATACAACATCAACTTTGTGAATCGGTATGTGGACAAAAACACAACTCATAAATAGGTTAATATTTTTTCTCTGTGGTGGACAGACCTGTCTTGAGCCATGAAATGAGACCAGGTCCTAAGTCTCTCAAGGTTTTTCCCATGGGTTGTACCTCACTTGAGTGAGAATTTATTTAAGGATGTGGGACATGAGCTCTTGTGAACAAGGAAAGTTTCTGGATTTGTAGATCATCCTTGGAAATCACTACATCACAGTATTACACAAATCTACAAATTATTTCTAAGACTTCATTTTCCAGGGTTATTTCTCTCAATGTGGGAAGTCTCATGAGCAATTCAAGTGTCCTATTATCTTCCAGAAAATAGTCCCATGTATGTCAGGAATATTCTTGTCTTCTAATCTTTCTACTCACTCCTTGGGATGACCTGCTGCATTCTTTACAGGGATCCCATGTTTAGAATCCAGATAAAGGTCCCTTGCAGACTTCTCATTCTCAAAGCCGAACTAAAGTCCTACTAATCCCAGGGGACTTCTCTTAAACTCCTCAGAAGTAGTCACTTGTGCTATGCAATCTTACATTTTATTACACAGTATTCTTTCACGCTGGCATAGGGTGAAAATTTTAGCCCTAGTTTGATGTTAAATTACTATGTATTGGGTTGGCCAAAAAGTTAGTTCGGGTTTTCCATAACATCTTATGGAAAAACCCAAACAAACTTTTTGGCCAACCCAATATTTTCTACATTTTTTTTTTTTTTAATTTCACCAGATTCCTAGGAAAGTGCTAAGCACGCATAAGATATTTAATAAAGCCTCTGGATTAGAAAAACATATATATATACATAAATATATACATTTATACATAAATGCATACATATATAATATATTTGATTAAATGAGTATACTACCTGCCTGTGAAGTACTTTGGAAATTGTAGAATCTACACATGTGTAATGCATTGTTACCAATATTAATATTAACTAGAATTAAAGCTACTACTAATAACTCATTCTAATTAATGAATGGCAGCAAAGGAAGATGGGACACCAAATGAGCAGTCAGGCACATTCTTAGAATTTAGGAGGCAAGGGCTCTGCATTACTAGAGAATGGAGTAGTCACATTGACCTGAGCGTCTGAGACCCCTCCAGGAGACCTGGCCTCTCGGTTCTGCTGAGCCTCCTCCGTGGAAGGATGGCTTCCTTCCTAGAGGGGAAACTCTGTCCTTTGGCAAGATTGGACTGTGCATGTTTTCTTTAGCTGTGAATGTTCATTACTTGTATTTGTACCTGAGCCTGTATTTACGGATAATCTATTGAGGGAGGAAATATGGCTCAGGTGAGTGGGAGTGACAGGGCTGTATTAAATGGCTACAGCAAATAATAACCTTCTAACGGCTGAAAGAGTGTCATATCTCACTGTTATGATGTCTTCAAAAGGTGATATTTCTGGCTGTGTCATCATAGCTGTGAAAAGCATTTTCTCAGCATCTAAAAGAATGAGAAGGCCGTGGGGTGATGGAAGTGCCCTCCAGACAGGTTGGTATTAATCACACCACCCCAGCCTCAAATTTTGTCTACTGTTAAGGAGTAGTATTTAGAGTGGGGGGTGGGGTGGGAAAGACACAGACTTCCCAGCCTTCAAGGTGGGTGGTTCAGGGCTATGCAACTGTGATAGGGGCATGCCTTGGGAAAATAGATTAGGAGAGCTGGTTATCTGTAGTTGTCCCCACTCTCCTTTTGCACAGTCTTTCTCTAGCAAAGCCCAGAGTTCCATGTCTATCACCTCATCCCACCTTATGTTTCTAATCCACTAGTAAATGTAAAGTGAGTTCTTCTCAATATACTTGGAATGATGCTGGGTGTTATAAGGCTACAGGAATTATAACACAGAGCTCTAAGCTTTTGCCTCAGGTGATACTTCCTCTGGAGGCAAAAATCGTTTAGAAGTACATATTTTACTTACACTGTAAGCTTCTGCAAAAGTACTCACTGCATGATATAACTCTGCATTTATTTTCTTTATTTTAATATAAACGGTTGACCTGGGGGGTTGTAGAATAATACAATAGGATTGTAGAGTCCTACAATTGTAGGACTCTACAATCCTATTGTAGAATACGATTACTTAGGACTACAAGTTTTCCTTCTACCTCCACCAGTGCTGTTCCTGAAAACATATCCCCTTCCTCTCCACCTGCTGCAAGCCAGACCTAACTCAATCAAACTTCCTTCGTGGATCTAGTCTATGTTACCCTCTACCTTTCTTTACACTTTTTGTTCATAGTATTTTAGCATGGTCTAGTCTCAAGTTTTTGACCTAGAACTTAGCCCTATATTGGTAAAAAAGTGTCTTGTTCACTGATTATTTCATGTAGTTTAGCCCTGAAAACCTATAGGAGGAAAGAAGTACCATACATTTCTTTGTACTTCATGATATTTAGCCCAGATTAGGCACAGCCAAACCCTCTTGGTATGTAAAATTTGATCTCCTGTTGCAGCCCTAAATTTCCTGCTTTCTTAACCACACTCTGAACCTAACTAACCATCTCACTATAATAATAATAACTATTATTATATATCAATATAGACAAAGAAGCTTTTATTATCCACATGTACCACAAATAAGGAAACTGAGGCTCAGGATAATGTTTTCTATTCAAAGCCACATACAGCACACAAGAAAATGTTTTTTCAGTACACCATTTTATTTTTTCTTATGAAAATATAAAACATTATCACAAGGGGATTAGGAAAAGGATGTGGATAACATCATGCAGTTAATTTCCAAACTGTAATATAATCTCATTGCATTAATCACAGAGAAAAGGTCTTAAACAGGAAAGGGTAGAGTTTAGGAAAGTGTCCAGCATACAGAGCACATTCAATGAATGTTTGCTATTATATGGTATGTGTTATTATTATGCTATATGTTTAGTATATCAGAATCATCTGGGAAACTTTTTCTTCTAAATCCACAAAACTTCCTCACAAGTATGTCTTCAAATAAATTGGGGATGGGGGAAAGCCATAGAGATGTGCAAGAACACTTGGAATAAGTCCCCAGATGATTCTATACCTCTCTCCTGCCCTCCCCGTCACCATTTCCCACATACACACATACAACCCCACCATCAATTCAAGGAATCTGTAGGTTATGGATCTGTACTCTATTGTTGAAGTGGAATTCAATTAACAAACATGAGTTGATTGTTCATTATTATTTTGTTTGTATGATGATGATAACAACAATAAAGGTGACTTGTCACTTTCCATCATAAACAGGCTTCCTGATCCTGGTCCTATAATTTCTGCGGTTAGCAGTCACAACAGTGGCATGAATATTTGCAGAGTGACTGGGGACTCCACATAATAAAGGAGGAATGCTGACCCACAAGAACATAGCCACATGTCATCCACAAAATATGTGATGCAGAGGGTGCACTGGCAGTTTGATTGCTGCTTGTTTGGAAAATATGGCAGAATTTCTTGTGGTTCTATTGCTGAGAAGAGTTGTAGTTGTCCCAAGTGGATGGCAGCAAAGTTTTGAGGGCAAGCTCCCTCATCACACTTGTGTATCTATAAACAAAAGCTCAGCAGGAATTAAGATCTCTATTCCATGGCTCCAAAAGCGGGTATCATTTACCAAGTTACACACACAACAACTGAAGTGTTTCCCCTTAAGGCAATTTGCAACTTGCAAAAGTGACTGTTCAGCTCTTGGATATCCAAAAATCTAAACAAATAGGAATAACTCGAGTTGAGAGCCTGGTGGAAAATATTACAGGTTATGCTCTATGCATGCATAAGTCTTAAATCAAAGGCAGGACAGGTAACTTGGTTCTGTTTGTTTACGGGAGTTTCCATGAGCACATAAGAACAATATCCCATTTATTGTGCAGCTTTCTTGTTTTGAGTTAATTTAGATGTTTTTATTCATCTTAGCCCAGACTCTTCTGTTAGAGTTTCTATTTCTAACAAACATTTAGGTACTGAATACAGTGAAACTTTAGCTATTTGTGAAAAAACACAGGGAATAAATAATTAAAGACAATTGAGTTTTCTACATAAGCAGGTATTTAAGCATCAACATTAATTTTTATTTTAACTATTTTTAATGGAAGTCTTTATTCTTCCTTACCTTGTCAAACCTGTTGCATAAATACTTGCTATGGATCTGGCCTGAAACAGCAAGGTCTTCACAACTTATTGGGGTATGTAGATATGTATTCCTAGTTAAAAAAAACTCTCAGATGTTATGCTCTTAAGTTGTTGTGTTTGTTTTATTTAGCTGTCGTCTCGGACCATGGTCCATCACTTTCACTGGGCAGCAAATATGACTCTGTCAGTCCCTTCTCTAATTCTGTTCTTAGCACTGCCCTGAAATCCAAGCCAAATCAGCTCTACAGGGGGCTTTCAGAGAGCTCTTCTAAGAGTCAAATGCTCAAACGTTCATACAGATATTTGCAGAATCTGTTTTGCTACTGAGAGCTATTGTTTGCTTCTTTCTTTTTCTGTGTTCTGATGGTAAGTGAGATTGGAGAGAGTGAAATTTCAGGGAGGTGAAATGTTACTGACCTCTTTAGACCGCGTTTATTTTGCAAATAACTATGGGCTTTGTAGAATTTTCACAATGACAATATAGAAATCATCTAATAATAGCTACCCTCTATGACAAATCTACCAATGCCAGCTCTTTAACCTGAATGATCTTAATGGATACTCACTACGGCTACTATGGATATTACTACTATGACCATCCTTAAGAGCAGTAACTGAAGTTTTAGAAGTAAAGATATTCATCCAAGAACACAAAGCTTGTTAGTGGCAGAAATGAGATTTGAACCCAAATGTGGCTTGTCTCTAAGGTATGTGTTATTTCCATTATAGACAGCCAGTAATAGAGAACATTTTAAACTGTGGCAAGATTATTCTGGGATTATTATATTTTCCAACTTCTTTGCCAAACTTCTTTTAAATATTGTACTTTCAGAACATGTGGTTAATAACTCTTCTAGGTGTATTTTTTAAAGCTGCCAAACAAAGTTGTTATTAATCTGCAACTACTGAAAATAGCCATAATGAAGAATTTCTTCACATCAGGAAATAGAACAAAGTGGCATAGGTTACTGGGGAGAATACTGGATTCCTCTCATGGAATCCCCTCATGGATTTCTCTCTACGTCTCTCTCTCTCTCTCTCTCTCGTTCTATTTTTTTTTTTATTTAATTATGAATAGGTAATGAATTCACATGGTTCAAAATAATTATTTTAGGAACATGTGTAGAGTCAACAATCTCACTTTCTTATCCTCCTTTAGCCTCATACTCACTAATCTCCATCCCCATAAGCCACTGACAAGCTTGTATATCTTCCAGTATTTATTTAGGTCTATATAAGTATTTTATTTTTGAAAGTTAACATAATATTTACCCTTTGATTTTTTCACCTAACAATATACCTCTTTCTAGTTTTGTGTATTCTATCATATGATTATACCACAGTTCATTTGAGCAGTCTCCCACTGATGGACCTTTGGGTTGTTTCCATTTGTTTACTTTTACAAATATTTCTGAATGAATAATTTTGGATGAAAGTCATTACACTTGTGCAAGTTATAGTATCGATTCTCATAAAAGAAAATCTGGGTAAAAAGGATATACACTTATAATTTTGGGTATTTTTGACTTACTCTCCAAAAGGCATGTGCTAATTTGCCCTTCCATCATGAATGAGAGTGACTGTTGCCCCATAACCCTGGAATAGAATATAGTATCAAACTTTTGAATTTTTGCCTATCTGATAGGTGAAGAATAACATCTCAGTGAAATTTAAATTTGCATTTCTCTTATTATGAGGGATGTAGAGAGAATCTTTATGTATATGTAAAAGGTGTTTATGTTTCTTTTATTGTGAACTGTCTGTTCATTTGCTTTTCTCACTTTCCTATCAGGTTATTGGTCTATGATACAAATCACCAAATACTTTGTTCTAGTCTGTCATTTTGCCTTTTGACTTGCTTATGGTAGGGTTTTGTTTTGCTTTGGTTTTTGCTGCTCAGAAATCTTTTTTTTTTTTCAACATAGTCATTTCTATTAATCCTCTTTTTTATGATTTCTGGATTTTAAGTCATGTTTAGATGGATTACTTTGGCACTTTAGACAAGGCTCTGTATTTGACGGTGTCTAATTTATGCCATGGTATAAAGCACGTTAGAATAGGACTCAGCAGGCTCTGGTGCTAGGCTGCTCGATGCTTATCACTGGATAAATATTGTCAAGTTATGCAACCCATTTGGATACCACCTTCTTGTTTTCTGAATAGTGTAGGCAGTACATATTTTGGAAGCACAAATAGCTTCATAATTGAATAGCCAAATTGATCCTTCTTAATTGATTGAGAATAAAAAAGCCCAATCAATTTAACTGTGTATTTGTCAGCTTGGGCTGCCATAACAGAATACCATAGACTGGGTGGCTTAAACAACAGAAATTAATTTTCTCACAGCACTGGAGGCTGGAAAGCCCAAGATCGAGGTGTCAGCCAATTTGGTTCCTGGTGAGAGCTCTCTTCTTGACTTGTAGATGGCTACCTTCCAGGTGTCTCTCTCCTCCTCTTCTTATAAGGCCACCAATCTTATCAGATTAGGGCCATACCCTTCTGACTTCATTTAGCCTTAATCACCTCCTAAAAGTCCTACCTCTAAATATAGTCACATTAGGGATTAGGGCTTCAACATATGAATATTTGAGGTATGCAGTTTAGTCCATAGCAAACTGAATAAAGAAAGTAACCAAATTTGCAATGCAGAAGCAAAATTTCTTCAGATATGGATCAAATACTGAGACATCAATCATTCAAAAGCATTAGAATGACAATATCAGGGCAATAAAGAGTAAGCACCAAAGTTGGAATCATGAGGCCCTATTTTAATTAACATTTGTTTTGTTTTGGTTTGCTTTCCTTTTTTAAGACAGAGTACAAATGAGGAGAATGGAGAGTGGGAAAGAAGAGCATCTTTAAAAGAGTCTGATGGAAGCTTTGGCATAAGCATCACAATCAGACATAATGCCATGCACCTGCTCAGCTCTGTGCCAGGCGAAGATGCTAAAAAAGCCTGGCCCATCACAACTTCAGGCTGTCTTCCATCCCTGGAATCAGCTCACCTCCCAGCAGTCCCCAATTCCAGAGACTCAGCTTTCAATCCATGTGATACGCAGAAGAGCCAAATCTACAAGTACAGTAAAAATATTATGAGGCCTTCCATTGGCAAAATGCAAATATAAAAATGTAATAACATACCCTCATCCACTAATTTTATAATTCTTTTGAGACAAGCTGTAAAGTTTTTTCGCCTGGTTTTATTTCTCTTTCTTTATATACACACATAATGTTTCCCATTGTATTCTTTATGTTTACAGTTAGTCTCTTTGCTCCATTACTTTCCTAAATCAGATGGAAATCACTTGCAGTGTTTCCAGGACTAAACAGGAGTAAGAATGGGGAAAAGTGGCAGATTGGACACAAGGAATGGCCCTAAAACAAGCTGGTTTTACGTACTCTCTCCTTCAGAGGCTTTGTTGATCTGACTGATCTTAATTGATCTGATTAGACTGTACAATGACCAGTCCGTTGATTAATGTACTGTCCACTTATACAGCACTTTAGCTTTCAGAGGATTGCAACATTCATAACCTAATTTGATCCTGACAGTAAGTTGAGTCATTAAGTGGGCAAGAATTTTATCCTCATTTTGTAGATAACTGTGGACCTGAGAGGTTCTAGATATTTGGCGTCCAAGCTACACATCCTGGTTTAATTGATCATTTTGGCTTGGGCTGCCTGGATCCAGCCTGACGCTGGCTGAAGTAACATGGTTGACCAAATCATTTCCAGTCAGAAACTCACAGCCTCACGCAATTGTTGCAGAAGGGAAAAAAGAGCTTTGGATCCATGTAGATAGCTACATTAATCATGTCTGATCAAATGTATTTATTACCAGAGTTATCTGATCAAAGCGGTTCAGACAACGTATGTCTGCACGGAGCAAAAAGATAGTGAGGAACTGAATCAGTTAACTATAGATTTCTGGTTAAGGGTCCTACTTGCTTTGAATCACTAAAACTTGGCCAAGATTCAGCTTTAACCTATGGATGTAGGGCTATTCTCCCGGGGAAAAAAATGTTCTATGAACAGCCTTTTAATTAAATAACCATGATTGTATTACAGATGCTGCTAGAGAAGGTGGAATGAAGGAGTCACACTAAAGTGGGAGTGTATCCAAGGGTGAAAAGTAGGCTCAAGGGTGAAGGTGAACTAATACACATGCACATGTCACAGAGGCAAACAAACAAATGTGACTATAATATAAAGCTATAGGGCAGTAGAGCCTACATAGGCTGTAGCCATACCTGTGACAGTTACTCTGTTCCTCCTCTCAACCACAAAAGGTCAGACATGGAATCATAGCAACTCAACATTTAAAATTCCTAGAGTATAGTTAATACCTTTCCTGTGATACTTGTCACATTATATATACTTTAGAGAATTTGAAAAGTATAAAGAAAAAAGGAGCATTTTTCCATATTCCTGCCACCCATAATTAACCACTAACATGGTATCTTTAGGGTCCGTTCCTCCAGAAACTTGTTGCCTTATGCTGATACTGGCTCCTTCACATGTTCCACTGCAGAGACTCACCTGGGACTGAGCTCCAAAACCCAGATGCCTTCCTTCCCTCCCTCCTTCATCTCATCATGCCAGCTTTGCATCCTGCTTCTTTCCCTCCATGCTTGACCTCCAGATTTCCAAGGATACAGGCCCCTAATCTGATAAAAAATTTGTCAATGTGCTAATTAATGGATGTTACTGTGCAAATAACCTCACCCTTTAGTCTCTCCTGGGTGATCTGTGTATTTTAGCTGTGAGATGCCTTCTGGAGGCTCTGAGGCTTGACTCAAATAGGTCATTATGGAGGCCAAGAGGAAGCTCTTGGAGGGAGCCTGCATATCACACTGAACAGACAACCACTTATTGCAACTAACACTGAATCAGCTCATTGGCCAGACAGTGACAAGCAGAGATAAGAGTCCTGAGATCCAACCCAAGCTAGCTATTGAGAGGTTCTGGATAAAGCTGGGTTCTAGGTACTCAGAAGGTGGGAGAAGGCAGGCAAACATTAGGCAAGTTATGAAAGTAGCACAACAGTCCTGGCCTTCTCTGAGCTTCATTTTTGCAAGGAGGAAATGGTAACAGCTAAATTAGGTCAGTCTGCTGCAGTGGCTTTAACAAAATAACAAAGGCAATAGCTTGCTGTGCAAAGAATTATAGGACACATGAAACCTCATGAGACCATCTACTCCATCCCTCACTAAGCTGAAGCTCAGATGTGCCCAGAGAGACATCTGTCTTCACCACAATACTGAGTTTAAAGATGATGATGTTCCAGCCTCAGAATTGGTGAAAACTTCCTGACATCATCACCAGTACTTTTTCATGTTCCTGGCTGATAGGTTGATGATAGAATGAACAGACAGCCCTATACCTGCTCTAAATGGCTTTGGTTGAGATTTGGACATTGTAATGGGCTTCGAAATGAACAATGTGTTTCAATGAGATACCACTTCACACCTTTCAGAATGACTATTATCAAAAGTCTATAAATAACAAATGTTGACAAGGATGTGGAAAAAAAGGAACCCTAGTGCACTGTATATGGAAATATAAATTAGTTCAGTCACTATGGAAAACAGTATGGAGGTTTATCAACAAACTTAAAACAGAACTACCATATGACCCAGCAATTCCACTTTGGAAAAAAAAAAATGAAAACACTAATTCAAAAAGATACATGCACCCCAATATTCATAGAAGCTTTATTTACAATAGCTAAGATATGAAAGCAACCTAAGTGTCCATCAAAAGATGAATGGATAAAGAAGATGTGGTGTATATATATACACCACAATACATAATACACAATGGAGTATTACTCAGACATACAAAAGAATGAAATTCTGCCCTTTGCAAAAACATGGATGGATCTAGAGGGTATTATGTTAGTGAAATGTCAGACAGAGAAAGACAAATAGCCTATGTTATGAGATATATATATATATATATATATATATATATATTCCAAAAAATAAAACAAACAAATGTATGTAATGAAACAGAAACACACTCACAGATATAAAGAACAACCTAATGGTTACCAGTGGGGGGAGGGAAGCAGGGAGGAGCAAGATAAGGTAGGGGAATAAGAGATACAAACTACTATGTATAAATTAAATAAACAATAAGGATATATTGTACAGCACAGGGAAATACAGCCATTAGTTTATAATAACTTTAAATGGAGTACAATCTATAAGAATATTGGATTACTGTATTGTATACCTGATACTAATATAATATTGTAAATCAACTATACTTCAATAAAAATAATAATAATACTCATTAGAAAAAATAAATGAACAGTGTGATAGATATGTTTTGCCTATACTTTATTATTTAAGCTTCATAACAATGATGAAGGCAGATTTTTTTAACACCTTTACTAGAGTATAATTGCTTTACAATGGTGTGTTAATTTCTGCTTTATAACAAAGTGAATCAGCTATACATATACATATATCCCCATATCTCCTCCCTCTTGCGTCTCCCTCCCACCCTCCATATCCCACCCTACTAGCACTAGGTGGTCACAAAGCACCAAGCTGATCTCCCTGTGCTACGCGGCTGCTTCCCACTAGCTATCTATTTTACATTTGAGTGTATATATTCCCATGCCACTCTCTCACTTTGTCCCAGCTTACACTTCCCCCTCCCCATGTCCTCAAGTCCATTCTCTACCTCTGCGTCTTTATTCCTGTCCTGCCCCTAGGTTCTTCAGAACCTTTTTTTTTTTTTTAGATTCCATATATATGTGTTAGTGTATGGTATTTGTTTTTCTTTTATTTTTAATGTTTATTTTTTATTTATTTATTTTTTCTTATTAGTCATCCATTTTATGCACATCACTGTATACACGTCAATCCCAATCTCTCAATTCATCACACCACCACCACCATCCCCTGCCACTTTCCCCCCTTGGTGCCCATATATTTTTTCTCTACTTCTGTGTCTCAGTTTCTGCTCTGCAAACTGGTTCATCTGTACCATTTTCTAGGTTCCACATATATGCGTTAATATACAATATTTGTTTTTCTATTTCTGACTTACTTCACTCTGTATGACAGTCTCTAGGTTCATCCACCTCACTACAAATAACTCAGTTTCGTTTCTTTTTATGGCTGAGTAATATTCCATTGGATATTTGTGCTACATCTTCTTTATGCATTCATCTGTCAATAGACACTTATGTTGCTTCCATGTCTTGGCTACTGTAAATAGAGCTGCAATGAACATAGTGGTACATGACTCTTTTTGAACTATGGTTTTCTTAGGGTATATGCCCAGTAGTGGGATTGCTGGGTCATATGGTAGTTCTATTTTTAGTTCTTTAAGGAACCTCCATACTGTTCTCCATAGTGGCTGTATCAATTTACATTCCCACCAACAGTGCAAGAGGGTTTCCTTTTCTCCACACCCTCTCCAGCATTCGTTGTTTGTAGATATTTTTATGATGGCCATTCTGACTGGTGTGAGGTGATACCTCACTGTAGCTTTGATTTGCATTTCTCTAGTGATTAGTGATGCTGAGCATCCTTTCATGTGTTTGCTGGCAATCTGTGTTTGTTTGGAGAAATGTCTATTTAGGTCTTCTGCCCATTTTTGGACTGGGTTGTTTGTTTTTTTGATATTGAGCTGCATGAGCAGCTTGTAAATTTTTGAGATTAATGCTTTGTCAGTTGCTTCATTTGTAAATATTTTCTCCCACTCTGAGGGTTGTCTTTTCCTCTTGTTTATGGTTTCCTTTGCTGTGCAAAAGCTTTTAAGTTTTAATAGGTCTCATTTGTTTATTTTTGTTTTTATTTCCATTTCTTTAGGAGGTGGGTCAAAAAGTATCTTGCTGAGATTTATCTCATAGAATGTTCTGCCTATGTTTTCCTCTAAGAGTTTTATAGTGTCTGGCTTTACATTTAAGTCTTTAATCCATTTGAGTTTATTTTTGTGGATGGTGTTAGGGAATGTTCTAATTTCATTCTTTTACATATAGCTGTCCAGTTTTCCCAGCACCACTTATTGAAGAAGCTGTGTTTTCTCCATTGTATATTTTTGCCTCCTTTATCAAAATAAGGTGACCATATGTGCATGGATTTATCTCTGGGATTTCTACACTGTTCCATTGATCTATATTTCTGTTTTTGTGTCAGTACCATAATGTCTTGATTACTGTAGCTTTGTAACATAGTCTGAAGTCTGGGAGCCTGATTCCTCCAGCTCCGTTTTTCTTTCTCAAGATTGCTTTGGCTAGTTGGGGTCTTTTGTGTTTCCATACAGAAAATTTTTGTTCCAGTTCTGTGAAAAATGCCATTGGTAGTTTGGTAGGGGCTGCATTGAATCTATAGATTGCTTTGGGTAGTATAGTCATTTTCACAATATTGAATCCTCCAATCCAAGAACATGGTATATCTCTCCATCTGTTTGAAGCATCTTTAATTTCTTTCATCAGTGTCTTATAGTTTTCTGCATACAGGTCTTTTGTCTCCCTAGGTAGGTTTATTCCTAGGTATTTTATTCTTTATGTTGCAGTGGTAAATGGGAGTGTTTCCTTAATTTCTCTGTCAGATTTTTCATCATTAGTGTATAGGAATGCAAGAGATTTCTGTGCATTAATTTTGTATCCTGCTACTTTACCAAATTCATTGATTAGCTCTAGTAGTTTTCTGGTAACATCTTTAGGATTCTCTATACATAGTATCATGTCATCTGCAAACAGTGAGAGCTTTACTTCTTCTTTTCCAATTTGGATTCTTTTTATTTCTTTTTCTTCTCTGATTGGTGTGGCTAAAACTTCCAAAACTATGTTGAATAATAGTGGCAAGAGTGGACAACCTTGTCTTGTTCCTGATATTAGAGGAAATGGTTTCAGTTTTTCACCATTGAGAACAATGTTGGCTGTGGGTTTGTCATATATGGTCTTTATTATGTTGAGATAAGTTCCCTCTATGCCTACTCTCTGGAGGGTTTTTCTCATAAATCGGTGTTGAATTTTGTCAAAAGCTTTTTCTGTATCTATTGAGGTGATCATATGGTTTTTATCCTTCAGTTTGTTAATATGGTGTGTCACATTGATTGATTTGCATATATTGAAGAATCCTTGCATTCCCAGGAGAAACCACACTGGATCATGGAGTATGATCCTTTTAATGTGCTGTTGGATCTGTTTGCTAGTATTTTGTTGAGGATTTTTACATCTATGTTCATCAGTGATATTGGCCTGTAGTTTTCTTTCTTTGTGATATCTTTGTCTGGTTTTGGTATCAGGGTGATGGTGGCCTCGTAGCATGAATTTGGGAGTGTTCCTCCCTCTGTTATATTTTGGAAGAGTTTGAGAAGGATAGGTTTTAGCTCTTCTCTAAATGTTTGATAGAATTCACCTGTGAAGCCATCTGGTCCTGGGCTTTTATTTGTTGGAAGATTTTTAATCACAGTCTCAATTTCAGTGCTTGTGATTGGTCTGTTTATATTTTCTGTTTGTTCCTGGTTCAGTCTCGGAAGGTTGTGCCTTTCTAAGAATTTGACCATTTCTTCCAGGTTGTCCATTTTATTGGCATAGAGTTGCTTGTAGTAATCTCTCATGGTCCTTTGTATTTCTGCCATGTCAGTTGTTACTTCTCCTTTTTCATTTCTAATTCTATTGTTTTGAGCTTTCTCCCTTCAGATTTTTTTTTATAGAAAGTAAAACTGAATCTCAAAAATGTTAAGTAATGGACCCACAGCCATGCAACTAGTAGAAGGTCAGAGACAAAATATAAATTTGGACCTGTACAGCCCTGAAGAACTTCTTTCTATTTTTCCAGTTTTCCATGAGATTCAGATATATCTAGGGAAATTCACAGATGTTTTCCTTTAGGTCAGTCTCTATAAAGATCATATTATACATATGGTTTTCACCCAAAGACTGAAGACAACACATGGATAGAATGGCAATTCATCATTACCTTCAATTCTTCAATTCACTCTCAGAATTTCTCCCCTCATCTTACTCTATTTATTCTTTAAAATACCTGTGCATTTAAAGCATAAAATGTAAATTTTATGAAGGTTCAGCACAAACTCCAAGTTCCCCATCACTTTCAGTAACTACTTAGGTTCCACTCAAGACCTTCTGAGTGTTTTTCTTAAATGACAAACCCAAGTCAGCCAAGAGTCTCCATAGGTCTTTTGCCCTGTTCAGGACCATGACTGGATCAGTTCCAATCATTGTTTGTCTTCCTATAAACTAATGCAAATCAGTGTTTCCTGAATGGTGAGGTCAGATGCCTAAGTTTTAGCTAGCCCCACTTTTACCCCTTCTCCTTCTACCCCAATATGGTTTTCCCAAGGAGTCTCCCTGAGGAGAATGCTATCAAAGCATAAGAAAGGTGCTTCTGAGTTGGGACTCCAGAAACTGTTCCAAGAAATACTTCCACACAATTACCTTCCCTACTAAGCAGAGTAGGGCAAGGCTGGTGCTCTGCTACTGCCACTGCAGGGGACATGTATACAGGGCAGTCATTAATAATCTAAGATGGATTAATTAATACAAGTATTAGTTTTACCTCGAAAAACAGAGTACTTTGAGCTCATGGAACATAACAGAAAGTAGGAAAATATTAACTTAATAAAGAAGCTGGGAAAGGGTGTGGGATGGGGGAAGGTGCAATGGTAACGCCCCAGTTCTAGCAGTTCTAGGAGTTCTCAGGAGGGGGTCTCATGTTGCCTAAAAATCTTCTTTTCAATTTTACCTAGAACCTTAAAGATTAACTCATTATTTGCACCACAGAAACTTTGTCATAAGAGATAAGTCTTCAGCTAACTATTGGTTATCTGTACCCTAGAACTAAAACTTGGTGACAATATCTTAACACAATTAAATCAGTTTACGGAGAGTCGTTTCATTTGATGAGCGACATAGTTTGAGCTAGGAAGTGTCCTTTAATAATATAAATTCTTCCTTGTTAAAGAACAATTCAAAAGTAAGAAATGTGTACTGACTTTGGAATTCAAGGACAACAAAATTTTACTTCTGTCTAAAGTAGTCTTTAAAATACTGAGAAGTCATTATTATTATACTATGAGAGTACTGAGGGACAGGAATATTAGCATGACATCCTGATGAAGAGGCCTGATTGGTTAGGTAACTGAGTAAAGTGAACCCTAAACTAACAGAAACTGCAAGACAGTAGTTTCTCCATGTAAAATCAAAATCTGGGTAGGTGATTCTGACTGGTATAGTGCTCCAGTATATGTGTATAACCTGGTATAGTGTCAGGCTTCTACCTTGTTGCTTTATAGTGCATAGTCTCATCCTCATGGTCCAAGACAGCAGCACCTGCATTCTAGGTATTAGAATAGGGAAAAGGAATGTCAGGAAAAATGTTTCACATGCCTCTATTACTTTCATCACACTGGCCACACCCGGAAGCAAAAGTAGCTGGAAGTAAAATCTTTATTCCTAGTGTTCATCAAAAATGTGGAGATTCTATTATTTGGGGGACTAATGAATGAATTGATTTTAGGACTAGCAGTATCTACTACAAGTCCTATAAAGAATTAGGCAACAAAGAACGAGAAGCCATCAGAGTTCCATGTGTGCACATGGTTGTGTGGGAGGGTATGCATATTGTTTGTATTTCCTGTGGCATCTTGTATTAAATGTCTCCTGACTGAAGGGATTTCCTGTTAGAGACAAGACATGTATGTGAAGAAAAATGCCTAGAGAAATAGGTAAGAAATGAGTCAATAAGTGATTAAAATGGAAAATGCAATGGTTCTTCAGAGCTAAAGGCTTCAGTGGAAGATTTCTGGGAGGAGCTGAGGCCTGAGCAAAGCCCAAAAGAAAGCTGATGCTCATAGGCAGAGAAGAGGACGAAAAGACTGGGGAAGAGACATACAATAAACAACGGCATTGAAAGGAAGGTTGGGCTTCAATATCCCTGTTGCATTGCATAAGACAGCCATTTTCCATCTTTAGTTCCTGTCTTTTCTAAAACGTCTTTATTTATTTATTATTTTTTAAGTTTATAAAATTATTATTTTAATCTCCAAGACCTTAAGCTTTCTGTAATGTGTAGAGAATATAAAATGATACAAAGTTATCAAATATTTATTTAATACAAATATTTATTCAATGCCCAACCTGCACCTAATACCATGTTAAGATTCATGGCTCCATTCATAATCCTCCCTCTAAGAATCATGCAAATTATTCAAATGAAGATCTTAAGGGAATATATAAAATTACAAGATGTTTAGTTTATAAAATCAGATAAAATAAAAATAGGAATGAACTGAGATATGTGGTCTAAACAAAATCAAAATTGATAATTAATCTGAATTAACCAGGTAATAGAAAAGGGAGGGTTATTAGGTTAAAAAAAAATAATAAAAGCTAGATTAATTTAGAATTATCTCCTCTTGCCTTTGTCTCTGAAGTATGAGAAAAGATTTCCTTCTTTCCTTTCTCCTCCTTTCTTTTATTTCTTCCTTTTTACTTTCTCTATATAAGCATTACCATTAGACTATAAATTTGGGAAAAGCCAGGATTATATCTATCTTCTTTGTTGCTGTACTTTCAGTGTTCAGCTGAAACTATATATATTTATATGCATATATATATATATGGATTGAAGAATATTATTTATGAATAAAATACCCAGGAATAAACTTAACCAAAGAGTCAAAAGACCTATACTCTGAAAACTATAAAACGTTGATAAAGGAAATTGAAGGTGATTCAAAGAAATGGAAAGATATCCCAAGCTCTTTGATCAGAGGATCAGTATTATTAAAATGGCCAAACTATCCAAAGCAATCTACAGATTTAATGCAATTCTTTTCAAAATACAGAACATTTTTCACAGAAATAGAACAAATAATCCTAAAATTTATATGGAACCACAAAAGACCCCAAATTGCCAAAGCAATCCTGAGGAAAAAAAGAACAAAGCTGGAGGTATAGCCATCCCAGACTTCGGACTATACTACAAAGCTACAGTAATCAAATACAGACACATAAACCAATGGAACAGAATAGAGAGCCCAGAAATAAACCTCCACACCTACCTTCAATTAATCTATGACAAAGGATGCAAGAATATACAATGGAGAAAAGAGAATCTCTTCAACAAGGGATGCGGGGAAAGAAGGACAGCTACATGTAAAACAATTAAAACATAAACTCGAAATAGTTTAAAGACCTGAATGTAAGACACAGTACCATAAACTCTTAGAAGAGAACATAGGTGAACCACTCCTTGACATAAATTGTAGCAATATTTTCTGAGATTAGGCTCCCAAGGCAAAAGAAATAAAAGCAAAAATAAACAAATGGGACCTAATCAAACTTAAAAGCTTTTGCACACCAAAGGAAACCATCAACAAAATGAAAAGACAACTTATGGAATAGAAGAAAATATTTGCAAATGATACAACCAATAAGAGATTAATATCCAAAATATACAACCATCTCATTCAACTCAATATCAAAAACAACAAACAACCCAATCAAAAAAAATGTGCAGAAGAACTGAACAGACATTTGTCTGAAGAAGACATACAGATGACAAACAGGCACAGGAAAAGATGCTCAACATCACTAATTATTAGAGAAATGCAAATCAAAACCACAATAAGGTATCACCTCACACCTGTCAGAATGACTATAATCAAAAAATCTACAAATAATACGTGTTGGAGAAGATGTGGAGGAAAGGGAATTCTCGTATACCATTGGTGGGAATGTAAATTGGTGCAGCTACTATGGAAAACAGTATTGACATTCCTCAGAAAGCTAAAAATAAAATTGCCATATGATCCAGCAATCCCACTTTTGCTTATATATACACAGAAAATAAAAACAGTAATTCAAAAAGATACACGCACCCCAATGTTCATAGCAGCACTATCCACAATAACCAAGACATGGAAGCAACCCAAGTGCCCATCAACAGACAGTTGGCTTAAGAAGATGTGAGATAGATATGTGTTTGTGTGTGTGTGTGTGTGTGTGTGTAATGGAATATTATTCAGCCATAAAAAAGAATGAAATATTGCCATTTGAAGCAACATGGATGGACCTAAGGAATATTACGCTTAGTGAAATAAGTCAGACAGAGAAAGACATATACTATATGATATTACTTAAATGTGGCATCTAAAAAATAATATGAATGAATGTATATACAAAGCAGAAACAGACTCACAGACATAAAAAACTTACGGTTACCAAAAGGGAAAGGGAAGGGGGAGGTACAAATTAGGAGTATGGTATTAACAGATACAGACTACTATACATAAAATAGATAAGCATCAAGGATTTACTGTATAGCACAGGAAATTATATCCAATATTTTGTGATAACCTATAATGGAACATAATCTGCAAAAAAACTGAATCCCTATGCTGTACACTTGAAACTAACACAATATTGTAAATCAACTATATTTCAATTTTAAAAAATAATATTATTTATGTAACACACATAAATACAAACCCAAATATATATAATTGACAATAAGCTCATCAACAAATTTTTTTGCAAAAGCCAAAGCTTTTTGTTTCTATTTAAAAAATGACTCAAAGCATCTCAGAAATGCATGCATGCATACAGGTCAATAGTAAGAAATCTGAGGTATATATTACCTAGCAAAATTATTTCAAATTTTTGAATCATGAGCCTACATGCGAGTGTATAAGAGGCTACTTAACCCTTTTCAAAATGCAAATATAATTTACTATATATTTGTTGTCTTTTTCTATTAATTTCCTCTATGATTATTTTTTAATCTTTATTATTCCCTTTCTCCTACTAGTATTGGCTTATTTTGCTGTGCTTTTTCCTAACTTCTATAGCTGCATAATGGGATTGTGATCTTTCAGGCTCTGCTGTTTTCTACTACATACATTTAGGACTATAAATTGCACTCCATGCATGTCTTTAGCTGCATTCCGAAAGTTTCAATATGGTGTATTTTAGTTATTATTTAGCTCTAATCTATCACTGTGATTTTTTTCTTTGAGCTATTTAGAAGTATATTGTTTAATTTCCAAACATATGGGATTTTATGTTATTTCTGGGCTATCTCTTTGTTCTTAATTTCTAGTTAATTCCATTTTGTCATAGATCATTCTCTGAACTGTAGAATGTTTTAATCCTTTGAAAAATGTTAAATCACTGCTATATAGTTCATGTTCCAGGCATATCTTTTCTGTATTTTTTATTAGTCTATGCTTTAGTCTGGATCCTTTTTGTTGACCTAACTTCCAGTTTACCATTCCTCTCTTAAATTGTATCTAGTTGGCCTTTAAACCCATTTATAGAGAACTTACTTTCTGTTTCTGAGTTTTCTTCTTCTAGAATTTCTGTTTCTTTTTTCAGTGAAAAGTATGGATCTGGTGAAATTCTGCAACTTTTCTTTTTTTTTCTTAATATGCTAATCACAATTATTTTATAGTCCATGTCTGATAATTCCAAATCTGGATCAACTTTTACTCAGTTTTAATTGTCTATTTTTTCTTTTCTCCATCTCCTTGAATGCCTGCTAACTTTTGATTGATGCCACATCTGGCATGTGTATAAAGATTACGGAAGTTCTAATTCATGTTATTTTCCTCCAGAGAGAATGTTCTTTTGATTCTTACAGGCTGTTCACTTTAATTTAATCAGATATTGAATTAATTTGGAACTGGGCTTCTAATATTGTAAGGCCTAGTATTTTTTTAGTTTACCCTTACTCCTAAAATGAGAGCCTTCTAGGATTCCAAATGAAAGCGTGGGAGTATTTACCAGAATCCATCCTTCTCAGTGGGGTCTGAATTGGAATATTTTTATTCCCATGCTACATATTCCTTAGGAATCATCACATTCTGTGAGAGGAAAATAAGTACAAGAGCTTACTTCTCTGTGTTGTACTTCTCTCTGTGACTCTGGCTCCTCAAGTCCTGGCTGCCTTGGAAGTCCTAAACTCCTCTTTTTGTCTCCCAGCCTCATGACATACTCAGACCCTACTCAGCTTTTCTGCTTTTTAGTTACTCCTTTCTGCTTGGTTGCTCGGACTCTTACTCCATGTAGGGCTTCTGAATCAGCAAATGTCTTGAGGGAACAAAACAGTGCAGAGTATCTGGCTTTCCTCAACACCTTTTCCTTCTTTTGGGGATCATGACACTTCAGGTTTTGGCTTCCTTAGATGCCATCAAATGCCTTCAAACAGATGTGCTTTGTTCTTAGAGGGTGGGTAGGTATGATACAAGCCACTTCATTAGAGCCAGAAGTAGAAGTCTATTTATCTCTCCACATAACCAAAAGCCTACTGTAAGTCAGTGTAAATCATAATCTTAAGCTCTGCTTAGCCAGTGGAGACATGTAGAAGGGTAGAGAGAGCTTGGGAATATCATTACGAGAGTAGAGGGGATAAAAATTGGGAGGAGCCTGGCTGGAGGTTGCAAATCATCTGATATCTACCACTGTAGAAAATGATTAAGCTAGCCATTGCCTTCCCTGGCCAAAGCTCTTGACTGTTCTGAGCTGACCTGCTCTTCGTCTCTGGGCTTCTCCTTCCTACCTCTGCAAGGTCAGAGTCTCCTAACTCAGTATACATGGGCAGGTAGAACGCCATGTTTCTGGCAGCCCCTCTTTAGGGTGGTAAGGACTAGGCAGACAAGTATTTTAACCAGGCACTGTAGAAAGGGATTGGTGATAAATACAGAAAATAACCCATGCAGAAGATTGTGGGGCAGTGGTGGTGGTGGTAGGTATCAGTTGTTGAGGAGGAGTTGCAGCAAGAGAGAAATCTATGGTAAGGAAAGTCTCTAGCAGTAGTTGCTATTCAATAAATACTTTGACAATGCTGAAGTAAAATGCTTGTTTCTCTTCCTGATTCACTTAAAATCCACTGGCAAAACAGAACACTTGTATTCATACTAATTCATACTAATCCATATTCAATTAGATAATAATTCTAATTTTTTCTAAGTTAGCAAATTTTAAAAATTTACTCTTGAAACCAACTAACTAAAAGCTAGACCCTGGGTAGAAGCTGTTTCCTAATATAAATGAAATTGTATTTACAACATATAAGGACATTTTTAACAACATCTCTCACTCTGCCACCTCAGTTCTTCTGCTGGTATCTTCCTCACCTTTCCATAATAGACAGATTGATTTCTACATAAAAGTTCAACCACTGCAGTCTCTCCATTCTCTTCTTTAACCTATAGGGCGATTCTTAGAATCCAATCATTGTGCAAGTAATGTTGGGGCCGCCTGACATGATCTGATGCTGAATATTTGATTTCCTCCCAGGATAGTCTATTCCTGTACTAATACTTGACAGGACTCACTGCCCATTCTGACTACCAGTGTCCCTCCATTTGAGTTTCAGAGCCAGAGATACTTTCTTGGGCATCACCACTCTACAGTGGGTTCAGAAAACTCCACTTTAGCTTTAATCTCTATTATGACTACCATTTCTAATGAACTGGTTTGATCTGGGTCCCTTTCTTACTCTGACAATCTCCTCTTTCTCCCAAGCCATGAACAGATCTCGCAGATGTTACCTGCAGAGTTCTGCTGCCCTGGATTCACATTCATCATGCTCTGCCTACCTGTTGGCACACCCACAACTTTATCTTTGACCCTTTATAGAAGTTGTGACTAAACATTTATATCTCTGTTGGACGCTTGCCCTGCTTATATGGCTGATCCACTGCTTTCAGGGGGCTTCCCCCCAAAGTCTGCCACACCTTCTGAACAGATATAACACTAAGCTCTGACCCTTTTCACACCTATCCTGGTACAACTAATAAATATATGAAACTTTAGATAAGAAATAGAATTGCTTTTTATCAGTCTTGTGTCTGAACTAGCGAAAATGCTTAGTCACCACTTTCACAAGGAGGCACCCTTATTTAAAGAACAACATTATATAAACAAGCCAATGCTTATCTTATGCACTAAGGTTAAACAAAATTAAATTTTATTAATTTGCTCATTTCATTTATCCTTTGTTCTTTCAAACTTGAGTATATTAGTTTGAGATAATAGTATTATGTGTCACAACTCTGCAACTATATACAGGTTGCTCCCATGGTTAAAGCGTTAGATACAGATAGTAATAATCTCCGAAGGATGGTATATCACCATAAGCAGAATTTTGAGTTACCTAAAGAAATGATAGTTCATACAGAAGACAGAGAAAGATAATCTAACACTACTATATGTAAAATTGACAAACAAGGACCTACTGTATAGAAGAGGGAACGATATTCAATATCTTGTAATAACCTATAACGGAAAAGAATCTGAAAAAGAATATATATATATATGAATCACTTTGCTGTACACCTGAAACTAACACCTAACAGAACATTGTAAACCAATTATACTTCAATTTTTAAAAAAAGATAATCTAGGTGGGTAAGATAAGTGGAAACTATTCCCATCTGCCTATTTGCCATCCCGTTAACCACTGTGCTTAGTATTTTATACACATTATCTTATTGTCTAGAGAGAAGGAATTGACTGTTGAGAAACTGAGAACTAGGATGGAACTACAAATACACACACAAATAATTTAATTGATTGTAGAAAGTCTTAGGGCCCGATGGACATTCATCCTGCATGCCAGTTTCTTCTAATTTTAAATAGCAGATGATACAGATTGATTACAGACAATATAATCAAATATGGGTACCCAAATATTGTCTACAAGGGAAATCATTTACTTATAATACTATGTGAGATGTTCAGAAAATGATTGCCTTGGTAAAATTAACTGAGGATCTGGATAAGCAAAGTTGTAAGTTATTGTACTTGGTCACCATTTCTGATTGAACTTAGAATCATCTTGAATCAACTTCTCTGCAGACCTGAAACTAAAGCTTGTGAGTTCCTGTCTAGATTGAGAGTGCCTCCCATGCTGAGATGGTATACTACCCTTCTTTATACATCTCATAGTGCTTATCATTATGCCCTACACCCAGTGGCTTGCAAGATGGATGGATGAATCCTATATCTTTCAATATGAATATATGACATTATAATAATTGATTTTGCTTTACCAACTGTTTTCAGAAATATCTGACATGCAAGTTCATACTTACAGCTTATTCTTTACTTCTCTAAATATTTTTTCTTCTACTTTCCTCTAATATGTCTTCTTACTCTCAATTATTACAAGACAAAAATTAGAGTAATTGCTGAGAGTATCAGTCTAACCATGAAGCATTCAACCCTATTTTCTTTCCTCTGGGCTTCAATTTGGAGTAAAAATGGACAATCACAAAAGTATATGCCAAATTATTTTCTCAAAGAGAACATGCCCAAATCTCCCTGTTTTGGAGGTTCATGGGTATGCCCATTTGGTGAACCTCCTAATTCTTTGTTCTCTTTTTTCCTAGTCTGAGTTGGTCTGCAGAGGGTACAGCTAAAGCCCAGGCAGCTGAGTATAATGGGAAGGGCTCTGAAATTGCCAGTCCAGTGTGCTGGTTTCTAAACCTGGCTTTGTCACCTGCATGGAAATTTGGGAAATTTATCAGTTTATCTTTCTGGTTCTCAATTTTGTCTCATCTCTAAAATGAATTTCTTGGTCCAAATGATCCCTAAAGGACCTGCCAGCTCTATAATTCAAAGTTTTAATGTTACTATGATTTTTTTTATTAAGAAGGCTGAAATCAACAAGCTCATTCAATACATTCTAAAGAGGTGATTTAAGGAACATCCAGGTGTCTCTGTGCTGCTTCCTGGCTACGCAGTATTGCAATAGAGCAGCTGTATGGGTCTGTGAATAAGAGGGTGGGCTCTGGACTCAGACTACTGAGCTTCAAAGCCCAGTTCCACAAACTAGTGCTGTAACTTTTTTTTTTTTTTAACATCTTTATTGGAGTATAATTGCTTTAAAATGGTGTGTTAGTTTCTGCTAGTGCTGTAACTTTGAGCACTTTGTTTCAGCTTCCTTAGCTGGTTCCATTTCATGGCCCTTGTGCTGAATCATTTGCAACTGGGTTTGAACCAAAGCCATTTTGAAGATCTGTCTAGTGTCAAGATCCAGAGCACTATATTTGATAGGTGTACTGACATTAATAGCTTAACTATCAAGGGGCAAAGAGGGATTCTGTGGATTCCAACTCAAGTATAGAATGAACCCATTGGTGAAGAAGCATGGCTCAAATTAATGTTTACCCAAGCTGTCCTCCCCATATGAGCATTAGGTCTTTCTAATGTTCGTATGACGTTGGTCAAGCCAGGAGACAACTCCAAACAGCAATAATGAGCTGACACTTCCACCTGCTTATAATTTATCACATGGTAAAACTGAGCTACCCATACTGAACTACCCAGCTTCCTCTTGATCTATGTCCTATTTTTTTTTTTTCAGGTAGTTCAAGTTGACTGTAAAGGTTTCTATTTTAACTGTAGCTTACTTGGATTTCTTTTTCTTTTCAACTCTTAGTTTCATAGCATTATGTGGATAGACAGCACTTTAAAGATCATCTCACCTAATCTCTTTCCTATGAGGGAATCCCTTCTGCAACTTCACATTTGTCAGTAGCAGGCACAGTTTGTATTATCTCTTGTATTTTTAATTTACTAATTCACATGTAATCTTGTCTGCCAAAATTTGATTGCAGGCTGCATGAGGTCAGGGAAAAGCTGCGTACAGAAGATTCTCCTGCTGTTAGTAGATAGAGTTGGCCTTGGGCAAGAGGTTAAGAATGAGTCAATCTAGTCTTCAGGTTCAACCACTAAGAAATGAAGAGGCTGGAATGACAGTCGGGTTCTAACATTGCCTGGGTCTCTTTTGCTAGGCTGAAATTTCTCAAGGTAAAGGACATATCTTAATAGTTTTTGTATGCCTAGTACAAAGTACAGGTCAAACACAGTAGGTTCTCTATGAAAGTTTATTGACAAAAAACTATGCTATGTATCTTCTGTACTTTTTTATAGTATCTAGCATAATCTTGGCCACATACGTCTTTTCATACATTATCTCATTTAACTGCACTTAATCCTCACTAAAACCCTAAAGATTTGATGCTACTAGGAGTAGGCATATTTTTCAGATGAAGAAGATCAAGTCTTCTAGAAGTAGAAGATCAAGAAGAAGATCAAGGTTACTAGAAGTAGCCTGTCTAGTTTTTCTCAGAGTGAGTCAAACCCAAGCCTGTCTAACCTCAAAGCTCAAGTTCTTCCCATGTTGCAAGATGACCTTGGTGCTGGAAACCTAAGTTTTCTGAGAGTTTTAGCTCTTCATTCTAAATATTCCTGGAGTTCAAGTCCAGCCCAGACCCCATCATAGATACATTCCCTATAGTCCTCCTGAAGAAATGCTTAAGGCTGCAGAGGCATGTGTGTGCCAGCCCCTTGGCCACAGTCATGGGTCCCAGGAATGTCCCTTTGATGCACTGGGAGGCAATCAGATATTTTTCTATGAGGATATGGAATCACAGAAAGGATGGCAGGTGAGGGTTTTCATGGAGGATAGGGTAAACTAAAGTCAGATAAATGCCAAAGTTGTGAAGGAGCAAAACGAAGCATCTTGCAGAGAGAATTTGTCTCTGAAAGGATAAAACAGATAGATAAAAAGAGGCACAGACAAGAGACAGTGTGACCCTGGAGAGGGAGAGAGAGAGGAGCTGCCTGGCAACTTCCCAGTTCCCACAAGGCCTGGTATACTTCCTATTTTTGCCTTCCATGAGGTTTCTCTTTAGCCTTTCAATAAATTCCCTTCAGTATAAACAAGCCATCCTTACAACACATTTCTGTGCATACCTCTGTCTGTTTTGGCCCAAGTAGGTGGATTTTTAGGGGCAATGAAGAGCCTACATCCCCTGTGGTATTCCTCCCAGATCTCCTTTCGGCTCCTGTGCCATACACAGTGATATAAACATAAATTCCTTATAGCTGGGCTCCTAAGGCTCAGTTAAGAATTGGGAACATTCCAAATCTTGCTGCAGATGTGGGGCACTCTGAAATCACAGTGAAAAAAAATGTGCCAGGGAGCCAGAAAACCCAGAAGAATGTTCCTTCCCCCACATTTCAAGTAGTGAAAGCTGGTCTCTTGGAGCATCTGCAGAAAGAACCACATGATAAGAAATCTTCCTGTAGTGAATTTCTTGCAACCAGGAAGGCAAGGATTCCAAAACTGCAATCCAGTCATTGTCAGACCTGGAATTCCCTTCCTGGGACAATTACATTTTGTTCCTGCTTAGCTCCTTGTTGCTTAGCAACCACAGTAGCATAAGGGGAAGCCACTGGAGAGAAGAGCCCTTTCCAAAGTGGGGCTGGGGTGGGAGTAATCAGGAGTAGAAATTGCCTTCTCACTTCCTAGAAGAGAGAAAAATACATTGTGATCCTCAGAGGGGGTGGAATTAGGCTGCATCCAGAGGCAGTCATTTAAATGTCCACATCATATTTAATTATCAAAACCAGTATTTGAACAGAATTATTTAACTTACAATGTAACTTTATATCTGATATTTCCTGTAAGACTCATGATGATTGATACCTTAGGATAAGATTATGGTTCTCAGTTTATACATGAAGAAACTAAGGTAGAGGGGGCTGAAATAATGTCTTCAGCTTCACCCAGCCAGTTAATGGCAGAACAGGACTAGAGTCCAAGTTTACCAGTTTCTATCTCTCCACTGTAGCTTTTATTGATTGATTGATTCTTTTTTTCATTTTTCATGATATAAAACCAATGTTAATCTAATATACATGGATAAGCCTGATGGTGTTAAAATATTAGAATTTTTAAATAACTATTGCTCCAAACTCACCCCATACCCTTCACTGTATCATCATCCTGTCCCTCCTGAACCTCCAAAGGGTCCAAAAACTAAGGATATATCAACTGGCTGAGCAAGGCCATGTGTCAGTATATATTCTGACCAATTAGCTCCATGTCATATTGACTGTTAAATATTTTTGACATTCCATGAACTCTTACTGGGCGTACACTGGGCTCCAGGTACAATTTTATTCAGTGACGATACAGAGGTATAATGCAAAGCCCTTGACCTCAAGCAGTTCACAGATTGTGGTTGGGGGAAGTGAAAAATAAGGGTATACAATCTTTTCCTGAACACTTCTCATGGCAAGGAGCTCATTTCTATTTAAGATGATCTGTTCTCTTAGGTCCAATCATGGAATCATCTTACGTTCCATTATATTGAGCTGAGATTTGCCTCCTCATTACCTGAGCTGATTGGTGCTTGCTATGCCCTATAGAGCAGAGTCAAACAAACTAATTCTTATTTTCCCAAAATGTCTTTCTTACATTTAAGGACAGCTTTCACATCCCACTCTGACTGTTCCCAATATGTTCTCACTGTCCTATTGGGACTCTCTTGTGTCCCGGAGTCAAAAATGGAGAGAATTCTACAGCTGGCTTGGTCCTCAGAAGACTTTAAGATACCCTTCCTTTTTCAAAAGTGGAATCCTAGAGTCAGAGAGATGAGAGGACTTTCCAAATAAGCTTAGAAGTTAGTCTCCTTAACAATTTGGTCTGTGGTCTTTTCATTACATCATTGGAACATACTCCCAATCTTTACATTTCCAGAATTGCCCCCAAACTCCAAAAATCACTACAATTCACTGTGGCTGTCACCTCCGTTGGTTAGGTACAACTTCTTTAATGCTACCTAACCTAAGAGGATAGGAGCTTTCTAAGTATCCTGATCACATTGTGGGGCATGCCCTTTCTATTGGGTCAGTGATTATCAATGCTGGTTGCATATTAGAAGCACCCAGGGCATTTATTATTATTAAGACCAATTAAATCAATATGGGTCTCAAGCATCAGTAATTCCCTCAGGTAATTCTGGTTCACAGTAAGTGTTGAGAAGCACTACATTAGATAATACTACTTCATTTTCTAAAAAGGTGAGAATCAATACAGTATTTGAACTGAAGAAGGGAAGATGACTGGCTCTGAGGATTTGATTATACAATTTGATCTCAACTTCTTACAAAGGAATAATGGATGCGTTTGACTCATTTCTTTCTACCTTTAGTTTCAGAGATGTGAAAATGACATGACCAACCTTTGTACTTTGAACTACACATTGCTTGTATATATGCCTTTTGTCTAGCTCTCAAGCCATGTAGGGACATGATTAACTTGCAGCTCCTTGCCGTATCTCTGGTGTGGAGCCTGGAGTAAGGGGGTACTATTACGGTCATTTTACCAGTTAGTCACAGGGATGCCTAAAGCATAGAGCAACAGCCCAGCTGGCAGCAAGTCAGTTATTTGGTGATATCAGGGGGACATTTATTCTTGCCTATATTTATTGACATTGCGTGTGCAAGGAACAGCCCTGTCCTCAAAACTTTTATCTTTGGTTGGAAAAACAGGTTATAGGGGAAAAAAAGGTGTATGTGTAAAAAGTGGAAAAAGAAATGTGGATGTTAAATAGATAATGGGTTGGCCAAAAAGTTCGTGTGGTTTTTTTCCATAAGATGGCTCTAGTAGCACTTAGTTGTCATGAACTTCGTTCGAAACAATTTTGTTAGATTGTATTGTGACAACTGTCATATCAGCATGCATTTAATAAAAACTTATCAAAATTGGTGAATTTCTGTGTAGCCATTTTAATATTGAAGATGGAAGAAAAAAGCAACATTTTCGGCATATTATGCTTTATTATTTCAAGAAAGGTAAAAACGCAACAGAAACGCAAAAAAAAAGATTTGTGCAGTGTATGGAGAAGGTGCTGTGACTGATCAAACATGTCAAAAGTGGTTTGTGAAGTTTCGTGTCGGAGATTTCTCGCTGGACGATGTTCCACGGTCAGGTAGACGAGTTGAAGTTGATAGCGATCAAATTGAGACATTAATTGAGAACAGTCAATGTTATACCACGCAGGAGATAGCTCACATACTCAAAATATCCAAATCAAGCGTTGAAAATCATTTGCACCAGCTTGGTTATGTTAATCGCTTTGATGTTTGGGTTCCGCATTAGTTAAGTGAAAAAAACCTTCTTGACCGTGTTTCCACATACGAATCTCTACTTAAACATAATGAAAACATTCCATTTTTAAAACAAATTGTGATGGGCGATGAAAAGTGGTTACTGTACAATAATGTGGAATGGAATAGATCGTGGGGTAAGTGAAATGAACCACCACCAACCACACCACAGGCCAGTCTTCATTCAAAGAAAGTGGTGTTGTGTATATGGTCGGATTGGAAGGGAGTCCTCTATTATGAGCTCCTTCCAGAAAACCAAACAATTAATTCCAACAAGTACTGCTCCCATTTAGACCAACTGAAAGCAGCACTGGATGAAAGGCGTCCAGAATTAGTCAACAGAAAACATATAATCTTCCATCAGGATAATGCAAAGACCACGTTTCTTTGATGACCAGGAAAAAACTGTTACAACTTGGCTGGGAAGTTCTGATTCATCTGCCGTATTCACCAGACATTGTACCTTCGGATTTCCATTTATTTTGATCTTTACAAAATTCTTTTAATGGAAGAAATTTCAATTTCCTGGAAGATTGTAAAAGGCACCTGGAAGAGTTCTTTGCTCAAAAAGATAAAAAGGTTTGGGAAGATGGAATTATGAAGTTGCCTGAAAAATGGCAGAAGGTAGTGGAACAAAGTGGTGAATACGTTGTTCAATAAAGTTCTTGGTGAAAATGAAAAGTGTGTCTTTTATTTTTACTTTAAAACAGAAGGAAATTTTTGGCCAACCCAACCCGTAATAAATGTGCAGCAATTCTCAAGAAGATATGGTTTATGACTTCACCCTTCTACTATTTCTGCATCTGTGCTCTGTGTACTTTGTAAACATCTCCTTTCTGATATTTCCATATATTAGATGTAGTTAGAAGTTTGCATGTCAGTCTCTCCCACTGGGTTGTGAATTCTGAGTTTGAATCTCTAGTTGCTACCATCTTGTCTGGTATAATTCATGCTACATAATTATTTGCTGAGTGACTGCAAGATGCTGACATTGGAGACTGTAGGACTAAGAGATGTGTGTTGTGTGTATTCCCGTCAGCTGCTCAGATTGCCCCTTTATTTTCTCAAGGATCCTGGGGCATTGGGAATAGGTATCTTAAAATTGCATGGCACTAATTTTCAGACCAACTTCTTTACCAGTTTCGGACTTTCTGTGTTTTAGGATCTGGTTCTCAGATAACCAAAAAGTGGCCTACTAGGGAAAGAAGATAAGAACTCCTGTGATATTTAGCTAGGATTTGAATACAGGTCCCATTCCATCAATAAACATATTGTTCAGGGGTGTGGCTTTAGTTTTTTCAGGAATCCCTTATTATTATATACAAAAATTATATTATTATATTATTAATGTTATTATATGCTTAAAATTTAAAATATATCCAAAATACAGTATATGTAATGCATATTAGTATATGTAGATGTACATATATATAGATGTACATATATGTAGATGTACATATATATATGTGCATATGTATGTGTGCTTTATATATAGCTATATAAAACAAAGAGTGAGAAGACCCCCCTTTCCTTCCCCTCCTCCCACCCTCATGATCAAAAAATGGGCTACATGTATGGAAGGAACATTGACGGAGAAGTCACAGAACATAGAGTCTGTTTATGGCTTTGCCTTAACTTAATGACTTGGAGCAGTCCACTGCATCTCTGTCTCTGTTTCCTCAATTTTAAGATGATGGGGTTTGACAAGGTGATCTCTCAGGTAAACGTTTACTGCACCATAATGCTGTAGACTTATCATCTATTATAGTGAATTTTTAATATGCCATGTGCTCTCTGAGCTGCTCTTCAAAGAAACACAACAACACAGGATGGAAGCCCCTGTAAGTATGCTAAGGTTAAGAAGGGAAGGGACTTGGGCAACAAGCTTTAGTTCTGGCTCAGATGACACCAGCCAGCCAAATGCTCATGGGCAAACCCTTCTGATTTCTGGAGCTCAGTTTCTCCATTTGGAAAGTGTAGGCAAAAACCCACATGCTATCTTAGTCCTCTGGGGGCTTTGGTATAGGATTTCAGAAATCTAGGTACAGAAGGAATCAGGCAAGGTCATCTGATTGCACAGAATCTTTGTTTTTGACATCAAAATTTGTGCCTAGATCTTTATTTCTATTATCAGTTCATATGCCCTGCTGATTTTTTTTCTAATTAAACATTACCTTCTCACTAATAAAAACAATACTCCAGTATAGGGGTAACAGAAGATCTATGGAAACATTGCTCTAACAGAGGTCTTGCAGTGATGAGTAATAGAGGAAACGTTTTTGGCCAATCAGAACATTTCTCTGAAAAAAAGAAGACAGCAAGGGCACTTTGGTCAGAGGGCAGTGATCTGTTCAGAATCAGACTGAAGCTGATCCAGGGACATGGACCAGGATGGGAGTTACGGGGTCCTCAGAGCCAGTCTCCGTTGCTGTACTTCATTACATAGTTCCTGTGAAAAAGAGTGATGAGAGTGAAGAAGCTCTGTGACAGAATTCACACGAGCAGGCGACCCAGGTCTTCAGTGGCTGATGTGCTTGGTGGGAGTCATTCCCAATCACTACCAAATCATTCCTCAATCCAAAGTCCCAGAACTCTCAATATAAAACGTGGTAAGCAGGAGTTCTCCCACAATCCAAGTTTTGAGTAAACTCTACACAAGGTCTTTAAGCAAAACCACTTGCAAACCTTCCTGAATCTCTATCTGTCCTATAATGTAGACACACCCCTGAGGGGTTACATTCCTCAGTTGCCTGGGGTTGCAACTGAGTGGCCTGAATAGGTCCACTTTTGCAGCCCCAATACAAATAGTCAAAGAGATTAAAGTACCACCATATTTTGTATGAACTGAAGACATTCCACCTTATTCTTTTCACCATCTTTAATAGAGAATTGCATGCCAACGTCATCTCTCAGTGTCTTTCCCCTCATCAGCTGTCGAATTTTTGTGAATAACGAGAAAATGCACATAAGCATCTGAATGCATACATGTCGCTTAACAAAAATATAACCCCCTGAAATGTAATTACCAGGTTAAAAAAATGCACCCAGTTTCAGAGCCTATCACATCTCGCGCCTCGGCGCGCAGTTCCCCCAACACTGCTCCTGTTGTGTCAGATAGTGGCAGTGTTGAGCCCGGGAGCCGGTGCCGAGCCCGCGGCGGTCCCCGCGGCAGCCCAGTCTCCGCGGCGGACTCCGGCGCGCAGAGCCACTGGGCCTCGAGGGCGTAGGGGAGCGGGAGGGGCGCGAGGGCGGCGAGGGGTCCCCGGTCCGCCTCCACGAAGTGTTTTCCTTCTCCCCGGGCACAAGCCCCACTCCCTCCAATTGATCGAAATTCACAGAAATTCACTGCAGGAGGGTGAAGGGAGAGGTCGCTCGCCGGTTACTGGCTGTGCCTCCCCCGGCTCAAGTCGGGGAAGCGGCCCCCGATCGGTTGGGCGAGCGGTGTGGGTTCCCGCACCCCCTCCGAGGCAGATCGCGGGGTGGCTGTCCCCGTTCGGCTCCGCCGCGCTGCCGCTCCGATCCTCCCCCTCCCCCGCCCGCGCCCTCCCCCTTCCTTTCACTAGGACTCCGGGACTCGGGAGAGGGCGCGGGAGGCAGCCACTCGGGCCCGACCCCACTCCAGCGCTCGCCGGGGACGCGGGCGGGTGGCGAGGGGACGCGGCGGGGGCGCGGGGCGGGCGCGGCCATGGAGCGGCGGCGGCGGCGGCGGCGGCAGCACTAGCGACCGCGGGCGGACAAGCTGGCGAGCTGGGCCGCCCGGCGCCGCGGACCGAACTGCACAGCTCAGCAAAAGCGCCCTCGCCCTCCGCGCGCCGCCTCCTGCGATCCCGAACCCGGCAACATTTTTTAAGGCTCCAATCCATCCTTTGAAGAAAAGAAAAAAAAAAATAGCATTGATTGGAGAGACTGGGATATATATAATTTGGGGGGGTGGGGGGGCTCCTGCTAAAATTAGCCAGGCCCGCGGCGCGCGGTGTGCGAGTGTGTGCGTGCGGGCGTGTGTGTGTGTGAATGTGATTACTCCAGGACTCCTCGGGCTCCGGAGACGCCATTTTCCCCCTTGATATCTCTCTCCGTAAATCGGTGGCGCGGCGCAGGCGGCCGCGCCGGGCGGGAAGCGCGGGGCCGGCCGGGGCGCCCGCCGCTCGCCTCCGCCTCCGGGCGCCCGGGGGCCCCGGCGCCCCCCGAGCGAGGGTGGCCAGCCCGCGGCTCGCCGTGTGACAGATGCCCATCGCCATGGAGTTGCCGCAGCAGCACCTTCGGGGGCTCGGGCGAGCGACGGGAGCCGGGATCTGAGCGAGCGCCGGGGCCAGCGGAGCCGGAGTCGCCGGGACGTGGGTGAGCACGCGCGGCGACCTTGGCCCGGGAGCCCGGCGCCCAGCCTCCAGCCACGCCGCGGGCCGCCGCACGCTCGGGGTCGGGGGCGGTGTGTGTTCCCTGCATGAAAAAGTTAAAGCTGCCTCGCCGGGGCTTTGACTTTGCACCGATGGGAAGGGGGAGACCGGGCCGAAGGGGCGGGATGCCGGTCCCGGCGAGGCTGCCGGGGATGGGCGCGATTACGGCCCGCCGGCGGTGGGCAGAGATGCTGGCTCATTTGAAGTGACTCGTTGGTGGCGGCGAGGGTGGCAGCGCCGGGCTGGAGGTCTGGGACCTTATTGAGTTTGGCCTAATCTGATTCCCCCCCCCCCCCCCCCCGCCCCCCGACCCCGGCCTTCTGCCTCCCCACGCCTTTTGCACCCTCCCTCCGTCCGGCCGCTGACTGCCTGCCGGGGCTGGCGGGTTTGGCGTTGGCGGAGTGGACTAGAGAGGGGGAGGGGGGAGGGAAAGGGGTGGGAAGGCGGCAGGATATTTTTTTCTCTCCCTCTTTGTAACTTGCAGGTTAAGTGGAGCTAGAGAGCTACATTGTATCTAGTTAGATTTTTTTTTTTTTGGGGGGGGGGGAATGTATCAGAATCTAACGTGTCGTTAATAGAAAGAAGAACAGGGAAGAAGTGGTCCAGCCGGCGAAGGTTGGTGTGTGCTTGCGTCGTGGCTCTGTTAGTCTTTTTCTTAAAATCTTAATCAATGGATCTGAGTCTCTTTCTCGTGCTCTCCGGTTTTGGGACTCTGAAAAGACAGGAATTCCCTTAAAAGCAGACGAATGCCTTTTTTGAAAGCACGCATTGTGTGTGTGTGTTTCTAGAGGAGCCGTGGTCTTGGGAATTAACGACAGGCTTCCCCGTTCGGTGGTTTCCAGTGGGAAATAACTCCTGAAAGGGAACACTTCAGTATCGATTTGTTGTTTTTGTCTTTCAAACGATTATCTCTTTGACTAAAATACTGTAGGAGAAGTTCCACAGAGACAAAGTCAGGTAAACTGGACTGGGCAGATCTTTAGCAAGATGGTGATAACGCTGATGCTGTTTTTGGTGTCTATTTGTGATGGAAGCATTGTTGGGTAATAGCAATTTCTGATCGGTAGAGCATGCTGGCTCTACAAAAATAAGGAACTACCGAAATGCTGTCTTCCAGTCCCCGTCCCCTACAGGCTGCACACACCCCTCCTCTCACAACCCACACCAGTTACAATTCTGAAATAGGATCCAACTGGAAGTATTTTCTTTGGAGATCGGAAAGTTAGGCAGTTGGAAGTATGAGATGAGGCTAGAGGTACTGGGAGTGTGGGGAGCGGGTTCTTATTGCCCCTTGATGCTGCATTTCTTCTTTATGTGTGTCTCTGTGGATTCTGAGGGTGTGTATGTTGGTCTAGGAGGACTGTTCAGGGAAGGATTTCCGATTCGTTTCCGCTTCAAATAAACTGTCCTGATAATCTCATGGTTGACATCTAATGCTAAAAGGCCAATTTGTGTTTCTCTATATCCCTGCAGAAGCTCTCCTCCGAAAGGGCAGTTTATTTTGGAATTCTACCACAGCTACTTTTCCTTCCAAGCCTCCCCGTCCCCTTCACCACTATCCACACCTTTTTTCCTAAAGTTAGTTGGAGTCTATGGTCTTTATGGAGATATTAATATTACTTATTTTCCTCTTACATTATTTGTTATTCTCTTCCTTTTCATTCCTTTACTCTTCATCCTGTTTTTCTTCTTTTTCTGTAGTTTTATGCAAAAACTAACTTCATAAAGTCGCTATTGCCAAAACTATCTGGCAGTCCTGCCCCATCTTTTACCCTCCTGTAGTTTACACAGGTAAATCAGATGTGCCCTTCCCAATCCATCCTTATCCTCAAAACGTGTGTGTATGTGTGCACACGCACACTCGTGTGTTTTGGAGGGGCAGGAGTCATTTAGGAAAGAAGGACGTGGAGAGGAGAGGAAGGGTGTTGTTCTATGCAGGCCACATCTGCAACACTGGGGCCAGACCAGGATGGTCTGGGAGAGTTATCCTCACACACCCCAGTTGGATGTTGTCTGGCTGGGATGGGGAGGCGGAGCCAGCTGTCCAGGGGCCTGTGAGGGAGGAGAAAGTTTGTAGCACTTTAAAATGTAGCCAGTTTACAATCCCAGGTCACTCCCTCCCCTTTCTCCTGCTTTCCGTGGTTTCTGCCATCCCAAGACTAGTGCAGGGAGGCGTGATCTCTTTTGCCCTGACTTGGAAGTCCCAGGTTTCAGTTAAGCTGAAGATGCAGTATTTTCCTCTGTACTTAATTGCTTTGCCTGCTACCAAAGAAGGGCTTCAGGACAAATCAGAAGAGTATGGTTAAACACAGAGTATTTGCAAACTCCAGGGTATGTAGCCTGAGAATATAGGAGACCAGGTACTCAGAAAGTGCTGCTTTGCACACCATCTCCCCTCCCCCATTAAGGAAATAAAAGTCTTAGTCTTTGGGAGTTGAATTGGTGTTAGAGCTGGGCTCTGGGAGCTGCTAGCCACTATAGTAACCTGAGCGGGGCTGGGGGGAGGAGGTGGTGAGTGAATGCTATTGGGAGCCAGAGGAGGGAAACAGACTTGTCTCCCTTAGCAGGGAAAATAGATGTGTCACTGGAATAAACAAATTGGAGGTGGGGGATGGGATGGCTTGTAGTGAACATAAGGAAGAGTGGCTGAGAGGCAGTGATGTGGTTCGGAAGGGGGCCACTTATAGCTTGGGAGAAAATATCGACTGCCTTATATATTCACGAATGGGCTAGGCAAGTGAAGGAGTGTAATCCAATCTTTCGTATGTTAACATCAGAACATCCCATAGGAAGGCACTGCTGGCAGGCCCAGTTCTGGACTTCACACAGGGGAGGCCTAGGGGTGTACCTGAGTGAACCAAGGAGCCCCTTTGGTGCCAACGAGGGCTTCTGGTTCTGTGAGTGCATTATTCATGGCAAGCTAGTTTGTAAATCACCTGACCTAAATGAGGGCTGGGGGCAAAGAGAGAACAGTGCTTGGAATCTTTGTAGAAAGTTTAGTTGAAAATGGTCAGTGGGGAGAGGCAGGAGTTTGCTGAAGAAGAAATAAATAGGTAGGCACTTTCCCCTGGATTCTTGATTCCATTTCTGCTGTTATCTTGACTTTCAATTCCATTAGGAGCGGAATCAATACTTCTCTGGCACAAAAAAATGTATCTCTAGGAGGGCAGAGTTCTTTCAACCTGGTCATTATTTTTAGTTGTACTTTAGTCTCTGCTCTGAAGCTTCTATATGATATGAAAAAGGAGGAAGATGAGAGGTGGCTGGCTGGCTGGAACATCCTTTCTGAAATCTTGTAGAGACACTGAAACTTGGCTGGGCCTCAGCGGCCCAGAATGCCAGTTTTTCCCTTGGAGACTTGAAGTTTTAATTGAAACCAGATAGCTATCAAGAGTGGACCTGGCCAAACAAAACCTTGTTTTCTTCACTGCTCAGGAATGGGAAATAAATAATTTTTTGCTGATGGCATTTCAAGTTGCTTCAGTTTTGCTCCTGCCAGAAGAATGGGGTAAATTATTATTAACACATTAACATTGTAAGAAGTTGCAGTGCCTTAAAAAATGAGATAATGTTACCGAGTTTGCTCAGAGACCCACTGTGTGGGAGAGGTCTATTTGGGGGTGGAGGTGGAGACAAGAGGCTGCTCTTGTCCTGGACGGGTGGCAGCACTGCCCTGAGAAAAGGAGGCTCATAGAGTCCTGGCCACATGTCACTGTGCTTGGTCCTTGGGTTCCTGTGAAGAAGTGAGCAAAACAGTCCAATTCCATTGCTATCCTATGGTATATTGTGAAACCTGGTGAGCTTCCCAAAATGTTTTGGGTCAGGATTGAATAAGGAGTACAGCCATCAGACCTATTGCCATAGGTGTGAGCTTCATTTAGGGTTGTTTCTAAATGAAACCCTGGTGTTTCACAAACTCTCCATGAAGTTGCAGACACTTTGGACAGCCAAAGGCTTGATAAGTGCAGAAAAGTAAACACCAAGATGCCCGCAGAGTGTACTACTTCATGAATGCAGGGGAAAGATGCCAACTTATATTCTTGTTTGGCTTTAAGTATTTATTTCTGTTTTCACTTAGCCTACTACTAGATTCTTATGCCTCCTTAGACATACCAGGTAGGGGCAATATGAAGTTTTGGGGGAAACTGGTGACCTTAGATAACCGAGTCCAACTTAGTGGCCCTTACATTTCACATCTGGAATTTTCAGAGTCAGGTCAGAACAGCTTCCCTTTCAGAGTTGGTTTTTTACCCCCTTAGAGAGTACCATCTAAGGTTGAGGAAACATTATTTTTTTAATGGCCTTTGGTGTGGAAACCTGCAGTTGACTTCCTATCCAGTTCAGAGCAAATAATGCCAGGGTCAAATGGAGAATGTGAGCAGCCCTGAAGTCCACAGGATCTCTTGGGAGGAAGCAGCTACCCCTCCCCAGGAGCTAATGATGGACTGTGATCTGCAGATACATGAGAAATAATTACAGGCAAAGCCAGCTGAGCTAACCCCCAGGCAGGCAGAGGCTTCCACCTTTCCAAGCGCTGGGAAGGGAGAGGGGATGAATGGAGAGCAGATAAGAGTTTCAGAACTTTGCCAGCTTGGAAAAATGTTTCTTTGACCCAACTTATCTTTTCCTATCAAAACATACTCCTTTTTATATGCATGGCACTTTTTTCTTTTCAAAAACATCTTTATACCACATCTGCCCCCTTGATTTTCTAAGGAGGGAGGCTTAGTAAGCATTTTATCCCCTTTCAGAAGATGAGGCCATTGATGTGCTGACTTGCTGAAATGACACAAGTTGGTGGCCCACATGGGACCAGATGGCTCTGTTAAAGTGTGAAGAGCATCACACCTGAAGTGACAAGATCTGCTTTGGATCCTGTCCCTACTATTTCCCAGCTAAATGTCCCTGGAAAGTTATTTAACCTCTTTGAGCCTCAGTAAACTAATCAGTAAAATAGGGATAAAATATGCTTACCCTGCCTACTACATAGGGGTTCTGTGGATTAAATAATACCAGCTAATTTCAGTAATTGAACTCTGAGAGGATTTCCACACTGCCTCCTGGAAACTGATGTCTGGGATTATTGTCACCATCGCTTGGAGATTAATAACCTCTTGGTATGACCAGAAATGCCTGTAGAGGCCCCTTGTGTTCTAAGACAGTCAGGGAATAGTTGTTTTGTGCTCCTGAGTTGACCAAAGGGGGAAAAAAGTGTGTACAGTATATGTATTTTAAATCAGTTGAATTGTTGGACGCCTACTTTGCATATACATCTGAGACTCTGAGACTCAGAGTCTCAGATAGTATCCAATTTTGACTCAAGGATGTATTGGTGCTCAGGAAATGCTCTTCGAGTTAAGAATGAGAAGGAGAAAGAAAAAGACATGGAGACACACAGAGAGGAGAGGTAATGGGTGGCGAGTGCGAGGGGGAGAGTTTTCATCAGGGAGCCACAGTGGCTGAGAAAAGATACTCAAGACAGAATTTGTACCCTCTCTAAAGAACAGAACTGAGAGCAAGATTGCATCTGTCCCGACAAACCCAGCAAGTTCTCTCGAATCAGGGAAGTTCTTCACAGTCCATTTGCTGTCTGACTTTTCTGTATTTCTCCTCTTTCTCTTTCCCACGATTCCTGGCTCGCCCTGTCCAGCAGCCTGTACCAGGCACCTTGCAACACTCTCGGGTGAACCCCGTTTTATGCAGCACACACAGGCCTCTGCTCCCATCAGACTGATTTCCTTGCTGACCCTGGGCACTATGTACACTTGTCCACCTCCACACCTCTGCTCCTTCTGTATCAACGACTCCTCTCTGAAAGGTGTCCCTATTGGTCCCTTTTAGCCGAAGTGTCTACCTCTTCGGACACCTGACCAGCTCTTAGCTCTTCACTGCCTTCTCCAGGGCACTTCAGGACTAAAGTACTTGCCGGGCATCTGGCTCGTGCTGCTTTGCTGTTCGTTGCCACTCACCTCTCCAGGCTGTGAGTCCTTGAAGGATGGGGCCAAGTTTGCCCCACAAAGCCCTACTGATGAATGATTTCTGTTGCATGAATGAATCACAGAATTTATGCAGAGATAGAATATTAAAAGTGGATGTTGTTTAAGATACACTAAAGCTCTGCACGGTGAAGCAACACAACGAGGACCTCTTAGACAAAGTGAATAATAAATACTTAGGTCAACAGCTTTTTATATTTTTGGCTATCTTTCAGGGGCAATCGCCCACTCTCAGTTTCTCCCTCAAAGCCTAAGAGTTAATAATGTTTTACTTCATGTTACATCCTATCAGTCACTGATTCACTCATTCATTCAATCATCAAAATATTTATTAAGTACCTACTAGAGCCTCCTCGCCACTCTTGCACACATAGCTCTTGACTTTCTCTGAAAATTCCAATTGCATTTTTTGTCCACCACACTCATTTTGGCACTTAACCATGCAATCTTCTTTGTTACTTAAGTCCAAGTGCTTCCCATTCCTCGGTGGCTGAGTGTGCCTGGCTGCAGTGGAAAAGAAGGCTGAGCAGAGAAATGCACTCAGAGGGGAAAGTTCCAGGGACAGGCTTCTGAGAGGCAGGCTGCAGGCTGGGCTGGCTCCCCGTCAGCACATGGTACAGGACAAGCTGCACTGCCTTTCTGCTCCTTAGCTTGAGCCACGGTAAAGAGAAAGAGTTTGGATTGATGTGGAGGGAGGGCCCCTTCTGAAATTCTGTGACTCTATAGGTAGACGTGTCCTGGGAATTTTAAAGGTTTCTTAAAGCTCAGAACTCCTGGCACCCCAACAACTGTTCACACCACTCCCACTGAGGATCAGTGAACTTTGCTAAGTGTTTGCTGTGGATGAGAGTTACCTTCAGAAGGGGAACTGGGACCAGGAGAAACTCCCTAGTGAGCACCAAAGAGCCAGACTTGGGGACACAGAAAGGAGAGGAGGGGATGGTGAGCTAAGTGTGAAGAAGTACTGTAGTGAATAATGTGGAAGGAAGAAAAGGATTGATCCTCTACATCTTTTGAAAACTGGCCCCCTTTGGTGAAATGACTGAGTTGAGACAACGGGAATGAAGCAGACAAAGACGGCTTCTGGAAAATCTAGACTATATTCCCTGTCTGGGCTTTGCTACTGCTTTCTGTGCCCAGTAGGCATTTGGAATCTCTGCCATGGTTACTTTCGGACCTCATGGATCTCGGGGGCTAGGCATTGTTTTCTTGTGTAGATTCTGTTGGGCATGAAGGCTAGGGCTGTGCCTGTGCTCCCGGGATGTCTGCTCAGTCCCCACAGCAGAGTCTGCCCTTTCATGGCCTGTGTTCAGTAACAATTAGTGAGTTGGTTTGTATGCATTTTGAGATGAAAGCGAGTGACCCGCAGTTTGTCCAAAGCCAGAGGCCTCTGAGATTAGGGTTGGGGTGGAATCAGGAAAGCTGGGTTTTGACCTGAGTTCAGAGTGCATTCTGAGTCACCTAGGAGCACACTGCTTGAGTATTTAGGAAGAGCAAGGTTCTACAAGCATCTACTGAGATGCTGCAATTACTTTTACTCTAGGACTTGGAATAGAAAAAAAAAAAAAAAAAGGCAAGGAACTCAATTAGCCTAACTCTGTAAAAAGCAATTTCTTCTTTATTCCTTTTATCTGCCAAAGATTGAGAGTTCTGTCAGTGGAAAGAAACTGCTTGGGGTTTGAACTTGGGCCTGGAAAGATGTAGTTGCTGGAGATTCTGAATTTGATGAATCCAATGCAGTAGCCTGAGAACTCTCATTAGAGGCAATTGGGGCACAGTTGTTGTGCTTGTAGCAAAATGATGAAATCTGGGTGGCAAGTCCCTTGCAGTTGTTGGGTGGTATGTCTGTGACCTGTTGTTATTCGAGCAATGAGAGCTTTGATTTTTTTTTTAAAGTATTGATTCATAATGGTGACTAAAAAGGATGATTTGATGTGAAAGCCCTGTGGGCCTTCTCTCTGTTCATTATTTTGTACTCCAGAGCTTGATTACAGTCGGGTTTTGGATCCACATATGTTTATTAATGTCTCAGCATTGCAATTTGTTCCATTGTTCTTGGCACTGTTGGGTGAGAAAAGTCTGGTATGAGACATGGCTTTTGCCCTTGGAGAATGGACAGTATATCTGGAGAGACAGGCTTAGCTCAAATGGAAAGCATCAGTCTGAAGCCAAAGTGGGAGCATGATCTACGTGGAATTATGCTATTTGGTTGATCAGGGATAAAGTGCAGTCAGGGAAGGCTTCAAGGAGGATGTGTGGTTTTGGGTGTGATAGTGGAACTGAAACAAGGGGACATTCTTGGTGGGTACAGTAGCAGAGATGGGACAAAGTTTGAATGTGAATTTGGAATTGCCACAAGGAAGTGAATGCTAATCATGAACATGTACTGTATCTGGTAGGAGCAGGGAGGCCTTGATGCAGAATGTCCAGCTGGATGATATTGAGGCACAGGTCACCCATAGCAGGCATCTTGCTGGTCTGAGGTTTCCTGACAGCAGTGGGAAGGACAAAACTCAGGGCTGTCTAAGTTGGGCCCAATCTTAGCTGTCCAGAGTTTTCATTCAAACGCATCAACTTTTCAACCTTCTGATTCAGCAAACTTGGTTTGCTCATTTACATTTAAACGTGAGTATGATAGACTCTGATGGTGCTGTGGGGACCTCAAGAAATAGATAAGAGGTTGTCTCTGTTCTCAATCTGATGGAAGACTCCATAAGAACTCATGAAAACCAGTGGATGAGCAGCAACAGAGGACAGTCATGTAGGGCTCTGTGGAGTGTCAGTCAGCAAAACAGATGGGATGCGGTCCTGTGACGAACAGGCCAAGGCTACATTTCCCCTGAGCTGAGATGGGAGCCGTGACTGGAGTTTTCAGAATGTGAGGAGAGTAGGTGTGAGGAGCACTTCCACGCATGCCACACATGAGAGAATCCTGACATCTGACTGTCCTGCCCACTACTAGTCCTGTCAGCCACCAACTCTTCAGTCTGGAGTCCAAAAGAGGCACCTTTAGGACAAAAATAAAACTACATATAAACATTCAGAATGGGGATCAGCCACTCTGGGAAACAAAAAAAGCTCTGTGATACAGGTACTCATTTCCAGGAGTTTAAAGCATAATTGGAGATTCAAGTTTCAAGTAACAATGCAGTATTTAAATGACCATGCACGAAAGCTGAAGGAGAAATATCACAAAGGACAGGAAATGGAGCCAGTATCTGTTTACTCTCTGGTATGCCTAGCATCTCCTTTGTGGCAGAAGCACAAACATGAAAGTGTCAGATTACACTTTACATTCAAATGACAATAAGCAAAGCGATTGCTGAATCGGATGGTTGAGAAGTCAAGGAATTTGAATTAAAACTGAACAGGTAGTGGGGTCAAAATTAAAGGACCTTGAAAGAATGACTAGGGAATTTCTTATCTGTTTGATTATTCAGTTTAGCTGCATTGCCCTCAGATAAGTCTACCATTTTCATCCCAGTTTACACGTGGTATGGTGGAGGATCAGAGTTTTAAGTGACTACTAATGCTGGGTATTTAAAGACTGGTGACATTATGGTTCAATGGAAAGCAAATGACAGTTGGAGTCAGACAGAACTACCTCTGTGATTTCAACAAGTATCTCAATTTCAGTTTTCTTATCTGTAAAATGGGTACATCTCAGGGTTAAATCAAAGAATAAACTTAAAGCACTTATTATATACTATTTCCCTCTTCAAAGTTAGGATCATTTTCTTTACCATGTGGATCTTCTTTAATATACTTGGACAAGAAATATTATGATCACAGTTATTTCTTACAGGCCAACCCTACATATTTAACCTATTTAGGTGCTATCCTGCATATATTATTTACTTTTTTCCTTGGAAGAGTCTGTGAAGAGATTAGGAGGCCGATGAGAAAACTGATGCCCAGAGAATTTAAGTGATGTGGCAAGTCAGATGGCAAACTGGTTTTAGAGCTCCTATGTATAGAAGTAGCTAGGAGCATTTGGCCAAAAGCTGGCATCACTTTGTGTTTTAGAGACATCATGATCTAAAAGTAAAAGCCCAGACTTTGGAATCATATAAGCCTGAATTTGATTGTGGCTCTGGCACAGGTGGCGTGTGCCCTTGAGCAAATTATTTGCCTTCCTGGACATTTACATTTACATTTCCACATCTTTAAAATGAGGATGGGTCTTCTGCATCACAGGGCTGTTGTTTGGATTAAATTGATAATGGCTGTAGAGGCCATTTGTTGTATTTAACCCCCTCTCGCACTACAAGTGTGTGCTTTTCTTGACTGCGTGGAGAAATGCAGACAACAGGTAATATGCCAAGACCAGAGCTCCACCTGTAAATTTGAGGATTGGCCTAGCCAGTGCTGTGGAGACCTCTCCCCGGGGCCGAAGACCCAGGGCTCGTGCTGTTGTGTTGTGCTCTTGGTTCCCAGAGGAGGCACTGTTTTTGCAGCTAGAACTGGAACTGTTGGTTAACAGCGTGCTCTCGGCCTCAGGCCTCGCGAGTTTGATTCTGCTTCTCTCCCTGTCATGGAGATCCCTGAGCACAGGGACTGATTCTTAGTTTTATGTTAGGTTCAGCCAAGCAGACCTGCAGAACCAGTAAAACCTATGCAGAGGTGTAAAGTACCAGCTCTGTCTTTGAAGGGCTTCTGGTCGTCAAGTTGAGGAGAGAGGGCTCAGCACCTGAGAAGGTCAGAGCTGGAGGGCCACAGAGTTCACCTCCTCACCTCCCGTGTTCTACAAATGAGGATGGGGAGACCCAGGGAGAAAAAAGAACATGCCTAAGTCCACCCAGCTCTGAATGGCAGAGCAGGGAATTGAGTCTGGAATTCGTGGCTGAACTAAGTCTTATTTCCTCCACAAGACAAACTGGGTAGAAGAAGAAAGCAATAGTCAAACAACATCAAAACACTCACGTTAGTAGGTACAAATTAAACTACTTGTTTGTGCTTCCCATTGTAAAGGGAGATGGAGGGGGTTGGTCTTCAACGCCCAGCTCTCGGGCTTTACTTGGGATCTGCAAAGAGAAGGCAACATTTAGCCAAAAGCCAGTGTGGGTGACACAGACTACAGGAGTAAATGAAATTTACCAAAAGTTTTGAATGCCCACTAAGGTGATCCCAACATGATCTTTCATAAATATCTTATTTAATCTTCAATTACTTCTCAAAACAACCCTTGAGGTAGGATTATTACCCAATTTCCAAATGAAACTTGAACAGTTTATATGTAATTTCCAAGAACACAACTACTAAACGGAAAAGAGAGGTTAAGTAATCTAAACCTGTTACATCAAATCAGTGCTACTTCCATTCTTCTTTTCAAGGGGAAACATGGCTTGGACACTTGCTGTTGGACACTTACTGAGTATGTTCACGGTCCTCTGAACTGTGGTAGAGACCCACTTAAAACCCAGCCGTTAACACTGCAATACAGTTTGCCAAATGCTTTGATAGCAGAATGCCCAGGGAAGTGAGAGCAAGACCACCTGTGAGTGTGAGTGTGAGTGTGTATAAGTGTGTGTGTGTATATATGTGTACACACAAGGGGAAAGGAGGAGAAAAGGAAGGCCCAGCCAGTCTTCATGAAGGAAGTGAAACTTGACCCAGTTCTTGAAGGATGACTTAGAGGTAACCAGGTGGAGAAAGAAGAAAGGATGGGCCAGCCAGAAGAATTAGAGAATTATATGAAGTTAAGCAAATCAGTGGGATTTGGGGGAGCTGCCACTCAAGAGATGCTGCTGGGGAATGTGGTGGGTGTAGGACTCAGGGAACGCTGCTTGGAGGAGGTGAACTGTGACCAGGGATGTACCACACAGGTATGTAATACAAAAAAGCCACTGAGTCTGCTCTTCATTCTCTGCTGGAGACCACTGGTGTGTTTGCAGGGTCAGAGAGCTGTGTGCAGAGCTGCCTTTGCCCTCGCTGATTGAGAGCTGGTAAGGGTTGGGTTGCTTGATCACTTTATTGGTGTTTATGGCCTTTTACTCTGTGTGCTTCTGCAGCATGTGGACTTTCAGAGACACAACACTCAGAGTCATGGGCATCTGAGTCAAATGGCACCTGGCAGGTCTTTGACACAGCCTCTCACTCAGCATTCACACAGTGAATAATTTGGATCCATGGATCAGGAGCTGTGCCGGGCGCTGGGGGTTCCATGGTTAGCTAAACAAACACAGCATGTACCCTCAAGGGCTTCCCATTTAGTGGGGCAGGCAGAGTTGAAACCAAGAGTGGCACAAGTATTAATTATAAAATATAGTAAGTGCTAGGAAAGAAAAGCTCTATGCTCTAATGGCACAAAACAGGGAGTCCTGATGTGGTTTGTGAAGCTCAGGAAGTACCCTTTGACCTGGGCCTGAGTAATGAAGAGGTGTTAACTTGAGGGAGCAGAAGAGGATCCCAGACACATATAAAGTCCCCCAAGAGGAAAAGGCCACTTCTGACTCCCCACCTAAATACCTCAGAAGACATATAGGAAGATGAACGCTCAACCACCCCAAAGCCAAAATCAGACAGATGGTCGGTCTCTTGCCAGAATTTGAGAAGGGATTTCTTATAACCGTAGCCAATGAGCCTAAGTTGAAGATGCAGTTGCTTTGCTATCTGTTGTCAGGTAGGCTCACACTCCATCCTTTTACACAGTTTGTCCCCCTAAGATCAGAAACTCACAATTTCTGTCAATAAGAAAAATAGGCAGTCATCAGATCTACTGCACGGACAACTTTAATAAAACAACCAAAGACTGTCTTCTCCCTAACATCATTATACATATTCTCAAAGTCTACAGCTTTCAGAGAACAAGTGGGCAAGACAAGACTGGAGGAGGGAGGTTTGGGAGGAGTTTTTGACTTCTGGGCAGAGATGTTTCCTCAAGGAAGGTTCTGAGGTAGACATAAAGAGTCTATGTGACAGTGCACATTGTGGATTTCAGCTGCTCAGAGTTGCAAAGAATCTGACAGGAGAATCCCCTTTTAGTCACACAAAATAGTAGTAGGTATATGTCTGCTATCAGTTGTGTAAATGCTTAACACCCTGTTCTCTTGATTTTTTCTAAGCCCTGATTTGTTAAGTTTGCTGATTCTTGTGGTGTAAACACTCCTACCACAGCCAATTTTCAAGCTATCAACTTGACACCACAGAAAGTGGAGCTGGCATGAGACTCACATGGGTGGGCTCTCACGAGCCCCAACATACCACTGTTACTGTTCACTAGGAACTGAGGTGACCAGATCACTGATAATAGCGATAGCTCTGAGAGGAGGACTTGACTGACTTCAGGATGGATGGAAGGTAGAGTCAAAAGCAGTCTAGTGCTTTCTCTGTAGACAAGACTGCCCTGCATGGCTTTTTCCTCAGAGCATGAGTGAAGAGAACTAATCAAACACAAGACCTTAGGCGAGAAACACTCAGAACAAGGAAAAAAGAACAGTATTGTGATAGTATTTACTACAATAGCAAAATAAGAATTTTAGATAGCTGCCAGACATCTGCAAGAGGAAGAGGCATGACCCCCGGTGGAAAAGGAACATAAAGTAACAAGGAGAGAGCATGCTGAGATGAAAAAGCATCAGAATTAACAGCAAGAAGGATGAATAAAGTTAGATTCCAGGGATACAAAATATGCAATTGCAAAATTAAACATCCACAGTGAAGTCAATAAAGGCAAAGGGAGGATGGAAGACAGAATTAAATTGGTGTTATGGACCTTAGATTAAGGAATGCTCTCCCACAATGCAAAAAACAGTGAGAGAGAAAATGAGAGAAATGGAGAACAGAGATGAGAATTCTAAACTGAGGTTACAGGAAAAAATTAGAAGCCAGAACCACTGAATAGAAGAAATAACTAAAGGAATAATTGAAGGGAACGGTTCTGAACTAGAAATAACCTGCACTACAGATCCAAAAGGCGCACTATGTTCCAGGAAAAATAAAAGAAGTGAGATCCACACTACTCATTTTGTCATTAATAAAATGCTATTACAATGAAAAAAAAAATCTGCAATTAGAAAAGCATAAAACAAGTTACCGACAAAGGAAACAAAACCAGGCTGGCTTCCATTTTCTCTTCTGTTACTGCAAATGCTAGAAGACATTCTACAGAGTTTTGAGGGCAAAAGTTTCTGACCTGAGGATTGTATAGGCAGCTCAGTGTCTTCTACATGTAAAGATGAAAGAAGTGTCCAGCCTTATGGGATCTGCAGAGTAAGGAGCCGAGGTAGGACTGAGGATGAGGAGTTCCGGGGGGAGTTTGGGAAAGGTCAGGAATGAGGCAGCAAACTCTTCCTATATTTGTCATTGTTTGCCTTTAAGACCTTATGAGGTGCATGTGCTATTAAAAAAAAATTTACAAGAAGCATATAGTTCCATTAGAAAAAAAAAAAAAAAAAAAGAGATAAAAACTATAACCTAATGAGGAAGATCAGGAAGACATTTTTTCTCATTTCACTGATGAGACACCAAGGCTGAAAGAGGGCTTATGAGGGCTCCTAAGTGGCAGAACTAGGTCCAGAATCCGTATCTTTTGACTCCTGTTATATATGCCAAGGGCTGTACCAGTTCCACCATGTTGACACTTTGGAAAGCAGTGGTCAGGGTGATGATGGCCTGAGTGTGCCCTGGAAGCAAAGCAAATGGGAGAGGTGGGTGATGCTGGGAAGCCCAGCCTGAGCTAGTTTGTTTATTTATTAATTCAGTCAACCAACATTCCTTGAGTGCCCATTATGCACTGGGCACTGTGCTAGGCATTGGGATTGCATAGATGAATAAAATGCCACTGATGTCTGGTCTTAAGAGACTAAAAGTAAAACTGTAAGGGAGAATTTCCCCTTAAACATAGAGCAGTAGTGCTCTTTGGTCAAGTCAGTTGGTAAGGGTAAGCACATAGGCAAAGCCTAAGTCCATCAGAACTGCCTGGAGGCCTTGGTACCAGCCAGAGTGCTGGGCCCCACCCTTGGAGCCATAGGTGGGGCTTGAGAATTTGCATTTCCACCAAGTTCCAGGATTAGTAAGAGTTCCCTCAAGGTTGCAGGGAACGAATGTGTTCTAGACTAGGAAAAATACTTCCATTTTGTAGATCATGGAGGAGAGAGGATGTACTTACTCCCTGGGACTCATTTGGGTCATGAAGCACATGGAGCCAAGCAGGATTCCCCTGGGCCCTCAGACAAATAATTCTGTAGGCTCACACTACCCACTTTGGAGTGTCCCATAGGTCTGTGGCTGTGCAGGGTATAATCACACAGTCTTGAGTATGGAACAGACCTTGGTCCTGCTCAGTTCATTGCTGGGATAAGTATGGAGTAAAGGACTCAGAGTGACTTGTCTAGCATCTCACTGTCGGTGAAAGGCAGGCCTAGTCTTGGGACTGCTCTCTCAGTGTTCTTTCCCAAGCACATCACAGCCCCTCACCTCTCCCCTCTATTCTCCTGGAACCTGCTGAATGGTCATTTCCTAAGCAAGCGTTATTGTTCCTATGGTGCTCCTCTCATTCCAAGTCCTGCAAACAGCCACAGAAGGGTTAACTTTTGTTGGCCTGAAAGCCTGAGCCAGTACAGAGTGTCCATTGTGTGCTGCCCCCTCTGGAGTCATTGCTGGCTGCTGGAATGTGACAAGGCAAACCGTTTTCACCTTGCTCTTGTTTTCACCCTCCTCTGTGAGTGCGTTGAGTGAACGTGTGCGTGTACTTACAGGACACGTTGGCAGTAGTGCCACAAGAGGACTCACAGTGGTCTCTCCGATGCACCAAAAAATGGAACTGTGAATTTGGGGTGGTAGGTACGTGCTGGGAGAAGGCAAAAGGAGAACAACAGCTTTGTGTGCTTGTGAAGTAAACAAACGGGTTATGTTTCTTTGCTCTTTACTTTTGAAAGTGTCTCTCTTGCATGTGGCCATGAGGGGCATAGACAGTGAACTACGCAGGGGCCGCCTGCCTGGGTGGAGCTACAGTTGGAGTAGTTTGAACCACAGGACTTTGATGAGCTGTCAGGGGCTAATTCATTTTCATTCAGAAAGAACTCCATGAAGTCCTCCATGTGCCCCATCCTGCACTGGGTGCTGAAGCAAATGTAAGTGTTGTACAGCTACAGTTGGTCTCAGCTTGAGACTGAATTGCAACAGAGTAAGGAAAATCAGAGTTGTGTACTGGAAACAATGAGAAGACAATGTATGACTAGTATTTAGTTGCAAGCTCTACAGCTGCGAGCAGTGTTAAGTCAGGCCAGGGAGTGAGTGCTGTGGTCCAGAGTTTGCAGTATGTTGCCATGGAGAAGTGAAGACTTGGGCATGACCTTGAAATGTGGGAAGGCTTGGGATCTGTTTGTTCATTTGCTCATTCATTCCTTCATGCAACAAACATTTGGAGAACACCAGTTGTATGGCAGGCATCACCTGCATGGTTGGAAGAGGATATAAGAAAATATCAAGGCAGAAAGAACTCTGTGTGTGTGTGTAATGCCACTGTGGAGACTGGTTTGACTTGAATAGGGAATGCAACTTGTTGGCTAATGAGCCCTAAGACTGAATTCTTAAGGTAAACCAGTAGGGAAAGTCTGGAATTGATGTGTTCCTGGATGGGATTATTTGAAACTGCATTACTGTTTCATCTCTAGTTTTTTTTTTTTTTTTTTTTTTTTCAGGTTTTCTTATATGAAGTATTTTTTTTTAAATTAATTAATTAATTTATTTATTTATTTATGGCTGTGTTGGGTCTTCGTTTCTGTGCGAGGGCTTTCCCTAGTCGCGGCAAGCGGGGGCCACTCTTCATCGTGGTGCGCGGGCCTCTCACTATCACGGCCTCTCTTGTTGAGGAGCACAGGCTCCAGACGCGCAGGCTCAGCAGTTGTGGCTCACGGGCCCAGCCGCTCCGTGGCATGTGGGATCCTCCCAGACCAGGGCTCGAACCCGTGTCCCCTGCATTGGCAGGCGGACTCTCAACCACTGCGCCACCAGGGAAGCCCTTATCTCTAGTTTTTATACTTGCGCTGCCCTGGTTTGGTCCTCATGCAACAAGAATTGAATTTCAGCCGAGCCTCTTTATGGTCCCCCTGCCTCTAATATCAGGTTCCCTTAATTCATTCCTCACACTACGTGCCAGAATTATCTTTCTAAAGCATAGCTTTAATAATACCCCTTCCCTACTGACATCCCCTACTTAAATGGCTTCCCATTACCTTTAAGATAAAATCCAGCTCATTAGCGTGCCATTCAGGGATGTCCATGATCTGGCTGTAACCTTTTATCTCCAGCTATACCTCTTACCAGTCACCACATTGTACCACACCTCCTAGCCAAACCTCAGCTTTCTCTTTCCTGAACATAACCCTGTGTGCTCCTGCCCAGGCCTTGCCTCATGCTGTTCCTTCTGTCTGCCATGTCTTCCTTCCCACTCCACTTATTGAAGCCCCTCAAGGTCAGAGCCGTATCCTATGCTCTCTTGAGGACTTCCTGTGTAGTTTCCTATCTATCAGTCTACACCTTGCTCAAGTGGAAAACCCTTTCTCTTCCCTTTGTTTCTATCCCTTATTATAGGACATATAAAAATCTCTGTTTTGTTTTTCAAATCTCTCTTCAAGAGTGTAACCTCTTTGAGGAAAGAGATTGTATTTAAATTGTATATCTTAGGATCTTGACTTGAGGAGAACTGAAAAAAAAAATTGTTGAATATTCATTTTTTGTGGATCTCTTACTATTTGAGTTTCAAGTTTTGGAACTTTGTCTTCTATATTAATTAGTTAATGATTTATACTACTAAATATAAGAAACTCTGAAGTGAGTCATTTTTTAAAGGGAAGCTACTTTCTCAATATAGATAATTTATCCACTTTGTACTCCTATCTATTCCTCTAAAGTTTAGATTTTACCTTCTTTTCTCTCATCACAGAACCTGTAATAGCTATTGACCTACTCTGGTTCAAAGGTCCAAATAGATTTAGTTTAGGAAATTTTATGGAGAATATGCCTCAGCTTTTGCTCTGACCAAAGGACGCTTTACCAGGTAGGTACCAGGGAATTAAAATGTAACACTGGAGATTCCTGCCAGAGGGAGTAAACCACTGAACACTGTTGCCATAAGAAACATGGCTACCAATTTGTATGGTTTTTTGCTCAGTGGAGGTAAATAGGGACAGGTTCTCAGGCATCTTGATGCCTCCAACAGCAGTGTGTTACCTGACACTAGTAAGAGAGGCCTCAATGAATGTTGACTTTTTAAAAACTATGTAAGGTTTTGGGCAGGTAGGCAGATCAGTCTAGATGAGACAACAATCTCACAAGTAAAGGAAGCATAGTGTCATCTGGTCTAACTGCCCTCCTCTGCTCCTCTGCTCCTAAGTGGGGACTTGGTCCCTTTTGTAGCATGGGGCACAGGTGGCAGTCCAGTGTTTGCTTGACAACTTTGGGCAGGATGCTCATGCTCTCACCAGGCAGCCACTTCTCTTGCAGAAGTGCTGCATTCATTGGGTTTTCCCCTAAGTGGAAGCAGTTGTAAATGTGTCTTTCTGTGGGGCTGAGCAGTTCCCAGGAGCTGAGTATGTTCCTGGGCTTCTCTGGGGAGCAGGGTCCATGTTAAAGCCCTGCTGCCTTGCTGACTGGCTTCCTCACAGGGCGTCAGCTGAAAATGTACTGATTCCAGAGGGAGGAAGTACCCGCTCGGTTTCCAGTTCTTGGCTGTTCTGAATGTATGTTGCATTTTTGGCATTTTCTGGTGGGCACATTTGCTGGTCAGTTCCTTAAATTGATGGGTTCAAAGGTAGCAGCCTAAGGTATGCTGTAATGCCTTCTGCTGAGTGTTCAGCCATTTGGAAGCCTTGGATGTAATCTTACCTACAGCCAGGGGTAGAAGGAGATGATGTCTTGAAGTTGAGGGCGGCCCCAGGGCTTGAGGTTTTCTCTTGAGAATGAGCATTTGGGCTTTCTTTTGAGCTTTAAAAATGATGAGTATGAAATTGGGAATAATGGGACATGGAGTGAATAAGGGTGAAGGATAGTTTAGCTGATCCTATGATGGTTTGGTGAGGAGGAAGGCAGAATAAAAAATCCTGGGGGGATTCCTGGCACTTCCAGAGGCCTGTGAAATGCTCCCTCTCTCCCCTCTCTTTTTTGTTGTCATGTAGACATAACGCCACTTTATTTAAGGTCTAGGAAGGGAATTAAAACTGTCTCGGGTGACTATTTTTATCTAAATGATTGATAATGATTAAATAACTTTTGTGTTGGAAACATTTTTAGCATTTGTTTTGCATTAATCACAGCATTAGAAGTAATTTCTCACTGAACTCTTTTTGTTTTCCTTTTACAAGCCTTCACCTAAGCTTTGCATTTATTTATTTTAAGAAATAAAGACAAGACTTGCATGATTAAAATAATTCATAATGAAAGATAATAAAGGAAGAATGGTCCAGAAGTTCTTCTTCTGAGGGGAGGGAGAGCTTGGCCCAGGCAGCCCAGGGTTGTGTTCAGCTTTGCAGACTGTTCTTCACGTGTGAGAGGGAAGTTGTGCAAGAAGCCAGCCAGATGCAGTTTTCACAGACCTGAGCATCAGCACTTAGACTTCCTTTCATCATGGTTGGCCTTGATGGTGACTCAGCCAGCTGTGGCTTTAGTATAAGAAGCATCTAGCTTGTTACTGGACTGGAGGACTCACCTCTCTTATCTTTATTCTTGGGCCCACAACCATAAAAATTAATAACAATTCAATGAAAGCCTGTGTGTGTGCGTGTGTTTCCCCCTCTGCTCCAATATAATGTAATTTGGGGATGTGAACTTTCTGGTTTGACTTCTTTCCAATCATTTTTTTCTGATGCCATAGATAAGTGAGGTAGGATGGGGCTTCTGGAACTTAGTTTGAGTTACCTTTGAGGTCATTTTCCTTCCTGCCATGGCTAATTATCTCTCTGCTTCTCAGTTGCAGATCTGATCCCTTCTGAACAACCTCACCGTGTCTCCATCCCTGGGACTCTGAACCCAGCAGCTGGACCACTTTCTCCTTGGAATTTTGGGTGCCCTTTCTTCTCACCTTTCCCTTTTCCCTTTTCCCCGTCCCCCTCCTGAGAACTCGTGGAGACTGTAGGATTGTCATGGAGTCCAGGGAAGTCTTAAGCGGTTCCCGGCAAAGGGGGAGTGAGTCGGAATTCCTGCCGGTCTCCTCAGCCAAGCCCTTGACTGCTCCTGGCTGTGCAGGGGAACCTTTGCTCTCTGCTCCGGAGACTGGGAAGGGGATCCCAGTAGGCGGAGAACGCATGGAGCCAGAGGAGGAGGATGAACTGGGCTCAGGACGGGATGTGGATTCCAACTCCAATGCAGACAGTGAGAAATGGGTGGCAGGAGATGGTCTGGAAGAACAGGAGTTTTCTATCAAGGAGGCAAACTTCACAGAGGGGAGCCTGAAGCTGAAGATTCAGACCACGAAGCGGGCTAAGAAACCCCCAAAGAATCTGGAGAACTATATATGCCCACCCGAGATCAAGATCACCATCAAGCAGTCTGGGGACCAGAAGGTGTCCCGTGCTGGGAAAAATAGCAAAGCCACAAAGGAGGAGGAAAGAAGCCACTCCAAAAAGAAGGTAGGGATCCCTGTTGACTAGGTTTTTTCTGTTTGTTTTTGCCATTTTATCCTCAACATTTAAGGGTCTATTTGCTTATTACTTAATTATTTATAAATTACTAATCTCCTTGATGGAATACTTAGGACCTGCAGATTAAATGTCTCTGATATCTTGGTATAGTATCCAATTTATTATTATGGATACTATCGACCAAAAACAAAACAAAACAAAGCAAAAAAGAAACTACTAGAATTATAATCCTGGAAGTTCCTATTTATTGTGTAGCAGCCAGTTGGCTGGGTCAGATCTGGCTAAGCTGTGACAAAATTTGAGGGTGTTTTTTGTTTTTTTTGCTTTAATATTTGCATTTGTTCTCACAGTCAAGAGTAGGATGTTGAAAATTTTGGTCAATCAGAACAGTCAAGAACAGTTATAACGTCCTTTTGGTTTCAATCACTGCTGTAAATCTTTCTACAATAGACAAATCACTTACTTGACTGAGGAAGCCCCGTCTTTGTAGTAAATGCGGCTCTTCTAGGGCTGAGAGATCATTATCCTGGAAGCCAGTGGTGAGCTTTAGAGCTGGAGCTGGAGAAAGGGAAGGGGTAGGGGACTGACATGAAGCTTTATCTAACAAACTGTAGACTTTTAGGACTGAGTGTTGAATGAACTTGGTACGTGGTCATTTTCCTCATAAAAGTCAACGTGGGTGTGGAAAGCAGCTCTCTAGGTGATTTAGTGATGTTCTTTGGTTGGGAATGTATGGATCTAGGTTTCATTGTATTTATTTTGTGTCACAGAGGGTTACAGAGACCTCCCTTTCTGGGAGGGGTGTGACACTCAGCTGTGATAGCAGAGGGCTGCCCTAGTCCAGAAAGTTTTTGTTTCCAACAATCTCTGGGTCTTGTGAACAGCTCTGAAAGGAGCCCTCTTGCTGACAGAGTTTTGCAGTTCTAGGTAGTAGATGTTAACCAGAGTCTTTGTAACTCTCTCCCCCACATCGTAATTATTTGGATTCTGGACATGATGGAAGATAAAATGGTCTATATGAATGAACCTCTCTCCTTTATACCCCAGAGATAATCTGTAGTGTTTCTGTTGACAGTGGTTTTTGAACTTTGGGATAGTCATTTTCAATAAAGCTGCTAAGAATCATGTTGTTTCTTTAGTGTAGGGCTTGTGCCCTTCCTTATGCTAGGCATTTTGGCTGATCTGTCGAAGTTAAAATCCAAAAACTTGGACTAGAAGAGACTTTTCTGAGTGACCAACACCGCCAGTTTGCTGAGACTATCCTGGTTTTTAAACAGAAAGTCCTGCATCCAGGTTCAGTCCTGGGCAAGCCAAGGCAGTTGACCATTTTACTTTAACATTGGGAACACAAAGGAATCTTTAGAAATTGGTGTGTTTTTACATAGCATAGAGGTAGTGCTTTCCCCTCTCCCCTCCCCATTTACAGCTTTGCGATGCTTTCTGGGTTCTCTGTCATAAAACCAAGGATTATCTAGATGCACATGGAAACTTTTGAGGTTTTTGCAAGCAGATGCAAAGAAATGCACGCAGGCTCAGAAAGTTAGCCTTTGCTTTGGAGTCGGGTCTCTTCAGCTTTGAAAACGAGTATCTTTGTCTGTGGCCACTGAGATGGCACAAAGAGTGTTGTTGGATTTTTGTGTGGGTGAGCAGTCTTGAAAACTGTGGTAACAGTTTCCCCTCCATCCCCATCACTGCCAGAATTTGAGTAGCAGCCCACAGTTTTGGGTGTGCAAACCCAAATTCACTATCCTAGAAAGAGAGTAAGTTGTCCTGATCAGTACTACTTTCCTAAGGCCATAAGATTGTTCCCAAATATAGGCTTCTGTCTATTGGAATGCCCCAGAATAAAACTCTGGAATTTGTGACATGGGGATGATTTCAAAGCTGAAATGTGCAATGGACCTCTACTCTCATATCTGAAATTCTCAGGCTGGTCATTCTCACCCAAAAAGTTGGATGCCCTTTTGTGCTTTATTGGAAAGAGAGAAGAAATCGCTTCTTTGAATATGTGACTTACCAAGTATGCATTTCTAAGCCTGAGCAATTGGAGGGGAAAGAAAGGAAGGAGAAAGGCTGAAATTCAATGTACAGTGCTGTGTTATGCTGGCACTGTAATGGGAATATCTATGAAAATTTTAAATTGTTAGAAGCTTGCTTCATTTTGTACTCCTTTATCCTTCCTACGTTATGCCTAGAGCTGATTCTTTCCAGAGATGAACGAATAAAGTTAACGGTACTGGGTCTTAATCATTTGATAGATGATAGGAAGTTCTCTGATCTCTATTGGATTAGAATGTGAACTTTATTACTCTTCAAGTGCCTGCTGTTTTGCAAACAAGGAGTAAGCAAAAGCTGGAGCTGAGGTGGAGAGGTGGAAACCTTGCTTACCATTTGTACAGACAAGTTCAGTGGAAGGAGCTTGCAGAATTTATTTATTTGTATGAATGGGAAGTACATGATCAGTAATTTGAGATAGGGAAAAGGATGAGGATGGCATTTTGTAAACATCAGATCAGCGTCTCACTCTAAAATCTAGTCTTCTGGATTTTTTATTTTGAGGCAAGTTGCTCACTGAAGAAGTGTACATGGGGTGGCCCCTGGGACTCAGGTCCTTTGCTAAGAGCTTGGAAAAAGGCTCTGTTGAGCTGGTCCTTGAGCAGGTGGAGATGCCTACTTGGGCATCACCTGATCATATATGCTGACTTAGAGCAGGTTTGGCAAACTATAGTCCGTGGGCAAAATCCAGCCCCCCGCCTGTTTTTATACAGCCCACAAGCAAAGAATGGTTGGGAAAAAATCAGAAAGAGAATAATATTTTGCAAGATGGGAAAATTATATGAAATTCAAATTTCACTGTCCATAAATACAGTTTTATTGGAATGGAGCCACATCTATTTATTTACATTTCGGCTATGGCTGCTTTTGCACTTCGACAGCAGAGTTGAGTAGTTGTGACAGAGAGTGTATGGCCCTCAGAGCTTAAACTATCTGCTATCTAGTTCTGAGCAAAAACACTTGTCGACCTGTGACTTAGGGGAAGGACGGTGAGTTTTGGGATAACAAGGATTTTGTTTTATTTCATTTTGCTTTGAACGATTCAGCCTCCAAACCTGGAGGCTGGGGAAAAATGAACGTTAATCATTATGTGCTTTTCTGTGTTGTTTTTTTGTTTTTGTTTGTTTTACTTTTGCAGACCAATCAATTTTGTTCAAGTCATTGTTTGACAGCCTTTGGCACAGACAGCTTATATTGGACCCCAAATGATTTGCTTTTTCATTGTTTTTTGTAAAAAGAACGTTCTGTAGGATAATTATGGCATTGCTTACATATCACAGCTAGTTTTCTGCTACTTCTATCTGTACACGTTCTACTGCTGTGGGGTGAGGAGATGTATGCGTGATATGCTTAAGAGCTTTATTCCACATTTCAAACCTAGGCCCAATCCTCCAAACTGGAGAGTTGTTACAGATTTTCAGGTAACAGGACCACTTCAGTAGTAGGATGTTAGGAGGGACCCATGAAAATACCACTCCATTGGCTCAAGGTTGCGTGGACTCTTCTAACCAGCAGACAGGTCACCTCCCTTCCATGTAAGCTTAGGATGGCACTTGAGATGCTGTCTGGAAGAGGGTTTATGATGAACTGATTTATGTGAGGTATAAGAGCAGCATTTGGTAAGAAGTGGAGGCTGAAAAGAGAGCTCAGAACATATTTTAGGGCCTCAGAATTGTCCTTTGGGCAGGTCCTGAGTTGCAGATGGATGATCCCATAAATGCACCCTGCTGTTTATCACAGCACCCATGTTGTTGCATCTTACACTGACTCAGGTAAGTGGTATAATAACTTAAGCTTCCTCTACTTTCCTTCTAGGTTACTCAATAAAAACAATAGAGAACATGAGAATGAGTCTCTAGGAGCAAGTTCGGGTGTAACATGTGAACTTAAAATGTTCCAACAGTGACAGGTTGTTGTTGTTGTTGTTGTTTTTAACATCTTTATTGGAGTATAATTGCTTTACAATGGTGTGTTAGTTTCTGCTTTATAACCAAGTGAATCAGCTATACATATACATATATCCCCATATCTCCTCCCTCTTGTGTCTCCCTCCCATCCTCCCTATCCCACCCCTCTAGGTGGTCACAAAGCACCAAGCTGATCTCCCTGTGCTATACAGCTTCTTCCCACTAGCTATCTATTTTACATTTGGTAGTGTATATATGTCCATGCCACTCTCTCACTTCATCCCAGCTTACCCTTCCCCCTCTCCATGTCCTCAAGTCCATTCTCTACGTCTACGTCTTTATTCCTGTCCTGCCCCTAGGTTCTTCAGAACTATCTTTTTTTTTTTTTTTTTTTTAGATTCCATATATACGTGTTAACATACTGTATTTTAAGAGGCTCTCAGCTGGACAGAGTTTAGCAGCTCTCCTCTTTCTGAGGACTTTCTGTGGGTGTCAGGACACCCACCAGGTTCAACGGCATGAGAAGGAGAGGGTGTTCTGAGACAAGCACTGTACAGTGATCCAGGGTAGAAAATGTGGTGTGGTTATCTGCACCAACTGGCTTTGTGACTCTGGATCTGGAATATAACCTTGCTGAAGCCCTGGTTTCCTCATCTGCCGAATAGAGATGCTAGTTTCCACATGATATAACCCAATGTAAGATTTTAGGAAAAAATGGGTAATTTACAGACCACACGTCATAGTAATAGTTCCGATTTATTGAGCCATGTGGCAGACCCTCGGCTAGCTCTTTTATCTGTATTCACTTTCTCTATTAGTCCTTATTGCAGTCCTGTCAGACAGATGGTATTTATTTACAGATGAGGAAATTGAGGCTCAGTGGCTTCAGATAAGCAGGAGCAGAGTTGGCCTTTGAAGTCAGTTCTTCTAGACTGTTTGGCCGATGCTGGAGTCCAGGCCTCAAGTGCCCACACGGGAAAGGGCTCCTGGGAGATGAGGATCCAGCATGAGGGCATTTCTCTCCCACTTTCCCACATTGGCGAGGATGGCAGGATCATAACCTGGCATGCTGTCTTAAATTCCAAGTGTTTCAAAGCCTCATGAGTTAGAGTCTTATTTTTTCCTTTATTGTGCTTATGGATTGTTATTTGCTTCTCTTTTGTTCCTTTAGACTTAATGTTCCCCTTCCCCCAGCTTCATCAGGAGAACCTATTTTCTCTAGCAGCAGGGACTTCAACCTCATATTCCTCAGGGCCTGCGATGGTCCTAGGAACATGTTCAGGACTCCTTCTTAGTAACCCCATGTGGAACATCATCATATGTGTATGGAAAGACCCTATATTCTCTTTTGAGCACTCATAACCCTCTCCTGGGAAGTCTAATAGGTCACAAATTCATGTACTCATACTTCAAATAGCACCTTCCTCGTGTCAAACACACGAAGTATGGGAGAGAAAAAAGGCTTTTTAGGTGATGTAGATGGGAAGCTAGTCTGGCATCAGATTGCAGAGAGTGATGAATATCAAATAAATAAATGGGTTTGCATTTACTTCTATAAGTAATGGAAGTGCTCAGCAGGCTCTGAATTGGGGAAAGGAAGGGTTGGGGGTCCAGGGAACATGATGAAAGGGATGTAGGGAAGAGAAGCATAAAAGGAGAGTCTTGGTAGTACAGTTGTCAGTAAGGAGGGCTGCACCAGGGTTCTCCATTTCCCCTGTAGACTGCTGAGATGCACATTTCTCTCCTGACACTCTATGGGTTGTAGCAGTTTGGAGGGGCTGCAGGAGGGAGGGCATGTTGGGCAGGGGATGAAAGGTGGCTCAGATTGCTGGACCTCTGGTGCTGCACCCATTGCCATCTCCTCATCCACTCTGATGGGTGGCCCTGAGCATCCAACAGAGAGCCTTCCACCCTCCTTAGGGTTCAGGCGTCCCTCCCTCGCCATCATTTGTGCAACCCCTTCTCTGGTCACTCCGAGGTGCATTGCTTGGCTGAGGGCTTGCCCTCCCATCCTCAGGGTATGTGAATGTGGTGCCTTGAACTCCTGGGAGTATATGAGCTTCTTCCCCTACAACGCCCTCAACCTGGCTGGGAGGGCAGGTCTGGACAGCATTTCTTCACAAGAAGCTGAATTTCCCCTCTCATTTAATTTTATATTTTCTTTCTATAGATTTTTTTTAAAGCAGCACATTCCTATTTATTCATCAGAGTGCCTGAAAATTTTGTTTCCTGATAGGTTTCTCTATAGTTATTTTAGAGCTAAAAACTTTTTCCGTAAAGTAATTGTATCTACCGAGCAACAGGTTACATTTGACATCTGGAGTTGGTGTTCGGGAAAGAACACTGGACTTGGGGACAGGAGCCCTAGGTGCCAGCTCTGCCTCTGTTATTAACAGCTTCAATAAGAATGCTTTACCTTCCTGGATCTCAGTTTTTTCATGTTAAAAAAAAAAAGGAAAGAAAAAGAAAACAAACAGCTTTTGACCTTTGAAGCCTTATTTCTCTTCCAAAAACTGGAAACTTCAAGAGTCATTCTGTTAGATGAGGCAAGACTTTCTCTTTAAGAAAACTAGTTACTATAAACAAAATTTTTGACCTCTCTTCGGCACCCACTGTTCTGTTATCAGATTGTTTCCTTTTTGCCCCAGTGTCAAAAGGCCTAAAATCCTGGGAGCAAATGTCCGAGTTGAGCTTAAAAAGTAGTGAGATTTATCAGACTTGCATTCCATGAAGATATTCTGGGAATGTTTGGTTCCCCTCTTCCCTCCTTGTGTGCTTCTTGTTTTCTTCCTGTGTTTGGGATTCTCTGGGGGTTTAAAGCACCGTGCTGGCTCTTTTCCTCTTGGTACTTAGTTTCATTTTGGACTTCAACAAGGAACAGCCTTTGGTGAACTCCGTGCCATTGAAGATAAACCTGTCAGAGTAAAAGCAAGAAAATTGTGTTCTCATCTGATGGAGAGTCATTCACTCCCTGAACTGTTCAGGTAAGAAATAAGGGATCTGTTAGAAAGAGTGCCTGTCCTGAGAGTGGATTTGAACTCAGATCCCCTGATTCTAGACCAGGTTCTCTGCAGAGAACCTGCACTAGAACCTGGGCTCCCTATAACCTTAAGCAAGTTACTTAATCCCTTGAAACAGTTTCCTAACTGTGTGAAAACCAGGGATAATAGTAGCACCTCTTTGCTGGTGTCTTGTGGAGATGAAAGTGCCTGGTGCGCTTAGCACAGCACCTCACTCAGTGTGCATCACCTTTATTCCTGTTCTGCTTCTCTCTCTTCCAGGTCACCCACAGGACCCTCCTCAGTACAGGCACAGCTAGGTACACAGTGACCTGCAGTTGTGCTGGGTGCCTGGGAGGCGTGGGCTGTCTAAGAAGCCATGTGTTTCTTTAGGCCGATCCTGTTTTAGTAAATACTGCTCGTGGCTATGTTGAATTGTGTTGGCTGGGTGGCAGTGCCAGTGTCTTATTTCTGATGCCTGCACAAGCATCTACTAATAAAGCATGCCACTAATGCTTTTTTTTTTTTTTTTTTGGTGGTGAGAATTGGTATGGGATTTAGTTAGAGATGATTCAAAGGTCTTTTATCTCTGTGGTCACTTATCTGCCAAACCAGGATTGCTGCTAAGCTCAAAGCATGACTCAAAATGAAACTTTCGAAGCAGTATCATAAGAACAGCAAAGTGGGGTTCAGCTGGTGCTTCCTTGCACCCCTGCCACGCTCCCAGCATTTGCAGAGTCACCCGCCCTTCTCCATCATCCCAATTCTACATCCTTGAGAAGTCCTCTCTTAAGGCATTTCCAGTTGACCTTCAGTTGCATTGCCTTTTTTTATTTTTAATAAAAGGCAAGAGAAATAATCCTGTTTTGCCCTTCTCTACCCCATCCTTTGGGTCTTCTGATTCCTGCAACTTTAAGTGAAAAACATTCCACCTTCAAAGCACTACAACGCAGGACATCCCAGGATGTCCCTCTCCTGCCTTTCTTGTTCATGAGACATGAGTCACTTTGGTCAGGAAGTCGCTGGGTCTGGTTAAGGGCTGCCTAGGCAGAGAACATGGGGATGTGGCAGTGAGGTTCTCAGAGCCTGGGCCCCAGGCATTGGTTCAGGCTCCCGACTGCCTTACGTACAGAAATCAAACACATGAGGCAATGAAGGCTTGTGTTATAGGGGTTTGGTTTATCCACAATAAGCTAAAAATTCATGTTAGAATTTTCACATGGCCAAGTTACTTTGGGGAAATGGTTTCAACTCGTTTGGTCCTCAGGGTGACTTGACTTGGAAGGTGGCATTAAGGCTCTGCTCCCCGCATGCCCACAAGAGGAACCAGTGGCCAGAGGGAGAGGCTGCCAGTGGGGAAGGCAGAAGCTCAGTAGAGCCAGGTTCCCAGGAGGTGTGCAGATAGACACAGCATGCAGACACCCACATGGACCAGCAGTTGTGTGCAGTGTGTGCAGGAGTCTGAATTATGTGCTGTCTGGTGAAGCCGCAGCCCTTGGCGCAAGCTGAGGCCGCTGTCAGAGCGTGTCCGAACACGGACAGCCAGCCCAATCCCTGCCTTGAGGGCAGGTTTGGGTGACATAACTTCTAGGGCTCCTTCCCACCTTCCATAGTATTCCATTGGATCTTGGCCTATGAAGGCAGGGGGCCTCCGTCTGTAACTGGAGTGTGCCTTTGCCTCTGAAGTCCCAGGTTTGTTTTTTTTTTCTTGCCTGCCCCTCCCTCCTCAGACTAACTTCCCTCACCTCCCCACCAGCCTCTGACCCCACCGGGGGAAAGAGTGGAGGCCTTTATTGACTCTGAAAAGTCCAAGCAGTTCCCACCTTGGTACCTGGCCCTTGAGGCCATTTGATAATCATCATTAGTATCAAATGCGGGTTGCTTCAGTGTGTTTTTCTAGACCTTGTTTATGGTGTTTTTCCCACAGTGTCTTCTTCGGCCCTCACAAGTTTCTAGGCAGTTTCACAGTTGGTGGGGGGGTGGGGTGGGATTGGCAGAGATGGAGCAGAGGGGGTAGAGAATTCTTGAAGGGACACAGACAGACAGCAGTTCTGTCCTTCAAGGTGGACCACCATGCCTTGCCAATAAGAAGTAATCATTTGCAGATATGAATGTGCCCGGGAACGTGGGCAGCCTTTCCTGCCAGGCCAGTTAGTTCATTTGTTTAGTGCTGTGAATGAGAAGCCATTCACAGCACTAAACAAATCGGGGGTTTCAGCATTGTTCACAACAGACTGTATCCCTGGAGAACAGCCTTAAAGGAGTTGATCATGGGTGTGGTTAAAGGAGATCTATTTGTAGCATACAGTGGGAATCTCCGTGATTTCTCCATCCTTGTCCTTTCAGGGGAGCAAGAGGTGGACACGGATTTATTTGGCTGTGTGGCTCTTTTGTGCACCATCAGGTTACTGAACTTCCCAGTCTTCCCACTGGATTACTGCCACTGAGTAAGTGGCAGGGCGGCGTCATGCTGGGATATGGGTGCAGTTGGGTCATGAAGGAAGGCAAGATTAGGAGATCCAGAAAGGGTCTGAGAACCAGGAGTTAAATCTGACACAGGCTAGAATCTGGCACCAGGTGAGGAGGCAGGCGAAGGCCAACCACAGAAGCTATGGGTCAAAAGGAAAGAATGGGTCCACAATTGGGTCACGCTTCCAGCATCATGGACTTCACTGAGAGTCAGAAGAGCCTCTGAATATTTCCATTTCAGCGTCCCTCATAAACAAACAGAAGACACCTTCCAAAATCCCTCATGGACAGTTATTTGGCTGCTGCTCAATGGCCCTCAGGGAGGAGGCTCGCTGCTACCTCTTGAGGCAGCTCTGGTTTTAGTAAAGCTCTTTCTTATGTTGCACTAAAATCATTCTTTTAAAAGCCTGAATATTTCCAGTTCCTGAAACTGTTCCTGGGATTCCATGGTTTCCTGATGCCAAAGCACCTTGGTTCCTATGCCAGGAATGCTAGTTTGTCAGTGTCCTTCCTAAAAGGCATCAGTGGGGAGGGCTCACAGAGCAGAGGACAAAACTGGAAGGTGGTCTGGGGCTGCAGGGGACTGCGCCCTCCTCCACTCTAAGCATAGTATCTCTATTAACAGGACCCCGGGCTATATCAGCTTTCTGGCAGCTTCATCATTGTTAGTGTATACTGAGCTCAAGGTCAAGGAGACTCCAATTTAATATTGCCTTCTGCTGCTTTTGCTGGTCCAAATCATCACATCCTACATACAGTGGACTCTGGGCCAAAATGCAGGTGTTTGCATTATCCTTCTTATCATTTCTTTGTGCGTAGTTATAGGCAGGGATCTGAGTCAAATATTAGTCAGATGGTCTAGTTAGGGTCTGTGGACTACGCAGAAGGCACAGAAATAGGGCAACTGAAATGTAGATGCCCTCTCACTCAGAGTTCCTCTCCTGTGCTTTCGTACTGGGGTATCTCTAGATGGTTCTCCACCATCTGTGAACCTGGTTTCTCATTTACATAGTGGCCTTTTTGGATCTAACTAAAAAAGTTTTAAAAGTGTGTTATCAAAGGTAAAGTATTTTCTTCTCGGTTACGGTGTAAGCTCTCTGAGGACAGAAGTTGCGTATTTTATTTCCTGGCCTGGGTGTTAAACAAGTTCTTGTTAGCTCTGTGCCAATGAAGGTAGCTCTGTGGAAAAAACTCTCTTTTCTATCAGAACAGCCTCTGCCTAGTCAGCCCTGTATATTTTGCATTGGTTTTTTAGAAACATCTGAAACTTTTCATCATGCTGCCTTTTCTGTGCTCCCATCCAGATATACCGTAGCAGAGCTAAAGCATCTAAATTCCACATGAATCTACAGAGTTGTATGGTGTGTTCAGCATAAATGCTGTGTGGGGTATAGACAGTTCTTATTAGGAAGAATTGATCTCAGAGCATTTAGGGAAAAACACAGGACAGTACAACATACTGTCAAAATGAATGTTTCAGTTAGTGCATAGTGTGGAAAATTGGTAGCAACCATCACGTCTGCCCAGTACCTTTACAAAGGGTTTGCATCGCCCAACTGTGACCTCTTTGGTTTGTTTTTGGGATAGTTCCATGAAGCAGCTGTTATTCCTCCCTGTTTTAAAGACTGAGGGAGGGACTTTGAGGGTTTTTAATCTGGCTTGCCCTAGGTTACAACTAATTACCAGGGGAGAGGGAGTGGAGAGACTCAAACCGTCATCAGACCCTTGGTCTCTTGGTTTCTAGCAGTAGGACGCCATCGTTGAATGGTGCACTTTAGCTGGTCCTGCTGGTACCTCCTCAAGGAGAGAATAGTTGAGTCCTATGCAGCTCACCTAATTGCTCCTCCTGCATGTTCCCAGTCTAGGCTGTGGGTGAACCTGGGCATTGTAGCTTCATCCCGGAGACCCACAGCTCCTTTCTTGGAGGGCCCACAGCCACCTCCCCGCTGGAGAACATTCCTCATCAGGGCATGGCAGCAGTGAGACATGGTGAGAAGTGATAGCTGGCAGTACATGCAGCACAGAGCTATGGATAATAGGCTCACTGAGACTTAATCTAGAAGCTGTTTACAAAAGTATTCTTAGGTGTCCTGGTTTGGACTGAAAATGTGGAATTCAGCAAAGGACCTGTGCAAAACAAGATTCCATGAGTCCTGTCTGGCCTGAGACTTGAGGGGAGGGTGACCACTCCATGCTGGGGGTTCTGGTTTTGAGTCCTTCTGCTTTTAGCAAGTGAACCTCTGTTTTCTCATATTTAACAGGGGATTAACACCGTGTCTCTTCCTTACACATTACTTTGAAGATAATCTGAGCGCACGGTTGTAAAGCGGTTCTGAAATGTTAAAAGTGCAATGGAAATATAAGGTGTTTTTCTGTAGAACTACCCTATAGTAGATTCTTAACAAACTGTAGTCTCTAATTAAACTTTTCCAGGCTTCCTCTAATATCCCTAGGCTCTCTCTTCCCCAGCTTTGGATAAAGCCCCCAGACGTGGCTGTGATCAACAGCAGCTGCAGGTTGGATGTGATCAGCGGCCTAGTCCAGATCACCACCACATGGTGTAATTGCCCTTTGTGAAATTCTGGGGCGAGAGGTCAGCCTTCTTTACCCATCTTTGTCACTTCTCAGTCATCTGTATCCTGGTGGCAGTTGGGTTATCCCGGCATCCTTCCCCTACCCCCACCTCCCTGCCCCACCCCCCTCTCTTGGAGCCCAGGAAAAAACCATCTGCTGAGTTGGCTTTCAGAGGATTTTTTTTAAAATACCAATTTCCCTTTGTTCCAAGGCAACCTCCAATCAGAGCTGGGGTCTGCTGGGTTTGGCGAGAGGCTGGTATTGTGTTTCGTGCTCCCGGAGGAAAGGTTGTCCACTTGCTTTTCTTTTTGATTCGATTCCCTGCCATTCTGCAGGAGAGTCAGAAGTTGCAGCTGCCGCTGTCAGCTGTAAATGGGGGACCCCCTTGTTTAAGAACCTGCATGTTAATCCTTTGGCAGGGGGTGGAAAAAATAAAAACAAAAACAAATACAAAACCAAAAAATTAAAACCATCACTAAGAAAAGTATTTCTTCCTGTTCCCACCTCGTTTTGTAAGTCACACAAAATCTTACTGGTTGCTTAAGCTTAGGCCTTGCTGTCCTTGGATGTTTGCTTGGAGATCCTTTGGTGTACAGCCTCTTACGTTTCCTCATTTCCTGCTGAAGAATATGAACTGTGCATCAGAGGCAGAGGAGAGTCATTCTTTTATGGAAAACTTGAACCACAGGGAAAAGCAACTGGCCATGCAGGCTGCTTTCCTGAGCAGAGCCACAGCCACCGCTTTGTTGCTGAGCGCAGCCGGGAACATTGCCAAGCACTCGACACACACTGTCTACTAAATCCGCCCCACCACGGCAGTGGAGATGTTATTATCCCCATTTTACAGTTGTATGCAGTGAGGTGCAGAAACCTCCAGTGCCTTGCCTCAGTCTCAGGGTCGGGAAGGTGGGATCCCAGCGTGTCCACCCTCTGAGCCCTGAGGCAGCTCCTCACTCAGGACTCGGGGGGTTGAGCCCAAGCCCAAGGTTCTAAGCCTGCCCTCCTGAAGACCCACAAGCAGGTGCCTTCTCAATGTTTCCATTTCTCTGTAAACTGGGACCAGAATAGCTAGATGCCTGAGAACCCAGAGGGACAGTTTGGTCAAATCTTGTGAAAGTTTTATAAGCTCTTCTATTCCTGAACCTTGTGCATTTGTCCTCTTTTCCTGTCATGTTCCACAGAATAAGTGAAAATCGTCTCAGCAGGTTCAGGAGGTGCTCTGAGATATCTTCTCAAGTGGTCCTGCAACTTTGTGAGCAGAGCACCCTGCTGGCCTCCGGCTTTGCACGCCCAGCCCTCGCTTGCTACACACACTCCCAACCTTCACTCATGGGCTTTCCTGGGTGAGAGCCTTTAACAAACCAAAGGGTATGTTTTGCTCCTCTATGGTGGTGAGCGGAGAGGTCAAGGAATGAACACACGATGAATTCTGTAAACTGGTGAAAACCCATGAAATCCATAAAGCTGTTTTTTATCTCCTCCATCCTCTCACTGTTAGGCTGGAATTATGACACAGAGCATCGGGGGACTGGAGGATCCCCCTAGAGTGGAACATAAAATAAAACAAACAAACACAACAGAAAGAGAGAGAGGCCAATGGTTTCTCTTTTGCTTCCTCCCAAGGATATAGAATTTTCCTAGATAACTCACAATGCATGTGTGTCTGTATTTATTTTACTCTCTTAAAATACATTGTAGGTGCCTATTAATGTGAATTGTAAGAAATATGGTGACTTGACTTAGCAATGTACTCAGCTTTGCTCCTGAAACTCTCCGATAAAGTCCTTGTTCAAAACCTTACTATGTGAACTGAAGTAATTTTTACTAACTGGTCTCTCCTTCACTTTCTAATACAATCCAAGAGTAAAAACAAATTTCCTGAAGCAATTCAGAGAGAGAGAGCAAGAGAAGACAGCATATAGACACATTGGACTAGGTGAGAGAGGTTTTAAGTGCTGGTATCCGTAAGCTGGGCGGTAGCGGGTACAGGGGCAGTGGGCCAGGGACCAAGAAGAATGGTCCCTACTTTCAGCTCTGCCAGCTGACTCAGGCTGCACTTTGGGTTAGCCAGGCTCCCTCTCTAGCTCTGTTTTACCTGAGACTGCAGATCCCAGAGGTGTGAGAGCAGAACAGGAGGAACTAGTAAAAGGAGAATGTTGACTTCAGAACAGTGGGCTCTGCTGGACCCGAGAAAGATGCCCCAACAAAGAGTCGTAGAGCTGAGCTGAGCAGCACTTGGGTACCCCTGCTGATGCTAACTGTCCCGTTCACAGTGCTCCCTTTCTTCTGCATCACTGAGTCATTCATTCATTTATACACTCATTTAATAAAAGGTATTTTCTTCAATCCCTATGTGTTGCATGCCAGGCACTATCATGGAGTTATAACTGGGCATTATTCTTAAGTGGGGTAATGTTGTCTGTCTGATTTGCAGGCTACCTCAAAGTAGGAACTGAGACAGAAAAGCTTCTTCATGACACCTCAACTAGGAAGAAGGATGTCAGAATTCGCAAAAAAAAAATACCTTGTAGTTGACTGGTTGATTTGACTGAGTGATAGGGACAGCCCCTGGCTAATTAAAAAGAAAGACGAGAAGTACCTTGAAGCAGAACAAGATGAGATGTGAGTTGAAGGCATCCATTCTGTGAAACACATGTGGTTTATGGTACTGATGTATTTAATCAGTGGGATGTCCTTGAGATTTCCAGCATAGAAAGAAGAAGAGAGAAAAGCAAGGTTGGCTGAAAACCTGAAAAATCATGTCACACATTTTGTTAGAGGGAGCAGAATCCAGAAAATAGTGGAGGAGATGGAAGTAGAAAAGTAGAAATCTCCGGTTACTGGGGCAAATCAGGTGCAAGGGTGGAGGCCATGTGAGAGCTGGCCCCTGCAAAGGGAGGGAGGGAAGTTTGGCATCTGAAAGAAAAGGTGGGGTGGGGGGCAGAGAATTCACTCATGCTTATGGGCTGGGCTCATGCTGGGCCTCTGAAAGGCTCCCTCAGTCCAGGCAACCAGTGCAGAGGAGGGACGGAAAAACTGGTGAGAAAGCGGGCACTCCTGGATGAGCTTGGCCTTTGGTCCTGGACCCTCTCAAAGGTACTTACTGCTCCACCCGAGGTACCAGTGGCTTTCTACTAGTGAGGAAGCCACTGCTCACAGCCCCTTGGGGGCAGCCGTGCAGGTGGGCCTGAGAGGGGCCCCCACGGGCTGGACCAGCTGTGCCCCCTCCACCTCTAGGGAGGAGCAGGTGCTGATCTTCTGGATGCCTGGCTTTCCTTCTGGCTTCATTCCTAAATGACAGCTGACCTTTGCTCCCGATATTAGGCCTGCAGCAGAGCCCTCTCCGTCTGGGCCTGACTGCTGTGCAGCAGTGGCTGCTTCTGCTCATCTCATTTAACACAGGGAGACAACTGCTGGTCCTTGGAGCTTTTCTTTCTCAGAAGAGGACAGCCCGGCTATGGGGTTCAGCCTGCGGGCAGTGGAGGCAAAGAGATGGAGGGGAAGACATATATTTAGGAGATAATCCAAGTCAAATCTAGAGAATAGCAGAGAAGGACGTACAGTCACATACATCCTTCTGTCATCGTGTTTTCTCTGATGAGCTCTGTCTGAGGAGCCCTGAGAAGGTGGTGTGGTTTGGTGTGTGCATTAGAGAGTATTTGGTGTTAGGTGCACATACATGTATGTGTGTGTGTCTGGCCTCTGGGAAGATAGATATTGTATATGATGCAATAGAGCCCTGACTGAGAAGCAGGAGATTAGTCTCTGCTCCTAACCACCTGGGTTTCCTCACTGCCTCTTGTTCTCAGGAGTCACATCTTGAAATGAAGGCAATGAAGCAGAATATACAAAAGTCTTTTCCAAATGTGATATTCCAATAAATCCCCATATAAATACTGATTCATATAACTAGGAGGCATATTAATATATGGACTTGATTTGACCTAATTATTAATATAATAACATGCATAGTTTTGTTAAATAGCTGCCTATAAGTATAAAATACATATTTATTTGAAAAAAGAGTATAGACATATTCTGCTACACTTGATATGAGTGATGACTAAGAATGAAAATCCGGGCAGGTGAAAGGATACAGAGCCATCACTCCAGGTATATACGGACTTGTTTGGCCTTCAAAGAAGCCTCCAAGCTTCACCTTTTGTTGGGGAGGTTAGGCCCAAGTGTGATGGTCATCTTGTGCCAGATGCTGGGGTGTGTGAAGAATCCAGAGAAGGATGAAGGAAGAGAGGAGGCTTGAATGGGCCTTGAGGGCAGCAGAGGATGTAGGCAGGAGGAAAAAGTGGCCAGGGCATTGTTTGAACCATTGTCCAGGGGGCAGGATACTCACTGTCTGCCTTGAATCCGTTGGGCTGACCTGCAAGGTTTACCTGGAAATCTGGAGTGCAGGAAAGCCTTGGGAGAGCAGATAGGGAGATCCGACTTCTTCCTGAGTGCATCAAGAAAGATATGTTGCCACCTGCTCCCAAGTTGGGGAGAAGAGAATGGGGGAGTCTGCAGAGAGCTGCTTTAAGAAATCAAAATACAGCAGCAATGGAGGGAAGCAAGCCCAGAGTGGACAAGAAACAGAGGTCTACTGCAGCCCCCAGTGAAGAGAGGAAGTGCCCTTGGTTTTTGCTATCACCCTGAAGAGGCCTAAAGAGCCTTCAGGCAGGTACAAAGGAACAGCCTCCGACATTTTGATTCCTGTGAGTTAGAGAAGCTCAGTCATTTTCTTAAGAATCCATTGATTGTGTGTTAGGGACACTTATGAAAAGCTGATTAGAAAGTGCCTGGAGTGAAGAAGAGCTTAAGGTGTCCACAAAGTTTCCAAATCCAGTATTTTGCTGTGGAGTTTTGTTTCCAGCTGTCTGTTTCACTGTTTGGTTTTCTGCTATACTTCGTACCCATTCCTCTGCTACTACTGAGTTCTCCAGCTCAGTATAGGACTCAGTAAATATCTGCTTTTCCACCCCTTCTCCAAACAGCTGAAATGGGAGAGAAAAGCCAGCATATGTTTGCTTCCACCATCATTTCCTCTCAAACCTTTTTTAACTCCTTTAGGTGCGATCTACCCATACACAGCGAGGAGGAACAAATTGCGCTTTTTGTGTGTTAGAAAGGAACAAAAATGCATATGGCCATGATGGGGAATTTCCCCCACCCTCAGAAGGTGGGGGAACAGGGCAGTGGTGTGAAAGAATGAATTAGTTATGGCAAATCTTGTTAGTGTCCATTGTAAGGAGAGAAGCTAAGCCATCTGTGGCCACTTGCAAAATTGTTCCTTGTTTGTTCAGGCTCCCCACCGAAGCAAATCTTTGTGGCTTCTTCTAATTTGCGTACTGTCACTTGTTTGCCAACTGGAGGGTGTCTGGACATGTGTATGTGAGAGGGCGTCTGAGTGGACATGTATGTGTGTGTTGGTATGCTGTAGAAATAGATGTCTGGGGGTCTGGCTTTGATGGGGCTCTGGGCTTAGGAGGAGAGGGAGGAATCCTGGGAGAGCCTATCTATGTCATTTTTGGACATTCCTCATCAATATCTCCAATTGCCTTCTTGTGCTCCTATCCTTCACTTCTCCTCTGAGTCTCCTGCTGCCCTAATTTCTCTCCCATCTTTGCATCAGCTTCAGTTCTTAATTGGTGGTGTGTGTTCTGAAAGAGGTAGAACATGTTTAGGGCAGTTTACATCCTAGTTAAAAGCTAAGAGAGGTATGTGCCACCAGTGTGACCAAATAGTTCTATGTCAAAGATACTGGTGTTGCACCTCCATTCATTCTACAAGTGTTTACAGTGAGCCTACTGGAGACAAGTGGTGTACCGGATGCTGTAGGGATTTAAGGCTTCGTGACCTCCATTACCCTTGTCTTCAGGGAGCTTCCATGGAGTGGAAGTGATGCATGATGAGCAACACATGCTCTGTGGATGGGATGAACTAAGTTCTGGAGGAGGGATTGGTCATCAGCGTCCATTGACCACGAAAGGCTTTGCTCCTGAGGGAGTGTGGAAGACAGAAGATTGTGTAGGGTGTGTGGTCAAGGAGGGCTCTCATGCTAGACTTCTGGGATGTCCAGGCTGGCATCCTAGGGAAAATGGTAAATCTACACAAATCTACAAAAATTAAAAAGCGAAAATGCTCCTTTTGCTTATCATCAGGCCATCCTATGGGAAGGTTGATATAATAGGACAAAAATCTGGGAAAAAATCTGGAGTTCTTCTGTGTTTATGTCTAAAAGCACCAGTAATTTATTCTCTCTATGATGTTGTGAAACTGCACCTTAATTTCCCTTTTGTAAAAAAAAGGACATCCTGCTTTTTCCTTCTCTTCCTCTTACTTTCCTTTATACTGGGCAAACTCTGGCTATAAAGAAAGTTGGTGCTTTCATCTCTTCAGAAGACCCTTTTTTTATGCTGTAGGGGGCATTCTCCATAGCCATCTGAGTGGGCCAGACTGCTTCCCAGTGCTTGATGGATACATGTAAAGAATATTAAAGCTGAAAGAGACCTTGAAGATCATCAGAGCAATCTTCCCTTTACAGATGAGGATAGAGTCCAAATCAGGATGTTTCATGATTTGTCCAGGATCACATGGCCAATCAATGAAAGTCTGGAAAAAAAATCCTTTTTAATCCTCACAATGCTGGGTGCTAAAGAAGAGACAGGACACTCTATTACTGTGGCCATTCATTGCCACTGCACGGGAGTCTCCCTGCCTATTTGCTTGGCCCATCTTATTACAGTTTGGCACTTCTCTCTTGAATCCTCCTGAACTGACATGGCTCTGTCTAGGAGGATCAGATAAAGGAGCCTTTATTTCCTAGCTGCCCTGTACATGCAGCATTCAGAGAAGAGGGGCTAGAAATGGGGGTGGGGAGGGGAGAAAACATTCGTCTTTTAATACCGGCCTGACATGAAAGCCTCACTGACAGGCACTTTGAGAACCCAGCTAAATAATGGTCACAACCAAGACAAAACATAAAACTGACCCACTAGTTATGCGGTTACTTAAACATGATTTACCCTTCATTATGCTGGCTGGGACCTGGGGATCTCATTTCTAATGAACCAAGAGACGGTACAATTAATTACATTAGAAGGAGTGCTATTAGACAGCAGACTGGTCATTGCAAAAGAAAAGGTCCTTAAATATTCCCCACCTTCCCCCAAAACTTGCAGAAATACACAGGAATAGCACAGGTCACATACTGGTGGACACAGACAAGAATGGGAAAATGGTGACTGCTAGTGGTCCCAAAATGGGATGTGGGATGGGGGGTGATTAGCTAGAACCAGAGAAGTTGCAGTGATTGGGAGAAGGAGGGGCAGGGGTTTAGAAGGGAATTGTTATGTGATTTGGCCAAATGTGAAAAGTCCACCAGGAGCTCTGCATCCTCAGTGCCCTGGTGGACCTGATCTGCATCTTATGTGTACATCTGACAGCCAACCCTGAGCCTCTAATTGCAGTGACCTGCCCACTTGAGGTAGTTAGGATTTGGAAGTGGCTGGACTAGAAAAAAGGCACTGAAGGCTGGGAGGCCACATTTAGGCCAGTGAGCATGGGAGCCCAGTTACAGGAAGAGTCCCATCCACCATGATGTGCTAATGTGTCTGATCATCTTTTGATCACGCAAGCGGATCGCAGAAGCTCTCCTTTGACTCCGATTGCTTTAGGGGTGTTGTCGTATCTCCCTTTGGTTGAACATAGTAGTCAGAGAAGTCAGCTCTGCAGTGGAGTGTCTGAGCTGGAAAGATGAGAAGGTAAAGCCTGGAAGATTTGAAGAGGGCATGGCCAAAGGTTAAAGGAGAAAGGTTAACGGCAGGCAAAGACCCAGGATTGAAATATTTGCTGAAGGCTGACAGGCAACAGAATAGAGGCAGACAAGTGGCAAATTCCTGTTTTCTTCTCTAAATGAGAAAATATTTTGAGTGGTATTCAGTCAGACTGCATAATGCATTGAGGTGGGGGCCGGAGATGGAGAGAGAACATGAATGAGAGAGAATATTAAATAACCCAGGAAGCCAAAGTGACTACAGAATTCAAGGAGCTGTGTAAGCGTCATCCTCCTTTGCCTCCTTATTTGGGCAGCTCAGCATTCATTTCTTCACTCACTGGTCCAGCACGTGGTCATGAGGACCTGCCGTATCCGGGGAAGGGGTTAATAGCTGCCCATAGGAATTAGCATCAGACAAATGAAAAAGAGGCCAGTCCTTCCTCTCAAAGGCACGCAGGTGCATGAACGGTGATTCCAATGCAAGCTGCAACTTTTGGTTTAATGCTGTTAAGGTTGTTTTCTTTTAAAACCTGAATCTTACAGTCATCTGTGTCTGCTCACAGTTTAGTGAATACTTTTATATAATCTTGGATCTAAGAGAGAATATAAAGTGATTTCAGCTACCCTAGTGCTCAGGCTATCCCAGGGCATTGTTTCCAAGCGGGGTTACCCTGCACCGCTCGGGGAATTGTGCAGCAGGGCTGGGGCGCCGTATGTGCAGGTGGGAGAGTCTGGGTGTGGGGAAGTGGTTAGGAAGTAAAACAGTTGTTTGTTTTACACAAACAAACAGCTCAGTCAGAGCCAGCTCTCCTCCTCCTTGCTGCCCTGCCTGCTCTTGCTTGTGAGGACGGCTGTGGTGCTCAGGAGTGCAAGTTCATTTAGGTTTCCAGACTAATGGTGAGCAGCACTGGTGGTTTATTCACTGGGATATTTATGAATGACAAGAATGTAGAGCTGGGAAGGCTGTGAGGGTCATATCACAGAGGGCAATCCGCAGAAGTTAAGTGACATCCCCACGGTGCCTGTGAGGTTGTGGCAGAGCTGGGACCCAGCCTGAGCCCCCTGACTCCCCAGCCAACTTTGGGTTCACTGCCACGTCTTCCAGGAAGTGATGACTCAGAGTATTTCCATCAGCATCTCTTACCGCTACCCCTCCTCCATTTTCTTCCTACAGCCACCAAGCCAATAATAGACCAAAGCAGTTTCAATTTTAGGCAGTTTCCTTTTTTACCTAGAAATCTATGTTTAGAAAGGGTGCTGGGGTAGTGATGATAGCTGGGGGTGGGAGGGAGGTGTGAGAAACTTCAAAGGGGGTGGGTTTCTCCTGGTTCTCAGGTAACCTGGAGGAAATCAGGACTGGGTGCTTTCATGGAACCTTGAGTAGGTCTCTGAAAGATTCCTTCCCCTCTGAAGTTTTTCTGGCTTTTTAGTTCAGGAGGGAATTTCCCTCCTGTCAATTCTGGGACCCTCCTAAAGCTTCATAAAATTCTTATGTAAGTTTTAAACTTTAAAAACTAACTAGTGTGAATTATTACAAAGTACTTTGTAAGTGACATTTCAAGCTTTTGGATTTTAGTTCATTCCAATAGTCCTAGATGCATATTATTTTCTTTCCGAGGAAGGTAGAAACTTTGCTTTATTGTAGGGCCTAAAATTGGAAATTACTGAAAGAGATTATGAATAAGCTAATAATAATTGCTGTCTCTTAAGTTCTGTATATTAGGCACTGATGCAAATTTATATGTAATCCTCCCAGCAGCTCTAAGAGATAAGTCTTATTATTCCCAATTTGCTGATGAGTACACTGTGGCTTTGGGAAGTTAGATAGCTTGCCAAATGGCACATAGCAAGTGTATATGGGTGTGAGTATTTGAAGTCAGGTCAGTCTGATTTTAAAGTTCATATTCTTAATCATGAGGCTATATGGGCCTCGCATTTGCAGTTTAGAGGTCATAGTATTACATCAATATGTAATAATATTGCTTTTAAATTTCATGACATGCTTGCTTCCCAATGAACTATACTTGGAAGTTTATTAAATTTTTAAGGTATACAAAGATTTCCTGAAGGCCTTGTTTTAACAAATGCCTCAAGCCACACAATTGTGTGCTTCGTTCCGTAATTCATTTTTGGAATAATATGTGAAGAAGAGCCCAAGATGAAAGGACCTAGCTAAATTGTTGTATGACAGCCATGTGCCCACTCTGGTTTCTGCTTTCACATTCTGCGGTCAACTGGGGAGATAAATCCCTTTGCTATTGATCTTACTGAGGAGGAAGGGGTGTGAAGGTGATGGCTATCAAAGGATCTTGGAAAGTTGAAAGCATTATCCAAATGCAAGAATAGAACATGTTAACAGATTTTTTTTTTTTTTTTGTAACAGTCTAAACATGTTTCAGTCTCACTTTTCAGATCTTAAATGAAGTCTATTTAGTTTGGGTTGCTCAGTGTTTTAGCTCTCAGGAAGAGTTATACACATTTGACTCAAATATTTAGTCAGGATGTATATAGGAATGTGTGTGTTTTTGTGTGTATATATTTTGATTCCTAAACAAAAACAAGCTTTTAATTTGTTTTACTGTCAGTGTTCTCATTCCTGTCACCCACTTTGGGGTAGAGATTATGATGAATGCTATCTGTTGAGGTTCCTATCTTCAAGGGCCTTATCATCATTTCCTTTTCATTTGAAAGTCTTTAAGGATTTGTTGCTGAATGTCTTATGTGTCCCATGAAGATGCATTTAGATGAGAAACTTGCTGTTCTAGAGGCAGCCTAGGCACTGAATGGCCAGAATCTCCTTTGAGTTGAGGAGAGTGGATAGTTGGCAGACACTCTCTTTGTATGAGCTCTGTTGGTGGTTGCCAACTATATGACTTGAGGTATCCAGAATGTTCCCTCCAACCCTAATGAGAACAAGAATCATTTAAGCAACCCCTACTGTATCTTCACTAAGCTCTCAAAACACCTTAAATGTGAAATCTTGACCACCTTCATAAAATTGGATTCTTACAGGTGAAATGGACCCATGCTGGTATTCCTGACAGACACTTAGCTGCCCTTGTCTGTGCTTTGTGAGTGGCCTTTCCAGTGTTGGATAGTTCTGGGCTTAGACGATTTTTCCCATTTTGGGTTAAAGTATTCCTCTTTGTAACCCTGCCTTTTAATCCTAGCTAACCCTAAAACATAGAAACTATGCTAGAGAGTTGGTGACACTTTTCTAAGACCCTAAACTGAAACCCAGATCACTTGTATCTGGTAACAAAAGAGACTTGATTTGGGGGGAGATCCTTAGAAGTACCATTCATGCATTTCCTCATTTGTCCTGTTGCCACTTATGAAGTCCAGTCTACAGAATGAATGAAGGCTATCTCGGGAAGAAATCAGAGTCTTCTCTTCTCTCATTCAAGGCTCATTACTTAGGAATATGCTGATTCTGAGAGACTGAATCATGCACCTCTTCTGCGTTGTGATCACATTAGCACAGCTTGGCTACCTTATTCAAACTCTGGTGTTATAACGTCTGATTTATTCCAGATAGCAGGGCAGTCAGGGGATAGGGAGAAGTAGAAGCCTTTGGGATGTTTAGGGGCTGTTCACTATTAGAAACTTGAGTTTCTCAGAATTGGTCATCTCTCTGGATATCAACATTTCTCTGTGCTAAATTTATTTGCAATCTATTAAAAATCACAGAAGGTATGCATACTTGAAAAGTGCACTGTTTTAAGTACAAGTAATCAAATTTAAGGTGCATCTGGGTACCTGTTATTAATGTCCCATAGTGATCATTTATTTATTCCACTAACAATGAATGAGTTTGGATTCTGAGGCAGTCATTGCACTCAGTATTAAGCATATAAAATCAAATAAGACATGTCATATTCCTTCAAGAATCACACAAACTTTCATAAGTCATAGCAATATTTTTTTGGATCTGTCTCCTAAAGCAAAGGAAATAAAAGCAAAAATAAACAAATGGGACCTACTTAAAAGTTTTTGCATAGCAAAGGAACCCATCAACAAAATGAAAAGACAGCCTACTGAGTAAGAGAAAATATTTGCAAATGATATGACTGTCAAGGGGTTAATATCCAAAATATATGAGCAGTTCATACAACTCAACATCAAACAAGCAAACAAACCAATTAAAAAATGGGCAGAAGACCTGAATATACATTTTTCCAGACATACAGATGGCCAACAGGCACATGAAAAGATGCTCAACATCATTAATCATCAGAGAAATGCCAATTAAAACCACAATGAGATATCACCTCACACTGGTCAGAATGGATATCATCAAAAAGAATACAAATAACAAGTGTTGGCAAGGATGTGGAGAAAAGGGTACCCTTGGACACTGTTGGTGGGAATGTAAATTGGTGCAGCCACTGTAGGAAACAGTATGGAGGTTTCTCAAAAAACTAAACATACAGCTACCGTATGACCCAGCAATTCCACTGCTGGGCATATATCCGAATAAAACTAAAACACTAATTCAAAAAGATAGATGTGCCCCAATGTTCATAGCAACGTTATTTACAATTGCCAAGAAATGGAAGCAATCTAAGTGTCTATTAACAGATGAATGGATAAAGAAGATGTGTTATATATATACAATGGACTATTACTCAGCCATAAAAAAGAATGAAATTTTGCCATTCATTTTTGCAACAATATGGATGAACTTGGAGGGTATTATGCTAAGTGAAATAAGTCAGACAGAGAAAGACAAATACTGTATGATATCACATATATGTGGGATCTTAAAAATACAACAAACTAGTGAATGTAACAAAAAAGAAACAGACTTACAGAAGTAAAGAACAAACTAGTGGTTACCAGTGGGGAGAGGGAAGGGGGGAGGGGCAAGAATAGGGGTAGGAGATTAAGCAGTACAAACTGTGTGTAAAATAAACTACAAGAATATATTGTACAACACAGGGAATATAACTTATATAATTATATAATATATAATATAATTATATAACTTATATAATTATATATAACATATAATTATATAATATATAATATAATTTATAATAACTATAAATGGAATATAACCTTTAAAAATTGTAAATCACTGTGTTGTACACCTGAAACTTATATAACATTGTACATCAACCATACGTCAATAAAAATGAAAAGAATCACACAAACTTGAGTGAGACAGGCTAATAAAGTGAAAATTATCAAATAATATACTAAATGCAGTGAACAGAAAGCTTCAGGGATGGAAGGGGAGGGAACCCTTGGAGCAAGTTTTGAGGGACAAGAGGAATCGGTTGGACTAAGGTGGAGAATGGACATTCCACAAAGAAAGAATGGCCTGGACAAAGGTCTGCGTGGTAAAACACAGGTTTGATGAGAGGAAATACAAGTAGTTCTGCTCAAATTAATGACACAAAGAGTGTGTTGGGAGCAGTGATGAAGGTTGAGCAGTGGGAAGAATGCAGATAGGAACTAATATTTGTTGCATCCTTATTAAGTGTTGGATAGAGTTCTAAGCCCTTCACCTGTTTACCTAATATAATCCCCATAAAAGCCTACGAGATAACTACTATTCTTATCCCCACTTTACAAATGAAGAAACCGAGGCACAGAAACACTGAGCCATTTGTCTGTCACACAACTAGGAAGAGATGGGACTTCCCTGGTGACGCAGTGGTTAATAATCAGCCTGCCAATGCAGGGGACATGGGTTCGAGCCCTGGTCTGGGAAGATCCCATATGCCGCGGAGCAACTAAGGTCATGCACCACAACTACTGAGCCTGCACTCTAGAGCCCGCGAGCCACAACTACTGAGCCTGCGTGCCACAACTACTGAAGCCCGCATGCTTAGAGCCCATGCTCCGCAACTAGATAAGCCACGGCAATGAGAAGCCCGCGCACTGCAAGGAAGAGTAGCCCCCACTCGCTGCAACTAGAGAAAGCCTGCTCGCCGCAACTAGAGAAAGCCCGCGCACAGCAACAAAGACCCAACACAGCCACAAATAAATAAATAAATTTATTTAAAAAATTCTATTAAAAAAAAAATAAAGAACTAGGAAGAGGTGGAGGTTAGAATTGATCCCATGAAGCCTGGCTCTAGAGCTCACTTTGAATCACTGTTCTTGGGCCTTGTGTACAAGGAGGTTGAACCTCATCCTGAAAATTATGACTTATTTTAGACACAGGAATTACACAGACAGAATTATGTTCTGGAAAGGTCACATGGAGGGTCATGTGGAGAGCAGATCATAGGGGAGAGAGGTTGGAGGCCTTTAACATAATCTAGGTGAGAAGTGATAAAAACCTGAAGCACACTGGTGACAGGGGATGTCATCAGAAGTAAATTGATTCAAAAGGCATTAAGCAAGTAGAATCTGTTTGACTCTGGCTAATGGGATTAAGTTGTTGAATGAGAAGGTGGAATTTATCTCCTAGGTAAATGGATATCACCATTCATAAAGAAGAGCTGGTTAGGGAAAAGAATGCTAAGGTATGTGATTCCTGTTGAGTTTCCAGTTTCAAGGGAAATCATGGGTGTGGTTTAATTTGCCTGGGGTAACTTGTAGAGTCTGAGGGCTGTGGAAAGACCTTGGGGATTACAGGCACTTAGGAGATAGGCAGAAGAAAAATTTTTGCAAAGAGTGATGGGGCCAGAGTAGAAGAAATCCCAAGAGCCCCAGAAGTGTATGCTTTATGTAGCACAGGCTTTGGCAACATTGCTCACTGTGACTTTCGGGAGAGTGTTTCCAGTGAAGTTGTGGGATCAGAAGCCTGTGAAGAAGGGATGCAGAAACTGTAGTGTAGTCCAATCTTTCCAGAAGCCTGCTGGTGAAGTGAAGTGCAGCTATGCATCCATGTGAGTCAATTCTTGAAAACACATCATGGAACATTTGCAGAAACCTGAAGTAGTGAGCCTGGGACATAACCTGCCCTTGGTGTACGGGCAGTACTGAATTTCAGTCCCCAGACAGATATTGAATAGGACTTCCTTTATTGTGTTCAGGTCTGGGCCTGGTACTGTGGAATGTGAAGGGAAATTATATAACATAGGTTCTGCCCTCAAACAATTTTTATTCCAGATGTAGGGAGAAGACAAACATGGGAAACTAAGAGGAAAGATAAGAGAAGCTGTCAATCAATAGGCTGTCAGAGATTGCTGGAGTCCTTGAGGATGCAAGGAGTGAACTCCATCCTGAATGATGGAGCCAGGGAGAATCTGGGGAGCACAGTGTGAGCTTGGATGTGGAAACGTGTGAAGGGCCTGGGGGAGGAAGGCAGTGAGGAGCCCAGCTCATGCCTCTCACACTCAGGGTTTTCTTTTCTCCAGTTGTCTCCTTGACTGTATGCCTTTTCCAAACCTCCTTTTTTGGAACTTGCCATGTGCTCACAACCTGTGTTCCTTGGTCTCTGCATCCAGGAGGCTCTCATGTATCACTTCTGCCTACCAAGGAGGGGGCATTTAACATCTGCTACCTGTCTTGCCTCTATTCTTTTTTAGGCTCTCAATCGATTCTTCTCCCTTCAGTATTGCCCAGAGGTCCAAGAGGGACACCAAGGGAGCAATGAGAAAGCTGTGGTTGGGGCTGGGGGAGGAGAAGGCTCAGATAGTCCCAGGAGTTTTGGACGGTTGGATCATGCTGCGAGCCCTTTATGCAGGAGACAGAAGTTGTTCGCATTGTCTAACTGCTGCATAACAAACCACCCTGAAACTCAGTGGCATTAAAACTACAGCCATTTTATTATGGTCTCCATGTTGTGGATGAGCATAGTGTGGATGGCTTACTTCCGCTCTTCAGTGGTCTGGAACTCATCTGGAATGGCTGGGACAGCATGAGTTTGACAGACTTGTGACTAGCTCTAGCTGTTGGCTGGGTCTCTCTCTTCTCTGTGTCGTGTCTGCCGGGGATGTCTGGTGCTTAGGCTGAGATGCCTGGAGCAGCTGGGGCTGTCTGGGTGCTGCTGTCTCCACACAACCTCTCAACATGGCTGACTTGAGTTTCCTCACAGCATGTCAGGCTCACTATCGTTGGATTCTTCCCTGATATCCTTCCAAGAGAATTGGGTGGGAGCTTCAAGAGTTCTTATATACTAGTCTCAAAATTAACAAATGTCACTTCTGCTACATTCTATTGGTCAAGCAAGTCACTAAGGCCAACCCAGCTTGTTAGGCTTTGTCAAAGCCCTGCTTTTTCTACATGGCCACAGGAGAGAAAGGAACCACTTGTTTAAGTGATATCTTCCTGACAGAAAATAGGGTCCACAGAGAAGTTTTTGAGATTGTCGCAATCCTTGTGGGGAAGGCCCTTGTCCAGTGGCTTCAAGAGCCCTGAATTAGGAGCCAGGAGACCTGGGTTCTGGCTCTGGCTTTATCTCCATCTAACCAACCTTAGAATAACTTTAACCTGTGAATTAAAATCCTGGTCATATTGGTTTTATATTTTACTCTACTAGACCAAGACCCCGGGTTGAATGGAGTTACAGTGATTGTAGAAGATAGAGAAACTCTCTCTCTAATGCATTCGCGCGCACACGCGCATGCACACACACACACCCCCCAGGCACACACAAATTCTTATATTCTCTACAAACTGGAGAAAGGGTTGAAACTGAGTGTAATCAGGCAGACCTTGGTCTAGTTCCTGTCTCTGCCACTTTGTAAACACATGGCCTCCCAACCTCATTTTCCTCATCTGTCAAATGGGGATAATACTACTTACCTGGTCAATGTGTCACCAATATGAAATAAAATCTTCTATGTCTGTTTAGACTCATAGATTCTTATAGAATCATCATTGTCATTCTGATTTCTTGCCCTAATAAGAGTTGGAATTTCCATAACGTCTGGCTGGACTACTTTTCCTCTTCCTTATGCCATGTCCGATCCAGTTTTGACATGTTTTCTTTATCACTAAATACCAGTGGCTGGGGTGTGTGTGCATGTGTGTATTTGTGAGGTTTGCATTCTCAGGTTTTGTGCTGGGACTGTGTAGATCTACTTGATGAATGATGTGCTGTGTGAGTGTGCATATGTGCTGGACATGCATGGAGGATTTAGATTCAGAACTGACCTAAGAAACCTAATTACCACTCAAGTAGATGATCACATATCCTCATTATGAGAACTGAATTGGTTGAAATTCATATCTAAATATGATCTTCTTGGAATTTACCTTACTGCTCCTTGAAGATGAGCAGGACTCTGAGATTCTATTTTCTTTAACATGCTGCAACTTGACTGCAGGGGCTGCCCGCCCTGTAGCCCCTGCTGTCTTTTGCATGTACAGTCACAGACTTCTCCCTGAGCAGGCATCCAGTGAAGGAGGAAACCCAAAGCCTGTGTCAGGACAGATAAATAAGTAAAGATGTTTGTCAAAATGCATGGAGTGCTATTTCTCACCCTGTACCTTTGACAGGAGCAACCATATTGAATGTTGCATTTATTTAGACCCTTACTGCTAAGGATAAAGTACTCTGTAAACATGTCCTGCTTAGCCCTCACTGCATGTACTGCTGCCTTTCCGAGGTCTTTAATTCAGTGAAATAAATTACTTTAAAAAGAAGTGCTGTGCAGCCTCTTAGAACAGTAAACAAGAACACTTCAGGTCTTTTTAGGAACCTGAAGCCAAAGGCTGGTTTGTTGTTTTGGTCTCCAGGAAGAGCTGGTACAGAAGGAGGTATTGACCTCGCTGCTTTGGCTGGCACCCACCAGGTCCCTTCCTGGCGCTCACATTCCCCAGGCATGTAACTTAACACCTGTCCTTCTCCCGGCAAACAGAACTCACAGTGATGGCTGAGCCCCCTCCTGAGCAGGCCCTCCCAGCAGCTCAGCACCCTTTCACCTATGATTTCAAACCCTGACAAACCAGAATCAGAGAATACGTTTCCCCTCAGGATTCTGATATTAGGCCAAGAAAATATTTAATCAAAAAACAACTCCCAGGGGGAGGTCCTGGGATCGGTACATCCCTCCATTTCTGTTTCCAGATATAGATGAAGAAAAAAAGGTGTAGGGGTTGTAGAGCCCTTTAAGACTAGCGAGTAGCTTACCTCTCTGCTGGAGATGGGCATGTGGTCTGAAAGGTGTCCTCTCTTACTGTTTCAATGCCTGCCCATATGAGCTACAGCATCACCCCTCCTATTTCCATCTGACATAGCCAAGCTGAATCTCTGGTAAGTAAATAATTAATATGGAAGTTGGGGATGTCAGTGGAAAAGTCAGCTGTGATGGGCTCAGATAACAAGTCCCAAAAGTGATAGCCACTCTGGCCTCTGAGAGGACCTGTCAGCTCTATAAGACCCAGACAGCCCTGTCTTCGGGCCTGTCTCTCCACATTAAAGTCACGGGCTTATATCTCTCCATCGTTGAATCACATCTTTGTCCCCAAATGCTTGTACACACTGGGCTGACTGGTGTTTTCTTTCCTAAGTCCACCAGGCCCATGCAAGTCTGCGTGACTCATGACAGAGAGGAGTCTCAGTTCCAATATCTCTGTGGGTTTAGGGAGGGGTCAGGCTGTGAATAAACCATTACGTGGCTGATTCTACATCCTTCTCTTTTACCACAAAAACCTCAATTTCCCTTTTTGTGGAAAACAAAACCCTCTTTCATTGCCCCATCAACAGGACTGTGGCCTTTGAATTACAAGCTGTCCTCAGGAAATTTTGAAGATTAATCGGCTTTTGGATGGAATCGCTGGGACAACACCTGCCCCCTGTCCACTGGAGAGTAAGGAGTCTCCACTTCCATCCTCTGTGACCTCTGTGCCAACTTCACGTGTAGATGAGGAAATTGATCAGTCTGTGAATGATTTGCGAATCCACAGATGTGTGGCTGAGAAGCCCTGAGGGCATACACCGCAGATTAGCTGGGTGGGAGCTCCTTTACTCCCACCACAGTTCAAGGTCTCCATGGAGCTGGGGGAAGGAGTGAGTGAGGATGGCACCACAAATCGCAGATCGCTGCAAATGGGGTCAAGAGCAGAGACTGAAAATCAGAGGACCTCTTGAGGCCTACTCCAGTGGGCTTTCCAGAACACAGGATGAGATCATTTCTAGAAGGATATTAAAGAACAAGATCAGACACCAACATTATAAAAATTTGTAAACTGTAAATGTGATATAAGGGTAAGATGTGATACTTATTGCTAGAGAGAGTTTCTTCGCCCTTTCATGCATCTGGATTTATTTGTGAACTATTAATTAACTCCCTACTCTGTGCTAGTTTTAGCTTCTTCCCTTGGCCTTCCCAAAGACTGAGTGTACATCCTGCTAGCCGGCTGCTATTTGAGCTCTTTTATGTACTTTGGGAGTGTATATGGATTGACCTAGGCCCTTGTAAATGCCATTGCTCTTACAAGACATAAAAAGACAGTGAAATAACTTAGTATGGATTCAAAGAGGCTTCCAGTTTCACCCAAACTTCTATTTAAAGGCTTGTCTCTCACCACTTTCTGAGTGGTCTGTTCATTCCCTGGCCATTTCCCTCTTCCATTCTTCTCTTCACATTACTGTGACAGTGTATGCCTTCCTCTCTCTCCCTCATGTGGCCAATAGTCACCTTTCCATGAAAAGTCCCTTCCTTCCTGATTCCTCAGCACGCACCTTCCTTTTCCCAAACTCCTAGCATACCTATTGCCAATGTCAATTATTTAGTGGCAAAATGTGTCCCCATTGTCACATTTCTTCTTTTGAACTATTTAAATTTTATTTGTTTGTTTACTTTTTATGTTGCTTTCTCCCATTTAGATTAGGAAATCTCTTTTGGGGTTAAAGGATTTAATTTATTAGCATTCCCCACAGCACTTAGCATAGCACCTGGTACATAGTAAGTACTCAATAAGTATTAACTGCCCCTATATGATTAACTTCTGGACAGTATAAAATTATTATATTCCATTCCTGCGTGTAAGGAATTTTGCTGTACAATAAGTAAGAGGAGATGAGATTACCTGTAAGTCCACGTAGAAATCTTTGTAGAGCTATTCATTAATTAAATATTGTGGAGTTAGATAATCAAAGCTAAATTTCTCAATATTTGTTGGATAAGAGCATCCAGAGAAAGGGGATTTGGTATAGGGGCAAAGGATTTAGTTGAAATGTGCTTAAAGATTAACCTGTGGAAGACTGATTGTGAGTTCAAGTCAAGAGGGATTATAGGTTGAATATGGACTTCAGAGTTATCTGTCGTAGTGGGGAGCTGAATTCAGCAGTGCTCCTCCCCAAGCATTCTGTAGTTTCCTTTGGAGAATGTTCTTCCTTTGTGGAAAATGAAGAGTATAATTAATTGCAAGAGAAAATGTTGTAATTCAGGAACATGACTCAATAGTGACAACTCTTTTATAAATTGACTCATATTCTTCTCATAACCCACAGTGCTTTTAGAACAAGTTGCAGACCCACAAGTGCTGACCAGGAATTTGTTGATTGATTCACTGCCATCATGATTCTGTTTCTCATAGAGATTGCTTGGTTTGCAGTTCTTTGAAGGGGTGACATTGCTGGAAATGACAGGACTAGCGTGACTGAGAGATTTATCTGGAACTGTCTTATAAAGCCTTCTCTGACCTCCTTTGTGCCCTTGGCAAACTTGGCCACTCTGTTCTCTGTACTCCCTCTCTTCCTTCTACACATGTGGTTGCCCTCCCTCTCCAGTTGTCTCCTTAATTATATCTCCAGTGTCCAGCACAGGGCCTGACACATAATAGACACTTAAACCTTTATAAACGAATGAATGGTTAATGAATTAATGAGTGGATATTGAGCTCTAGGAGCTCAGATGGCAGTTCAGGTTGGGAAGGAGGGGCAAATTTGGTTGCAAGTCTGGCAAGTTGCTTGGTGAGTACTGGTCAGCAGGCCTGGCTTGCTGGAATCCTGTGTTGAGTTTATCTGGGTCAGACCTGGTCTTCCCTGAGTATGTAACCTTAGAAAATTCACTTCTCTGTTCCCAACTTTTGTCTGTAGGATGAGTGCATGGACTGCATGATCTCAGACTTAAAGCTGGGAATTTCCAAGGATAGAATGTGTTGCCATTGAAATCAGTGAGTTTCCAGTTGCTGGAGGTGTTTTGTAGCAGGAATTCTGTGCCTCGGAAGTGTGGTATTGTTAGATGACCATGAGGTCCTTTCCAGCCCGAGACTCCGATGTGATAACTTTCAGCTGGTTTGAATTGCATCAGCATGGGCCAAACTGATGTCAGGGAGGGAGAGGGATTACATTTTTTGCTGTGTACCACTCACAAGTGAATTAATTACCTGCCATGGCTATTTTGATAGAGACAGTGTCATCCCCGTTGTCCACCGCTTTTTGAATCCTCTTTTTTCAGGACTGTTAGTTGTTGGGCATCTGTATATCCAGAAGCACACACAGCTCCACGTGTTCACATGCTTGTGCCCTTTCTCTTATTTCTTTGACAGACTGGCACCTGGAGTCCCTTCGGACTGGCCATGCTAACTGCTATTGAAACTGGGGACTGAGGTGCCCCACACTAGCTGTGTCCCTCTGCAGAAGGCTCAGTTACTGGGGTCTCCAGTGCCACTTAATGATTTAGTTGCCCTTGTTTGGAGAGTGACATTCACTCTGTAGTCACATGTGTCGTGTTGATTTCTTTTCATTCACTCTGCAATCCTGTCTAGTGTCTACGCTGCCAGAGATCTTTATCAACATTAAAATGCTTCTGAAGCTTCATAGTCCTAAGAGAAAATTGTGACGTCATTTACATTTCACTTGATTTTATTTTCCTGAAACCATAGGAGGACAAATTTTCACGTTAAAAAAATATTTGTGTTTGTAAGGAGAACATACATAGGAGCATGTGCACACATACAAACACATACACACACATAGACACAGAGTCACAACTTCTGTATTAGTTTCCCATTGCTGCTCTAACAAATTACCACACATTTAGCCACCCAAAACAAAACAAATTTATTACCTTAGAGTTCTGGAGATCAGAAGTCTGAAACGGGTCTCCCTGGGCTAAAATCAAGGTGTTGGCAGAGCTACATTCCTTCTGAAGGCTCTAGGGGAGGATGTTTTTATTTCCCAGCTTCTAGAAGCTGTTGGCATTCCTTGGCTAATGGCTCCATTCATCTATCTTCAAAGCCAGCAATGTCAGTTGGAATCTTTTTCACACCGATATCTCTCTGATAGTACCTTCCTCTTTCACTTTTAAGGAGCTTTTCGAGAATATATTGAGCCTACCTAGTTAATCCAAGACACTCTCCCTATTTTAAGGTCAGCTGATTAACAACCTTAATTATATCTGCAATGTTAATTGCCCTTTGCCATGTAACATAACATACAGGTTCTGGAGATTAGGACATGGGGCGTCTTTGGGGGTCCATTCATTATTCTGCCTACCACACCTTATTATAGTAGTGATAATAACTTGGATTAACAAAACATCAAAAAACAATCTTACCTTGCCTTTCCCTCCTTGATCTGTTACTATACCCCCAAGCACAATCCTTTACACTTGGAAATGAAAATAATTGCTTTTTGTTTAAACAGATTTGCTATAATTTGTAGAACTGTTGGAGTCATAACATTCTTAAGATATGTTTTATTAATAAGATATTTGTATAGTTGTGAAAGAGTCTAACTAAATATTTTCATTCATCAGAGGTTCTGGAAAATCTGTTTTTCATTGTCAGTGATATCTGATTTTGGATTCAGGTCCTTCACATTTGAAGTACTCTGAAAAGGATAATTTGGTTTTGTTATTTAATCGAATGCGTAAAGGATACAGAAGAGGTTGGCAGTGTGTTCATTAAATTTACAAAGTCAGTATATTAGGTTATAGTCCAGTAAGTGCACACTCTTGGCAGGTGTCTGAAGCCCAGGTAGGAGCAATTCTGGTTTCTGGGCAATGACTTGACTCTCATAGAGTTGCAGGTGCACACATGGGGAGTGGGGAGATGCCCGGTGACCTTCCATGATGATCAGAAGAATAGAGTCTGAAGAATAGACTTTGGTCAGAAAAATAGGACATCTGCCTGGAGTTGCTTTGGAATACCAGAGGATGAGGTACACCTATTTACTGAGAGTTGTCACAGTTCCCTGGAACTTGTCTTCCCAATCCCTGTCAGGAACCCTCCCAAAAGACTTGCCAAGGTTAAGCATTTATAGGTTTTGCTGGCCTTGAGTCTGGAGGTGTTGAAGTTTTGATTATTATTCCAGAGTGGGGATTGTGACGATAGGGCTCCAAGGATTCAACGGTAGAGTTACATCAACTCCTTTTGGCATTTTGAAGTGAGAATAGGCATGTGCTTATTGTTCTGCTGTCAGCTTAGAAAGGTGTACATCAAAACTACAATGAGGTATCATGGTACACCAATCAGAATGGCCATCATTAAAAAGTCTACAAATAACAAATGCTGGAGAAGGTGTGAAGAAAAAGGAACCCTTCTATACTGTTGGGGGGAATGTAAATTGGTACAGCCACTATGGAGAATAGTATGGAGGTTCCTTAAAAAAATAAAAATAGAGTTACCATCTGATCCTGCAATCCCACTCCCAGGCATATATCCAGAGAAAAAACAGAAAACTCTAATTCAAAAAGATACATGCACCCCAGTGTTCATAGCAGCACTATTTACAATAGCCAAGACATGGAAGCAACATAAATGTTCATCAATAGATGAATGGATAAAGAAGATATGGTGTATATACACACACACACACACACACACACACACAATGGAATATTACTCAGCCATAAAAAAGAATGAAATAATGTCATTTGCAGCAACATGGATGGACCTAGAGATTATCATACTGAGTGAAGCAAGTCAGACAGAGAAAGGCAAATATATGGTATCACTTTATATGTGGAATCTAAAAAAATGATACAATGATACTTATTCACAAAACAGCAAGAGATTCACAGACATAGAAAACAAACTTATGGTTACCAAAGGTGATAGCAGGGAGGGGTGGGGGAGAGATAAGTTAGGAGTTTGGGATTAACATATACATACTACTATATATAAACTAGATAAACAACAAGGACCTTCTGTATAGCGCAGGGAACTATATTCAATATCTTGTAATAACCTATAATGGAATAGAATCTGAAAAAGAATGTGTGTGTGTGTGTGTGTGTATGTGTGTGTGTGTGTGTATATATATATATATACACACACACATACACACACACACACACACACAACTGAATCACTTTGCTGTACACCTGAAACTAACACAATATTGTAAATTAACTATACTTCAATAGAAAATGGTTAAAAAAAAACAAACAAAAAAACCCAAAAAGCTTTTTGGGTGTGGATCACTGCACACACACACACACACACACACAAATAAAGGTTGTACATTTCACCTTTACACTAATGGCCACATTATACATTTTATACACTGTGGCCATTACAGCAGGAAAGGAAACAGCAAGAAACCTGGTGATCAACACTTGTGATCAATTACTTCATTTCCTCATGTTTGGAATGGAAATAATGATTCCTGCCCAACTTATCTCAAGAATTAATATAGAGACTGCATATAATGTGAATGTACTTTGAAAGTGTAAAGTATTAAATTTCCAATACTTCAAAAGAAAGTGGAACATAAAGGGAAGGGTAGAGTTGAGATGAGCCAGTTCAACTCTGTGATCCTGTTTTTCACTATGTCTCCCATGGGCACTGGAAAAGGATAGATTGTCTTTGTTTAGAGTTACAAATCCTGCACATTAATTGATGTTTCATTAATTGGTGGAGCATCATGCCTGGGATGGAGTTTGAGGAGTGTAGGATGGAGGGCATATATGTTTGGGATAGAGTGAGCTAAAGTTGTATGATCCATTATCGGTTTAATTAATCCTCGTTTTTAATCGTTTTAAGTTTAGTGTTTTATCTCAAGTGACATTCTACATTCACAAAACTTTATTGGATGGTTCTATAGGTGAATGAAACCTGTACTTGGATAAATTGGAACTTACATCTTGATTTGTCTTTATTCTTGTAAATGTGGAGCCCTATTGTATCTTGGAGTACAGGCTAGTAGATTCTAAGGTCATAGAATGTTAGAGATTGGAGTGACTTCAAAATCATCTGGCCTAGAGGGTTTTTTTAAAAGAAAGAAAAACAGTATGGAAAAAATTGGGCATCACTCAATGTAATATAATATTTTCATTTAACCAGTGAATATTTTTGAGTACCTGTTCTGTGCCAGGCCTTAAGCTAAGTGCTAAGTACACCAAGATGACAGACTCAGTGCCTGCCTGTAAGGAGTTCTTGGGCCGTAGAGGAGATGGGTATTAAACAGTTAGTGTTCAGTGCTCTTGCTGGGTCTGGCTGATAGGAGGATATACAGGATAAACAAACAACAAATAGGAAATGTCCCTGAGATTGCCTGAGGGTGTGGGCTGGGGCAGTAAAAAAAAAGCTAAGTATTTTCTATCTCTTTCTCTAGATAAATAAAATAAGACTAGGTCCATAAGAGACTAACTCTTACTGCCTGACCGATCAGGACCTCTTTTCCTTTTCCTCCGTCAGCCTATGATCCTGAAAGCCTAAGATCTATTTTTTACCATCATCCTTCTTATTGTTATTATTTATGACGGTCATTGTTTTAACTGCTCCAAGGAGATAATTGCCTTAGTTGCTAAGGCAACCCAACATATTGGGTATAAGAGCAGCCAGCAGAAAGGGTTTGCCAAATTGCAGGGCTGGGTGGGAGGTGTGGGGTGGGAGAGCAAGGAGCTCAGCTGTGGAGCTTGAAAATAGCCATGTTCAAATTATCTCTGCATTTCTTCCACTGAGGAGCGTGAAGCCACTTGGAATCCGGTGCCTGCCAGCTCCTCGGCTACCCCTGACGCTTCCTGTTTTCAAACCAGCTAGTGCACTCTCTCTCTCACCAACTCTCAGTGCTCAGCCCAGGCTTCTTGGGTCTGGTTCCCAGACTCACGACTCCTATCTGCTGCTATTCAGCCCTGGAGATGTTCTTGTCCTTTATTTCTGGGGCCTGCAAGGGTGGAGATGTAAGTGGTGTAGCACCCCTCTCTAGGCACTGCACATTGCCCATTTCAAACAGATCATAATCCTTGGTGGTCTTGCTCAAGGCTGTAGTCTCCTCCCTAACTTGGGGAAGAAAGTATGGACTGATCACAATGAACTTTTCCATTTTAATTTTTGAAGATTGGAACGTCTTGGGAGGTCAGCTTGACTGCCCCCATTAAGTAGGTAAATTGAAGCTGAGGGAGAAGGCATGCAGACCTGGTGATGCAACAAAAGTGGCTGATGTAGGCCTTGAACCTCAGACTTCTTTCACCCTATGCTTAATCAGTGCCATTGGCTTTTGTCCTTGGTTACTGGCTATCTTAGTCTGAGGTCTTCTGTGTCCTCTAGTTAGCTTGTTTTCTGTCTCCTGCCCCCTGGTCCTTATGCCAAGATGGGGAGTGGTCCAGAGGGAATACTGGGGCAAGAAGCTGCAGGAGACAAGTGTATCTCATTGGCTAGCTTTCCTTGGCAACATTTGGCCATCCAGAAGGAGCTATTGCCATGAAATAGGATAATGGGCATGGGAAAGGGCAAGATGACAAAAGGAGCCCTCACCAGAAGATTTGAGTGGGTGTCAGTGACTTCTTTCAGCACCTCCTTTCTCCTCTTCTTTCCTGCTCACCAAGCACACACTGAGCCCCAGGGTATCTGTGGGGAGGGCCAACTTGCCTCTGTGTCCTTAGCAGCCTCCAGGGTGTCTCGCTAAGTGTGTTCCGGCGCCCTCTGCTAGAGAGCAGCCTCAGAGTTGATCTATCTGAGCAGGTTAAATAAACAGGTCTGTGTTTGGGTTAATTATCACTGGTTCTGTTGCTCTCCATTTACTGCTCCATCCGGGCCTCTGGCCAAGGAGCAGATGGGAGAGGCTGCATCATCACCCCTGCCTCCTCATTGTGTCTGGCTCTCCCTCCTTCCCTCTCTCTCTCCCTCTCTCCCCCTCTCCCTCTTTCCCTCTTTCTCTCTCTCCCTTCCTTACCCTTCCTCATTTTCCTCCTTCTTCCCCCCGCCTCCCTGCCCTCCCCCTGCCCTCCGCCTGCTTCCCTGCTTTCCTCCCCTCTTCCCGCCCCCCCCACCCCCCCCTTTTTGCTCTTTCTCTCCCTCTCTTTCTCTTTTTGGCTGAGCAAATAGGCCAGATGGCGGTGAGGGGAACAGACAACAAGTGAGGCATGGCATATGGGGAGCTTGTTTAATTTCAGCTCCTGTAGGGAAGTAGATTGGAGGAGGTGAGCTACAAAAGCAGAAAATGGAAAGGGGAAGGGTAAAAAAAAAAACAACAAAAAAAACCACAACTGACCCTTCCAAGAGGGAAATTGGATTCAATTTACTATTGTTGGCCAGTGGAAGCCGTTGAGAATGAAATGAATCTAAAGCAGAAAGTACCCTTTTTGCATCTTGAAGGTTCAGCCCCCTCCTCCAGTTATCCCACCTCGTACCATATTGTCCAGGGTTCTAGCTCTGAGAGGATGGTCTGAGAGGGGCAGTGGAAGGTGGGCAGGATTTCTTATATGACGTGGTAAATGGCTGTCTGTTCATGTATCAATTCCAGGAAGAAGTTTGGCCAGTAATTTAGTGAGAGAAAAATAGAGGTATCTGTGGCTAAAATAAGGGGTTGAGGGAAGACTGGCCCAAGTTAACCCAGTTCCAGCTTCTGAGAGCTTCTTGCACAGAGTTTCCTGTGCCTTCTTGGTTTGATTCAGCTCTCTCCTGGGCAGCTGCCCACATAACCACACCTTGTCCTGCAGACCCTGGCCACTGCCTGTGCTGACACAGAGAAGCCAAGGCAGGAGGGCGGAGGGAGATTTAGGGACCAGATGAATGGCTTCCAGCATATGCCCTTTGTTTTCAAAGTTTATTTAACCTTCATGGTAGCCACCTAGAAAGTCAAATTTAAGGCAGCTTTACCTGGAGTTTCGGGAGAGATTCTGGCCACAGCACATATAATGGCCCACGCCTTGGTCACTCCAGTGCATGCATTCCCACAGATCAGTCAAATGTGCTCTGCTACCCGTAGCAGGGTTTCACTTAGCCATTGCTGGGGCGCCTTACTCTGTAGGTGCAGGTTGAATTCGGCCATCCAGGGGAGACTGTGGCCCAGCGTAGCGCTGGGTTTCTGGCACCGTGATCTCCGCCTTGGTCTCCGGGACTGGGAGAGACCTAGGAGCCTTAACAATGACCCTCGGGGTACAATCCGGGCTCATCTGCTGGAGCGGCAGCCTGCCCCCTTCCCTGCAGGACTTTCCCCAGCTCCACCAGGCAACCCGCTCTGCAGCTGATAACCGGATTAGGCAGCAGAATGGGGCAGATGAGCACCTCCAGGGGCCCTGCCTGGCCAGGCGTGGGGGCTGCCACTGTCAACACCCTAAGCCCCCGCCTCGGGCAGGGTATTTGCATGTGTGTGCGGCCTGCGCCCCGAGCCACTGGGAAAAGTGGGCGGAGGAGGTTCACACGGGCCAGGGCTGCACAAAGCCTGAGGCCAAGCGGTGCAGTGGCCCTGGCTGGCGAGTGTCACGCCCGGGGTCCCAAAGGTGGCTGGGCGCCTGTGCCCGGGTGGGTGGGAGCCAGCACAGTCACCGCGCGCCGCCTCCTCCCCAGCCTCCTCTGAAAAACTCTTCTTTCGTGCTTGCTTTCAGGGGCAGGCCGGCGGTTTGATCTCCCCTGAATGCTGTCCCCTCGTTTGAGCCTTCAATTCTGGGAAGATTCAGGGCATTGTCCAGGGTGGCGGGATGTCGGATTGATTTCGGGGCCTTTGTGTGGACGTGGGGCTCCTGAATGAAGCTGTTATGCGCGTCTGGGGCTGGCGGGCAGGCTGTCCGGCTGCAAGCTGGGCCTCCCTTTGTTGTGGGGGCCTCACTGAGTCCAAGGAAGAGGCTCATTTCAGGGTGATTTACTACCACCCAAACACCAGCTGTCTGCTGTTCTGCTGCGCGCCCTACCCGGCCCCCTCTTGGGGGGAATCTCTTCCCCTTCTGAAGTTTTCAGAGTCCCCACCCTTTTCTTTAATCATTGGGTTACATTCATATTCATATGTGTGTACGTGTGTTAATATTATATATTTGTGTAAGTATAAATGCATGTATGTACATGGGTATGGATATGGATATATACATATACATTCTTTTTTCGTTTGTTTTTTAATAGAGGGCCCTGGGCAGAGGCAGGGGCAGGTGAGAAAACTGCTGTGTTGGGAACTGTGTCACCAGGGTTTGGATCTCAGCTCTGTCCCTCATTAGTTGTCTGACCTTGGACAAGTCACTCAATCTCTCAAAGCCTCAGTTTTTTCATTGGAAAAAATGAGAACATTCTCTTTTGATAGGAAGAAACTTCTCAATTATTTCTTGAAACATTAATGTTTTTAAAGCTATGAGAGAAAAGAGTGCGCTGTATTACTCTAACATTTTTGTAAAGCCATTGTTCAGTGGGAAATAAAGCCACAAGGCAACGGGAGGAGGGAGTTGCATTAAAGGAGAAGGCCTCTCCACCTTTCTAGGTGACGTGCCAGGTGCAGAGGGAGCAGCCTCCAAACTTGGCCCACCCTAGGGTCTCAGAGTCAAGGGCCATTAAGTAGGGGCCACAATCTGTTGGAAGTGCTAAATGAACATCAAAGAGGGGCACAGGAGGAAGCCTTGGGGGTCAGGGAAGCTCCTGGAGGAGGTGATGCAGGATTATTTTGAAGTTCAGGGTGGTCTGTAAGAGAAAGGGCTGGGAGAATTTTTCCAGGGAGCTTGAGCGGCTAGCATAGTGGTGGCCATCCCTCTCTGGACAGCCGTCCCTGATCTCGAAGGCTCACCTGCACCGAGGAGCAAAGAGAGGGTTTGAATGGAGGTGGAGGACATGGTCAGACATGCAGGGTAAGAGGGGTGGGTCTGCCATTTCCGTTTTGGGTGGTTTGAGGTCTAGGGGTTGTCAGTCAGCCAGAAGACCATTTAGAAGGCAACTCTAAATAGTTCCAACAAGAATAGAGATTAAGCTTTGGTGCTTCGTGGGAGCGCTGACCAAGGTGGAAGGGAAAGACTTTTATGACGTGCAGCTGACCTCAAGACCGGTTAGATGTAGGGAGGTGGAAAGAAAGGCATGGATCTGTGATATACACATTTCTGTAAAATAGGGCAAAAATTGTACAAAATTCATAGCATTGCTAGCCTGGCACATAATAAACACTCAATAAATGTCATCTGTAATGATGATGATGATGACTGCTGTTTTAGGTGACCAAGTGAGTAGTTGCCTCCAGGTCGTGTCCTCAAATGGGGAAAGCAGGAAAAGGAACAGAATGGGGGTGAAGGTGGGAGGGGTAGGAAGAGCAGGATTATAAGTTTTGGCACAGTTAAGTCCTCATAGATGTTGTCTAATGTAATTTCTTTGGGAGCAGGATCTGGTAGGAATTCTCTCCTGGTTCCCCCATAATGTCTAGCTCAGTGCTCACAATAGGCAAGGCACTTAATAGATAATCAATGAACTTATAAATTAATGTGTTTTCTGAGTCTTAACAATCAGGAACTATTAGCTTAGAAATAATCATTTATTTTGCAGATATTAAAGAATACCAATTAATGCCACACACTGAGGACACAGTGAGGAACAAGCTGGCAAGTTATGTGCCCACATGGAGATTGTTGTCTGGTGTGGTCCTAAGGATGACAGAAAAGCTACATGCTCATGTGATTGGAGAGGATTATGAATGTTGTTCCTGGGTGTCTAAGCATTACCTTAGGGTAGGGGTGAGGAGCAGATAGAGGATGCCATGGATGCATAAAGCATCTAAGTTGTGCTGAAATATCCTCATGTTTTTATCTAGTGCCTAAGGTCCAGAGACAGATCTTGGCACAGTGGTTAGTCACAATTGAGCCCCAGCCTTAGCTGTGGTCTAAGCTGTGCTCCTCGAGCTTAGGTAAGCAGTGTGTGGGTGGGGCTACCCGGTTCCTAGTGACTACAGAATCAGCCACAGGGACTCTGATTGCCTCTCCATGCAGATGGTGACCTGGACTGTATCTCTCCCCTGCTTCCTTTCGGGGGTATCTTCATGACCATGGGGGATTTTGCTGTTGGTTTCTTCTTTGTGTGGGTTGACAATTTCATGAGCTTTTTAAACTTTAAATTTAGAAAAACTATAGGCTCACACTTCTGGGACTTGCTCCAGGAGGTGTTACAGCAAGTATTAGAGTCTCTCAGTATTCCAGAAAAGGGAATTGAAAAGAGCCTTAGAAATCCTTGGAAGAAAAAAAAAAAATCCTCCTTTTACTGAGAATGAAAATAACTCTAGAAAGGAGAGGTGCTGGCTGAAGCCACACAGCTAGAAAATGGCTGGGAGGAGATTTCACCCAGACATCCTGGCTTCCTAGTCTATAGCTTGCTGTACTTTTTATGTAGTGCTTTGTATTGCCATTCATGGGTGAGATTAAGTAAGTTAATGGCCCTCTCTGTTTCTTACTATCCTTATGAGAAAAAGGAGAGTATTGGACTAGGTCAGCATTTTACAATATGTGGTCTCTGGAACACACTTATTCAGAACATTAAGAGGCGTTAGAGGCCAAAAAAGATTCCATGGGCAAAGAAAGATTGGGAAACACCTGGTTAAACAAAGCTAAACAGATGTTTTTGCAGTAGGACATCTCAAAGCCTTTAATATGTTAATAAGCATCATGGATCTGCAATGTGGTTGAGTTTATGGTGTTTCACAAATTAATTAGATCACAAGCTGATGCCTACTAGACCAGCTATCCCTGGACCACTGCCAGCTCTAAGTCTTGTGTAGAGATAGCCTCTCTGAGACTTTGTAAAGATGTTGCACTGATTCTTGTGCCTCGGGAGGCTGGATGGGTTGGGAGACACAAGGAAAAGACTCTGGAAAAGGAAGCTTTGTGAAACATCAATTCCATTAAGTGTCACCGCCCCCGCCCCCAAGAGAGAGGAAGGAAAGAAGGAAGGGAGGCCATTCCACTAGCATGAAGAGGGACATGAATATCTTTCTCTGAGTTAGGATAAAAATGATCTCTTTGTTTCTTCATTTATCAGGAAGAACAAAGTTTGGAAATGTAGGACTACAAAAGCAAAGGGGAAGAGGAGAATAAACAAGAACACTTGTTTACTTTTCCAGAGGAGGAGGGGGAAGAGGGCAAACAAGGGGGATATCATAGCTTTGTAGTTTTATTAGCTTTTGGCTCATTGCTTTTATAAGAAGGTTCCTGATCTGGTCAAACCTCTAGTAGTTCAGGAGTCCATTCTTTTGCAGAAGGTCGATTGAGGGTTTGAACAGTCTAATCTGTTCAAAATACCCCTCAGGAGGAAGATGGTCTGTGTGGGCATCACGTGCGTGTTCACGCATGCACCCAAATGAGCGATGCAGGTAGAGGGAACTGTGTCCAGTGCGCATTTAGCTTCTACCTAATTGGGTTGGTATTCCTGGACCTTGGATCCAGACATAAAGATCAGCCTCTGATAAGCTGCTCTTGGCAACTTAGATTGTGTCTGTTATTTATTGGGCAACACAGGATGGATCATGTAACAAGACATATTTGTATGCTCTGCCTGGGCATGTGGGAGGACACACAAGTAGATACAGACTGGTAAAGAAAGGTGTCTCCAGAGACTGCGGTGGAACCCTCCTCTAGCTCTCCTCACCGTCAGTACTCTCTCATTCGGTCCATGACCACTGAGGCTTTCTTGTTTGTCAGCAGAGTATTTTCCGGGGTAGTTGTTATGGAGAGAAAGGGGATGAGCTTAAGGAGAATTGTCATGGTGATGCACTACTACAGAGCAGCAACCTTAGAATCTCCAAGCTTCCTTCCTTTATCCATCATTGGAAGCAGCATTCCCCTGGGGCAGGCACTTAATAATACTCATGACCTCCTCTACAGCACTTATAAGATGTTATCATTTAGTTCTGTTTCAGTTATTACCCCTCTCTGAGGAGGTAAGTGTAATTGGACCCATTTTATAGAAGAGAAAGTGAGGCTCAAGAGACAAATGTTACTCTGGGTTTCAGAGAGAGAAATTGCAATGGAGCCAGTGTGTGCTTCCAATTCTAAAATCTTATGATGCTGTGGGAAAGAAATGACCAAGGATTAAGCCCCCTCACTATCCCACATACCCAAATCTCTGGCTGCTCTCTGCTTTTCTCATCCTTTTTCAGGAGAGAAGGAACAATTAAGGAAGCAGTTTCCTCTTTTAGCAAGAACGTGTAGTGGATCTATGCTCTCCATGAGATCTTTGCCAGACAAGTGAAGGAGAACGGATATACAATGTGTGAGTCCTTTTCTAAAAGAGCTTGCAGTTTGTTGAGGAATAAGGACATACATACGAAAAGTGAAGTACATCATCAAATCTAAGATGCCACAGACTCTAAGACAATTTCAGAGATGTTAGAAATGAAAAACTGTGCATTTTATTTTTTATTTTATTTTTATTTTATTTATTTATTTTTCACACACGCACACTGTATTTTATTTTTACAAGAGATAAATAAACTGACACCAAGCATTGTAAATGGATGACCACAACAATGATTGCAATTACCAAACATGAAACACAAACTGTGCATTTTAGAATCAATGGGAGATGGTAGTAATACAAAGGTAAATAAAAACAAAAGTTGGTTATCCAGAGTTGTCATAAACCATATGTGTTCATTCACCAGTTGCTTCCATTGATATGCCAATGTGTGATGAAGTAGCCAAGACATGGTACAGACATGTGTTGCTCTGAGCTCACAGTAAGGCAGGAGGCCTGGGTGCCAGTAGGGTGGGCTCGTAAGGGGAGGATTCATGGATGATGTGAGACTGAGTAAGGACTTGAAGAACAGGGCAGATTTCAAATGAGTAGAGGGGAGGAAGGTGTGGTGAGGAATGTTCAGCACTGGGGGTAAATTGCCAAAGAGGATCATGGAGACACTAATTTATTCATAGGTGAATTAAAATATTGGTGTCTTAGCTCGGGCTGCTATAGTAAAATACCATAGACTGGGTGGCTTAAGCAACAGACATTTATCTCTCACAGATCTGGAGGCTGAGGAGTCCAATATCAAGGTGGCAGTAGAATCAGTTCCGGGTAAGGGCCCACTTCATGGCTTCCTTCTCCCTGTATCCTCACGTGGCAGAGAGAGAAACTCTAGCGTCTCTTCCTTTTCTTGTAAGGGCACTAATCCCATCATGGGAGTTTCATGACCTCATCTAAGCCTAATTACCTTGCAAAGGGCCCATCTGCAAATATCATCACATTGGGGGTTAGGGCTTCAATACATGAATTTTGGGAGGACACAAACATTCAGTCCATAACAATTGGGAAACTATTTAAATTAGGTTTGGCTCCTGGAACTTAAAACAGTAGACAGGCTTGGAGAACTTTTGAGGATCTGAATAAGGTAGCATTATCAGGTGGCTGTTTTGAGGGGCAATCTGAGTCTGCCTTTAATCAAACTAAATGTCACTGGAATTCTTCTGGGTTTTACATCTCAGTTCTATACAACTGTCACAGCGTTCTGCTCTCTGGAGTATATAAGGGGAGGGGAACACATGTCCTCTGCTCTTAGGAGGCTTAGCAAGGGCATACAAAATTTAAAGTTATGAAAGGTTGTAAGAATAAGAACAGTAAGACGGAAGGTGTGTGAGATACTGACAGTCTGTTATAAAGGTGAAAAGATAAGAAATTAGTGTGGGCTAGTTGAGTAGGACAAGGCTTCTTGGGGTGGGTGGGATTTATGCTGAACCTTTAAGACGGCAGGGCTTACGGAGTGGGGCAGATGGAGTGGGAAAGGGCATAAGCAATGCAGACATGAAGGAGCTGGATATTTGGGAGCCATTGAGAGGTATGGCCAGGTGAGCATCATTCCAGAATTTATCTAGCTCATGCAGGACATGGCAAAGCAAAGATTTTTGTTGTTTTTTGTTTGTTTGTCTAGGGAGTAGTCAGTGAAAGGGCTGGAAGTGAGGGGGGAGGAAGTAGGGAGACAAGGAACATACCTTTCATATCAGCATCAGCACTGTTCTCCATATCTATAGGGAGGAAGATGGAGGGAAGTTTACAAACTTAAACTTACAAGTTGTAAAAATTCGTAGCCGCAAGAATTTGAGAGAGCTTGAAATGGAGAGAAAGTGAAGGAGGGAACCTATTGGAAAGGAAAGGGCAAGGCGTTCGTATTTGGACTAGTGTGCATTCTTTGCCTTCTATGCCCCTTCCTCTTTTTCTACCACTGTTTCGGCAATTAATCTTATAAGATGGTAGCCTCTATTTAATTACTGTTTATAGTTATTGCTATTTGATTTATTTCTAACTTGTTTTATTTATTGTTACTTGATTCATTTCTCCTCTCTCCAATTATAATGCCAGGTCCTTGAAAGCAGGAACTGGTTTTTTTGTATCTCTCAAAGCGTTGGGATATGTTTTCTTTTTCTTGGTAAATACTTAATAATGTTGACTTCAATACTTTTGTGAAATAGGGTGCAATTTTTAAATAAAAGAAAAAAGAAAAAAAAAATTGTATACAAAGAGTAGAGGAAGAACAGTCCATGCTTGTTTATTTGATTTATATTTATTTGGTGGATTACCCTCCCAGTCCAGTTGACTTACCAGTTATACTCTGAGACACTTGAGGACCCCAGTGGCACTTGAATGCTGGTATCATTGGAACATTGACTGGTGGTCTGTGCTTGGGTGGGCTCAGGATTATCTTCTTCATGGACAGAGAGCCTGGACAAAGAACCTCTGGTATCATGAGATGCAAAGTGCATGTGTTATGCTGAGAGACATAGGCAAGCAAAAGGAATGCTTCTGAAGAATGTGGCAGCTCTTGGGGCATTATCTAAATGGAATGATGGTGGGTACTTTGAGTCTTTACTTGAGTAGAGATTGCAGTCCAATAGTGGTGACTGTAGAGTTGTATGACTATCTGTTGCTGTCTTTATGTCGCCTCACCTGTTAAAATGACTACGACTAACACATTTTATATATTACTTTAAGGGCCATGTGGGTGTCATGAGAACTCTATGTAACTGGGAGCTAAAAAGCAGAAAAATACTTAATAAAAATTAACATTTACAGAGAAGGTTTGTTACAAAGCTAGATAGAGAAGCATCACAGAGTTATAACACTGGTCCGTGGAGTTTTTAACCTAGGGTCCAAGGTTGCTATAGAATCTCTATAGGTGGTCTTCATGTTTTCCTCTAACCTTCTGAAATTGGATGCACAGTTTTGCCTGTATGTGCATTTAAGCATTTTCTGGGAAGAGAGTTGACGGCTTTCATCAGATTCTCAAGATCATCTGTAACCCAGAGAAGTTAGGAACTACTACAGATAGAAATTTCTCAGATCTGCAGGTGAGGAAACCAAGGTTTAGAGAGGGTTACTGACTTTCCCAGGTCACTCAGAGCTGGGACAATTATGCATGTTCTAGTCTTAGAGCATAGCATTCTCTCTAGTATTCCTCTCTGACAGATCAAGAAGTCACCTTTGCCTGTGGATTATTTCCAAAATCCTACTGAGAAGGATGAGCCACTAAAAAGAGATTAGCGATTGATTTCCTGCCAGGTCTCTAATCCACAAGGCTACTCTTGTGTTGGAACCAAGGTGAACCAGCCACAGGCTCACCACAGAAGAATAAGAATTTTGTGCAGTGAATCATAGAACCCCAGAAGGATAATCTGAATCTGATTAGGTCCTGGAAGGCAGGTGTGAAAATGTTCCTCCCCCCTCAGTGAACATCCATTTAAGCAGCCTTACCTCCAGAGATGGGGTCCTAAGAATAGGGAATGAACACATGGTCTGACTTGCTTAATGTCATAGAACTGCCTTTGCATAGCTTTTGAAAGTCTTGTATGTTAGAACCAGTGCTACCTCAGAAATTATAGGAACAAACCATTAATGAGCTCTTCCAGGTCATTGCTTCAGTCTCCCATACCCAAGGAAGTCCCTTCCTCAAATCCCTGACGGATGGGCCTTTGTCTCTCTACCCCATGACTGGTGTGACCATGAATGATCCAGACAGAAATGTTTTAGATTAGCGTGAGATTTGTGTTGGAGACAAGGCATGCAGTGTGGCAAGGCACATGTCCTGGTTGGAGGTCAGGGTCAAGTGTCTGGGGAAAAAATAGTGGAACATAAGGATGGGGTGTGGTGGACCAGAGAGAGGGAGCTGAGGGTGGAAGGAAGGAGAGTCAAATCATAGTCATGAATGGGAAGGAAGTCAGGAATCTGGGATAGATAGGATGAAGAAGCATGGCAGAACTCCTGGAGAAAATCTGAGGCCATCCCACTTAATTAAAGCAGACGAAGTCTGGTTAGAGGTGGCTGTTCAGAGAATGCTGGACATCTGGCTTCCCGCCATTTGTGGGCAGCTCAGATTTTTAGAAAGTTACTTCTTTTATTGCACTGAAACATTTTCTTCTTGCATTCCCCATAGATTGCCCCCGTGCAGTTTCTTAAAACCCTCCAAACTAGGTCCTTCCTTTCTTCCACAGGAGAGCTTCTCCTCTATTTGGAGACAGTTGCGGTGCAGCGTTTTAGTCTTCTCTATCCTTAACAACTGTAGTTTCTCCAGTTTCCAGTCACTCTGCAGGTTGTTCCTTGTAATGCTTCTTGAGTAAGAGGTACTCCCTCTATGAACGTCTTATTTAAATATAACTCAAATACATATGAATAAAGTGGATTCCATTCCTCCAGCTATAGTCTGATTAGTACAGAAAAAAGTGGGATCTATGTTGTGTATTTTAGTAACCACCTTGATTCCTTATGATGTGCTAACTTAAACCTAACTAGCTTTATCAATGATAAGTCGATTTTGGGTCAGCATCCCAGCCTACTGAGATAATTTCAGATTTTTTTGTTCATTGTTTTGGTTATTCCTTTCCATTTTATGTCATCAGTGGAGTTGACTTTAAAAAAAAGCATTTTATGACTTAATTTAAGAAGTTGATGGAGATATTGAATAGAACAGGGTTAAGTTAAGAAGTTCTGGGCATTATGGTAGAGAAGTTCCTTTATGTCTGTGCTCTTGACCTCTTGAATTGAGCACCACACACTTATAGCAACCCACAGTGGAACATGTAGATACCCAGCCCAAGGCATGGGACACCGTGTCAAGAGTTTATCTAGACCCAGTCAGCCCCATCAATGTGAACTTTGTCACCGTGGTTCTCCTTGGCTCTCCATCCCCTGTTGGACTCTGCATTTCAGCTTCCTGCAACTGTTGCTGGCCCTAGTGACTGATTTTGGATATGTTTTTCCTGTTCAAACTTGAAATGCTCCCTCAGGTTTGATTCTGGAATTTACTATGATCAAACCCCAACGTAGGGGGTAAAAGGCACTCCTTCTTCAGCCTGCTGTTGATTGAGAGTGTGATCAAAAGGCTGATATTGATCTGCTGATCAATATTCTGTCCCAGCATCTTTGCTGATTTTCTTGAACCTATCCACACAATGTCATATACCCTTAACTCACTGAAAAATAAGAAATACTAACTTGTTTGTGACCCTTAGTAGATCACTAAGAGCTCAGTGTATCTGTTTCATATTTTGTAAAATGAGGGAACTTGGACTAGAATAGCTCTTCTGAAAATGTTTTCCAAAATGAGATGTTGCTAGGCCTTAGATTAAGAAATGAGAAGAGGAGGAAAATGATTAAATATGTTTTATAAATGCTTGATTAAAAAAATTAGGCAAGTTTCTTTATAACGCATTTCTCAGAGCCTTCCACATGCTAATGTGCCTTATGAATCTCCAAGAATAGGAAATAGTATGCAGTTTTCCTCATACTTTATTTGATCCTGGAGCGCTTTCAGTTGGGACAAATATTCTGTGGCACCCCTTTTGAGAAACGCTGAACCCTCTGGTTTTGGCAGAATCTTTAGGGATCTCTGTGCTGAGAAGTACATTCTTCACTCAGAGAGCCCGGGGCTGGATGTGAGGGCAAGTTGCTGCCCAGCCATCAGCCAGGCTCCAGTGCCCACCAGAAAAACTCATCCTTCCACTGCGATTATTACCAGGAGGAGGGCACCTCCTGACCACACCTGACATCGAAGAATGGCAGTGATTCCATGTATGTGTCTCTCCCACCACCCTGTCCCCTCCTCTGCTGTCCCCTTCCTGACGTTCAGGGCATCTGCCTTGCGAAGCTCATTAACCTCTTTAATGTTGCAATATCATTTTTTCCATGTAAACGTCTGTCCTGAAAATTTGCCACTGCCTGTACTTCCCAGGAGGAGAGTTTTCACTCGTGAGCTGTTCTATGAATTGGAACTTGCCCCTCTTTTTGGGGAGAATGATGGGCACTCTAACTGTGGTGTGGGACATGCACCAGGGACAGTTTTATGGATTTCTTGAATTTTCAGAATGGCTTTACTGATTCACAAATGTGACTTTTTGGTGTTGTGCATATGAATACAGTGCTAAATTTGACAAAAGGCAGAGCTGGCATTTTTTATTCTTTTTTGGGGGAGAATGAGGTACATAATTTAGTTCACACATCTAACTTCTGAGCCATCCAAGATAAGAAGCAGTTATTAGGATGAGACCCTTTATTTTTGTTCAGCAGTACCAGGTGATGTAGGGCTGTGGGGAAGAGGATTTGGGTTCATTTCTGAAATCCCTCCAGTGGCCAGAACTCCACAGCCCCCTCCCCCCTGCCCTGAGTTTGGCTTTAGGGCCTGACAGTTTGGGTTGACATCCCAGCTCTGCCTCTTACAAACAAAGTGGGTGATCCTGGACAAGTCAGTTGATCTCTCTGACCACTTCTGTCAATGAAGTATGATCTGAATTAAATACTCTTAGGTTTTGTTTAGTGGATTCCCAACTATCTGTGGTCCACAGTGCAGCTGCACACCTCCTGGGACATAGCAAGCACAGCATTATATGGAGCCTACCTCACTGCTAATGCCAGTTCTTCTACACACATCCACACTGCCCACCAACTGGCCACAGTGCATGCGTGCACGCATACACATGGGTGTGCTTGAGCCTGTGTGCCCTGTGTCTCCCGCCAGTCTCCACTATGGTTAATGGGATTGTTATTATGAGGTTTAAATAACATTATGCTAATAATAATAGCTAACGTCTCTTCAACACTTACATACTTTTTGCTTCTCTGCTGTGTGCTTCATGTGCGCTATCTCTTTTCATCTTCCCAACAGTTCTGTGGGAAGTATTTAACAGATGATGAAATGGAGACTTAGAGAGGTTAAACAGCTTGTCTGAGGTCATGCCCCTGGGATTGGAACCCTGACTTCAGAGTCCAGGCTGCCAACCACTCAGTTATAAAGTACAGGGAAGCAATCTGTAAGTCATGAAGTGCTCTGCAGATCAGGGACCATTGTTGTGGCTGCTAACCCTCCATTCAAATCATACCAAAGGATGATGAGGAGAATCGAAATCCCCAGATACCCCAGCCACATTCCATGTCTGGTTGGAGATAGGTCTGTTACACATAGCTCTGAGGGTCCTGAGGTTGAGGAGATGGGAGTAGACGAATCTCAGTGTGACTCTCTATCAAGAGAGTGAGGTGGGAAGTCCCAGCTCCCCTCCTCTCCCATCTGTCACCCCCTTAGAGTACTGTTCTAATTTGGTCTCTGAGCCAGGAGACAAACACTGCTGAGGTAGAGGATGACATCAGGACACCACAGAGCACAGGGACCAACAGGGTACACTCCTGAGCTGTAGCCATGTTAAGGAGATAATCAAATAAATCAGTCCTCAGCTAATTCCCTTGACTTACCAGCACTTTCTTTTGGGCAAAAAAGCAAGCAGTGGCTGAGAATAGATCTCAGGAACTAAATCTTGAGACTCCAAAAGTCCCATGGCTAAAATAGATTTTTTTTTTTAAGATCTTGCTATTTACCTAATAACTTGCATCTATGAACTATTGCATATTCTGGACAATCCAGCCTTTCTGAGTGCCTCCGTTCTGTTTCTTGTTTGATGATTATTATGGTCTTATGGGAAACTATGGACCTGTGTTCCTATCTATGTTTCCATATAAGAAAATATAGAACTGGGTTTAGGGACATTCATCCACTGATGAAAAGGCACCGTATGGGTTCCTGGGATACCTGCAGCGACCACCACAGCTGCTGTATTCGTGTGATGTTGGTTTATGGTCTAAACTCAAGCTCTCTTCATAACCAGTTCCTTGAAGTAAAAGAACTTTCTCTATCAGAAAATGTAAGCTTGGGCCTTTCCAAACTGGAGAATGTTATCTTTCTTCTATTTAGTTTGTAATTGGTGAATTAGGTCCTTTTGGGTTCTTTTGTGATGTGGAAGGGGGACAATATTTATTTCAATTATCAAAATGAACATGTTAGGAGTTGCCGTGGTGGTGCTGTTCATAGGGCTCGGAAAGGTGGCCTCTTGATTTTATCTATGGTGGTCCATGAACAGTGATCACTGCCCTCCTGTTTTATTTCAGGAGGTGTGGTTTCAATCAGCAGACTGTTACAGTTCTGCAGTTGCCCCCAAGAAATGCTGGGTTGGCTAAACTTTACTGCCTGGGGGATACTTTCAACATGTAAAATATAATCCCTCACTGAAACCTTAAATTATACAAACTGAAAGAACTTTCTGGGTCTAACTGGCTTTTCTCAGTGAGTTGGTTTGTTTTCATTTGCTTCATTTCTCCAGTTTTGGCCTCTGAGCTGACTCTTGTCAGTTTCGTTCCTATTTAAAGTCAGTTTCGCCTTTCAGTTCCCTTCTTCCACCTTAGCCTAATAGAGTTTCATTTCCCTATATACTGTGTGCATAGGGCAAGGTGGGAAAGCTTTATAATTAAGTCTGAAATAAGAAGACTTCCCTGAAATATGACCAAAATATTGGACAGTAAGGGGAAGAAGGCAATTTGATTTAAGAACAAATCACACATTAGGGATCTTTGACCTTTGTATTCCTCTTCTATATGTAATGATATTGAAGTAGATCATAGTTCTCAATTCTGGCTGCATGTTGGAATTACTAGAAACTTTAAAAAAAAAAAAAAACCCTGATACCTCTGCCTTATCCCAGACCAATTAACTAGAAAATCTAGAAATGGGTTCCAGGCACCGTTATTTCTTTTAATTAAGTTGCCCAGGTGATTTGTATATGCAGCTAGGGTGGGACCCACTGGCCAGGATGCTAGCTGAGGACCTCTCTCCTGACAATCAGGATTATTGTGCTGGTGGTGCCTTTGTCACAGCAGCAGGAAGAACTAGGTTAATGTGTCTCTGGCACTGATGGTTACATCTCCTGTCAAATTGTCTCTCCTGGGTGGGTAATTAATGTTTCTGAAATCGTTTTTGTTTTAAAGGTGATCATCTGGAATACTTTCACCTTAGATAGAAGGAGAGGGCTGTCTCCCATCAGTCCTCACAGAGCTCTCTCTGGATGGCGGGGTGGGAAGCTGGTTCACGTGGGGCACTGCGGAGAGCTGGCTGGGCATGTGTCTGTGCTCAAGGATGCTCAGTCTAGCCTCTGCATGATCACCCAGGGCCTGTCCAGAAGCCCAAGCTCTCAGTGCAGCAATGGCCCGTGAAGCCAAATTCTGCATCTCAGCCAACTGACCTCATTTCTGACATCTAAGAAAGGAGTGAAGCTTTGACTGAAACCCAGTGGATTTCATTAACTTTAAATGTTCAGGATGAATTGGGAGGTTGGGATTGACATATATACACTAATACGTGTAAAATAGATAAAAAAAAAAATGTTCAGATGGTTAATGAGCCATTCTGGTTTACACACCTCCTCTATCCCTCCTCTTCTCTCTCCTCTGCAGCCCCTGTCAACCCAAACATGACAGAAGCACAGAATCTAATCCAAGTTACAAGCGTGGTATGGGATAACAATGTATTTTTCAGTTATTCCACAATCAGCAGACCTGGACTTTTTTTTTTGAAGGTGTGTAGGGAGACAGGGAGAGGTCTTTATAATATTTTCTAACACGCAATGTATTTAAGTAACATTGTATGCTGACTTCTACTATGCTATTTTTCAGAAGTAAAGTTTCCACCATGTCACTTTCAGAAATGAAGGACATGCAAAAAGAAGCAAGGAGTCTCAAATAAGATTTAAATTATGTTTATGATATCAAAAACATTTCAATCCTTTGCAAATGGCTGACAAATTTGATTTGGTATCTCTTGTACATGAGGTCTTTCATATCAAAGCTAATTGTAAGAATGTCTACAACATTTGTGAGTATCTACTGTGTGCCAGGAACCAATTTAGAAACTTTACACAAAATTATCGCTAATCTTCACCACAAAGTAGGCAGTGTTGTTTTAACTTTACTGATAAATGAAACAAAACAAAAACTGAGGCTTAGCAAGTTTACAAAACTTGCCCAATGTCACACAAGATAGCAAACAACAGAGCTAGGAATCGGTCCAAATCAGTCTGATACCAGTGTTCTCGCCAGCACCCCAGATTCTGAAGGATTGATTAGTCCCTCATCAAGAGAATGTGCTCTTTGAGGGAAAGGTAGTGAGGGGTTACAGTGCTCTCTTTAGGTCTTAAGACAGCCTACCCCCTTTTTGCTAGATATTTATTTCAGATACACCGCTTTTGAACAGAGCTTTGACAATCATTATTGCATATGAGCCTCATGATAACTGTATGAGGTGGGTGGAGCCGTTGTCCTCCCCCCGACCCCCTTTTTCCCTAAAGGGAGAAAACTAGAGCGCAGAAAAAAGTGATTGCCTTGTTTATATTTGTAAGTGTTTTCTGTGGCAGAGCCAGGGCTGGGACCCAGCCAGGCTTTCTGACTCCTGGTCCAGTGCTCTTTCCAACACTTGTGACTAAGGGGCAATCTTTGTGCACAGGCTGGTCTCCCAGTTGTACCTTGGATGACCCAGATCATCAAAGGCACAGAGGTAAGGAACCAGACTAGCTGGTTAGACTGCTTTTCCCAGCTTCATCTCTCACTTCGGCCAATCCACAGCCCCACCAAGCCGCTGCTTCAGGATTTGCTAACTTCCATTCCTGGCATGTTCTCCTGTCCTGTTACCACTCTAGCAAATCCTTCTCATTCCGGAGCATACCTCCTCAGGAGCTCCTCCTTGATTATAGCCAGTTCTTGGTACCTCCCCAGGCCCCGAATTCTTAAGATGCTGTTATCCAGACAGTACAACTCGTTTAGCACTTCCCACATAGAGGAGGTTGGAGGTTTGTTCAGATCTTAAGTATATGTACAGCTGGAGATATTTGTCAGTTCTTTTCTGTGTGCCAAGTATAGTGCAGGAGGTGGGGGTGGGAGTGATTAGTGTGGCTCCGAGTATATAGTTGGCCCTACCAGGTATGCACAGGCCATTTGCTTTTCTCTGGTTTACTACATAGTATTATCTCAGTGGTTACCAGGGTATGCTGTGAAAGAGAAAGGAAAGAAGTCATTATTTTAAAACCAGGGATGGATCAAGAGTTTCCCGTTGAGGCTGGACTGTGGGAGTGGAGCCCAGAGAAGTAAAGACTATGCAAGCCTGTTCTTGGTGCAGCCAAGCCAAGGACTTCAGAGTGTGTTTAACGGTTCTGTCACCATCAACAATTGGCTTTGGCAGAAGAAGGGTAGGCATTTCTGAAGAGTGGATCTGGGTGTGTCAGAACTTAAATGTCCTGAACTGAACTCAGCTACTGACTTGCTTTTAGCTCTAAAGTCTATCATTCTTTGTTAAGAGCCATTCATTCATCCTCTAAGTAATCATTAACTATCAATACTTATTTGGGGTGAGGCACAGTGTTGTGATACACAGAATGGGGATGATGAAGATACGGTGTCTGTCAAAAAGTTAACAAGTTAACAGGATGCAAACAAAATGTATATAGTAAGTGCTATATGGGCAGGATAAAGAGAAGGGAGAAATTATTCTACACTTGGGAGGAGCCTCATTTACAGAAATCTTCATTGATGAATTTAACTGGGCTTAAAAACTGTATTAAATAGGCAGAGGTAGGGAGGGAAGCATCCCAGTCCAAAAGTAAGGAAGTGTTCCAGCCTTTGGGGGAACAGTGAGTAACTGCGTGGGTTGAAATAAATAGTTGGGATTCTGAAATAGTAGATTATAGTGGACACTGAATGCCAGGTCATGGAAGTCAAACTTTGATGGGCAGAGGGGATATATGATATTAATAAGACGGACCAATGTGGCATAGCATCCAAATTAGTGTTCCAGTGTCTCCACATCTAAAATGAAAAGAGTTAAGTGATTGCTCCCTCTTAGCCCCCTGGTGTGTGGTAAAGAACAAGGGTGTGATTGACATTGAGGCATCTGTATCCCTGAGGTGGAAGCAAGCATCACCAGCTACATACAGCATGGATCTGGCTTATTCAATGTTGATTTACTATGTGAACAGTTTGGAAACTCAAGAGGGGTGATAAATGGCAGTGATCATTAAAGCTGTGAAGCCCTTTTCACCAGTACTCTTCCGATGTACGCTGAAAGCCAGAATTTAAATAATCTTAGGAGAAATATTCTTAAGCTTCTGATGACATTAATTACTATCTGACCTCTTGGCCACATTTGACACATGTGGTCTTTCCCTAGAAACATTCTTCCCTTGGCTTCTGGGACGGTGCTCTCTTTGTTCTCCTCCTAGCTCACTGCCTGCTCTTTTTCTGAATCTTTTGCTGGTCTCTCTTCATCTCCCTGACCTCTAAACATTGGAGTGCCCTAGAACTCAGTTCTCCAAACTCTCTTCCCTCTGTTATCCTCTCTCATGGCATTGAATATTATCTACACACAAAAACACTCAAATGTTTGTCTCCACTCTAGACCTACCCGCTGAACTCTAAATTCATATGTCCATTCTATTTTCACAGTAGCTAGAGTGATCCTTTAAAACATCAGTCAAATTAGGATACTTCTCTGCTCCAAACCCACCAAGGGCTCCCCATTTCACTCATGCAAAAATCAACTCTTGGCAATGGCCTACAGAGTCCTAAGAGAGCTGGCCCCATTACCTGTCTGGCCTCACCTCACTCTGCTCCACCTTACAGAATACTCTGAGCACCAGTCTACCTCAGGCACTTGGCTTTTGCTGTTTCTTCTGACATGAAGTCTCTCACCCAAATATCTGCAATGCTTGTTTTTGACCTCCTTTCCTGACTACTCTATATAAAGTAACAGACTCCATTCCTTCTGACTTTCTCTGTTCCTCTTAACCTGCCTTATTTTTATACCTAGCACTTATCTCTGTCTGATGTATTATACATTTTGCTTGCTTATTTGCTATTACCTGCCTTTCTCTGTTAGAATGAAAGCTCTTTGAGAACAGGGACTTGGCTCTGCTCGCTGTTGTGTCTTTGTGTGTAGAACAGTGCCTGGCACATAGTGGTTGTTGCTCAATAAATATTTGTAAAATGATTCATGAAATGAGCTCCTCTGAAAACAGAACTCAGAAGAGACAGTCTGGGTTAGGATCTAGCCCAGGATGAACTTTGTCAAAGGTTGCAGCAAAATATAGTCCACAGGGTAGAAACCTTGGGTTGAGACCAGGTTTTACTGCAAACATGCTCTGTGGTTTGGGGAAATTTGGGAGTAAATATCCCAAATCACAGTTTCTGTTTGTGTTGAATGGATGCTGATATCTTACCTACAAGACAGAAGTAAAGATCAGTTGAGGAGATAGATATACTTCTGCCAATTAGATGGCTGATCCTTTTCCCTCTCTGGAAAAGGAACTAGACTTGGCTCCTTTTCTTTGCTGGGAGAAGGATATGTGTCCAGTAAATTTTGTTTGTCTTTCTTTGGCACAGGATAGTAACATAGGGTTTTTGTTGTTGTTGTTTCTAGCTTTAAGCAGGTATTTTGTGGGTGGATGTGAAGGCATTTGGCTTTATTTGGGGGATGCTTTCTTATTTTATCCTCTCTTGTTTATGTAGGGTTTTTTTTTTTTTTTTTTTTGGTTCTGTTTTAATGTGATAAATGGCCAGCAACTTCCCTGAACCCTGTGGAAATGGTATCTAGGCTACAGAATTATTTAGTGAATCGTGGATCCAGTTTATGTATGGCGCAGATCAAATTAATCATTATTAGTCATGCCTTCACTGACAGTAACCTCATCCCTTGCAGAAATGCTCCTCTTTTATTAAGAGGTTATAGCTGTGAGGAATGGCTAAGCCCGCACTCTGGTTACATTGTACTGTGGCTTTCCCCATATCTTGCCAAGAGAGATAAAAGCACATATCCAGATTAAAATCCAAAACAAACAAACAAAACTACCCATGAGGCACTCTCTCTCCCTGCTACTGCTGCCCAGCACAGGAATTCAACTTCCCATATTGAAAAGAAAAGAAAAGAAAAGAAAAGAAAGGACAAGAGGAAAAGAGGTATGCTTCCTTCTCAAAGGGAACAACATAAATAATTGTAATAGTAATTAGAACAATCCTTAAGGAAGTGGTGTTTATTATAGTAGGACTAAATCCACATTCTTCCTACCCTGGTTCCCCTGTTTGCTTAGATCTTGGGGACAGCAGTCTCCAAACCTCTAAATCCCTTACTATCTGAAGGTATTTCCCATTCTGGGGTGTGTGTGAAATGGCTTCCAAGAACAAGGTAAGCCTGGAAAAAGTTGATAAAGGAGTCTCCTCTTCAACTTCAGTCCAAATTGAAATGTAGAACATTTGGAAAATAGAGAAGGATGAGATGGGCAGGGAGAAAACAGGGAGTCAGGGCACCTAGCTTCCGTTCTGGTTGTGAGACCCTAGGAAAGCTCTTAACTTCTTGGAGCCTTGTTTTTCACATCTGTAAAGTGGAATGGTCATAGGGAATATTATTTAGCCTTAAAAAGGAAGGAAATTCTTACACATGCTACAATGTGGATGAACCTCACATTATGCTGAGTGAAATAAGTCAGTCATAGGACAGAAACTATTTGATTCCACTTATGAAGTCTTTACCTAGAGTAGTCAGATTCACAGAGACAGAGTAGAGTGGTGGTTGATGGGAAGTGGAGATGGGTAGGGAATGGGGAATTTGTGCTCAGTGGGTACAGTTTCAGTTTTACAAGATGAAAAGAGGATGGATGTTGGTGATGGGAGGACATCAGTGTGGATGTACTTAATGCCACTGAACTGTACACTTAAAAATGGTAAATTTATATTATGTGTATTTTACCACAATTAAAAGTTTTCAATTAAAAAAAGGAATAGTAATAAACTCTAAAAATTGTATCTTAGAGTCTAAAATCTATTGTAGTCCCTCAGGTAGTGGTGAGTCCTTAAAGTGAAGAAAGCACTGGAGGCCAATCTGTAGGGTCCTGACATATTTGAAAATGAGCTTCCACTAGGATATGTCTTTGAAAGTGCCTCATGAAAGGGACTGTGTGCTTTCACAGAGCAGATTTAGAACCAATAGGTAGGAGTGACAAGGAGGCAGAACTTTGTATTAAGAAGAACATTTTTTTAGAGAAAATAAGTAAAAAGGCAGTCCAGGAGGAATGAGCTTCCCTAGGAAGATGTCAGCTCCCTCTAATGGAGGTGTGGAGCACATGCAGTCATGTGCCTGGTCCTTTCTACCCCTGTGGGATGCTGGATGACATAGTTCTAAATTGTCTTCCTTTCTAAGGTTCTATAGTCCTCTTTTTCTTTTCTCTCATGGCTCGAGTGTTTTCTTTCATTCTCCCAAATAACAGCATCTGTTACTGCAAAGGAAAAAACAACTGTGGAGTTATTAAGGACACCACAGGTTATGTGGTAGTAAATTGAATTATCTAGGGGCAGATCAAATCTGCTTATAAGAAACCATGTGACTCAGACGAGTCACTGTGACTTGGACCTCAAACTTAAGGGTTTCTAGTTCAGCAAACTCAACTCAACCAAATTGATATTAAGCTTAGGAAATCTATACCTACTTAAAATGGTTATAGTAAATGCTTGTAAGAAAAAAGACTTAATGGGTAATTAAACTGAATTAAGTGTTATACATGCTTATAACTTTAATCTTCGTCACTAGTGCCAATATAGGCCACCATATCATTCACAGAATCATAATTCTGGGCTAGATGTATACTGTTTGATACAGTGTGAAAATCCTCTTATTCCTCAAAAATTTGGCATCATCACTTATTTACAGGGTGAATAGCAAGTGCTTTTTACATAATTCTTGGGAATAAAATGAAATAACTTCATTTTATAGAGTCTGTCTCAAACAAGCCTTTAATATATTTTTTTTACTTGGGCTGTCCAGTCTTCTGCCACAGAGTTGATGAAGTGATAAATTAAAGGCAAAGTTCACTCTGGAACAGGCTCAGTGTCTCAAAACTTTTGGTGAGATGAAAACTGGAATCGCAAAGCATCTGGTGACTACCTTTATCACGTTACTCACTAATGTTTCAGAATATTCTGATGCCTTGTCTTTCCCATAACAGAATGTGAGCTCCTTGAGATCAGGATTCATGTTGCTTTGCCTTGGTGTCTCTGTATATGAGCACAGTGGATGTTCAGCAAATTAGAGAATGAAGAATGAAGGGTGAATGTCTGTCTCCATCCCCTGTGAAGAGAGCCCCCACCTGGCGTCAGTGTGGCTGGTGGTCTTTAAGATGTGATTTGGGAAGCACTGAATGCCTTAGAGCCCAACGTTGGGTGCCAAGAGATTGCTAAATGGGTAGGACCCCATTCTAACGCTTCTAAAAGAAGTCTGCTTTTATCTGTTTTACATATTACATGTAAAGTTTTCTATAAAAGTATTCTGAAAAACACATACACACAAATACTTAAAACATCAGGAAATGTTTTCATGACGTGGTTGTGTGCATGTCTGTGTTTGGTGTGTTGGGTATTACAGAGCTTGGAGTAAGATATAATGTTTTCAAGTTTCTTTACTTGGTTTAACTCTCCATTAAATGTTTCTCTAGTTTGGAGGAACTGGGCTGGTTACAATACAAACTGCTCCATTAGAGATCTTTCAAGACTAGCTAAGGATTTTGTTCATGTTTGCCAAGTTTTGGGTGATTACCAGGTGTTTTGTTCTTTTCCTCCTAAGGAGATTTGAACTTCCCATTAGTGGATTTATAGACATCAGTGCTTAACCATATCAGACAATGAATTGTGCAATAAACCTACAGTATCTGAATTGTTGCAAACCCCATGCAATATATAGAGAGATGTATTTCACCAAGGACTCTGTTGCTTTGACAGTTGCCCCTGGTGGCTCAAGAAAATCCTGTGGAAATCCTCAGGAATAAGACAAAGACTTCTGGCTCTGTAGTCATCCCCTATAGCCACAGAGAGGTGATGGAGTGATAGGCTTATGGATTCTTTTATTTCTGCAAAGGGCTGTATGAAGAGAGATGGGCAGTGTGACCTGTGGGCTATAATACGCCAGCTTGTGACTTTCTTCAAGTGACAGAGGAAAAAGGTTCACTAGGAGGGGGGAAGAAGGAGAAGAACAAGCTGGAGGATTAGCTCAATGGTCAGAGCTGAACCTGCAATCCCGAGAGTGCTGGGGCTGGGATTTAGTGAGGAAGCTGGTCCAAAAAAGGAATTCTCACCTATGAAGAGTTCAAAGGGCCCCACAGTTGGACACTTTCCATGGCAACCTGGATAGATTCCTTCTACTTAACACACCTCCCCCCTTTTTTTGTCTTTACCATTTTTTGTTTTTCTTTCCATGGTAGCTCAACATCTAGAAACTTTTCACTTAGCCTGAAACTGATCTTTACTATTTAGTACTGGTTCTGAAAACCTCAAGTCCCTTGGGAGCAAAAAAAGGGAAGAAGTCCTGATATTTTCTTCAAACTACAAGAAAGTCTTTTCAAAGTATGCTCTTCATCTCTACTTTTATTGGGTGGTGATTGTTTAGAGATGTGTCAGAAGAGACCCACCTAGATGACCTTGACTCAGATCAAGTTCTCCTGGAGATTCTAATCTTCTAGATGTTTCCTCCTTTTTTAAAAAAATTATTTATTTATTTTTGGCTGTGTTGGGTCTTCGTTTCTGTGCGAGGGCTTTCTCCAGTTGTGGTGACCGGGGGCCGCTCTTCATCGCGGTGCACGGGCCTCTCACTGTCGCGGCCTCTCTTATTGCGGAGCACAAGCTCCAGATGCGCAGGCTCAGTAGTTGTGGCTCACGGGCCTAGGCGCTCCACGGCATGTGGGATCTTCCCGGACCGGGGCACGAATCCGTGTCCCCTGCATTGGCAGGCGGATTCTCAACCACTGTGCCACCAGGGAAGCCCCCTAGATGTCTCCTCCTTTTCTTCCACTTTACGTGGAATTCAGTGTCTGGAAGTAAGTATTGGGATAAAAGTGAGAATGGGGAGTAAAAACTTAAAAATTTTATTCTTTTCTATGACTATTCTTACAAAGAAATCTAGTAAAAACAAACGGAAAAAGAAACCACATACGAAACTCCCTTTCCTTCCCACTATATGTCACACAGTAGTTCACTTAGGGCCACATTTCTGCTGTCATGGAATGGAAAAGGCCGAGGGCTGACTGGCAGCCTTTCCGGCAGTCACATATATGCAACTGCCATGAAGATCCTCTTTCAACATCGGCACCTGACACCACCTAGGTGCCTGTATGCCACAGAGACCATGTAAACAAAGGCACACCAGCTTCTTTGTGGGCTCACTACTGACATTTAATCACAGAAATTTCTGAATTTTTGTTCTCAACCCCACCATCCAGAGAAAGCCCTGGACTGTTCCTCACTGCTAGTGGATCCTGAAAGTTTTTCAAATGTAAAAGGAAAATATTCTCTCTACCTCCTCCTTCCCCTCCCCTCAGCCCAGTTGAGAAATAAAACAAAAGATACATATTCTTTGGGAGAGACATCACTGGTTTGTTTTCAAAGTGAGGTGTCAATGACTGGTAACAGATTTGTCCATAAGAAGAGTTTCTGTAGAAGTAATTGAGAAAGAAGAGAAGAGAGCCTTGTATCCAGCATGTTCAGGTTAGGGCGGGCACAGAACTAGAAATAAAGATGCTGAGTGAAGGTTGGGAGCCTGGAAAACACAGCATCTCCTTGAATTGCCCAAGCCTGGCCCTGAGAAGGTAGAGTAACAGCCTTACCACACCTGACTCTAGATTAGTTTGCCATCAAGCATGTTCTGCGTTTACCTACTTTGTTTAATTGGTTTTTATTTACCTATTTTTCATCTGTTGCTTGCCTTTGAGTTGTCCTTCCATTCTAGAATTTTGGTGTTTTTTTTGTCGTGTCTTTGGGATTGCCAGCGGATTAATCTTTTTTTTCTTTTTTGCTGGGTTGGGTCTTTGTTGCTATGCACGGGCTTTCTCTAGTTGTGGTGAGTGGGGGCTACTTTTCGTTGTGGTGCGCAGGCTTCTCACTGCGGTGTCTTCTCTTGTTGCAGAGCATGGGCTCTAGGCACGGGCTTCAGTAGTTGTGTGTGGGCCTAGGTGCTCCACGGCATGTGGGATCTTCCCGGACCGGGGCACGAATCCGTGTCCCCTGCATTGGCAGGCAGATTCTTAACCACTGCGCCACCAGGGAAGCCCCAAATTAATCTTTTTATCTTTTACATCTGGATGGTACAAATGAAGTGCCTCACTATTTTTGGTTTTGTTTTTAGCACTTACCAGAACAAAATATTTCCCAGCCTCAGTGGTTCAGAAACAGTTTACAAAATTTTTTGAGTCATTTCTTCAAAAGTTTTCAATAACTGAATACAGATGTCAGGGAGCTTAGTAAACCAAATTCTATCAGAAAGTAGGGGAGACATTATAGAACAGAAAATAGGCAGCCACATATTTTATGACAGTAAGGTGGTAATAGGGAAAGATGGTTTGGAGAAGGCATGAGTATGGAGCCATGCCTCTAAGACCCAAGACTGTCATTTGAACACAGTGCAGAGGTCTGCATGGCACTCTAAATGGGGGTTCTGAGTCATTTGTGGCTCATGGTTGGTAACTATCACAGTGGCCTGCTACAAACTGGGCTACCTGTCCTGTACTATTTGCAAGGAGGCCAATACCATGATCTCTAATTTCCTGTAACACGCACTTGCAGACTGCTTTTGGGATCGCAGACTGCATCAGAATTACCTGGGAGCTTTTTTAAAAAATACAGATTCTTAGGATACACTCTAGACCAACTGAATCAGAATTTCTGAGGGTGGGGCTGGGGAAAACACACCACACACACACACACACACACACACACACGTGCTCACAAACATGCACACGTGCACACATTTTTACATTCCCCAGGTGGGCCAGGCAAGCGGCCAGCATGGGAAGCAAAGGGAGTGGACAGAGAGCTTACCCTTGCAAGTGGACCAAGAGCAGCCGTCCAGTCCAGTGGGTTCCCCTTAATTGTCTTGGGCTCTACAAATGGGCATTTTTCATGTGGGGCCCAGACAGAGGTGGGATCGCCACAGATCTGGGCACAGGGTCGTGATGAAGCCCCCCAGTGAGGAGGACACAGACAAAGAGGAGCCCATTCATCTCAGGCCACCCTTGGGCTCAGTGGGACCAAGCCTCGCCTGGGAAAGTCAGCAGAGGGTGGAGGCAGGGTTGTGCCCTGCATTCTCATCAGCCTGTGACCCTTCCCACTCTTAGCAGAATATGCGTGGGCACTTCCTGCTGACAGGCCCCCTGAGGTGCGGCAAGAATGGAGGCCGGCTGGGAAGGGAATGGAGGAGAAGCTCTGTATTATGGATTCAATATCAGTTCTGTGGTTGCCCCCCCATGGGATAAATATTGTGCTTTGCAGCTTACATGATGGAACAGACTTCCTATGTGTACGATTCCAGGAAGAGAGTTAATAAAACCTCTTGATACCTTGCCTCCCCGGCAGCATTTATTTGTCTAGCAGTGAGGCTGTGTGCTATTCATACAATACTGGTGTTAGGTTGACATTTGCTTTGACCTTTAAACTTTCTGCTTCCTTCTTCCCCGTCCTCTCCCCGACCCACCTCCCCACCTCCTGCTGTTCCTCAGCGAGTGAGTTTGATCTTCTGTGACCTGGGCTTTTCCACAGGTTGACTCTTCCAAGCTTGGATTGGGTGGGGTGCGGGCTTTTCCTCTTTTCTCTGCACAAGGGTCATTGTGTGACTAAAATTATTGTCTGGTGGCAGCAAGAGCGGCATTTCACATGTGGGGAGTGTGGAGAGTTTTGTTTATTCTTTAAATAAGAAAAGGAAAAGAAAACACCTCCAGGATCCACATCTGCCGTGGGGAGTGCAGGGCTGGGCCTCCCGCCTTGGCTGGAGAAGGCCCGCTTCTCCTTGGACCCCTGCCCCGGCCCAGCAGGGATGGGAAGCTGCATCCCTGGGAAGGCTGGTGCTTGTCAGGAAAGGAACATTCTTGGCTCCGATGCTTCTTCAGGACCTGGGGGTATTTTCATAAGGGTGTAACCCCAGGGCTGAAGGAAAATTCCACTCTTGAGCAGTCTGATACTTCTGTTCTTTGTCATCTTCCCAAGTTGCTATGTGCTGTGCTTTAAGCTTTCAGGCTTTGCACTGGGACTGACTGGGTTTGAATCCAGCTCCACTGAATACCACTGACCAACCTCAGATAGGCTATATGTTTCTCCACCTTGGTTTTCTCATCTGTTCAGTGGGATTCATGGGGGCATCTTGAGAATTAAATATGATGATGCGTATAAAAATGCATGGAATTATACCTAGCATAGAATAGACACTGAAAGCATGTTAGACCTTAATATTATGATTCCTCCTTAAGTATCTCTTACTTAAAAGAATCTTTGGTTCTATTGGAACTTTTAGAATGCGGTTGGACTTTTGAAGGTATGGACTTTTGTGTAGAAATATCTAGGAGACATTCACGTGTACTTTAAATTCCTTTTACTTTCTTGATGTCTGTTGAAGACCAGAGATACTTTCTTCCTGCAGATCCACAAATCAGACTGCTCCTCTCTCTCATCTTTCTCCCCCATCTACTCCTATTGAATAAGGGTTCATTATTATCCATCTGTGACCTGCAACGATTTTTTATAAAGTTTTAGAGACTGTAGAGGAAGCCTGCTCACCAAAGTGCCCCTCGGTCTCCTGCCTGCAGAAGAGACTTGCTAGCTCTTCCTTCTGGCATTCCTTGTGATGTGAGCAGTCTCCCTTAGGGAGAGCACATCCATGGAGGGGACCTCGATGGCTTCACCCCTAACCTGTGGGTCTTAGTTGCAGATATGCCCCCAAAGGCCTCATGGGAAGGTCGGCTCAGGCCAGGCACAAAGAAAAGGGTGAGGAGGAGACCCCAGAGGACCTGCCAGCTCGGAAGGACTGTGGAGGCTGCTGTGGGCAGCATGCTGGTGTTTTGTTTTAATACATCTGTGTTACATCAACAGAAAGTTGCTTTCTTCTGGCTCTCAGAATGCAGAGTAGAGAGTGGGGATGTTTTGGAGCCTCACTCTTTAAGTGCTTATTACTGACTGATGCAAACCAAAACCAAAACCAAAACAGACAAACAAATAAGTAAACAAATAGCCAATCCAGCTGCTAGGGTCCTGCAGAATATCTCAGGCTAGCGGAAGAGAATGTGGTCTTAAGCTAGGTTCATACTTCAGATTCTAAGTAAATATTAATATTTCTCTCTCTCCATTTTCCCCTTACCCTCTCTGAGTGTGTATGTATTCATTTCTTTCTTGGCATGGCCTGATGAGGAAAAAGGCAGAGCTCCTGGGTGACATGTTAATATACTCTCTTCTTCTGTCACGACCACTTCTCCCGGGGGGACAACATGGTAGTTGAATCAGATTGAGAACAAAAGTTTGAGCCAGTGGTAGATCATAGTTATTGAGGGGTAATGTGAGAAGAAGGAGTGGAGGCCCAAGATTTATGCACTAATTTGGGCTAGAAATGTGCTTGGTTTTCTATGGGCTGTGGCTATGACTTTGAAGATGTTCTTCTTAAAAGGATGATAGTCTTTACTGCCTCCTTAGATGTAGGCATCAGGGGAGTTTCAATCAGAATGAGGGGTGAGGGTATGGAAACTCATTCTATCCAGGGAACTTCACTAAAACATACATTACTGATTTCTATCATTGGAAGTACCCTCCAGGAGTGTGTGTGTGTATGTGTGTGTGAATACATACGTGCATCATTTAAAAGATCTACAAAGAAATTCTGATGACCCATCTGTGACCTTTACCCCTTGCCAACCTGAGCATTAGGGAACCACTGATATAAATGATGGTCACTAGCTATGACATATGCAGGTGATTAACAAGAGTTGTCATGCAGAATGTGACTTGGCAGTAGATGATTTGCGGGTAGGGAGGGACTGCCTGGGACTATGGGAACTTGGAGTTGGAGGTAACTTGGGGGGGTCATCTAATCTAATTCCTCTACAGGCATTCTGGAAGATACTCTTCAACCTCAGCTTGAAGAACATTATACAATGCTGAAGGGTCCAAGCCAGGAATTGAACCTGGGTCATCTGATCCCAGAGTTCACACTCCTGACACTTAGGCATCCAGACAAATGACAGTAACCTCTCAATATGGGTGAGTCACATATCTCTAGGTACTTAACAATAGATTCGTGGGATTCTATATTTTTACTCAGGTTTTATTTTAAGTCAAATCACTTCAAAGTTGGCATAATGCTTTGCAGAGAGGATAATGACAAGGTCTCTGGAGGTAAATTTAGAAAATTTTTTTTTTAACTTTCCTGAAAATACTAATGAGAAACTCTGAGAACGCTGATACTTGCAATCAGTACACCTTGCTTTGCTACTGAAAGTCTCACCAGAAATTAAAACTCTTGGCCTGTGACCTGGATCATTTTTTCTTTTAATTGCTATTGGAAAGTAATTTCAATACTTATTCATTCAAAATATTTTTGACCAATTACTTTATACAGGCTCTGTACAAGGTCCTCCACATACGAATTTCAATAAAATGCTCTTCCTGTCCTCAAAGAACTCACCATCTTCTGGGAGAGACAGACAACTAAATCAACATGGATATTTCTGTGTGACAAATACAGTTAGCAGGATACAGAAGGTGCTGTGGTAACAGAGCCTGGGAAGCCAGGAAGGTTTCCAGAAGAGGTAATATAAGGTTAGGATGTCTAGAGTCCTCTCTCTTTCTCACTGTGTGCCTGCAAGAATTCAGTACTCAAGCTTTGGTTACATTTTTTTCTGACATCACTTCCAACCAATGAATTAAATACAACTTTTGTCTACCTTAGTTTCTGACTTTTTTTCTGTAGTAGTTTTATTTTACCTCTTAATGCCCTTACTCAATTCAAGTAATTAGGATGGAGCATAATTTTCAAATTTAGATCAGTTGAGGAATTCCCAAGCTTGGAAAGCATTACTTTTGATCATTCCTTCATTATCTTACACTGAAAAATAGTGAGTTGTAGAGATTGAACTTAAAATGATGGAATTCAAGAGTATCAGATTTGGAGGGCCATTTAAGGCTGTCGTACCGATTGCCGGTGTGTTACACATGATGAATCTGTCACCTAGGTGAGCCTGCCTCAGTCACCCAGCCAGGTAGGCTTGGGTGGATCTCTGTTCAGACCACCTTCTTTGCAGTTGGATCTCTACCTAAACTGTTCAAATTATGATCACCTCTAGAATGATCTTGCTTCTATCTCTTAATTGCCCTCCAACATTCAATGACCAAGTCCATTTTAACTGAGTTGCTATTTACCTGTATCTTTCTTTTATCTCTTATGAAGTTGTGAGGTACGATCATCTATGTGAAGATTCCTTGGCAGGTAAGGGGGTGGTATTATGAATAGTCACCCCCTCCTGAGGGCGGTGTGTGGGTAGGCAGTGCAGGCCTGGATGTTAAGTCGAGAAGCACTTTTTTAGAGCCCTGTCACCACTGGCTTTTTCTGCCCCCTCCCTATCTCTGTGCATAGCAGGTAGGCACCCAGCCCCGAGTGTTCACATTCAGCTGCTCCTGGTTGACGTCAGGACTGCAGGGCCCTTGCTCTTTGCTCCATAGTGCAGCCCATGCTTTCAGTGGATGGCCATTTAGCCCTAGCCTAGATTGATTTTTTTCCTAAAAAGCCAAAGAAAATATGATTTCCAAACCAGACAGAATCTACTCTTATTTTATTTAGCGGCACTGTGAGGTGGAACTGTCAGGATAAGACTCTATCTAACAAGTTAGAAACTCCCAAAGCCAGAGGGACAGGAAATTTCATGGTAAATATTTAAGCTCCAGGGCTCCAGGGCAATGGAAAGTACGTGTTAAGAAGCTTTCCTCTTTCCCTCTAATTCCCTGTATTTATCACTTGAGCTGTGCCATTTGAGCTTATCCTTTATGCCTAAAGAAGTTCTGCCTTTTAATCTGTTAGCTAGGGGAAAAAATGTGAAGAAATATAAAACACCCTAACTAATGGCAGTGGGAGGTAATATCCTGGCGGGGCATTCAGTGCTCACATGTCCCTAACCTGCAGGCATGTATTCGCAGATGCCCAGCTCTGATGGCGATCAGTTTAGTAGAGGGGATACTTGATACAGGATCAGGAGGACTTGGGACTGGTCCTGGGTATTCTGCTGTACTTACACTTTTTCTGTTTGTGTCTCCGTTTCCACACTGATAAAGTGAGGAGAAGATTTTTCCTTAGGCTACCTCCCGGGAGACCAGGAGGATTCAAATGAGACGAGGGGCGTAGAAATGCTTTAGAGGTCAAAAGGTGGGCAATGGAAATCTGGTATAACCGCGGTCTCCTCGGGCCAGCATCATCCTGATGTGTCATTGGTGCTCTGGAGTGCTGCCTTCTCTCTCCTCCCAAATACAGGAGAAACCAAGGATTAAAATGTGAAATTGTTTGCCTATGTGCCCATTTATAAGTGGCAGAACTGGGTTACACACTCAGCTCAGACTCTCTCTGAAACACAAACTAAGTGCCTGTCACTTGATAATCATCCCATCAGCACACGCTATTATGTTGTGGCAGTTACGGTCATCCTCATGGTTATGCCTTGTTTCTCTGTGGCCCTGCCTTTGCTTCCTGGCCCAGCACTGTCCAGCCTGTGTGTCCTTGTCAGGTGTACTTGTCAGTTTGCCTCCTGCTGTTCTGCCCTGTCCCTCAGAACAGGCACCCCTTTCGCCAGGCTTCTGAGAAGGTAAACTGAGTATACAGGAGGCTCCTGGACACTAGTCAGGAAGAAAGCTGAAATAGGCCCCTTTTGGGGCCAATGATAAAAATCTGATTTCTCAAGCACTTTGTCTATTGGGGCAGAATGGCACTGATTAGTACTTTCCATGGAAAAGCAAGAGCTGGGGAACAGCCCTCCCATTTCTGAACTTGATTATTATATTTACAGTCTCTGAGCAAATTTTTGGAATTTCACCAACAGATTCCCTGGGGCTTGGAAATCAATTTCCTTGTGTGTGGATGGGCTGGGGGCGGGCTGGTGTGTGCTCTAAAGTGCCTTTATCTGCCAAGGCCCCCTCCTTCCCTCCTCCCTGAAGGAGACAGTGCCAAGACTTGAGCTGTTTAGTTTGGCTTGAGTTTGGGGGCATTGATGCTGAGCTGGCCTGTATGAAACCCACTTACTGATTGCTTGTCTGAAAGTCAAAGTGTAATAGCCTCTGGAGAAGAGAGCCATCTCTCCTCCTGTCCCCCTTTCGTTGTCAGCCGACAGGGAGCTGGTGCCCCAAGACCCGGAGACCCACTCAGCAGACTGTTAGAGCTGGGAGGGGCCCCTAATTGCTCACCATTTCCCCTCAAATTTTATTCTGAGCACTTTGTAAACTTGGGCTCAGTGTTGAAAAGTTCCTCAGAAGCTTACCAGTGAGAAATTGGGGTCACTTGTTTGGCATATCCATGAAGAACTCTCAGGCACTGAATCCTAAGTATTCTTTATTTTTATCATTTGATTTTCTTTATCTGATCTTGTGAATTTTACTAAGAATGCAATTTTTTAAAAAGTCAATATTTTATCTTTTCTGGAATCAGGCGTGTAATTTTCTTACGTTGGCAAACCCAGTGGTGAGATACTATACTTTTCCAATAAGTGACTCATTTTCTTTTACTCTCCAAAGTTCCTACGCTAGTTTTTGGCCCTTCCCTCACCCCCTTTTCAGGCTATCTCGGTGTTGCAGAGGAAGGCTGAGGAGCCAGTGGAGGATGGAATTGTGGGATTTGTAATTCCTGACCAAAGCCTGAGGCAGACCTGGGATCTCCCCACTGGAACCCCTGCAGGCTCGGAGCTGCCTGCTGAGGTCTATTTACTTAGCCCCAGAACATTTAATCCTGTTCAGCGTGGGGTGATGTCAGTGGGTCAGGCCTTGGAGCTGGGCAGCCGAGTGGAAGCAGAAGGATGAATGGCTGGTTGGGACTGAGGTGTTGGGTGGCCACTGAGTAGTGGTTGGAGCATACTCCCCGCCACCGCCGCGTGTTGATTTTGTAGTGAGGTCATTACCTTGCCTGGGTCGTTACATGCAGTTTAATCTTCCTTAAGGCAGGGCTGGACAGTGTTGCTTTTGTGACTTCAGAGAGTCACTAGACACATTAGAGGCCAGGTTTCCAGAATTCTACCCGGAGAAAATCACAACCTACCAGAGAGTCGGGGATGTGCGATGCTTCTGCTCTATTGCAGTAGGCACCACATCACTGCCATCAGAGCGTCACACTTGGTGAGGGTGTTGGGAGGTTGGAGGGCACGCACCAGGCCCCCACGAAGTGCTTAGAGCTTGGGGAGACTCTCCTCACACAGAGCACAGCACTACCCCCAAACCAGGAGTGGGCGTTCCAGGAGTGCAAGAAACACCCCCATTCATTGCAGACTCCAGATACGTAAACTTCCCCGGGCGTGTGTTAGTTTCCCTTTGTGACTGGTTTGAATCTTAAATTTCCTTTTTCTTTTTAACAATAATGGCCTGTGAGTGGTTACTTTGAGGACAAACAGTTGGCAGGAGTGTTCGAAGACTAGGGAAAAGGAGGAAGAGAGGAAAGGAGGGAGAGAGGGAGGGAGAGAGAGGAAGAAAGATCTCTTATCCAAGCTGCCCACTGCGAACTGCAAGAAAACTTCGTGAGGAGGTGGCTTTGAGGAAAAGTCTGCAAGCGTTCTTGGAGTCTGTGTGTGAGCCTCTTCAACCCTCTCTGAGGGTAGTCACCTAATTACCTTCCTTTACTATCGTCTTCTTACCTCTGCACTTCTGCATCTGGCTCCTAAGTCACTGCATTTCCCTCCTACTGCTTTTTATTTTTCTCTGTGGTTGTTTTCTTCTCTCACCTTGTCTTAATAGTCTAATGGAGTAAAATTTAAATTACAGCCTCAAAGATTCTACCAACCACCAACATCTCACACCCCTCTCCCCACACACGCACACTCACATGTGCACACACCGTACTTTCCTAGCAACACTTCGGGCTACAGAAGAGAGCTCCCTCCCTGCTTGACAGTGGGATACCCACAGCTTCTCTGCTCCCACCATGACCTGTGCCCACCTGTGCCATCAAGTTTTTCAGAAACAAGAAACTCTCAGGCAAGCCAGGTTCCTCCAGCTCTCCCTGGGAGGCATGTATTGCAGGAGACCATTGTGCTCCATGATGATCATCCTCAAAAGGCTCCAGAAATAGGAGTCTGTTTCCCTGCCTTTCCTCAGTTACCTTCCTGATGTTTCACAGAGGAAGAAGACGTATAGCTGGGCAGCGAGCCCCAGGCCCCGGACTCCTCGTCTCACGAATTGTGCCTTTCCTATTTTGGAACTGTCATTTCTGTATTCCTTTCATCCTTTGGTACATGACATTTTAAATTACTCTCATCATCTTTTAGGATGATGAATCTTAAATGTTTGTTTTTTCCAAAGGTCCTTTTTTTCATACTTTAGAATGTGTCCGCTTGTTCTTTAATTCCATTGAATGAGTCCACGCTGGAACTTTTCATCCCAGTCGTGGTTTTGTGGTGTTCCTTATTTGAAATGTCCATATGACACCTTCATGTTTATTCATTCATCCAGTCATCCATCCAGTCAAACAATGAGTGTTTATAGAAAACTGGCTCTGTGACAAGCATTGCTCTAGACCTTGGCCTTACAGTGAACAAAACAAACATAATACTTGCCCTCATTGGGTTATAGTCTCCTGGGGAAGAGAGACTATCAAGGAAATGTAATTAAGCTGTTGAATGTAAGGCTCACGAAGTAGGGTACTATGGCAGCTCACAGCAGGCACGCTCATTAGTACTGCGGGTCACAAAGGTCTTCCTAAAGAAGTGGTATCCACTCTGAGAGCTGAAGAATAAGGAGTCAGCCAGGTGAATGGCAGATTGGATGGGGTGGTGACAAGTCTGGCTGGGTCAAGAGAAGGAGTTCCAAAGAAAGGGGACAGCTTGTTCAAATGGCGCCAAAGTAAGATTAAGTCTAGAGCTTTGGAGGAACTGACAGGGGCCAGTACGGCAAGCCTGAGGCAAGCAAGGGAGAGGGCTGCCTGAAGGACTGGTGAGGGAGTTGAGGGGAAATTCAGAGGGTGCCTGGTTGGGATCTTCCCAACCCTCTGAGGGATTCTGGAAATCATCCTATGGACAATGGAAACTAACTGAAGAATTTAAGCAGGGGAATGACATGACGTTAGTTACTTCTTTCAACGATTGTTCTGGCTGCTATGTGGAGAATGGATTGTAGGATTGTAGGGTAATAAGGGATATGCAGGGTGTGCTCACCTAACTGAAAATTCTTAGAGACAGGGAAGAATTGGCCCATGATGGGCTGATTGGTACCACTCCCACTGTGATATTTTTTGACATACCCTCTTTTTATCACTAAAGCTACAATGTTAAGTGTGCTTCAGACACACACACACACACACACACACACACACTCACACACTAAGGGAAGGGTCCACATCATGTTCATTTATGTACCCCCCCACCCATCATTGCTTAGCATAGTTCCTGGCATAAAAGGTGCCCAGTGAATGTTTGCCAAGTTGATGAATGAAGAAATGCATAATTCCTTATTAGACTCTCTTTTGAAAGAATTTTCCTGTTAAGGTTTACCTTGATGTTAAGTGATGTGCATGGGAGAAAGAAGCAATGCAAAGAACAGAACCAGGAGCCTGGGTTTCCATCCTACCTTTGCCTCCGAGAAGCTGAGCAAATGGGGGAGCAAAAGCTGCATCTTCTTGATACCCTGTTTCTTCTATTATAAATGGAAGGAGTTGGGCTAGAGAAAGCCTATTAATCACCCAGTTTTTGTGATTCTATGACTTAAGGCACTGTAATACTGTTTAAATCCAGCACAACCCTTACTATTGGCAACCCTCAACATTTTGAGTTTGTCATAAAATGTCCTTTGCTAGAAGGATGTTGGACAACCAGGACTACTTTATCATAGGTTACTGCATTATTCCATTCCGGTCTAGGGATTAGGGAAAATGAAATAGCCATTAGGAGTGCAGGGCTACCTCAATCAGAGTGTTAAAAGATACTTAGAGGCAAGCTGCTTCCAGCAGGGCATAGACAAAAAGAAGGGATTCCATTATGAAGAGAGAGATTGGTTTTCTTCTTCCTCTCCCTCGAAGAGAAAGAAAGGGGATAAAAGAAAAACAAGACCTGAACTTTCACATCCTGCTAAGCATTTCCTGCTATTTACAACATGTAAAATAAACTTTTATTTTATTTTTTTTAAGAAATGTGTTTTTGCTACTTCACCAACATGACTGCTTTGGGGGAAAAATATAGTCATTTGGTTCCAATATGTAGATCAGACAGAACAAAAGAGTACACAATTTTCTTTCTTTTTAAAATATTTATTTACCTCATAGGGGAAGGAAAGAAAAGTGGGAGGAAGCAGAAAGGAAGCCCTGTCAAGGGTGCTAACTCAAATGGAGTTTCCTAGCTGTATGGAAATTGCCTAAACTGGGTGTGTTCATTTTCTCCCTGCTGGAACTCCAGGTTGGGGTGGGTGAGGGGGAGGCTTTCTTAAAGGACTGGGATGGTTCCAATGGACAGAGCTAGATAGTCTTTCGGGCTCAGCTCAGACAATCAATCAAAAAGGATTTATAAAGGCCTACTGTGCACTTTTCCAGATGTTCTGGGGGAGGCAGAGTACCCTGGACCAGTCCCCCTTCTGCCAGCTTTCATTCTAGATGGGCCGACACCACTGACTGGTCAGGGAATGAGGACAAAGGAAAGTAGCATGTATCATGGCTGGGAACCCCTAACAGTTTTCATATCCATGACCTCATTGATCTTTACTAGATTCTTACCTGAAAGAGGCTCAGTAAATTTAGAAGAGCCACTGGACTTGGAGTCAGAATACCTGGAAGACAACTGAGATGTGATGAGTCACATAACCACCAAAAGCCTGTTTTCTCCTCTATAAATTTGCTTTCTTCATCCCTTTTCTCACTCTTCCCAGGGTTATTAAGAGGATCAAATAAAATAATGGATTTGAAATTGCTCCATAAACTCTGGGAGACTCAAAAGAATATATCTAATACATTGTGGAGGGCAGATGATAAGTGTTCTGCACATTCTGGGAATGAAAACATACTACATAAATGGCAGCCTAGGGTTCAGAGATTGCTCAAGGTCCCATGGCTTGTCTTTAGCAGTATCCTGGGTCTTCATCCAGGAAGGGGTGTAATCTGTGGTTGCTTCTTCCACTGTGTGAAGTCAGATGAAAAGGAAACAGTGGGAAATATATTCATGAGGCAAATTTCATAGGTCATCAAGTGTTCATGGAGCTCCTTAGATGCAATTTTTTTAATTCCCAGAATAGAAAGATACTCCCAAGTTCTATCCAAGGTAATTGTGGTGGTGCAACATAGTAGTAGGATGTTGGCAGCAGTACATGGTCAATGATCTAGGGAGAGACTACATACCAAAAAAATGACAAGGATAATGATATTCTAATGTGCTTTATAGTTTATTCAGACTTTCATGTATATTATAATATTTGACCCTTTCAGAATTCTATAATATAGGGAGAAAAGGCATTTTGATTATCCTCCAATTTTAAATGCCGAACCTAAGGCCTTGGAGAGTTTAAATAACTTGTCCAAGGTCATGAAACCTGTAAGTGGAGAGTCTAACATCAGGCCTGGGTGTTGAGGCTTTAAAATTTTATCTCCATGGTGCTAATGCCACCAGTTGTTTATTTTAAGCCTTAGGTCCTTGGTTTGTTTCACCTGTATTACAGGTTTCTTGTAGTAAAATGAGTTAGCCCAGAAAAGAAGTGGGAAGCCCTATTTCTAAGCAGCCGTGGCAGGGAGGGGATGGTGGGGGTGAGGGCGCAGCTTGAGAGATTTGGTCCTGAAAGGCTGCCGACATGGTCTTGGGTAAGTTAGTGCCTTTGTTCTCTGATCTGGAAGTTGAAGGGGTTGGACTATTCTCTCTAGCGCTAAAGGTTATGTTTTGGGATAACTGGATGAAATATACTACAATTCCAAACTTTCCTTAAAGGTACAATATAGAGGATAGGCGTTATCCTTCGTAGTATGCTGGTTCTAATAATCCATTATATTTTGTAGAGTATTTTAAATCTTCAAGGATTTGCCCATCTTGTTTCATTTAGCCCATACCACATTCTTTAGAGAAGTTGACCAGTTTTTATGACTTCTTCTTTTAAGGCCATTCTAGCCTTTTGGTACCTTAAGCAGTCCTAGCCTAGACCCTCCTCAGGGACTTTGCACTTGCTATTACCTCTGTCTGGAGCACAGTTCTTGGCCATCATGTGACCTGCCTCTCCTTGTCACTTGGTTTGGCTCATGTGTCACTTACTCAGAGGCCCCCTCAGTTGAGGTCCCCATTGCCATCATTCTTTATCACACTGACCTGTTTTAATTTTTTCAGAGTATTTATTGCTACCTGAATTATGAATATCTGTTTACATTATCATCATCTCTCCTTTCTGGAATTTAAGCTCCAGTAGAGCTGTTTTCCTCACTCTCCATTGCATATCAAGAACCCAGAACAAAAACAAACAAACAAAAAAACAAAACAAAAAAACAAACAAACAAAAAAAAGAACCCAGAACAGTGCTTAATATAGTAGCACATAGTAGGAGCTTAATATTTGTTGACTGAAATCAACATCTTATGAGAAATTTAGCAACTTGCTCAAGATTACATGGTCAATGAGTAGCTGATATAGGACCAGAATTCAGCCTCTGTACTCCTAGTTAACTGTTCTTTCCACTTGATATTATGCTGCCAAAATGTATGCGTATTTATACCTGGGAGTTCCTGATGACTACTGATAAAATTTAGAGTGATCGTGAGACATTTATGTGAAACTGAAATGCATTTGTTAAGGGAAATGAGGAAATCCCTGAGGCTTACACCATTCAGCTTATGATAGAACTTTACAATCTGTGTACTTTGTGTATTCAACATCAATCATCCCTTATTTGTTTAACTCATTTTTAAAGGAAGCTTATTTTAGGAGCACTTTCAATATTTTTTATTGACGATGTTTGGATTTTCATATATATAAACAACTGTCATGTACACACACTTACAAAAGAACATAAACAATGACATATGGGTTAGATTCCTGGTCAAACTGCAGAGATTTTCTCTCTAACAGAAGCTCAAAGGGCTTCATGTGTGAGACTATTTCACAAAAGGCATTGCCAGGACGTGGCTGTTCCCTCTAAAATCAGCCTCAGAGGTTACATTTACAGGATTTCCTTGATGGCCGAGTTTCCCTCAATTACCCATTATGAATCTATCAGTTTATTGGAATTTGTTTTGGGGATCAGCCAGAGTTGGATGTCACCTAGATTGCCTCTTAATTATATAGTTTATTTAGTGCTGTGTTAAGCTAATTGCCTTCGTTTGCCCTGTGTTTTCTCTTTTGGGCATTAAGGAGATTCCCTCTGGGTGAAAATTTTTGAGGGTTGGTAAACAAGGCTATGCTTATTGATTTCACAGTCTCTGCTTTCTTGTATCTTCACTTGGCCTTCCTCGTCCCATTAGATCCCAAATATTATTAATCGATTATTTCAAGACCATTGTCCATCTCCTTGTTGATTTTAGTTGTGTTCCTCCCCTCTGTTATCTCTTTATTGAGATATAATATCCCCAATAGCACGTGACATTTCATGTTAGGGATAAGTATGATTTCATGAAAGGACAGGTCAGCATTGACTTTTTCTTTCATGTCTTTAGTGATACACCAGAGTTTAGCCACTTAGGATTTTGTCAGTGTGACCTACTCATAACTGAAAGGATGGTGTCATTTTTCTACAAGTATACTCCAATAATGCTCCACCCTCAATTAAAGAATTACCTATGTTTGTGCAAACTGAACATTTTCCTAGCTCTTTTTCCTTGCCCATTCTCCCAAGAGTTTCTTGTTGCTTCCCCCGTTTTTATATATAAACTTCTATAGCTCTATGTTTCATGGGGTCCTTCTTCCTCTAGGTCATTTCTGTCCATCCATTCCACTACTGATTTTTCAGAGAGGACACTGAGACTTGAAGAGATACGCCCATCCTTCCCACCCTTTATTTCTGGTCTTTAAGCCAACTTCCAGTCTGTGACAGAGCATTTCCTTTATCCCCTGGAAATGCAATAGTTTAATAGTTATTGCTTGATATATTTTCCAATGTTTTTGAAAGGTACAGAGCTGACATCCTGGATTGTCCCTGTATACAGACTTATTAACTCACATAAAGAACACAGGCACCCCAGACTCTTTGGGTTAATATTTATATCAGCCCAAGTTTAGACCTAATGCCTAGCACACATGAAAATACAAACATGGGATTTTAGGGCTCTTAGATTTTTTTTTCTAGAATTACCGTTTTCCATACCACCTGCTTATGGCATCACTGTGCACTGTTATACTGTCATAAGCAGAAGTCACTGGCCAAAACAGAGGGACGGAGATGCTGTATGGAACTTGGACATGTTACTTTTGGAAAAATAAACCTTCATAGTAAAGACCAAAGGAAACAGGCAAGGTCAAGATCCCATGTAGGACGTATGGGGAGGAGATAATGTGTTTCAGGCTCTAAGACAACATCACCTCTGCTTGGCAAAGAGAAGCTATTCATGGCAGTAAGAAAACTTTTTTTTTTTTGACATTAGTCACCTATTCCATGAAGATTTGGGCCTTTCTTCTTTCCCCCGCCCACCAAGAACAAGTTCAGTGGCACAGGGTTGGAGAAGCATATGGGACCAGAGGAGGTGGGGGGTTGTGTTGACTTTCACTTGATTTACTCAAGCAGCTGAGTTTGTCAGGGGACTGTGATCATCTCCGTCAGCTGTCATGCTGAGATACTCCTGTCATGCTGTCAGTAGCTTTCAGGTTCTGACCCTTCTCTCAAGTTCGCCGTCTGTGAGGAAAGCAGATGAAAGATAGTTTGGGTCCCAGGAAGGGAGAGCATTTTGAGCTATTCCTTGGGAATGACTTGACAGGCTTTGAAGCCCTGTCAGTTGAGTCCTGATGGGGTGTAGTAATGTACAAGGGACAGTAGTGCTTTTGAAGGTAATTTAGATTTCTCTCTTTAGGAATGATTTTATTTATGAGGAGATGAGCGTGAAGAGCACCAGGATGAGAAAGGGCGCCGCTGTGTAGGCAGGCTCGTTTCCTTAGTTACGGTGATAGCGCTAATTCAATAGAGTACAGTGGCAATAACTGGAAGGATATTTCATTTATATAGCACCTGTTAGACTGAGGTACTGAGTACTCACAAACAGGCACTACTTTCCTTCTCAGAAAAATGCTACTGAGTAAAAGGTGGAACCGAGGCAAGGCCTGGAAGCTGACAGATCGACAGCTGAGTGCACTGCATGTAGACACATGGGGACAGGCACCCCTTACTTTATGAGACAGGTAATTACTGAAAAGATATGTAGAAGATGAGGAGTTTTTTGGAAGTCAGTTCTTTAAAAGAAAAAACAAAAAACAAAAAAACGATATCTTAGCGGTTGACCATTTAAAGAAAGTGTGGGAAAATCCTTCTTTAAGAAAAGAAAGGAAAGAAGAAATAAAAAGCTTCTTGTAACGTGAATAAAGACCAGTGATTTGTCTCTCTTCCTCTTTTGGACTTGTATGCATTCATGGTTTTTTTCAAAACAGGAATAGAACTTTTTTTTTTTTTTTTAATTTATTTATTTATTTATTTTTGGCTGTGTTGGGTCTTCGTTTCTGTGCGAGGGCTTTCTCTAGTTGCGGCAAGCGGGGGCCACTCTTCATCGCGGTGCGGGGGCCTCTCACTATCGCGACCTCTCTTGTTGCGGAGCACAGGCTCCAGACGCGCAGGCTCAGTAGTTGTGGCTCACGGGCCCAGTTGCTCCGCGGCATGTGGGATCTTCCCAGACCAGGGCTCGAACCCGTGTCCCCTGCATTGGCAGGCAGACTCTCAACCACTGCGCCACCAGGGAAGCCCTAGAACTATGTTTTAAAGATCAAAGATAAACTGCAGCCCCTAAGGGTAATTTCCCAGATAATATTGGGTGTAAAAAACCCTCAAGCTACTGAAGGAAGTTCACCCTCAGGAGTACAGGATCTCAGTTTCCGGCTGGCCCCCAGGAAAGCCGGTCGTGATGGTGGAGAGAAAGGGTGCCCCTTCTCTTGAGCAGATGTGAGGAGAGGCTGCCTCTGTCCAGAACCTCTGCCCCCAGCAGCAAGCGGTAGATACAGGGTGACTCTGGGGGTTGATCCAGTGACTTTAGGAGATAGTGTATAATTTCTGATTCCGGTTATGATGTCACTGCAGGGCAGCTGCATTGTTCCCTGTAGAACTCTCAGTGTGTCCAAGACTCCTCCATCCATGCCTCTGTTTTCTCTTGATGAGGACCCTATGGAAGGTCTCAGGGGATAACTTTAGGTGGCCGGAGCCCTTAGCAGAGTGAACGGGAAAGAAAGCCTGGAAGCCCCCCCTCCCCCACACCCCACGTTGCTCTCATAGTGTTCTGTAGGGCTTCAAGACCTCATCTTTGCAGTATTTCAGCTTCCTTATGTTGTTATTTGTTCTTCTAGAAACACTGGTAAGAAGGGAGCAGAATCGTTTATGGAAAAGGCAAGCACTCAGCACTAATTTAATTAGTGAAATTATCAGCCATAAAAGTGATCATTTAAACATGAACAACTCCCCACTCAAAGAAGCTTATTTTCCCCCATGTTTCAAAACAAATAGCTGACTAAGAAAGTCTTCTATCCCTTGGATCTAATGTGATCAGTGGTAGATTTTTTTAGGGACGCTGGTTAAGAGGAGAAAAGGATCGTGCGGAAGGAAACATGGGGTTTGTTGCTGCTTTACTAAAAATAGCTCTGTGACCTTAGAGAAATCATTTAAATTCCCCATCCCTCCACTTTTCCCTCTGAAAATGAAGGATAAAATGGTTGTTGGTGTACTTTCCAGCTCAATGTTTCTAAGGTTCTAAAATTTAAAGCTGCATAAAATCTATTTATCTGAAATATCTTTCCTTCCTGTGTGTTTCAGCAAGTACAAATATGCTCTCTTGAATCTGACTTGATTCAATTTACGGAGAATGTAGGAAAAAGAGGACAGTAGTGGGGGGTCCTTCAACAGAGTTTATCTTTGGCCTGTGTCCATTTCATTCAACACCTTCAGTACTGATAATCCTGTGTGGATGGTAGTCGTCACCCCACTGCTCTCTTGCTCCTGTTTTTCTCTGCTTATCTTCTTAAAAAGCAAACAGGAGAGTTTACTTTCTGGTGAATCTCTATCAACAGAGATAGAGATTCTCTATCAACAGAAGTGAATCTCTATCAACAGAAGTAGGATGGGCACTACTTTTAGCAAACTGAGTCTGTCCCAACCTGTATGCATAGTATAGACTAACTCCGCCCACATTCCTGAAATTTAGCAAAGCTAACTCTGACACGCCTGGTTTATGTTAGTTTTATTTCAGAAAGTACTTTTCCACACTGATTCCTCCGATAAGGCTTGCCCGGGGCTGCTTTGCTGGCCTCGGGAGAGTTAGAAGTCATTGTGTGACAAGCTGTGTGATCCAATTCACTGGGCAAACCCAGGAATGATGTAATTTACCCAGATCTATTCTTTAAACCAAATCTCCACCTATTATGAGATTTTTCTTCTTTCTTCTTTGAATCCTGGTAGCTGCAGCCCAGATTACTGTTCTGTGATCTCTACAGGAAGAACAGTCTGAGTTTTATGTAGAAGAAATAGCCACACATCCCACTGTCAGTTTCTCTTGTGATCACTTTTGCTCTAGAAAGGGGGAATTTGGGTACTTTTAGCCCAGCTTAAAGAATAACACAACAACAATATTAATTTTAAAAAAATCCTCAATCAAATCAATCCGTTTGGCAACAAGTATTATTCAGTTCTCTGCCTCTATCAGGCATTTTGAAAGATAAAAGTCACGTCTGGGGTACTACATCCAACTTATTGTTCCGACATGGACTCACATTTACAAAGATTTTGTTTCCTGAGCTGAAGGTATTTATTAGATAACCAATCATTAATGTTCTTCTTTTGATTATTCAAAGCCAACTAGAACTTCTGATCCATGATAGCCCATGTAGTCCCACAAAGACGCTATAAACCCAAACAGAGGTTGAGAACACATGGCAGCCTCATCCCAGTACGCGTAAGACTTCCCTGTGCTTTTTGAAGTCGATTTCCACAGTCCATTCACAGAGCTGCAGGGCATAGGCTGTTAGCACTGGCTGCATAGCAGATCACTTGGGGAGCCTTTAAGAACTAGGATGCCTGAATCTGACACCCCACCAAGAGTCTGTTTACATGGTCTGTGGGTGCTATCTGGGCACTGGGGTTTTTAAGAGGTGTGTGGCCCAAGTTGAGAACTGCTGTCCTAGGGGCTCCAGAATCACTTGGCCAGAACTTCTTGCCTCAGAGAAGATTACATTTGTTTGGTGAGGTAAAATGTACATCCCGTAAAAGAGACCACTCTGAAGAAATGTGTAACCTAGATAAACTGTAAGAGCATTTGTTTCTTCAAACATATTTATTCATTCAGTAATGTATTTATTCAGAAATATTGATTGAACACCTCATATGTGCCAAGCACTGTTGCAGACCCTGAGCGTACAGAGGGACAAAGCTGGTAAGGAATCTGCCTTCGTGGAGCTTATAGAAGTTCAAGGACAGTTCGGTTGCCTGTGGTCTAGGGAGACTTTGGGGGACAGGCTGCCCTGGAGGCAGGCCTGGAAGGTTTGATGGAGAATAATGGGGTAGGGGCTCTTTCCTGGAGCTAGAAAGAAGACAGGAGACTTGGCCACAACACATTAGACTACTTGGGTGCTCGTGATCGTCCCAAGGTGCCTGGTACTTGGCTTTATTCGTCTTTAAGTTTCACAGTAGAAAACATAGGAGTTTTGAAGAAAACACGCAGATTACAAATCTTTAGCTCCTTCAAAGAGCACACACCTTTGAACTTTTTTCAAAGTTCATTAATGTATGAATGATGTATTAATTAATGTATGGTGGCAGGGACATTCTAGAACAGTGGTTCTCAATCAGGGGTCAATTTTGCCTCTCCCACCAGGAGATACTCGGCAATGTTTGGAGACATTTATGATTGTCACGACTGGGTGGAAGTGCTAGGGCATCCAGTGGGCTAGGGGCCAGGGATGCTGCTCAACCTCCTACAATGCACAGGTCAGCAGCCCCAGCGAAGAAGGATCCAGTCCCAAATGTCAGAAGTGCAGCAGTTGAGAAACTCTGTTCTAGAGATAAGAGAGAGAAATGGGAGAAAGGCTTCCTGCGGGATACTCCTCTTACTGCAATGCCTGTTACTGTAATGCCTCTCACCACCCCCCTCCCCCCCACCCCAGTCCTGTGCATACCCGCACAGATAAAACATGTAATTCAGTGCTTTGTTTTGTGGTCTCCCAACCAGCCGCAGGGGAGACTTGCGTCTTCCAGGGATGGGGGACATCTTCAGGGTCTCCCCACCTCCCCCAAACCACAGTCTTTCCCTGAGCTTTCAGCACTTTGGAGAAATTCCCATGGAGAGTGAGAATTGCCCCTGGGTTGCCCATTGCAATTTCCTGGGCTTCTCCCAGGCTAAGGTTGAAATTGAAAGGTTGATTTTTCCCTCTGGGGAGCAGAAAGAGCTAACACACTCCTCCCTGGACATTTAAAAGTTCTAAATAAAGTTTTGGGTCAGGTGTTGGAAGGCACAAAGCCATGGCAGCTGAGGCAGGCCTAGCGTGGTGGGTGAAGCGAGGCAGGAAACCGCTCGCCAGCGCCTTCTCCTCTCACGACTGTGGACCGGGCAGCAGTTTGCAGCAAGAAACCTGCATCTGCATCCTAGCTCTGACTCTTAGCCATACCATTTTGGGCAAATCATTTCCTCTCCTTTTGCCTGTGCATCACCTTCTATAATCTGGACACGTACTGATCCCTGGGGGCTTGAGGAACATTCGATGTAATGGGTATAAAGTTCCTGACGCATAGTAGGTTTTAAATGGTAGCTTTTACAGTATCCTCTGTGAATGGAGAGGACAGAACTGGGTGATCACCAACATCCCATCCAACTCCAATGCTCAAATATATCATCATGTTGGGAAATGGAGAGGCTTGGCTTGCTCTAAAATAAGGAGGAAGGGTTTTGTATTTGTGTGAAAGAGAAGATGTGAATGTCTGCATATGTTCCAGGCAAATTTTAGGTCGCATCAAATTCCCCCATCCTGGAAGGAGCAGGAGCCCGAGGGCAAGGTAAAGTGTCTGCGCCTGGCTGGGAAATGAAGTCGGAGCTCTACCCGAGCCCATCTCCCAGGGAGCCAGCAGCCCACACGGCGGAGCCAGCATGGGAACGGCTGCCAGGGCTGCTATCCCGTGGCCTTCCCCTTACCCACTGCCCTGAGCCTGTTGCCCATGCCCCTTCCCGCTGCCAACTGGGCACCGGGATGCATTAATTGTCATTTGCCTGACCACTTCCCCCTTGCACTCTGCCCCCCTCCATGCTCACCACACTTACAGAGTATGAATATCCTTTTTGATGTTGTCCGATGTTAGAAGTTTGCCTCCCACTTTTTTCTCCTCCCAAAAGGAGAACAATCTGAATACCACACACAGTGTTATCTCGCTCTGACTTTGAAGAGGAATTTCTCCCCTTAGGGCTCTATTCCTGGTGTAGCATAATCTAAGGAGAAGAAAGTTTATCCCAGGGAAGCCAAATCAGCCAAGAGTTATTCAGTGTCTGACTGCCTGTTATATTTAGAAACAACACAGAGGCGAGCTTTAAGAATGCTCAGAGCCTGCCAACACCGCGTGGTCCTCTTTGATTCCTTCTGGTTACTTGGGGTGGCCAGATGAAGAAAGAGTCTCCCTTAGCCTTGGGGTGTTTACCTGATTTATTATTTGGGTGTGATGGGATGGGAGATAAAGGAGAAATGCAGCTATAGAATATTACACACATGGGACTTTAAAATCACCAAGTGTCCAAACTTTCCCCTTTTGCAGTTGAGTGTGTTGAACTGGGCATCATTTGACCCTCTGAACGTCAGTTTTATCATCTGTAAAATGAGGAGACTGGACTTGCTCAATGCCTCGGAACCTTCACTGTGCACCAAGATCATATGGGGAATTTGTTAAGAATATAGGTGTCGTGACTGCGTGACCAGAGTTTCTGATTTACAAAGTCCGGTGCACCTTGGGCATCTGCAGTTTCTCAGTGCTCCTCAGGTGATTCGAATTTACAGCTGCTGTTGACAATCATGGGGCCAGATCAGTGGTTCTCAAAGCATGGCCCCAGGACCAGCAGTAGCAGCAGCACCTGGGAACTGGTTAGTAGTGCAGATTCTCAGACCCCAATGCAAACCTGCTGAATTAGAGACTGATTATTGGGGCCAGCAGTGTGTCCTGTCAAGCTCTCCAGGTAGTTCTTATGCATGAAAAAGTTTGAAAGAGCAGTAGACTGGGTAATTTTTTAAGGGTTCCTACTAGGTTTCAAAACCTATAATCCTATACACAGCCTAGATAGGGCTCAAGATCAAGCCAAGGCCACAGAGCTGGCTAAGTAAGTGGTGGAGCCCTTACTAGAATCTAGGCCTTTGAACTGCCCTTCAGAGCTTGTCTAATTATCCAACTAAGAGGATGTTTAGGATTCATGGCATGTCTCTCTCTCTCTCTGTCTCCCTGTCTCTCTTTGTCTCTTCTGTCTCTGTCTCTCTCTGGGTTTAGCTTCTAGTGGGTCACAGGATTGTGGAGAAAATGTTATTTTTAGCTCGTGGTATATACCTGCAGTTCAGGATATGTTTATTAAAAAGAGAAATTATTCTTTAATTCTTAGGCATGTAGCAAAGGGTGAGTTATTTGTGAATTACTGGCCCTTTTATTGGTTCTGTAACTGTGACTGAGCAGTTTTGTTGAAGTTGATTGACAGATAAATATCCTTATAACAGCACAGCCTGCTGAGCGAGAGGAGGGGAGTGGTAAACAAGATGGGGAGTGGGCAAGGCGCAGCACCTTTCTCTTAGGGTACAACTGTCATTCTTTTAGCTCTTCTTCAAAAATATCTGGGATTGCAGTCATTGTACTTCATTTTGTAAAATCCACTCTCTGTAGTGGTTACAGCAGTTTCAAAAAGATGTTCTTAAGCAGGGTCTGGAGTGAGTTTTGGAGCGGAATTTGAGTTGTATTAAGAAATAATTTCATCTGCTAGTCCTAGAGATTAGTGAAGGCCTTGCTTGCAGTCCTCAGCAACCAGGAGGCAGGGCTGGGACTAGGACCTTGGCCTCCTGACCCCAGGCTGAGGCACCTGGAGTGAGGAAGGACAGCGGGGACCTCCAGGAAGATCTGAGCCCACACACAATCAGGGAGGTTACTGGAAGTAATGAGATTGGGAACCACAGTCTAACAGGGCTTATGGAAGGAGCCCTCGAGATTTTCTGGTACCTCTCATTTTATAGAGAGGAATATTGAAGTTCAGATGGGGAAAGTGACATGCTGGAGGTCACAGGTGCTGAAATAGCTCCCAGGCCTTTGGATGTTGTTCTTATCGAGCGCTCTTTCTGGCACGCCACATCATTTACCAAAGGCACCAGAATAAGAGCTAGGAAGATTTGCTGGTCCTCCTACCTTTACATGCCACCTCAGACATTGTTCTTAAGTAGACAGTACTGACGAGATACATGACTTGGGTTCCCGACTCAGATTTTTCGGGATGTGCTGGTGGAGGCAAACTGTTTTTGTAAGATCCAAGATTTATGTGTTATAATTCTTCCTTGAGCTATAAAGCAAGGAAACAATTGACGGACAGGAGTTTTCTAATCATTTCACAGGCAGGACCCAGATAAAGTAGAAGATCATGGCCTTCTCAGATTTGGCAGGGGTCCTACCCTCTGGTTTCAAGAAACATATGATTCCCGTGCGGCAGTAAAGCAAGTCGGTAGAGGGCTGCTTTTATTCAAGAGCAGTGGGTCTAGAGTGCCAAAGAGTGGTGTCTTGTCAGGAAGTGTTATTGTGAATAATTTCACTGCTTGCCACAGCATTTTACTGATACATTAATGGATCTTCTAACAGTTCCATTGCTGTTTTCCTACTCATTTCTTTCTCTCTTCTTGGAATAAACCATGACTTATTAAAGTGCCTCAAATAATTGTGATTATTGCTAAAAGAAAACGCATGGTCTCTCAGTCGGTCGATCTCAGGTTCCTCGTGGGTCCTCACTATGTCAGCGGCCCCTAGAGCTCTACTTTTCATGCTCTGCTGCTTACTGCACTTGAAACCAAGTCTTCTTCCTCACAGCCTGACCTGAGTTCCTTTTATTCCCTACAGATTTTATTAGAAGTAGGGTAGGGGGTGGTGGAATAATTTTAGAGAGGGTTTACTGACTCAGAGTGGCAGGGGAAATTGCTGTTGCTATCTATGTCTCAGGCCGCCCACCTGCAGATTCTGGGGTTTCTGAAGTTGTTTATTGGTTACATCCAGGGGTGACATCTGATGAAAACCTAAGAGTGATTTTTGAGGTGGAAAAGGCTACAGATAGCAGGTCTATTTTTAAAAGGTTGAGAAGAATACAGTGGCATTTAGGCTGACCTCCCATGTTTTGAAAGATTGGAACCATTGCTTAGAAAAATCACCAAATACATATACAAACATATACACATATACCCATGTCCTTGCTTTGGTAGGTAGAGTTCTCCCCTAATTATTAGCAGCATGGAGAGATCATCTGAGTCTTTTAATATGAGTGGAGTGGTTTGCTTCTACAACAAATGCACCCAGACTGTGTTTTCCATTGGTTCCTGTGCTCTGTTTTTGCAGTGTTTTAGTTTTCTCTCTCACTGTCGGGATGCTGGTTCTTCTTTAACAAACATAAGCAGGTCTTTCACCAAACCACCCTTCCAATTTGTGCTTATAATCTGCTGGGGGTGGGAAAGGACATAACCAAGCTGGTGAAAATTGTGTTGAAAGACAGAGCAAACAGGTCCTGAGCCAAGACCGGAGCGGCTCTTCTGTGATGGAGCTCTCTTTCCACGGATCTTCCTATCCATCTGGCTTCAGAGAACTCTCTTGTTGAGTATCAACATTTCTTCTACTGAGTTTCCCTCAGGATCGTGGTTCCTCCCAGGGCCACAGAGGAAGTGGGGAGAGCATTATATATGACTGATTCCAGTAGAGTTTTCGAGCCAGAAGGGCTCAGGAATGTCACCCTGGAGGGGACTTGGGTGTGATGTAGACCAGCGCGACTGAATGTGCATTAGGGTGACCCAGGGAGCTATTAAAACACCAATGCCTGTTTCCTACCTGAAGAGCTTCTTATCTGGGGTGGGGTCCCAGGATCTGTATTTGTTAACAGTGTCTTCATGTGATTCTGATTGCATCAGGAGTTGAGAACCAGGAATCTCATGCACTCCGCTCACATTACAGATGAAGAATTCAAAGCCCAGGAAGTGTGACTGACAGGCAAGACAGTGTCCTCTCTGCCTGCAGTCAGCCTCCAGTCCTACAAAGGGCAGAATGCTGTTATGATAACCTTCCTTACATGTGGTCTTTACTTGTCTGAACAGCTGTTACTCCTTCAGCCTTTCCTCAAGTGACATGATTTCAGGGTTTGACCAACACACATACGCACATACTTGCTACACACACACACACACACACACACACACACACACACACACACCACTTTTATAAACTGTGGGATTCTCTACAGTGGCAAAATGATAATTTCTCCCATCTCTCCCTCTTTCCCTCCCCTGTCCTTTTCTTCTGGACTTCCTCCCACCTGAGAGGGGGTAAATGAGGCCTTAGGAATGCACTTGCTCAATATCGTCCGCTGAACTTGATCTGCCGGTGATATGTTAATTAGCTGGGGCACTGCACCTTAATGAACGAGTTACAGGCAGGTCCTGTTGTGTGTTAATGCTTAACCAGAGATGCTCAGCTGTGGTCTCATTTGTGGCCTAAATGTAAAGAGAGAAATGTGGTTGACTTTATTTTTATAGATGATTTCTTACTTATAAGTGTTGACATATTGATTTCAATGCCATATGTCAGCATATTTGCTATGAGTTGTCTCACATATGTTTAAACTTTTGGATAATAGCATTTACTCTATAAGTTATAATTCCTAAGCCTCAACTTATACATGGTTATGTTTATGTTTTCTCACATGCATGTATAACTGTGTATGGTGTAACTTCCACTCTGTCACTATATGTTTCAAATTTACCTTAAGATCATTGATGAGATCTATTTTGCAGTAATCTCAGAACTGTCATGGCTTGTTCTCTATCACCCTCAGGAAAGGCCCCAAACAACTCCCCTGTCCCCACCTGTGGTGTGGCCTGGTGTGGTGCCTCCCCATCCACGCTGAGTAATAGATACAGACTCAGGATCTCCCAGCCTTCTCCGGGCAAAAAGAGCCGCTCTATCTGGGGCAGACTTCAAGTCATGAAACCAAGCCCTGTTCTTCTCTTGAACCCAGAACTGTGATGCTGGTGCTAATAGAAGACAGGCAGGAAAAAGAAAGTGTGTGACCCTCAGGTGCAGTGGAGAGAGGGCTAAATTAGTACAGCAGCCATGTTTTTTTGTTTCTTTGAGAACACAGCATATTTTACCCAGAAGTATACTTTTGCATGGGGTTCCCAAACTCTCCTTCTCTTTAGCATTCCACGTCCCTTGATCCCATCTCAAATCAGGAGCCATCCTGTTCCTAAAATCTTCCTAAATATGAGGTCTCAGGGTTTTGTCTTCCTTTGAACCCACAGCACGTAGTGGCTGGATGGGTGTATCTGCTTCTGGGATTGATCTCTGGTGAACACATCTGAGACATTCACATCTCATCTGAGATCTGTCGTCTGCACATTCACACCTATGCTTTTCTGCTAAAAGCACGTAGGACTCATATATGGACCTAAAAGATATGGACCTAAAAGTTATGGACCCTTTTTTCCAGGAAAAGTACACATAAGCACAAATGCTGTGTTCATTATCAAGAGATTCAAGGACCTTCCCAGGAGGCCCATTAAGCATAAGATAAGGACCCTTGTGGGATATGGATGGTATGTTACCCCCAAGATAACACAATGGTGAGAACATATTGACTTTTAAGACATATTTGCTGAAATTAAAAGAAAAAAAAAAAGGAATGGTGCTTAAACTGATAACATCCAAGGATCTCATAGATCATTTAATACAAGCCATTCATTTTACAGATGAGAAAACTGAGCCCAGAGAAGGATAGTGTCTCTCTGAGGCCACATTCAGGTTAATTACAGTAATGGATCTGAATTGAGGTCTCTGCCCTGCACTTTTTCTATCTGGTGCAATAAAATGCCTTCCTGTAAAATGAAGGTTGACTTTTCTGGCTACTTCTTGGATTCTTTATAACTCTGAGATATAGGGAGATAGCCATGAATGAAACTTATACTGACAGGTGAAAAGAAAGAAAAAAAAAAAAAAAGAAAAAATGGCTGAATCTAAAATATCACTTTTGAAGATGGTGGAGTAGAAGGACGTGTGCTCACTACCTCTTGCGAGAGCACCAGAATCACAACCAACTGCTGAACAATCATCGACAGGAAGGCACTGGAACTCACCAAAAAAGATACCCCACATCTAAAGACAAAGAAGAAGCCACAATTAGATGGTAAGAGGGGCGCAATCACAATAAAGTCAAATCCCATAACCACTGGGTGGGTGACTCGCAAACTGGAGAGCAGTTATACCACAGAAGTCCACCCACTGGAGGGAAGGTTCTGAGCCCCATGTCAGACTTTCTAACCTGGGGGCCCGGCAATGGGAGGAGGAATTCCCAGCAAATCAGACTTTGAAAGCTAGCGGGATTTGATTGCAGGACTTTGACAGGACTGGGGGAAACAGAGACTCCACTCTTAGAGGGCACACACAAAGTAGTGTGCATATCAGGACCCAGGAGGAAGGAGCAGTGACCCCATAGGAGAGTGAACCAGACCTACCTGCTAGTGTTGGAGGGTCTCCTGCAGAAGGAGGGTGGTGGCTGTGGCTCACTGCAGGGACAAGGACACTAGCAGGAGAAGTTCTGGGAAGTACTCCTTGGCGTGAGCCCTCCCAGAGTCTGGAGTCTGCCATTAGCCCCACCAAAGAGCCTGTAACCTCCAGTGCTGGGTCGCCTCAGGCCAAACAACCGACAGGGAGGGAACTCAAACCCACCCATCAGCAGACAAGCAGATTAAAGTTTTACTGAGCTCTACCCAACAGAGCAACACCCAGCTCTACCCACCACCAGTCCCTCCATCAGGAAGCTTGCACAAGCCTCTTAAATAGCCTCATCCACCAGAGAGCAGACAGCAGAAGCAAGAAGAACTACAATTCTGCAGGCTGTGGAATGAAAACCACATTCACATAAAGATAGACAAAATGAAAAGGCAGAGGACTATGTACCAAGTGAAGGAACAAAATAAAACCCCAGGAAAAACTAAATGCAGTGGAGATAGGCAACCTTCCAGAAAAATAATTCAGAATAATGCTAGTGATGATGATCCAGGACCTCAGAAAAAGAAAGGAGGCAAAGATTGAGAAGATGCAAGAAATGTTTAACAAAGACCTAGAAGAAGTAAAGAACAAACAAAGATGAACAATACAATAACTGAAATGAAAAATACACTAGAAGGAATCAATAGCAAAATAACTGAGGCAGAAGAATGGAAAAGTGACCTGGAAGACAGAATGGTGGAATTCACTGCCACAGAACAGAGTAAAGAAAAAAGAATGGAAAGAAATGAAGACAGCCTAAGAGACCTCTGGGACAACATTAAACGCACCAACATTTGTATTTTGGGGTCCCAGAAGGGGAAGAGAGAGAGAAGGACCCAAGAAAATATTTGAAGAGATTATAGTTGAAAACTTCCCTAACATGGGAAAGGAAATAGCCATCAAAGTCCAGGAAGCACAGAGGGTCCCAAGCAGTATAAACCCAAGGAGATACATGCCAAGACACAGTGTAATCAAATTGATAAAAATTAAAGGCAAAGAAAAATTATTAAAAGCAACAAGGAAAAAATGACAAATAACATACAAGGGAACTTCCATAAGGTTAACAGTTGATTTCTCAGCAGAAACTCTACAAGCCAGAAGGGAGTGGCACGATATATTTAAAGTGATGAAAGGGAAGAACATACAGCCAAGATTACTCTACATGGCAAGGATCTCATTCAGATTTGATGGAGAAATCAAAAGCTTTACAGACAAGCAAAAGCTAAGAGAATTCAGCACCACCAAACCAGCTCTACAGCAAATGCTAAAGGAACTTCTCTAAGTGGGAAACACAGGAGAAGAAAATGACCTACAAAAACAAACCCAAAACAATTAAGAAAATGGTAATAGGAACATACATATCAATAATTACCTTAAAAGAGAATGGATTAAATATTCCAACCAAAAGACACAGGCTCTCTGAATGGATAAAAAAACAAGACCCCTATCTATGCTGGCTACAAGAGACCCACTTCAGACCTACGGACACATACAGACTGAAAGTGAGAGGTTGGAAAAAGATATTCCATGCAAATGGAAATCAAAAGAAAGCTGGAGTAGCAATACTCATATCAGACAAAATAGACTTTAAAATAAAGACTGTTACAAGAGACAAGGAAGGACACTAGATAATGATCAATGGATCAATCCAAGAAGAAGGTATAACAATCATAAATATATATGCACCCAACATAGGAGCACCTCAATAAATAAGGCAACTGCTAACAGCTATAAAAGAGGAAATCGACTATAACATAATAATAGTGGGGGACTTTAACCCCTCACGTACACCAATGGACAGATCATCCAGACAGAAAGTTAATAAGGAAACAGAAGCTTTAAATGACACAATAGACCAGATAGATTTAATTGATATTTATAGGACATTCCATCCAAAAACAGCCGATTACACTTTCTTTTCAAGTGCACACGGAACATTCTCCAGGATAGATCACATCTTGGGTCACAAACGAAGCCTTGGAAAATTTAAGAAAATTGAAATCATATCAAGAATCTTCTCCGACCACAACGATGAGATTAGAAATAAATTACAGGGAAAAAAATGTAAAAAACACAAACACATGGAGGCTAAACAATACATTACTAAATAACCAAGCGATCACTGAAGAAATGAAAGAGGAAATCAAAAATACCTAGAGACAAATGGCAACGAAAACACGACAATCCAAAACCTATGGGATGCAGCAAAAGCAGTTCTAAGAGGGAAGTTTATAGCAATACAATCCTACCTCAAGAAACAAGAAAACTCTCAAATAAACAATCTAATATTGCACCTAAAGGAACTAGAGAAAGAAGAACAAACAAAACCCAAAGTTAGTAGAAGGAAAGAAATCATAAAGATCAGAGCAGAAATAAATGAAACAGAAACAAAGAAAACAATAGCAAAGATCAATAAAACTAAAAGCTGGTTCTTTGAGAAGATAAACAGAATTGATAAACCTTTACCCAGACTCATCAAGAAAAAGAGGGAAAGGACTCAAATCAATAAAATTAGAGGTGAAAAAGGAGAAGTTACAACGGACACCGCAGAAATACAAAGCGTCATAAGACACTACTACAAGCAACTCTATGCCAATAAAATGGACAATCTGGAAGAAATGGACAAATTCTTAGAAAGGTATAACCTTCCAAGACTGAACCAGGAAGAAATAGAAAATATGAACAGACCAATGAGAAGTAATGAAATTGAAACTGTGATTAAAAATCTTCCAACAAACAAAAGTCCAAGACCAGATGGCTTCACAAGTGAATTCTAACAAACATTTAGAGAAGAGCTAACACCCACACTCCCAAACTCTATTCTATGAGGCCACTGTCATCCTGATACCAAAACCTGACAAAGATACTACAAAAAAAGAAACTTACAGACCAATATCACTGATGAATATAGACGCAAGATTCCTCAACAAAATACTAGCAAACAGAATCCAAAAACACATTAAAAGGATCATACACCATGATCAAGTGGGATTTATCCCAGGAGTGCAAGGATTCTTCAATATGTGCAAATCAGTGTGATATACCATATTAACAAACTGAAGAATATGATCATCTCAATAGATGCAGAAAAAGGTTTTGACAAAATTCAACACCCATTTATGATGAAAACCCTCCAGAAAGTGGGCATAGATGGAACCTACCTCAACATATATGACAAACTCACAGCAAACATTATTCTCATTGGTGAAGAACTGAAAGCATTTCCTCTAAGATCAGGAACAAGACAAGGATGTCCACTCTTACCACTCTTATTCAACATAGTTTTGGAAATCCTAGCCACAGCAATCAGAGAAGGAAAAGAAATAAAAGGTGTACAAATTGCAAAAGAAGAAGTAAAACTGTCACTGTTTGCAGATGACATGATACTATACATAGAGAATCCTAAAGATGCCACCAGAAAACTACTAGGGCTCATCAATGAATCTGGTAAAGTGCAGGATATAAAATTGATCTAGAAATCTGTTGCATTCCTATACACTAACAATGAAAGATTAAAAAGAGAAATTAAGGAAACAATCCCATTCACCATTGCAACAAAAAGAATAAAATACATAGGAATAAACCTACCTAAGAAGATGAAAGACCTGTACTCAGAGAACTATAAGACACTGATGAAAAAATCAAAGATGACACAAACAGGTGGAGAGATATACCATGTTCTTGGATTGGAAGAATCAATATTGTGAAAATGACTATACTACCCAAAGCAATCTACAGATTCAATGCAATCCCTATCTAATTACCAATGGCATTTTTTACAGAATTAGAAGAAAAAAAATCTTAAAATTTGTATGGAGACACAAAAGACCCCGAATAGCCAAAGCAATTTTGAGGGAAAAAAACAGAGCTGGAGGAATCAGACACCTTGACTTCAGACTATACTACAAAGCTACAGTAATCAAGACAATATGGTATTGGCACATAAAGAGAAATATAGATCAGTGGAACAGTATAGAAAGCACAGAGATAAACCCCACACACCTATGGTCAACTAATCTATGACACAGGAGGCAAGGATATACAGTGGAGAAAAGACAGTCCCTTCAATAACTGGTGCTGGGAAAACTGGACAGCTACATGTAGAAGAATGAACTTAGAGCACTCCCTAACAACACCATACACAAAAATAAACTCAAAATGGATTAACGACCTAAATGTAAGACCAGACACTATAAAACTCTTAGAGGAAAATATAGGAAGAACACTCTTTGACATAAATCACGGCAAGATCTTTTTTGACCCACCTCCTAGAGTAATGGAAATAAAAACAAAAATAAACAAATGGGACCTAATGAAACTTCAAAGCTTTTGCACAGCAAAGGAAACCATAAACAAGAGGAAAAGACAACCCTCAGAATGGGAGAAAATATTTGCAAACGAATCAACGGAGAAAGGATTAATCTCCAAAATATGTAAACAGCTCATGCAGCTCAGTAGTTTAAAAACAAACAACCCAATCAAAAAATGGGCAGAAGACCTAAATAGACATTTCTCCAAAGAAGACATACAGATGGCCAAGAGGCGCATGCTTCTCAACATCACTAATTAGTAGAGAAATGCAAATCAAAACTACAGTAAGGTATCACCTCACACCTGTTAGGATGGGCATCATCAGAAAATCTAAGAACAACAGATGCTGGAGAGGATGTGGAGAAAAGGGAACCCTCTTGTACTATTGGTGGGAATGTAAATTGATACAGCCACTATGGAGAACAGTATGGAGGTTCCTTAAAAAACTAAGAACAATTACCATATGACCCAGCAATCCCACTACTGGGCATATACCCAGAGAAAACCATAATTCAAAGAGACATGCACCCCAACGTTCATTGCAGCACTATATCCAATAGCCAGGTCATGGAAGCAACGTAATTGTCCATCGACAGACAAATGGATAAAGATATAGTGTATATATACAATGGAATATAACTCAGCCATAAAAAGGAACAAAATTGGGTCTTTTGTAGAGATTTGGATGGACCTAGAGACTGTCATACAGAGTGAAGTAAGAAAGAGAAAGCAAATATCGTATATTAACGCATATACGTGGAATCTAGAAAAATGGTATATATGAACCAGTTTGCAAGGCAGAAATAGAGACACAGATGTAGAGAACAAACATATGGACACCAAGGGGTGAAAGCAGGCGGGTGGTGGTGGGATGAACTGAGAGATTGGGATTGACATATATGCAGTAGTATGTATAAAATAGATAACTAATAAGAACCTGCTGTATAAAAAAATAAAATTAAATTAAAAAAATAGAATAAAATATCAGTTTTCCTTTAGCAGAAAATGCATCATTTTTCAGGCATTGGGCCTTTCAACAATGGTAACTGTGGGTTCTAGGGAAACCTCCAATTTGTGGGAACTGGGCAGCATGAAACCCCACATGTGAGGCTGAATTTAACATGTTACCCCCTGAATAGAGGTCACTACTTGTGTCCCAGTTCTTCTCTGAGGCATACCAGGGACCAAAATAACTCTTGCTTATCTCCCATCCTAGGACCTGAGACCTGAGGAAACGTTATCTGAAGATAAGTGTAATTTGTCCAAGGTCAACCTGAAACTTAGCTAGAAGTCAGCTCACCTGCATTTTATACACCCACCTTCAGTGACAGGCAGTGCTAGGTCTCTGCTGGATTTTCCTCCTCAGTCAGTCAACCAATCAGTCAGTTGCAAATGTGTCTTAGTTTGAACTGCTATAGCAAAATATTGTAGGCTGGGTGGCTTAAAACAGAAATTTGTTTCTGATAGGTCTGAAGGCTGGAAGTCTGAGATCAGGGTGCTAGCAAGGTCAAGTTCTGGAGGGCCCCCTCCCAGGTTGCAGACTGCGTCTTTTTGTTGTATTCTCACATGATGGAAGGGAGCAAGAGAGCTCTCTGGGGTCCCTTTTATAATAAGGGCACTAATCCCATTTATGAGGGCTGCACCCTCATAACCTAATCACCTCCGAAAGGCCCCACCTCCTTATGCCATCACACCGGAGGTTAGGGTTTTCAGTGTATGAATTTTGAGAGACCACAAACATTCAGTCCATTGAAATATGTTTATTGGACTTCAACTGTATGTATATTTGCCAATGTGCTAGGTGCTGTGGACAAACTGGGCTGCCAAGAAGCTTTTATGTATACTAGAGGATTTTTATTAACATGATTATTATCATCAACATTTCATATTTGTGCATTCATTTAAAATGGCAAAGTGTGTTCCCCACAAAAACTTAAATAACCAAATGTGAAATAAAGGGCTAAGAACCTTTGTGTGAGAGTCAGCAAGTGTGAGGGAAAGAAGGTGTGACAGGACCTTGGAACAGGTTGTTCCCTCTGCGTGGGATTCTCCTGCTCCCTCCACTAACCTCCTACCAGCGTCCCACCCAAACTTTCCTGGTTTTGATGTCAGCCCAAGCATCAGTTTCTTAGGGAGGCCTTTCCTGACTTCTGGTCCCACAGCCACCACAGATCACAGAAATGCAGGCACTCGTGGAGCACACTCCTTACTTCCTCATACTCAGCTTATTTGCTCATATGTATGCTTCTTGCAGTGAAGTCTCTCCTCCTCCAAAACTGAGCTGGGTGTAGGGAAACCACAAAGGTTGCTGGAGTATCCCAGGAATAGTAATAGCCCAGGAGAGCTATGATCACCCTTGACTTGAAATGGGAAGGATCAGTTCCCTGAATGTATGGGCGTGTTGGGGATAGGGAGTAAACTAGAGAGCACAAGGAAGTCCTGTTGGGGGAATATGTGATAGGAGCTGTGGCCTTTGGCTAACACAGCCTGGGGGACCCAGCAGGGAGGAGGCTGGGAGAGCCGTGCTCCTGACCTCACTCAGCTCCCTTCCTGTGACCTCCTGCTGGTGCCCCTCCTTGGCTGAAGCCAGAGGGTGAAGGAACTTTATTTGCAGCCCATAGAGGTCAGGGTCACTGGTAGAGAGAAAGGTTAGAGGAGATGGGGAGTGAACCTGGAGAGGCACTTGTGGGATGGCCAGCCCAGTGGGCAAGTTACCCCAATCTTCATTCCTTTCAGCTCCCTTTCAGGTCAGTACCTTGCAAACTGTGGAAAGCCATCCACAACTGACTAATTATTTCTACCACAGTTAATATTTACTATCCTTTGGCTGCTGGCACCTTTGGAACCAGGTGTGCCAGGCCCAGGGGACGTGTTCCAGTACCAGGGAGATTGTCAAAACTCAGGCTGGTGTTTGTGGCTTCACTGGCCCTAGGGAATTGGATTTCTGTTTGCTGCCAGTAGATCCCAAGGCTAATCATTCACCAAGTTATGCCTGTTATTGTCTTAGCCCTACATAAAAAGGAGCCTACTTTTGGAAGTCATTTACTTGTGATGTCTGGGGAAAGTGACACCACTACTGTTTCATTTACCTTTTGTTTTGAGGGCAGGGAGTTATTTAAAAGTAGCAATGGAAAAGCTATCATTTACACTGGGATCCTGTTTACAGTTCTTTAAAGATTTCCATACTCATCTATGATTTGATCTTCACAACCCTATTGGTGATAGGCATCCATCAAACAATCAAGATGTAAATAAACAATTTCAAACATGATAAGGACTCTGAATCAAAATTGCTGTGAAGGTCTGGAAGGCAAAGAGAAGGTTCTGTGTTAAGGTGCTGAGAGGGAGTAGGGTGGCTTAGGCAGTGCTGAGGATCTGGAAGGAGGTCAGTGCAGTGGGATGTGCAGTGCAGATGGAGTGACCAGGGATGGGGGGGGCAGAGATGAGGCTGGAAAGGGAGGGGTCAGCTGCACCAGCCCCTGTTGACAGGAGAAAGATTCCCGGGGTCTCTAGCATAGAAACGATGGGAGCCATTAAGGGGCTAAGTAGGGATATGACAAAAATAGATTTGTTTGTAAAGGGATTTTTCTGGAAGTTCTATGAAGAAGGGATGGAAGGGAGTCAGAAATGAATTATGAAGCTGTTGTGGTGGTTTGCGTAGAGGATGGGGATGGGGGTCTAGGTAGAAAGTATCAGGTTTGGGAGATGTTATGGAGGCAGAAGAACAAGATTTCTTGACAGGTATATGACTACATTTGGGGATTTGTCCAGGTGAACTATGACACAGACCTGTCATTGCATAGCCGTGCTCAGCAGCAGAAGTCTTGATTTTGCCGCCAATGAGGGGTGTGTGTGTGTATGTGTGCCCACATGTGTCCCTGTGTTTCTCAGCACTGGGACCATTCATGTTCAAGTGCTGCTCAAGGTTTGGATGTATTCTATTTTTTCTTTTAAACCAAATATTAGGCTTGTTTATTGATCTTGCCATCTAAAAAAAATGAGGTGTGGGAAAAGGAGTAATTTAAAGCCTACTTTTTAATAGCTCTTTGGTCTTCTATTCAATTTACACAGAATCCAAAAGGAGCATTTACCAAGTGTCGTTGCTAAACTGTTACCTTTCCAGGCAGACATGCCTATAAAGTCATTAATGTATTTGTGGGGAACCATCTGGACTGGAAATAACCCATTTCATACCCTAAAGAGAATGTTCTTCTCTCAGTCCTTCCTTCAGTCCAGTCTGGGTTAAATGAATTAGATAGCTAGTAGGTGAACTCTGGCTAAAGTAAGCTCCTTACCCCACCTGGCCCTTGCCTCCTCACTTCCTCTGCTCCGCCAGGAAGGAATGATTGGCATACACCATCTTCTAGGGATTCTTCTTTTCAAGTTCAGACCAGGGCAAGCATTGCCATCATTTTTCCCTGTCAATGTCACTTGTCCTGTATTTTTTTTCTGCAGCACAGACAATCATTCTTCCAAGGTTTTCTCTATGCTAGTTTTTGCTTACCTTTCCTAGTCTTGTTTCATGGGAGAGGGACTTTTGGCTTCTGGTTTGTAGATAAGGAGGTTGCTTATTGGCAAAAACCTCTGTGCGCATGGCTTTTGTTACAAGAATTAATTATGGAGAATCTACTGATATTTGTTAAGGCACAGGATTGGGAACTTTAGTTTTGCAAAAGCGTCCGACTATACACAACCAAAGAATGAGGAACATATTTGCTTATTTTATCTCCCCCAACTGGAATGTTCTCCTCCTTCCTCTCTGCTTATTAATAGCCTATTCATTTTTGGAGAAAGGAGCCTCCTCTTCTGAAAAATCTTCTCAGCCTTCCCAGATTCCAACTGCCTCTTCTCCCCTCAGCATTTTTCTGGAGCCCATTCATCTATTCCCTGAGCCACCTTCTGTGATTGTTGTTAGACATGCATTATAACTGAATCTTCTTGAGAGTGAAGGGAATGCTTATGTGTGATTTTTGTCCCACAGAATTCAACTAGGTTACCTTACCCAGAACAGTGACTCATAATTATTTAATATTCAGGTTGAGCACTGTTGATTTTCTAAACTGTTCCCAGTCTTAGTACTTCTCCCATGTGGTGCCAGGGTTTTCATTTCTTGCATAGGGTGTTCAGGTTGATAACCTGACAACCCTTTAATAGCCAAACCTTTTTTTTAGTAGGAGTCTGCCATGTTCCCCTGGCATCAGAGGAAACCTTCAGGTATTTCTATGGGTCAGCTGGGTCTGGGGGTGCTTGAGTAGATACCAAAGAGTATTCTTCCAAAGCACAGAGCCCTCTGCGGAGTTGAAGTGAGGACCAGAAGATCAGGGAAGTTCTCAGGAGAGAACACCACAAAAGGTAAGGGCTGGTATTTGCCTACAGGGGATGGGGTAAGAGACATCATTCAGAAACAGGAGTCATGACTTTGGGCTTCTGAAAACACTTTCCTGGTGCAGTCCTATCAGTTATGTTCAAAATGCTGCTCTCTTGTATATAAACACAATGGATTCTGTGGCTACAAAGGCCCAGGCCCTTGACACGGCTGTTCCAGGGTGGGTAGTAAAATGTCTCCTCAGGACTGTGCCGCAGCTGCCCCAGTGGAATGAATACTAGTGGCTGAAATTACATTGGAACTAAATATAGCTGGTGCTCCTGTTCACAGGACTTCATCTGAGCCCGGGCGGGGGTGCCCCTCAGGGTGCAGGCTTCTTAGACTGTGTCTCTACAGATGCTGCTTCCAGACTCAGACTCTCCTTCCTTCTCCTCCATTCTCTTCTCTCTGATTACTCTTTCTTTTCCTGTTTCTTCTCCAACACTCCAATTTCTGCCCCTCCCTCCCCCTCATACAGTAGGTCTCACTTTCCTCAATAGTAAAGACAAGGAGTAGGACAATTTTTTAGTAACATTCTTAAATTCTCTTTATGTTGCCTTCTTCTCTGTCTTATTCTTTCCTCCTCACCTCTTTGCCCTATCTTTCTCTCATTCTTTACCTTCTTTTATTTTTCTCTATTAACTCCTCCTTATCCGTGTCTAAATAGAGTATATTCATTAAAAGGAGCCTCCCCATATCCTAGGCATGATATACTGTTTTCAGGCAGAAAACTCTTCATAGATTGAGACAGTTGTATATATATTTTCCTCAAGTAGTGATTTCTTCTCATGGTTTGTTGGAAAATGACAGAGAGGTATGTGGGAAAATGACAACATGTTATTGGAACAATTTTTTCTCCCTTTTCTTTTTGAAGCAACATTCTTTGGCTAATCAATTACTCAGGAAAAGAAAAAAGTTAGAATCTGGGATAAGTAGATTGTATTCTTCACCTCATGGCAAACCAGTTGTCCAGATATGTACCATTTTGAAGAAGTAGGGACACTTGAAACAAAGAAAATGGACCAAGCTGGTATAGAATTGAATGGATAAACCTCACTTGCCTGAGTGAGGGGTGTAGTGAGCACATGTTCATGTGACTCTGTGAGGCAGCATGTTGTGGGTAAGAAAGGGGAGAATAAATAAGTTGGCTTGGGCCATCTTGGTATCAGGATGTTATCAACCAGAATGTTTTGAATTCCTTATTGTGGGATATACTCTGCTTCAAAACAAGTGTACCTCATTTCAAGCAATAGATATTTCCCCCAAGAGTTGTATGAAGTGAATTTTTGTAAATTGAACTGTAGAGTCAGTGGAGAGCCCTGGGAAGAATATTCTGACAGAGCATTACCTGTAAAAAAAGAGAGCTACTTAAAAGCAATCCTGTGGCTAACTTATTTTGTATGGACTGGTTTTTGTGTCTGGGATTTTCCCCCCATTTTAATGGGTACCTTGGAAAAACTAATGTTTTTACTAATGGATCTCAAAGTATTTTTGTAACTCTCATGGCCTATGAGAGGATCTGAAGTTCTAGCCAATGTTAGGAAAGTAGAAGCCCATACTATGATTCAACTTGTCCCAAACACAGAAACATGGAATTTGAGTATTAGAAGGGACCTTGGGGACTATTGGATCCAACCTTCTTCTTTACAAGTGGAAAAACTGAGCTAAGCATGGGGCGGTGATCTCTGACACGGGAGTCTTATTGTGGGGTGTTCTTATGTGGCCTGTGCAGAAGCCTGATCTTCTCCAGGTCTTGCCGCTGATCCATCTGCCTGGCTTTCTTTTCCTGGGGAGATACTGTACAGTGAGACAAAACTAATGATTGGAAATTTCTCTGGTGGGCCTTCAGCACAAGGCTACTCTACGGTCCTGGCTGTCCCTGGAGGAAGCGCTGTGTGAGCTTTAACTCCTAGACACTGTCTTCTCCTAAGATGTCAGCTGTCTGCTCCCAGAGCTGAAGTCTGAGGACAGCTAATATAGGAAATTTCCTCTCTCCAGGGATTTTAAGTATAGGAAGACTTTGAAGAGAAAAATCCCTCAAGACCTCAAGGAATGAAATAATACATTGATAGGAGTATTTTCAGCATACTAAAAGTTGACGTTGGACACTTGGGTAGAGGAACGTGTTCAGTGCCTCCCAGCCATGACCTGAGGTGTTGACTTACTTTGTGTGTCTAACAGCTGCCAGGGACTCATGGGGATGATTGTGGCTCTGTATGTGTGCATGTATATGGGAGTAGGGATGTGTGTGGGGTCGGGGGTGCAGGCATGCCTGTGTGCTTACTCCTCCTCTTTCCCATCTCACAGCCTACCAGTTCTTCAATTTCTTGCTCAAATCCACGCCCCCCACAAGGTCATTTTGGACTTCTCCAGAGGGGCCGCAACCCTGGACATATCCTTTCTTTAACTTTTATCATGTTCTGTTGTTCTTACCACTCAGTATGCATTTACATGGTCTGTTGAATTGTTCTTTCTTTATTTCAGGCATTTACTTTTTCTTCTGAGCTAGACTGCCTGTTACCTGAAGGTATAAGCTGTCTTCTTCTGGGTTTCCCCACAGCCTCAGCAAGGCCCTGAGCTCAGCTCTGATACTGTAGGGTTAGAACATCCAGGGTTTGGGAGTCCAAAAGAGACTGACTGTCTCTTTCAACAAATGAGATAACCAAACACTTACTCCACTTGTTAAGATCAACCAGCTAAAGCAGCCTATCATGGGAGGGGAACCAGCTTCTACAGCCTCATTCCTCTACACTAAATTGTAAATGTCTGAACTAGATGTCAGAGCGAAAGGCTGGCAGGTCCTCCATGCTTGGCCTGAAAATGCTGGGGAGTCTCGAAGTCACACCTCAGACCTTCCTTTCCTCTTTGCCCCATTACACACTTCTTGACATTTCCATTATTCTAAAGTATCACATCTGTGCACATGTCCACAAGTGCAGAATGTGAAGTGAGGGAAATGCCACATTAGGGAACTAAGAAGAAAAATTAAAATGTGGAAGGAAAACTGATCTACCTGTGAGAAAAGCAAGAGAACCTCATTTATTGTTTTAAATTATTTTCCCTTATGGATACCTTTCAGATACTGCTTTTGTTTTTTCTTAAAGCCTGTGAATCTGTCTTCTGCCATTGGCATTTTCTAGCAGGAGTGAACACAAAAGCTTGTCCCTTGCTAATGCATCATGTCTGAGTCGTCCATGTAACACTGTCTCCTTCTGCTCTCTTTGGGGGAAAGGTTAATTCTAAGTTCTCCCTCTCTGTCTCTGTCTCTGTCTCTCTCTCAGTCTTTCTCTCTGATATCATTGATATCACAGTGATCTCTGTGTATCTATCTAAAGTAGGGGTGCCCAACCTCCAGGCCACTGACCTGTACCGGTCTGTGGCCTGTTAGGAACCAAGCCGCTCAGCAGGAGGTGAGCAGCAGGCAAGTGAGCAAAGCTTCATCTATATTTACAGCCACTCCCCACTGCTCGCATTACCGCCTGAGCTCCGCCTCCTGTCAGATCAGCAGTGGCATTAGATTCTCATAGGAGTGCGAACCCTACTGTGAACTGCGCATACGAGGGATCTAGGTTGCACGCTCCTTATGAAAATCTAATGCCTGATGATCTGAGGTGGAGCTGAGGTGGTGATGCTAGCTAGCACTGGGGAGGGGCTGCAAATACAGATTATCATTAGCAGAGAGGTTTGACTGCACAGAGACCATAATAAATCAATTGCTCGCAGACTCATATCAAAGCCCTATCAGTGAGTGCCAAGTGACAATTAAGCTGCATCTTACGGAGTAGACTGGACATAAGCAACATACTTCAGGTGTCACTGTCTCCCATCACCCCCAGATGGGACCATCTAGTTGCAGGAAAACAAGCTCAGGGCTCCCACTGGTTCTGCATTATATATATATATATATATAAAACAGTGTAATAATAATAGAAATAAAGTGCACAGTAAATGTAATGCACTTGAATCATCCCGAAACCAGCCCCCCCCACCCGCCCCGATCCCTGGAAAAAATGTCTTCCACAAAACCGGTCCCTGGTGCCAAAAAGTTTGGGGACTGCTGATCTAAAGGTGTTCGTATCCCAGCGTGTTGGGATTTTCCCACCTATGTGACTACTAGTAATACCTAAACTCTAAACATGCTTAAAACAAGTCTATGTCTTCCCACTGAGTTTTGTTTTTCCACCATAGATCTGTGCTTATGACAGGAAACTTCTCTTCTGGTAGTGGTGCCTTATGTAGTGCCTTATGGTGGGAAGACTCAATTTCCTTCCTCCTTGCCACCTCAGCCATGTCTTCCCATCTTTTTATGTCTAACTCCTATTTGCACTTTACTCAGCCTGAACTGACAGCTTTCATCTGGGGATTCCATTACCACTCACAGTAAGTTCTAGGCAGCCAGTACACAACTGGACACACAACTGTTTCAAGTGTGTTAGTTTTCACTTTCTAACTACGCTGTGAGCTCTGTAAGGCAAGGACAGGAATCTTGTATTTTTTCTGTGACAACAGTTTTGCATAATGATCTTGGCAATATAATGCAAACTGAGACTGATAAAGACTCAGGGCACAGGGGACAGTATATATTAAAACCACATTTTGTAGCTTTTACATGTAGCTTTTTCCTGATTGTACACTTACGTTGTAGAACTAAGTTTTATGTCCATCAATTCTATTTTTCCATCTTAAGAGTTTATTTTTTGTTGTTTTCTGTTACGATGTTAGTAGCTACTCTACCAAGAAGCATTTAAATTTGTTTTACTCAATTTAGAACCATGGAATCTTTTCTATCTTATCTTAAATTATCCATGCACCATCATAGAGACATTTCCATTCATATTTGGTGACTTTGTTTTGTTTTGTTTCGTTTTTGTTTTCAGACGTTTCAAGCCAAGAGTACTTGGCAGTTTTGCTTTAACTTTGAAAGCCAAAGAAACCCCCAAATGGTAATAACATAGAATCCCCTGGGCCAGTCAGCATTTTATCATTGTGAATTTATTTGCTGAAGGCCCTTTATGCCTCGTTGCTTAATTTTTTCAGTTATTCCTGATGCTGGGGAACTAGTAGGATCATTCATTTCTAAAAGATTTATATTGCTAATTTAGGATGTCCTGCAGAGTACTTCTGCTGGAACCCAACACTCTCTGGGGCCTTGTACCAAAAGGCTTGAGGTCAGGCCAGCCCCTCAGAAGGGGACTCTAAATAACTATTATTATTTCTTCTCATTGAGTTATCTTCACAATATTAAGTTGTTTTCCATATTTTTTGTGTGTATGGATGTAACCAATTTTGGCAGCAACAAATGTTATTTCTGAATCTTCCCTGAATTATCTTGACCTTCTGATTACAAAAAGAAGAAATGGGTCCTTTGGGATGTGACCACATGGTGATGTGGAAGAAGTCCAAGATTCAGGCACAAAATGCATATCTAGTTGGCCCATGTCCCTCTGTCTCTGCTTAAACTCAGACCCTCTTCAGCATTCACCTTTTTTGGTACTCATCAGAGATACAGGAGATACACACCTGGAAGCTGAAGGAAATAAGTAATGTTACTCAGGAGGGTTAGGAAGGCCCAAGGAGAATAGACATTTGGGTTGAATCTTGAAGGACAAGTAGGCCTTGGCTAGTTAAAGAGGACATTCCAGTTAGGGTATAATGCTATTTGGCAGCTCTGGAAGGGACATGATGAGCTGAACAATGGTGGTTGGGTCCTGATGCTGAAAAGCCTGAAAGAGCAAACCAAGGAGTTTGGGCTTCATCCTCAGGACAAAGAGAAGCCATCAGAGCTTAGCAATAAGGCAGTGGGATCTTCATATTGGCCCCTTAGAAAGCTGTTTCTAGTGACAGAATGGAGACCAGAAGACACTGAAAACCTACCAATCCTCTGGAGGCTCTTGTGGTTCCAGTAACTGCTCCCTTTCTGTACTTGAAGTCTAGAGATACTAACAGCTTCTCTATTAATCAGTCGCTCCTTATGATTCCCTTACATCATCCACACTGTTGTAAATTAATTCTCCTTAACTATCCTGATTTGGGTGTGCCATCTGTTTCTTATTAAGACCTTGGCTGATACACCCTCCTTCATACTTCCTTATGTAAGCATCCGAAATGTGGATTGTGTCCATTTGCCATTCATTTTCTTTCTTTTTTAATTGAGATATAGTTGACATACAAAACTATGTTAGTTTCAGGTATACAGCATAGTGATTCAACATTTAAATAAATTTCAAAAAGATCTCCACGTTGTCTAGTAACCATCTGTCTCCACACAAAATTACTACAATATTATTGACCATATTCCTTATGCTATACATTACATCATCCCATGACTTACTTATTTCATAATTGGAAGTTTGTACCTCTTAATTCCCTTCATGTATCTCACCCATCCTCCCACCCTGCTTCCCCCTGGCAACCACCAGTTTGTTCTCTGTATCTATGAGTCTGTTTTTGTTCTGTTTTGTTTGGTCATTTGTTTTCTAGATTCCACATATGAATGAGATCATACAATATTTGTCTTTCTCTGTCCAACTTATTTTACTTAGCATAATACCATCTAGATCCATCCATGTTGTTGCAAATGGCAGGATTTCATTCCTTTTTATGGCTGAGTAATATTCCATTGTGTGTGTGTATATATATCACATCTTCTTTATCTGTCCATCTATTGATGGGCATCTAGGTTGCTTCCATACCTTGGCTATTGTGAATAATGCTGCAATGAACATGGGAGCACGTATGTCTTTTCAAATTAGTGTTTCTATTTTCTTTGAGTAAATACCCAGAAGTGAAATTGCTAGATTGTATGGTAGTTCTATTTTTAGTTTTTTTGAGGAATCTCCATTCTTTTTTCCATAATGGCTGCACCCATATGCATTCCCACCAACAGAGCACGAAGTTTCCCTTTTTTCCACATCCTCACCAACACTTGTTGTTTATTATCTTTGTGCCATTCATTTTCAAGTCTTTAGTAGTTCAACGGAAATTTACCATTTGCCAATTAAGTTTTATTTGAGGCAATGATTTCAGAGTCAGGAAAGGTCAGGGTTAACCAGGGTAGCTCAGGAAACCTTCAGAGGGGAGACTGATAAGCATCTGCTGGCTGGGATCTATGAAGAGAAACTGAGCGTAATTCTAAGAATGAAAGAGTGTGTGGTAATAGGAAAGCAGGAAAGACACTTGCAGGGGCCACAGAGATCATCTTTCACGGGACACGTGGTGGGTCGTGTGGAGAATCAGCAGGACGTACATTTGGGAAAACCTATTTCCCTTCTAGAGTTATTTCCCTTTCTAATTACATTTGACCCAAGCTAATCTTACCATGATTTTGCTGACCCTTGAGCATTCATTGTAGTAAGGTCAGGAAAGAAGTTTCAGAAACTGACCTAAGAAGAAACATGTTCAAAACAAAAAAAATTGCCATCAACTAACTTTTTGCGAGTAACTGAGGGTTGAGACAAATCCTTTGTTTCCCCATCCTAAACACCAACAGGATGCACATCCTGTGCAAAGTAGGATTAGGTGCCTTGCAGTGGGATGTAACAGCCAACGGTGCTGGTTGCTTCTGTGTTTTGATTTTTGGAAGCAGAATCCTGAAAGGCAATTTTTTGGCATGAATGTTTCCATTTGCCCCAATGTGAATATTGTGCTTTTCTATTGAGGTACTAGAACGTTCAAATGGGGACAGTAGGGAGGATGTAGCAGGAGTTTGAGCAACTAGATTTTTTTGAAGGAGTATATAAGAAACATTTGGATAAATCTGGGTAATATGACTTTCAAAACTGCAATTAGATAATACCAGAAATAGGATATTTCTCTTCATTCTCATATAAGGGCAGCTCCAGGAAAAACCCAAAAATTCAAAAAAATAATTCCATAAATACATATAACCCCTATCCTCCTAGTCTGGACTTACATGTCTCAGGGAAGTGAAATGTGTATGTGTGATTCCTGATCTCAGACTTTAAAAAGAAAATTAATGGGCCATACAGAAAGACTCCTTGGAACTATCTTGGGAAATGGATATAAAGGGATCTGGCCCATAAAAACTAGGTCCAGGGGTTACTTGTGGCCTTCTGCATTTTGCTGGATTTAGGGAAGACACTCTGTCAAACAATTTTTCCTTGATGAAGTGTCACATACAGATAATATTGTTCCTTCAAAGAAAAGCTCTGTCTCTCGTTACCCAGGTGTCCAAAAGTAAGGAGGTGGGTCGAGTGGAGAAAAGTCCAACCCAAGTGTTAGGAGGTGTGATTCATGGAAGATCTGTCCAGAATGGACAGGAGAATCTCTGGAGCCTGGGGGTCAGTGAATAATAAGCAGGTTATAAAATAGAAACACTCAGAATAATCCTTTTCAGGAAAGAATCTTAATGCAGAAAGCGAGAGTTTCTACACCCTCTTAGAATAGCCACTGCTGGGACTGACCCAGTCCTCCAGGCTCCCATCTGCCCTGCAAAGGGGAAATTGCCCTTAGAGCCTCCCTGCATGGGTTATTTCTCCCCTGTTTGTACAGGTCCCCATGTGTTTAATGGATTTTACCTCACTACATTTGTGGGAAAGGAAAGCAGCAGGAGAGCTCTTATCCATGGGTACCCTTTTCTTCATTTTATAAAATATCCCCACCTTCCCTCTCCTCCCAACACATATTAAATCTGCTTTATTTTCTTGTGTGAGGCCTCTGAAATAGGCAGCAAAGAACAAGGAAAAAAATCAAGATTTGCTAGTCGAGAGAACTGAGTCTGAGTCCCATTCTACCTGGTGAGCATTCACCCCTCTGAGCCTCCATCTGAAATGGAGGTTGTGAACTAGACAATGTCCGAGGCACCAAGTTCTAAAATTATGTAATTTTAAGGGAAGGAAATGGAAAGTGTACTCAAACCCCTTTATAAAGATGGAGAGAAAGTAACTTTATAATATTGCGCTGAAAGAAATGTGCCTCTGTCTTCATGGTTTCCTGGTGTCCATTCACAATTAGATTCAAGCACATTTCAGGTAGAAGACTCCCCAAAGAAACAGAGTCACCTAGTAGGGGATATTAATTCCCAAGGCTTTCCTGAAAATCTCTGCCACAGCTGAGTGAATGATACTTGATTTCGGGATTGGAAACCTTAACTGTAATATCTTTTGCTCCCTAACATATCATACCCACTTGGATTTGAGAAGCAGTTTTATAGAACTTTAGAGCTTTAGCACTTGATGTAACTTTGCAGGTATATCACTGTGTTGAGGGAATGAGGAAAAGAGAAGCTGAAGTGGAAGCCCACAGGTCCTGATTTTCTTGCTCAGAAATATAAAGAAGAGATTTTTAAAGCCTGAAGGGATGCTGGACATCTTAAAGCCTGAAGGGATGCTAGGAAGAGGCTTCAGGTGATAAAACCCTTGGAATGTCATGCAGAATTGTATTCAGATGTGAATATGTCCATTTTCTGAGGAGAGCTATGTAAATTTCAGAAGATTCTGAGAGGGGTCCAGGATGCAGCAAAGGTCGACCTTTCTCATTTTACATATTAGAAAGCTGAAACCCCAAGAGGAAAAGTGCCCGAGAGCTCATGGTTCATGTCAGAGCCAGGACTTGAACCCAGATTTCTTGAAAACAATTCTGTTTCTTATTCTGCTTGGGTCTTCTGCAGACAATTTTTAGACCAGATCTTAAATTTTCAATTCTTTGAAAGCATAACATAATTCACTTACTTGTAAAGAGACAAAACCAGTCTAGCAAGATTTTCTAGGCTGCAACCCTGTCCCATGCACCTGTCTAGCTCCATCACTCTCTGAACATTCCTCCAGGCTGAGATGTTTCAATAAATACACACATGCATGCATACACACGTGTTCACACATTCACGTGTGCATATGCACATGCACTATTTCATGTATGTCCTTGTGGCACTACCTCACATGCTCTGCAAAAGGAGGGAGACACCAATGAAAATAGTGAAATATTTGTGCTGGCTGAAAAAAACGGTTGTGGGTTTCCTGTAGGGCTGACCATTATCTTCCCTCCTTCTTAGTACAGTCATGTGGCTATGACTGACCTCTACCCACCTGGGTATGGAAGACTTGTTACCAGGTAGAACTTGTATTTTTGGAATACAGTGTTTACCATGACTGCTGAAGATACCAACAGACCTAAGGAAATATGGGGGCAGAAAGTAATTTTATTTAAAGTTGCAGTTAAACTTTTGCATTGACACTGAATGTCAGCCTCTGTCTTTCTTCCCTCTACCATGAGGAGATTAAAGCAACACCGCAGCACATGCCACCATATGGGGGCACAAACCTATCATGACTCAGTGTCCACAAGAGGCCTCCAACTACAATCTGTCAGTAGGGGTCCCAACAAGGATGGGGATTCTTAGGGCAACTGGCCCAAGTACTGGCATAGTCAGGGAGGCTGTCGGCTTATTCATGCTCCTATAGATGGGTGTGGCAGCTTTTCTGAACAGGACAACACACTGGTTCACCGGAGAATAACAGCGTGATCTTGTTCCCTATAGAAATAAGCTCCAGTAGGCCCAAGTGTATTGGACTGGTGGCCTGAGCAGCTGCCCCATCACCAGTCTCAGGGCTCGTGGAGTTCACGACTATGGGAGACACAGAGAATGCAGGGCAGTGTCGCTCTGGGGCTCATGGGACGAAACCTCTGCATAGCCTCTAAAGACTTCCCTCTTTGCCTCTCTCCCCCAACCCCTCCTTCCCCGTGGCATACACAACACAAACACACACACATGCGCGCACACACACACCTTCAGAGGTTATGCCCTATGCCATAGTGATAGTGGTCTCATTCCTAAAAATGCTTGAATAAATTCATTTTTTTCAACTTCAATAATTTTTTATTGATACGCAAGGGCTGTTTGGATATCTATGATTTGGCTAGAATTCTGATTGATTGTTAGTGCTCCCTGATTTCTGTAGAAAATAGCTGAACGAGAGGAGATGGTCTCTCAAGCTATCGTGGGTGAATTATTTTATTAAATGAACACTACACTTTACTCTCCCCATCATTGTGTTTGAGATATTTTTGCACATCAGCTTGGCATGGTGTGCCATCCACTTGAATGGTGCCCTGGCAGAGCACCTTTTCTTGGACTCTGGGTGGTTGCCTCTTTTGTGGCAACACTGATGGCTATTCCCCAGGTGTACGTTGAATCACCTCCTACCAACACCTTGAAAATCAAGTTTCTAGATGTGAGCTGGGATGATTCCAACATGTGAGCTGGAAAATGACAAGTAGTGGGCAGTGTTTCTAAGCATTTTTGATTGGATGAGAGCCTTAGAGAGGAGGGAATGCCACACTCCAGCAGGTCTAGGCTTTCTCTAGTTTGAAGATTGTTTTCTTTAATGTGAAAGCCCCACAGGCCAGGGGTGGTGCCAAGATTGTCGCTTCTGTGGCATTAACAATAGGTGACTCTAAGAGGTCTCTTTGGGCTCATGTTAATGACATGTTCATTTTGAGTGTCAGTTATCCATAGAGCAGAGAGGAAACAGGCTGTAAAAGGGGAGGAAGGCACTAAATTCTTTCTCTGAGAGTCCTTTTCCATTGATGTTCTACAGTCAAACAAAACTCAAGTTCAACAGTCCATTCTGTGTCTGTGTCCTTTCATGAAGATTGTCTTTGAAATTGAGGCATTACCATTGGAAGATACCATATGAAGATGAATCCTCTCCTGGAATGTCAGAGGACAGAAAAAGCTTCTGGCTTCTAACTGCGAAGAAGAAAGCCTTTTTTCCCCACCTTTTTCCTAGAGGAAACTCTCTTCACTATTGAGAGACAAGTGCTGGACAGAGATGGAAAGAAAGAAGCCAAGAGTCTTGTGGCTCAGCCATAGGCCTCACAGGCTCTTGGGTTTCCTGCAAAGTGCGGCCGTGTGGCAGAGTTGAGTGCATGCTAGACTGAGACTAGGAGGCCTTCTGTGAGATCTTGGACCTCAGAGTTCCCATGTGTAAATGAAAAATTTGAATCAGCTCCCCATCTCCATCAGGCTCTGAATTTCTATGACTTTGCCAGTCATTAAAAAGGGAAACTTACACAGCTTTGCCTTCTGAGGAAAGAGGGAGTATATGGGAATTTATCCAGTTTGAATTCAGTAATTAATTTATTCCACATACACAGTCATTCTGTAGAGTGTGCCAGACACTGTGCAAGGCTCTGCAGATGCAAGTCTTGAGTCGTAAACTCAGAGTCCTCTGAGAGCTGATACCCTAATAGACCACATCTGTTTCTGGACTGGGGCCCCAAATCCGTGGGGGTGTTAGAATAGTGCTGGTGGCCCTGTCTGCCAGGCCAGATTTATAAGTCCTTTGGTCCAGTTCCTGTATTGAGTTCACAAACACCATTGATCAAGTGCTAAATTTAGCAAGTCCTATAGGCTGGAAATACAGTGATGAGTAAGGACAAGGCTTCCTGCCCTCCAGGAACTCCCAGCCTAATGGGAGATGGAAGCCAAATGTGACCTGAGGATGTGGTCTATAGTTGAGGCAAGGGCTGGAGGAATAGAGAAGGGGCAGCTAACCCAGTCGGAGTGTAGGGAAAGGTGGGCAAGTTAGAACAGAGCAGGTGGTCAGAGAACCTCACCTGAAAAGCAGAGGATAGAATCTTCCAGAAGATGCTTCTCACTTATTTGATTTGGGCAAAGTTCTATAAAACTGTACCAAGAACCTGCTTTGTGCAAAACCTACACCGAATGCGAGGTCGTCGTGGTGGAAACGGAGGTTGCATTGTGTGGAGAGTTGCTCTGGCCTAATGAAATCAGACAGCGAATTTAACAAAGGGCCTGAGTGCCTCTGAAGATATACCCGGTGTGGCCTGTTTCCTGCCCTCAGGAATCTTGCCCTTTGTGTGGGGAGGCAAGCTCTTTATCCAAAATAGTAAACATTCAAATGATATTCAAAAATTCAAAAATGATCGCTTTGACAGTAAATTCCCTGGATGGTCAGGAAAATAAAGCATTTGACCACAGACTGGAGTAAAAAGGAAATGACTTCAGAGCCTCTCAGACTTGAGTTTTCAGCTGTACTTCACAGTCTCTGGCTGAGAACAGAAAATCTTCAAGCTTTTGTTTCCATATATGTAAAGTGAGGGAGGACAACCCTGCCTCTTGGTGTTGCTGTGAATTGGGGTGCTAGCGATGTGGAGATGGAGGGGCAGATAGGAGCAACTCTTGTCTTCAGATTAGATAATGGTTAGATTGCCCAGACTGTGAGTCATTTCTTCGTCCCCAGAACACAGGGAAAAATTACCTGGAAGAGGTGCTGAACTGAAGATAGCATGACTTTTCTCTGGAACTAAGGCTTGTCCCAAGTCATAAAGTCCAGCCCAGACTTTGTGTGTCCTCACTTTCTTCTCCCTCCTTCCTTAATCCCACTCTGCTTTCCCTCTTTGGTGCAGACCTTGGATTCAACCCTCCCTCTGTGTCTGGGTTCTGGAAGAAGTTACATTGAGACACTAGCTGTAAGGCTTCTGTTTTTTATTCAGCCATAAATCTTGCATTTGTCCTTCTGGGTTGAGGTAGGGAGGAAGACGCAGAGTGATGGAGGAAAAGGATAGATTTCCTTCCTGTGCAGGCTTAAGGTGGTGGGGGATGTGGAAGTGGAGGTTGCTGTGTGGGGTTGGGAGGAGCTCTGGCCCAAGGGAATCAGAGGCAAATTGAATAAAAGGCCAAGCCCAAGGGCCTAGTCAAATGCCTCTGATTCCTTAAAGTGGAATTTATTACAATAAATAGGGGGGAAGTTATCTATGGCTTCTCAAACATCCAAAATTGGCAAAGCAGAAATACTGTTGTTGGCTTAAATGATGGCAAATTTTAGGTGGCCTAGGAAGTAGGAGCTTCCAGCAGTAATCAGAGGCTAAAGAAAATTCCCTTCCTACTTAATTGAATGTTTGATTAGGGGACCTACATGGTAAATCCTTTAAAGTCAGAGAGCCATGTGAGCAGAAGTACTTAAGGCTTCAGGGATGGATGCAAGCTTGCTGCATTGTGAACTGTGGCCTCCTATGTCGGGTAGTGCACAACTCATGCAGCTGTACATGGTGTTCCAGGAGGTCAGAATTTGAGCAGATTTTTAAAAAATTGGATTGTATTTGGTAATCAGATTTGGAGAAGAGGCTTTCCTGGTAGGTGAAATAGCATGAACACAGGTGTGTGGAGGTGACTCTGAACATGAAGTATGTGGAATTCAGGGTCTTTGAATTCTGTTTAGCTGTACTTAGTGTCAGTTGGAATCTCATAACTTGGGCCATGTTACTGCCTCTCGTGTCGTAAACATATTGCTGGGCAGGGAGGACTGGGTGGGAAGATGTGGAGCTGTTGGGCCTGACACATACGGTGCCAGGAGCTCAGTGTAGACTTGGATTCCTGTTCTCTCTTCAGTTCAGAAATCAAGCTACTAACTGATATTTACTAAGCTCTTACTATATGCCCAGTGCATGTTGGGCAACAAAGGATAATAAAGGAAAATATAGTTCCTACCCTTAAGGATTCATCTCGGGACTTTCCTGGCGGTCCAGTGGTTAGGACTCTGTGCTTTCACTGCTGTGGGCCTGGGTTTGATCTCTGGTCAGGGAACTAAGATCCCACAAGTCGTGAGTCACGGCCAGAAAAAAAACATTCATCTCTCTCGATGAGGAGACAGAATTAGACCATACACAATCTAACATTAAACTGTATGGTGAAATCCATCAGGACTTCAGAATTTAGAGATTTTTGAATTGAACTTTATGAGTTGGGTTTGAAAATGGAGTGCCGTAAGAAGGAGTCTATATCTACTTCCCAGGGGCAGGGAAAGGAAAAATGGGCAATAGATATTTGGGATCTCCAGTAAGATTCATTCTACCACTCCCCTCTATCGCTGCTGTTTTCTTTGGTCATTTTCTTGGGGTTGGGGTTCCAGAAATCTGAAACCTTTTGACACTACTTCTTTTTTCTTCCAGTTGTATCAAGATATAATTGACATATAACATTAAGTTTAAGGTGTACAATGTGATGATTCAATACATATATATATTGTGAAATGTTTAATTTAACACAATAAGGTTAGTTAACACATCTTTCACCTACCATAATTATCATTTTTTGGTTGTTGTTGCTATGGTTGACACTACTTTTTGGTACCTACTAATACCAATGTTTAATATCTCTGTGTGATTTGTGCATGTGGTGCTTCTAGTTTATGCTTCTTTCTTGTTTCCTTGTCCCTGAAGGTCCATGGAGTCAGCAGAGTAGACCACCTGTTAGATAGAACCCCTGTGTTAAGGATGAGGATGGAGTCAAGGTTACACATTTACTGCTAGAGTCAACCAACACAGTTACCATCTTTAAGATGGCCTTTGAAGTTGAAACATGTTGTTTCTGTTGCCAGGCAGATGAGGAAACTGAAACTGAGATAGGCAAAATGACAGCCTAAGGACACACAGATGCCCAGTGACAAGGAAACTGTAGCCTCTTTGGGCCTTCTGTTTCTGCATCTGTGAAATGACAAGCTTGAAGGAGATGATCTTGGAGGACCCTCCCAGCCCTATGTCCTGAGTCTGTGTCTAATACAGCTTTCCTGATTCCAAATGAATGTGTCTTCCGTAACACCAGGCTGTTTCTTTGCCTGAACAAAGGTGATTTGATTCCCCAAATCAATAAACAAATTAGAGAAACAGTAGAGAGCCTGGGAACCAAGGGCCAGCAGATGAGAGAAGAAGCCTGGGGGGAGGAGAGAGAGGGGAGGGAGGGGCTCCCAGGGAGCTTTCTACAAAAGCCAGAGCTGGACAGGCAGGGCAAGCAGGCAGGAGAATTGCAGCCTTCACTGGCCTTTTTCATTCTGTGGCATCATCTGCCTGGGAATCTGCTAATGGGTGGGAGGGGGGTTAGGGCAGACCCCTGAGCAGGGAGAGAGGGGCAGGGTCTGTATAGCAGGTGCAAATAGAGCTACAATGCAAATACTCAGGAAGGATCCAGGGACCAGCTGGAGGGGCAGTTGTGAAGCCTATGTTGGGAAAATACAGGGAGAGGTCCGCAGCTGGCTGAAGGGCAAAGGTGCTGGAGGGGAGAGGTAGGGAACCCACAAGGGCAGGGCGGGGGTGTGGGGTGGGGGTGTGGGTGGGAGTGGAGGCTGGCCAGACTCTGGAAAAGGCCAGTGGTGAGTTTTGTAACTCAGTGGTACCTCTATGCCTGCCTTTACTAGAAGGGACATTTCCCATTGATGTCCAGTTATCGACAGGACCCAAGGCCCTTCTCTAAACATCAGAGCATCGGAAAGAGAAGAGGTACAGATTCTCCAGGAATGAGGCTTTAGCTGCCTGTTTTTATAACCTGTCAGAGCCCTGTGTTCAGTGGAATAGGATACCTCAGTTCATCACTTCGTATTGTCCCCTCCTTTAAATTTTTATTCTTCTGGATCCAGTTTTAACAAAGAAACACTTAGAGACCTTTCAAATTTGTCACTTTCTGTACCTCCCTTCCTCCTCCATGGGTCTTTTCACCTCTTTCTGACCCAGAATACTGTGTGTCTTGCTCTTAGTTGACAAGAATGCATTAAACATGGATCCAGCCACTGATTTAAGGGAATGGACGATCTTCTGGAGCTTGTTCTTTTTGGGGTCAGATGATAATATTGCCCCCTGGGTTAAATCCAGATAGCACACAGGGACCGCCAGGTTTATCTTGTATGTTCCCTCAATTGACAGGAAACAGATCTGCACAGCAGCAGCAGACCAGCTGCACCATTGAGGGTAAACCAAGAGGCCCTGGATCCAAATGACTTCATGTAGAAAAGAAGGTAGAACCAAAGCATTTACTAAGAGACTTTACTAAGAGTGCCAGCTGCTCACAGAGATGCACTGCATTTGAAAGCTGAAGCCTTAATCACGTTCCAGACCAGCCCCCTCACCAGACAACTGTAGCCCAGACTGGGCAGATGACTTCCCTAAGGTCACATGGTTAAATATTGGGGCCTCAGAAGTATAATATCCAGTCTGTGTCTTTGTCCATTAGACCTTCCTAGTGCGGAACTCAGGCAAGAATCTGACCAAATAATGAGCACTGCACTTGAGTGTTGTACCCTAGTGGTTAAGGTTAGGGTTAGGGTTAGGGTTAGGTGACCGTGAACACTCTTTAAAATAAGAGAGTCTTCTTGGTCTGGGATGAACATGGGCCTCAGTCAAACCAGGAGGTGCACTATGGGTGGCCACACTTTCCAAACAGAAATCCGGACATGTGTGTCTTCATGGTGACAATGGGCAGTCAGATTATGTGACCTGGGAAAGTCTTTTGAAAATCAACAAGACACATGTACCAAGCAAAATCTGAGAAATCTGGCTCTTATGGTTCTTGGAAATATACAACCTTTCAGAGTATCTTGGAATCTTCCAAAAATAGACAGATTATTGTATATGACATATATTTTGTTATGTATTTGCCATTTGGCTTGAATATAGTTTTAACCTGTGTTTTTGGCCACTCAGCATCAGTGTAGAGTTTCATAAATTATCACATTTGATTCTCTTTTACAGCAAGATTGATTGATTTCCTAAAAGAGTATAAACATCTGGGAAGTGGCAAATCAGATGCAAACCTTTGTCTAACTCCACATTCACACTCTTTTGTTAGTCTATGGTTGACTTTTGAGAAGCAAAATTCTTTTTTTACTGTAGAGATATTTCATTATAAAGGATTTCACTTATAAAAATGGATTTATTCTGATGGAGATTCAGAGAAACATAAAGTCACTGATCCTTGAAAAAAAGAAGGACTTCAGAATTTGTTGATCTCAAGCCCTTGTTTTCCAGATGAGGAAGTGAGGCAGGAGCTGGGAAGTGACTTTGGCCAGGTCAGGCGGCACTGAATCAAGACTCCCAAAGGAGTGAGCTCTCAACTCTGATGCATAGACTCCTTAGGTTTAAAACTAGTGACCATGGCCCTTGGGGTAGTAACCAAAGGTTGCCAAGGCCAGAAGTGTCCTTAGTGGGGCTTGCTGAGTGTCTTAACCCCTACTCCCATCCCCCAGTAACAATAGCCACTTTTAAGAAAGATTGAGATCATACCTGCCTACCTTTGGCAAAGTTAAAGGTGGCCTACAGAGAGCTCAGAGGCGTGAACTATTACTTCTTTGATATTAGCTGTCTTCTCAAAAACATTTGTAAAAACATTTTGAGATTTCTTTTCACGAAAAGAAACACACACACACACACACACACACACACACAATCTCACCAGCCTAACAGGATTATGTTCAGTTCTTAGAATGCTCCTCTCTACCATCCATCTCTGTGAAAAAACCCTGTGGCGATCTAATGATTGTTTATATCCATTTGCATTTGCTTTCACTTAACTTTGTCACAAATACTTTCCCATGTTTTCTTCTCAATTTTAGTGAACAGATAATATTTCATTGAGTTGAATATATGTGTATGTGTATATATATATGTAATATATTTTACTAGTCTGCTATTATTGGACTTTTGAAAGCAATTGAGCAATTTTTATGTAGCTTTTTATTTCTGGGATTGTTTCATTAGGACAGATACTTGAGAGTGGGAGTAGACTTCCCTTTTTCACTTGGTAAATATGTCTTGTTGGTTTTCAAAAGACAAATCAAAATGCCCCCTTAGGTGGGTGTGGGCTTTCACCTGGTTTCCTTTGAGCAGCAATACCAAGCACCAGATGCAACCACCGCTGATCCCCTCTCCCATCAGAACTTCTGAATGCTTCCCTACTGCTCCGTCAGCTGAGAGTGTGGGTGTGCTTCTTTCCTTCTCATCCTTCCTCTACAAAGCATTGGATCTTTTCTTTTTATAGTAAGTCTTACTGTATATGTTTCCTTCATTGCAGACAGTCACACATTTTTGGAAGTAGATGGAGGTGCAAACAGAAATGGAAGCTCTGTCTCTCACTTCATCGGTACAACCTCCCAAATGGGGGCAGAGGGCACCCCTGTGTTACTGTAGGGACTGGGGCCCCAGAGGTCAATAACCTGCTCAAGGTTCCGTGGCGGGAGCAGAAGTGAGTCTTCCACCCAGAACTTTGTACTGGGAATCCAGTGTTTTTTCACAACACCATAATGAAGCATGTTTTCATGTTCACACTGAGGCCATGCATGGGGCAACTGTCTTGTTCAACTTTGGCTCAGGTGATAATGCTGTCATAGGGTTAAAGTACAGCCAGCAGTCAGCAAGTGGATACTAAGAATTTCCATTGATAATGATTCTTCCAGAATGCAGTAGGACTGCGTGCAACCTACTTGTTCCCTTGGGAACAAGACAAATTATACTGATCCCCAATCAGCAGCAAAAGTTAAGGACCCACAGCCAGGTTAGGGCACACAGGGTCATTCTTTGACAAAAACTACTGCCCTTGGTGTACATGTTGCTTGCTGCTGGTGGTGGGTTGAGCAGGCAGCTGGAAGCTGGGCCAGACCTGCCAGTCCAGAGGCTTAAGGAGGCCGGCTGGTTCATGGGGGAGTGACAGTAGTCACTGGCGGCTCTTTCTGGCCTCCTCAGCAGGAGAACATTTCACACCAGGCCAGTCCAGGCTGGGCTCAGAGCCACCCAGCTGAGTGCCACGTGGCAGGCGGGCAGTAACATGGCTGGAGCTTGGGTTCTGGAGTCCAAAGCTGAACCTACAGCCTAGTGGTTTTCCTGTTTCAGGGCTTTAGTTTCTTCCTTAATCACACAAGATAGTTGAGAATTATACATGTACCGGGGGAGGACCCTAGAAGGCAGTGGAAGGCCTCGCCCCCTTAGTTTCCTAACTCTTGCAGCTTCTGATGGGGTGCTTTCCTGGCCACCAAACTCTGAGAATTCTGGCACCTGCTCATCCTTTATCTGGCCTGGAACTGTGAAGTCCAGCCTGGTGTGTGTGCCTCTGTCCTAAGTCTGGTGTTTCTGAGTGGAGGGGTGTACAGGGGCTGAAACTTAGGCTCCTTTTTCCCTTTACAAGCTGTGAACACACAGGGCACAACTTCAGGAAAACCTCCATGGTATTTGGGGGAAAATAATGCAGCACTAGCAGCTCTGCTCACGCTGTCATTTGCACACAGTATTGGAGCGTCAGCCCTGAGTGTAGGCACCAAAAGTGCACAGATGGAATGACTCCAGACTTATCCCTGCATGGTAAGCAGAAGCCATGTCCAGCTCACCTGCAATGGACTGCCCTGTGGCCAGCACAGTGCCTGGCACATGGACGTTACTCAGTTAACACTTGTCTGAAGGACTGACTGAAGCTACAGTCCCTGATTGCAAGGAGATCACAATTTAGTGCAGAAAGGCAGGTGGGTAACTAGTCACAGTGACATCCTGGTTAAGTGACTTGATAGAAATGTATACATGATAACTTGGGAGCCATCAAAGTAACATTTCCTTTCATTGAAGGAGAGGATTACAATTTCTTATTGGCAGGTAAGGATTCTGCTTCCCACAGGATGTCCAAAAAGATATATTGCTTCCCACAAAGATATATTGCCTCTGGAAACAGCCTGTGTTGGTGGAAAGCAGTCTGGGTTGGGGGTAGGGAGACCTATGTTCCAGACCTCACTGGCTGAATGGCCTCAGGCAAAATCTCTTTGTGCTACAATTGTTTTCATGTACAAAATCAGAACATTAACTCCTTCTCTGCAAGGCATTGCTTAAAAGCAAGCCTCTACCAGTTCCCTGCCACCCACAGAATAAAATCCAGACTCTGCGAGGCAGAATCCAAGCTCTTCACAATCTGACCCATCTTTCTATCTATTGCACCTGGTATTTTGGTCACAGCAGTCTCCTGAATTTCCTTGAACTTTCTTTGTCCTTCTATGCCCCTGTGCAATGCTCCTTCTGCCTCGAGTGATCTTTCAAAATCAGCCTGTCCAGAGACTTTCCAAGCTCAAATGTCACCCTTTTTTCGGAGTAAGAAGAGTTGTCCCCTCACCTGTAGCTGGTCCCATGCTCCTTTAGGCATCCTTCTAACAGAGCATTTGCCCCATTTCATGCTTCCTGTTTATGCACCTGTCTGTCTTCTTCCCTGGTTTCTGCGAGGCTTTGGATCGCCCCGTCCTATTCCCCTGTCCCTGACATATGGCTCAGTGTTAAATAAGTGCTTGTAGCATCGTTGAATGTACTGAAACAGACTGACTACTCGGTCTCTCACTCCAGTAGGCAGAGGAGAACTGTTGGTGGAAGTGGTGAAGCAGAGGTCAGTGTTCAGTCTCTACAGAATCAGAGCAGGTTAGCCAGGGCGTGGATCCCCTTGGTGTATTTGGGGACTTGTGTGCTGTCCATAACTAGGAACACCTGCCTGGGGGAGCCGTACCCCACATCTGTAGCAGCACAGCTTCTTCAGGAAGTGGCTCTGTGTAGAGCAGAAAGGCAGAAGAGATAGGTGAAGGAAAGGCAGAAGGATATCCCTCTCTTCTGATTAAATTCTCACTTTATCTCTTCCTTTTTTCCTTTGATTTTCTCATAAGTGTTCAATCACTATTTGTTGACCGAGTCACTGCATTTATTAGTACAACAGTGACTTCTGCTTTGCAGAATGGAATAGTCCAGGTTGGAGCATGACTGATTTGGGGAGGAAGTTTGCTTTCTCCATCTGTGGCCCTTTCGTTTGACTCAGCAGCCCCATCCTTCCCTTAGGGAGTGTGGGGAGAGAGCTACTTAACCTCAGACTATCTAATCCCAACTCCATCATCATCAGGCAGTCCAGGGAGCATCTGGGAAATTAGAATTTCCTGAGAGTAAGAATCATGTTGTCTCCCCTTCTCTGTCTTCTAGCATATCTTCATAGCATCTAACAGCATCTTGCACCTAAATATTCATCAATTTAAATTTGCCTTCTAAAATCATTGTCAGTTGATATTTAACCACTGACTAGCTAACAAGTTCCAATCAAAATGTGAGAGAATAAAGGGTTTTTAAATTCTTTAGCTATTCATCCCCAAATTCCTTTCAGAATTCACCACCTGCTGTGGACAAGGGGTTTGCTGTTAAGGTTGGGACACTAGAATGCAGTCCTGTCTTTGCAACACACGTCTCCACCCCTGCTCTGCACCTGGCCTCCCTCTCCTGCTGACTCCTCTGAAGAGGTCATAGGTATCAGCCTGAAGAACTGAACCTCAACTTGCCCGGACAGTAGCTACGTTTAGAAACTGTGGCCTTCGGGCATAATGCATGGCAATGGCTTGTCCACTTTTTGAAAACCTAGGTCTCTGATTGAGATGTCCCCAGTGCTTCCTCCCCTCAGGGACATGTATGCATGTGGCTTAAAGTCACCAACAATTGTTTTCAGTTTGGGTATAGAAAGAAAAGAGAATTTACCTTTGCTTAGCTCCTTATGTGTTATTCATTAGTTAGATTGTTGCCTACAGAAAATATCAGGCAGACTATAAGTCTTAGAGCATTTAATAGGCTAAAAAGAAATAAATATCCCTGGGTTAGATTTCTTGCAGGTGATATTAATGAAAACGATACATGCTTCCATCCATCTGAGGGAGAATACCTAACAAAACAAAACCAGTGATAGCTTCTCCCTCCCTCTTCTAGCAATAGCAATTATATTTTAAGAAAATAAATAAATGAAGAACACACCTTTTATTCAGCAAGACATAGATGGCATTTTTTTTTTTTTTTTTTTTTTTTTTTATTCCTAGCTCTATCCTTTGGTACTGAAAACATTTACTCTGTGATGAGAACTCACATTGATTGGGGACTTCAGTATCACATACTGATGGAAAGGCATTCTAGATCCTATAGCAGCAAGACGGCACTACCTGAGGAGTCATTCTCAGGTCAAGGAAGTTCAGACTTTCAAAACAGACTCTTTGCTTTTGAGACCAAAGGCATTTGTGCAAAAGAGAAATAAGAGTAATCCTTATTAGCCAAAATGCCAAAGAATTAGAAGGGAAGATAACGTAAATGTGAGAACCAAAAAGATCTTTGAGAATAATCCTCTTGATTCACAAATAGGTGATTTGACTTTTCCTTTCATCAAACTGCTTAGTTGTTGTAAGTTCTTGAGGTGAGCAATGTGGTGAAGACCATTTAGGTATGGAGTTAGTTCAATCTAAGAGAAAAAATAATACTTGATGAATCCTAGTGTATAAGCACTTTGGCTTAATTACAACCATGGCAGTAATCCCAGATGGCTGAGAAGATGACTCCCCAGGATCCCGATAGGAGGCATTACTCATTCTCACTCCAAACTCCATCTGCGTTCCACCCTTCACTCCTGCCTTAATCTTAAGACCAGTTATGGTGCCTTGGAAGGTGACAAGTGGGGGATGTGTGGCAAGACCGTGGATCTTAAGGCTGCAGCTCCCTTATGCTTCTTGGCTCCTCTCCAGAGTTCACCCATCCTTCAGTGCTCATCTCAAGCCTTCCCTCCCTTAAGCCCACCTCAGTGCATCCTGCCTCAGAGAAGCTGGTGCACATCTTCTCTAGAACACTCTGCCCCAGCACCTGCTCATTTGCTGCATGTAACATCACATGTAGAGTTTTGTATGATTCACTTACGTGGCTATTTACTGTGGCACATGTGTCTTACTAGATTCTATCCTCCCTAAGGTAAGGGTCTCCAATAACATTTGTTTCTAGTTTTAATACTATTGCCCCACCAGCCCAGGACCTCCAATAGAGTAGATGCTCCACAGGTATTTGTTGGTGGATTTCTTGATTGCTCTTCTCTATTTCTGAGAGTCTAACATAATATTTTGATGGATTTGTCCTTACCTTTTCTTCTGAAGGATGCATTAAATATTTAACACTAGCAAACTATTTTTTTAAATGAGAAATTATAACTTTTGTCTGTCTCTTCCTCCTCCTTTTTCCTTTCCCAAGGTATTGTCCTTTTGAGGCAGTTGGAAAAAAAGAAGGGGACGGGGAGAGAAGAAGCAGGAGGAAGAAAGAAGAGGGAGCAACAATAAGGGAAGGGAATGTCTAGGGAAGCAGATGAAGAAAGGGGTAGAAAACTGTAAAAGTAGGTGAGGACCCAGGCCCCAGCATAGGGAGATAAAGGAGCCAAAAGAGTCTTGGTCTTGGTGGAGCCATGGAGACTGCACTGTCCTCCACAAAGACTGTTCCTCTCCTTCACGTACTTGGGTCAGCTGCTTCCCAGCTCCTCTTCTAGGAGAGAGGGGTACAGACTCTGCAAGCACGTTGCTCACCAAATCAGACAGAGTTGTTTTTTTCACCTCTATTCAGGAACTTGCTCTGTCTTACTCTGCTGTGTCCTAGGTGTGGACATTAAAATATGGTGTTTTAGATTATGATGACAGCCTGGGATAGATGTATATACTGGTTGTTTACTTATCAGGGAGTTATATCTTATCTCTTTCCAAAGGAATTTCAGAGGTTTATATGCATAACACAAAATTCAACAATTATGGGAAAAGCAAAGCAGAAACACCTAAACGGAGTGGGAGCTACCTGGCTCCTTGAAGACTCTGTTTATCTACACTGGGGACTAACTTGGGCTGTAAGTTTGCTAGAAGTTACAAGAAAAAAGGAAACTTTTGTATAATCATTTTCATTAACAGAAGGCACACATTTACCCACAGAATATTTCTGAAATAATCTTTAAATAAGAGTTGTCCCTTATATAGTAGAAAATATTTTCAAGTGCAGTTTTAGAAATGACAGAAACCCTAATCAAGCAGATGGCTTTCAAACTGACCCTCTTGAAAGGTACAGGATATATGACTGAATTGGAAATTCAAGAAAACATTTCCAAGGTAGAATCAGATAATATGGTTCATCTGACCCATTTATTCCAAGACAGTCATGAGGAGAAAGGAAAAAAAACTAATTTCCTAGGTGATGCAAATTTCTTGATGCAGATTTACTGGATGGTGCAAATAATAATACTGGAAATAATAATAATGCCCCTTCCTTTCCTCCTCATTCAATTTTTCTTTGATTTCTCAAAGTTTACTGAAGAGTAGAGTAAAGCATAAAAAGTATGGGTATATGAGTCTTAGCCCACAGCACTGCTGCGTATTTGCTGTGTGATCCAGGACAAGGCAATTCATTGCTCTGGGCCTCGGTTTCCCCATCTGGTAGTAAGGAGTATCTACTACCTTATTGTTCCAAGGGTTAAGTGGCATTGTGAATGAGCAAACAAGTAGCATAGTATCTGAGATTTAGTAAGCGCTCAATAAATGTTAGTTGAATCTTTTTGTAACAGAATGCAATTGAAAATGTGATGTCTTCTCTCAAGGAATTTCAAGGGAAGCCATAGAGTTCAAAAGGAGAGTTCTGGTAGCATCATTTTCACTGTTTCAAAATATACTTGGTCCTTTGGAGTATCGGTGTCACTGCCTTTCTTACTAAGGCAAAAAATGTTTGGTGAGGAGGTACAGAAAGACCCCCTCACTCCCCTCCCCATCCTCTCCCTGCTACTGGCCCCTGGCCCTCGCACAAAGGCTCACCCCATTCGGCTCTCCGGTTACTTTGTACCTGTTGGGCCTGCCCCCATCCAGGGCCCTTTTTGGCCTTTCTTTTTTCCTCTCTCAAAGGACCCCAAGGGGGTCCCAGGGCCCAGTGGCTGGCTCCCAGGTCGCCTCACAGAGGCTGTGTTGTCCAATAGAAAGGCATGTGGAGTCCCAGGGTGAGAGAGAGGACGACATTATCAATCATGAGCTGTGAAAAGCCAGGAGGGAGAGGGCGAGCCAGCCAGAGCAGGGAGGACTGAATTGAAGTAGAGGGTTTTTTTTTCCTGTTCCTGTTGTTGTCGTTGTTGAAGGGAGCGTTCTTGGACATCTGCCCAGACACATGCTGAGTTAAAGAAGCACCAGGATAAATTCTTAAAGAATGAATTGGGAGAGGGGAAGGAGCTGGGGGTGGGGAAGAGTAGTGAAAAGAAACCAGGGAATGATTCCAACCCCCAGACAAAGGAGGCCCCTGCAGATCAGCCCAGCCCCAGCTCGGCCTTTCTGTGGTTCAAATATTGGTTTGTTTAGCACATAATCCAGGAGCACCAATGCTCCCTAATAGCTGCTTTGGGGCCCACTAAGGGGCCAAGGAAAGAAACTACAATTTCTTGAGCTTACTTTTTGTATCCAGTGCAGGCTGAGAATGCTTTGTGGGAGCAACTCTCCTTCACTTCATTGGCCCCAGAGGTGCTTGCCGGTGAGCCACAGTTCACGATGCAGGCAGAGTGGTGATGAGAGCATGGGCTCACCATTGGTGATGGCATGTTCTGTTTGGTGACAAATGTCTTTTTCCTTTTGAAGAGAAGGAACTTATAAAAAGCTCTTCTGGAGTCTGTGGTAGGAAATCAAGGACTTTTAAATTAAAGAACCCTCAGTATAGTTTCCAAAATGAGAAAAACAAAATAAGACCTTGTGATGATGGTGGGACAGCTAGATTCTAACTACATTCCCCCATCACTGGACTGGAACTGCCCATAGAAAGGTGAATAGAAATGTACTTGTGTTTTCCTATTTATTGTCTTTGCAACAATGAAATTCCCTAATAGGAAGTATGTTGCTCGCTGCTTCCAGACTGATCAGAGCAGACTTCGAGATAGAATAGTTGGTGAGCATCAAGCAGCCAAAGAGCCCATGATAGCTCATTTACTCATTTTTTGGTTGTTGTTGCAACATGTATATCTCAACCATCCAGTGGGTATTCATTAAAGGCCCCTTGTGGCCCAGCCCTATGTGAGAGCCTAGGGATATAACAGGTATATTGGGCCCTTAGCCTGGCCAGTGAAACTCTAGATGGTCAGCATTTTCAGCAAGACTTAGCAAACCTTTCTCTTCTTGAGTGAGTAGGTTCATGCCACAAAAAGTAACTGCACAATTTATAGAGACCATGGGGGAACCAAATGTTGTACTTACAATGTAATAAATCTAAGTGAATGACAGCTCCTTGAGTTGAGCATTATATACTCTGTGTGTCATATTTATTTATCCCCTAGGCTTCCAACTGGCTCCTCCATGGGTGTACACACTTTCTCTCCAGTTCAGCAGGTAGGAAATGGAGAGAGGGAAGAACAGTGAAAATTTAATAAAACAATCCAAATTCGACCCTTGGGACCTTATATTAATGGCTTCAAATGAAGAAGATGGGCATGTTTTCATCCAAATCAAGGAAGAGTAAAAGACTAACTTTTCAAAACACACACTGGGTCTTATTATACTTCCAAGTAAGTGGAGTCACATTTCAAAGTCTTCTTCTAAAGAGGCTATGCACTAAATATTGCCATTGTTGAAAATATGTTTTGAAATATCCTTTTTTTTTTTTTTTTTTGTCTCTATGTCACTGGTTTAAAGAAAAAGAGAGACCATCACAGTGGTTTCTAACTTATATAGCTGACTTTTTCCAACAGGGCCCCAGGGATCTACAGTTAGGAAGTTCCGTTATACTGAAATGTGGTGGAGTAGGTTACCCGTGACCTTGTCACAAGGCAGTGGAAACAATGGGACTCGATGTCTGTGAGCTGCTGCAAGTTCTAACTTGTCAAATCTGGCAATGTTTCCTGAACCATAGGTCATCATCAATGTAGTGGACGAAAGTTCAGATACCACTGAACTGGGTGTCTCTTTGAATATGGTGATTTCAGGGGCAGCTGAGGACATGAGGTGTTTTTGATCCATTCTGATTTGTTTTCAGTCATTTTGAAAATTATTTCTTGAGCTTTGGCTGTTTTTCCTATTCTGTATAATATGAAGAGTCAGACTGAAAGGGGGTAGATGGAAGGAGGAGAGGGGAGAGCGAGAAAGAGAGGGAGCCTCCACTGACTTGGGCTTCACATCTTCAGACCTGCTGTGAATTGAATTGTGTCACAAAATTCATATATTTAAGCCCTATCTTCTGATTTAACTATATTTGGAGTAAGGAAGTAAAGTTAAATAATATCGTAAGGATGAAGTCCTGAGCCTCTAGGATTAGTGTCCTTACAAGAAGAGACACCAGAGACCTGATTTACTCTCTCTCTACCATGTGAGGTCCAGTGAGAAGGTGGTCATCTGCCAGCTAGGAAGGGGACTTTCACAAGAAACCACACCCTGTAGGAACCTTGATTGTGGACTTTTGAGCCTCCAGAACTGGGAGAAAATGAATGTCTGTTGTTTAAGCCACCCAGTATATGGTATCTTGTATGGCAGCTGGAGTTGACTAAGACAAACCCTTTTTCCAGTTACATCTATCAGATAAGTGGAAAAGAATGAGCAATAGTGGAAGTTTCTTTCCCAACTCCTCCCAGAAGATTGAATCTCCATCTAACGACAGAGTAGAAACTTAGGGAGTAGAGACAAATGGTTCCCACTGCAAGGCCTGTTTAGATCCACTTGGGATTTTTGAAGCTGGCTTAGACTTTAAGATGTTACAAACTTGGTTGCCAATGCACCTTCTCATTTCTCATGCTTGCAAGTGCAGCACAACTTATAAATGTTACTGATACACTCTATTACGTTGGTGCCTGTTAATGATTTTTTTTCATTTTTGGTCACGTACAATTCTATTGATCAGACTGAATTCTGCTGATAAAATGGATCTAAACTGAATTTATTTAAACATGTTAAGCCAATTGAACAACTGAAAATACTTGAAGTTTTGTTAATCGCTTAGGAGAAATAAGAATTAGTAAAGTAAAATCCTGGGGCTAGTCACATTCCAATTTCCATTCTGCCAGAAGAAGAATAACCATGATCAGGTTTCTGTTTTGACAATATGCCATTTTTATAAATCTCAAGTCATCACTGGGCACCCACGGCATGTCTGCCACCATGATTATGCTTAGAGAATACCAAAAATGTGAGAACGTCGCCTTGTAGTAGGAAGTAGTAGTCCTGGAGCAAAAAAGAGTTCTAAAGATGAAAGCAGGGAAGATTTCTACAACAGAGGAGCAAAGTGGTCAGTTGCTTTGGTCTTTGAATTTAATCCCTTTGGCCGGGCACAGTCCCACCTGTAAAATTTGGCCATGACCAATGCCAAATTGCTGTCAAAGTTTGTTTAGCATGTCTCAGATCCTTATTCTTTGTATCCAGATTCCTTACCATACCACTGCTTAACTCTTCTTGCCAAGGGGAAATTGAGACTTGATAAGTCCTAAGTAACTGAATGTGAATTAGTATAAAATACTGCCTTTAATTGTTTTCCTGGTAGAGGAGAGAACACACTATGATATCATGCAGTATTTTCCAAATGGCTTACACAAGGACACTCATTCCTCTGCATGTTAGTAGAAATCATATTGTAAAAATTTTAAGTAGCTAAACTGTTTGGGGAAAAAAAAAAATAGTTGGTTCTTGATAGTAGAACTTCTTGGAATCTTTAATCCAGTAATCTGTGTTGTGAATCTACAAAAGAAAGAAGGGAGATGATATACTATGTGCAGCATTTCCCAAAGCGATTTGAACATGGGACACTTATTTTGACCCAAGGTCAGAAGGGGTCAACGTTATCCGAAACAAATTAACATTGAGAAAGGCTGCTTCAGTTGAAAACCTGAATCCTTTTGCAAGGCGGTAACCTTACATAGCTACAGTTTACCCAACCATAAAATTTGGGGACTGACCTAGGTGATCTCAAAGGCTCTTTCTAGATGATTCTTACTATAAAATCCTTAGAGGCATCTCTAAGGGCAGAATTTCAGACTAAGGGAAGAGGTATAGAGATATTTGGAGCTTCTCCAATCACAACGACAAGTTTCCCACCTCCTTTTTGCCTATACAAAGGGCATTTCTGCTTATCTTGTGTGTTGAAAACTTTTGGGACTTGATAAGATGGAAGCTGGGTGGGGCAGCCTTCAGAACTCAGTGACTGGGGATACTGCTGTGCTTCCCTGGCCAGAATAAAATTTTATTCTCATCCTCTGTAAACAGCGAATACAGGAAAAACACAGATGTTTTAAAACATACTGTTGCAAGGAGATTGAAAGTACTGTGCACTATTGTGGGGGGTGTGTATGTGGGGTAAAGAAACTCTATACATTGAGCTTTTGAATTGATTCCAAAAGTCTGGATTCACAAAATAGTACATAGTGTTTTCTCTAGTTTGAAGTGTTTCCTTGGTTTCATGACTTCCTTATAGAGGGAGTGGATCATTCCAACAAAGCATTGGGAGGATGGGGAATATGTATCGTTTGGAGAAACTTAAATTCAATTTTCTGCTCAGTGACTTTCCGGAGTGCTTATTCGGTAAGTCCTTGTATAGAGTTGTCTTTTCTATTTTGTTTTTATTCCCAATCCTCCTTTAAAAAATGAAGCACAAGCCCAGTTGTACATTTTGTGAATCTAGCAGGGGCCTGTTTGTGAACATTGCCAGTGATGAACTGTTCTTATCCTGGCCTCAACTGACGCAGAATAGTATGGAGTGAAGAGCAAGCTCAGTTTGACTTGTTTTCGTGGATCATCTTAGACTTAACCTTTCTGTCAGGGATCCCCAGGGCTTTTCAGCCTCTGTTCTATATATAGAAAGACATGTGGTCAAGGGGTACCTGTTAGTTCAGGGAGTTTCAGAATCTCCCTTTCAAAGGTCCACTTCTTCCATGAAGTTTACTCCTAACTTCTACACACTTCTTTGCCCTTTTCTTCCTTTGGGGTGCCATTATGCCTTTTAATTATCTTTCCCATTTCTGATATTTTACTGCATTACACCTAGATTATTCATGATTGTCACACCACAAGACTGACACAGGTTATTGGAATCAGGCACAACTAAGCCTACTTTCTAACTCCAGCTCTTACTAGCTGTGTAAACTTGGGCGTGTATTTAATAACCACAATGCTCAGAAACCTCACTTATAATTGAAAAATAGTTGTACCCACCTCATCAGGTTTTGGAGAGGATTAAGTGAGGTAATATAAGGGAAGCACATTTGTACCACACCTGGCACTACGTAAATATCCCATAAATAGAGCTTATTGCTATCATTGCTTTTGGATTATGGGAGGCATATCAATTTTCTGAATTAAACTAATAACACGTAGGTGATTATGACACTGAGTGTAACAGAGTTCAAAATAACACTCCCTCTGTCCAATTCACTCACTCTCTGTGCTTTTTGCCTTAGTGTGTCCATCATGCCTGAGTTGTATTTATCTCACTGTGCTTCCTCTCCTTCTTTGTATTTGCCTGGTGGAGTGATAAGCACAAAATTGGTATTCAATAAATAATTGTTGATTACTAAATAGATTGATATAGAAAATGCTAAGAATGAGAAGCCAAGTGCTTCCCTTGGCTCTGGAGAACACGTGGTCTTTGGGGTACAGTGTACAGTAGAGAGTCATCCTTTAGGGTCCATGGGGTCCTTGATTGCCAGACCTGTCAGAAGAGGCTAGACACCATTTATAGATTTGAAGAAAAGGCACTGAAAAGAACCTCAGCTTCCTGCATGTGAAACCCAACCCACTCTTGCTCCGGTCAAACATCAGTGAACATAACAATCAGTTGGGGAGATTTTGTAGCATGCAGATTCCCAGGCTGGGCCTGGGGTTACCCCCAGAGGTTCTGACTCTGTGGGCCTGATGGGGCCTGGGAATCTGCACATTCTGTAAGTGCCAAGGGGATTCTAATGGCCCTGGTTTTCTGACCACTTTCTTAGAAACACCTCATCAGAGAAACACCCCCATCAGAGGCACCGCTTCTGGCCCTTTCTCTGGTAAGGCTGAGTTTCCTCAGAATCCCAGGATGCAAATTAGTCATGATAAAACTTTAAATCAGTAGTTACCCCCTCCTTAAAGCATCAGGACATTTTGCTGGGTACAGCCTACGTACTCAGTGTCAGTGTCCTCTGGGTCCCCCCTCCATGGCCTCATTCCCCTTGCCCTGCCCCTCTGTGGAATGGTTGATGTGCCCTTGGGGTTCTGATTGCAGGGGCCTGGCAGGGCAGTGATGTGCTTGGCTTCCCACTCCCTGGGCCCTGCTGGTCCCTGAATGGGAAACAGCTGTCTGCCCCCGCCGCCTACCCCTCTCTGTTTATGCTGGTTACACAAAATGCATGCTGTTCTGCAAGCCAGATCCCAGCTCTCCCAGTTCTCTGGCCTCTGAAGCACGTCATAATTGGGTTTTAATCACGTTGGACAAACAGCTGCTGTAGGCCAGGGCCACCCCTTAGGGCACAGTCTTGCTTTCAGACCATCACTTTTGGGTTCAAAGCCTGATTGTGTGTCCCCACTGGGGACAGTGGGGCGGATGGGGAGTATCTGCTGCAGTCAGGGGCCCACAATGCTGGGCAGTGTGTCTAAGAGCGCCCAGGTGGACACATGGAAGCCAAAGTTCGAAGCCGGTACTCAGGCATCCCCATCACCGAGGAGCTTGTTAGAAATATAAAATCCCAGACTTCCCCTCAGAACTTGGGGCTTAGCTCTCCAGATGTTTCTGATATGTGCTCCAGTTTGAGAATCTTTGCTTCTAGAGTATTTGAAGTTAATCCAGCCATTGAGTTAGGCTAGAAACACTTTTCTGGAGAAAGGAAAACTGCTGAGGGCCTAGCAGAGGTTGGTTTCCTCTAGTGTTCCAAGAAATAGGAGCTTGGCAGTTTGCTACGGCCAGGGGGCTGGGAGAATAAGAGTCCCTAGGAGGGTGATGAGGGTCTTAGACAGAGTCTGGAAGACTGGGAGGAACAGCCATGGGTTCCAGAGCCCACGTTTGTACCACGTGGGCCTTGGAACTGAATGGGGAGTGACAGGGAAATAGGGCTGTGTGTTCAGAGCCCAGGCAGCAGTCTTCCGGTCGGTCAGAGGGCAGCTTCCGCGAGGGGAGGCCGAGAAGTGGGCCCCACATTCCTACTCACAAGGCAGACATGCCAAGATGGGTTAGTCACACTCAATCTGGAGAACACAGCCTACCAATGCTACATTTCCTGGGTCAAAAATGGTCTCTTTTTACTCCAAGCTCCCCTGGCATATAGTTATTACTCCCTGTAATAGTTACTTTAGTTAGAAAGGGGAGAAGGTAAAGGATCTTTCAAATTAAAAGATTTGCCTCTCATTCTTCCTCTAGGGGAGTGAGTGGGTTTTTTGTTTAACAAATACCTGGTTTGCGTATGAAAGGTGAGGCCTCCAAGGCTTGGCATGAAAGGAAACTAATTGTTCTTCATTAAGAAAAAGAATAAAAATTTTGCTGTAGGTGAGACCTGAATAGAAAGCTGAAAGGCAGGGCTGTGGAAGGGGGGAAGATCGTGATTTTTATGAGAATAGAAAGTAAAAAATAAGAATACAGGATTGGATTCCAGGAATTTGCAGAAAGTTGGGGCAGGCATCAGACCTCTCATTTAACATGAGGTAATGTGTATAAATCTACCGTATATAGATCTCCAAGGATGGTTCAGCAGAAATGTGGGTTACCTTCCATTTTACCTTAAGTATAAGCTCCCAGAGGGCTGGGGCCTCACTTCCTGGCTTCATTCCTCACCAAGAACATGATACTAGTCCTTGCCTAGAGAAAGCTCTAATGGGATACTACTGTTAATGGGAATGACAATACCGAACATAATTCAAGGAGTGGCACAAGGAAGTATATGGTTAATTGCTGGATAAATGCAAACTATACCAAGAGTATATGTTATAAAAGGGTAAAGGCCAACTCAAAGTTGTGCATTCAAAGGAGGGCTTGCTCAGTGCTTTACAGAGTGCAGGAGGGGTATATGCGGATGGGTAGAAAATGGCTAATTCCAGAGATGATTTGTGACCCCCCAGGAGTTATAGAAGAGGCACAGAGCTGGGGAGAAAGGGGATAATCAATTCATTAACAAATGTCCTCAATCAACAGGGACCAGCAAATGTAATAATTAATCAATCAAATAATTACTGTACTCATCAAATGCCAGGCACTGTGGCAGGAACTAGAGATTCAGAGATGAAGTTAAGACAGAAAACCATACTTGCTCTCAAGGAGTAGGAAGTGACCAACAGTGTGAATGCATGAACTCGAAGACAGGGTGATACCCTGCTCAAGAGAGGCCCACCTGGGACACAGTGGAGACCGGAAGGGAGATGAGCTAAATCAAAAGGAGAGAGGGAGGAGCCAGGGCCATTCTCTGGAAAGGGCATTCAGAAAGAGAAACCATTTTCTAGGCAGGTGGGGGAGGAAAGCTAGCTTATGAGGTATGAGGTGGGAAGGGCAAGAGACCAGGCTGGGGTTGGGGGTTTGGGGGGAGGGTATAGCAGACCAAATGGGCCTTCTGGGAGCTTCTAGGGAGCTTGGATTTCACAGAGCAGCGGGAGGGAGCCTTCGAAGAGTATTACCAGGGAGAGAGGTAAGGGAAATTGGGAAGAGCAGTGGAGAGTCAGATTACAGGCATGAAGTGGCCGCTTACTGCTTAGGACAGCTCTCCCTGGAGCCCACTTCCTTTCCAGGGAGGGCTCTGGCAGCCTGTGCATCTTGCTGAAGCCCTTGAGTGAGGTGCATTTTATGATTGTCATTGCACTAGGTCAGCCCTCAAAGAATTGTGAAGGAGGCAGCATTATGCTTGGAACTGCCTTCCTACTCCCATTTCTCCTCACTCCCTGCCTTTTCCATTTGCTGCCCATGTTCCCCCTAGAATCTCCCCTCTGGAGAGAAAAGCCCGTCTGATTAAGGTTGCCAGATTTAGCAAATAAAACTATAGGACTCCCACACATTTTTTTTTTTTTTTTTTTTTTTTTTTTTAGTTTAAGTATACATGGAACATACACTAAGCACATATTTATTATATATCTGAAATTCAAATTGGACCGGTTGCTCTGTCTTTTATCTGCAACCCTACCTCTGATATATCAGGTAGTCTCATTTCAGGGTTTAGAGGTCCATCTTATCTGCCTGCCCAATGTCCCTTTCCCATAAGGAGGTACTGAGGCACTGAAAGGTCAAGTGGTTTATTTGCCAAGTTCACACAGTCAGGCCGGAACAGAGCTGTGACTTCCAGACGAGCTAGATGTCTACTTGACGACCTGTCCTCCGCACCTTATTAGAATGAATCAGTTAGAAGTGTCAACCTTCCCAGAGGTATCTGCATTTTTGAAAGAAGGCCTGAGGGCAAAAACTCCAAGAGTATGAATCTCTAGGAATGTAAATTCTGGTTCTATAGTAGATGTGAGGGAGGCATTCTGGTCCTGGAGCCTTTTTGGAATTCAGCTAATGCCTCTCACAGTCTGCTCTGGTGGCCAGCGGAGCCCTTGTGGCCTCTGATCCATCAAATAAACATATGAAGAATTTGGCCCTGGACAGCAACCCCTTCCATTGGGACAATACCCTGCACTTTTTGGAGCACATTCTCAGACATCATTTCGCTTAATCTTACAATTTAAGTTCTTTAGATTGTAAATGATATTTACGTACTTTACATGTCTCCAATTTGGTTTCTGCCACCAAACAAACAAGAAAAGTTTCCACAAACACTGAATTACATATCAGCTTTTTATAAACACTCTGTAGTCAAATTTTCATTCTTTTCTTTTCTCCCCCCTGCCCCTTCATTTTCTAAAACGCCCTTGCTTCCCCTCAGTTTGGTCCCGTTTAGCACACATCTGCTGCAGCATTTCTGCTGTGCAGGAGAGGAGGCTCGGTTCTCAAATCCAGAGACTGGAAGAGCTGGGAGTGCCCTTGGGTGCAGCCAGGTCGAGCTGGTGCTCACAGGTGTGGGGTCCGTGAGCTTCCCCACCCCTCCCTCACTCCACTCTTTCCTTGGGATCCTTCATCCTGCTTCTTCCCTGCTCCGGAGCAATGCTCTCAAGAGTCTTGAGAACCATGGCTTGCCCGCTCAAGAAACTTTGTCATAGTTTCTTTTGCTTCACAATATTAGTCTAGTAAACTCTAGGCTTGATCCAGGTTTGTAACTGTCTATTTGGCAGATGAGAAAAAGAAAGATCAGGTTTCTGAATGTCCCAAGCCAGGCAATATGTGACAGGCCACGCTGTCCTCGGCTCTTCAGTTCCTACCCAGTTTGGGTTTTGCTGTGACCTGTCCTTAGCAGCTTCTCTCCTCACACCTGGCCTGCGAGGATCATGGCATTTGTATTGTTATCTTCCTGTATACAGCAAGCCACTGCAGTTGTTAGGCCTGACACTTTCATGCCTATTTTCCTGCAACTGTATGTGGCCATGATTTTCTCACCGTTCATTTCCATTTCTTTTTTAGAATCTTTCCATGTTAATTTTTTGAGTTGTGTGTGCTCTCCAGCCCCCACAAAGGATTTCCAGAGGGCACGACAGGCTTTACTCCACAGACAAGCACCTCCTTTGATGTCTTGGAAACCAGTAGTGCTGGTGCATCAGCATGCAAGTGCCCTGGATATAGGTCCCTGTGCACCCTGAGCAGTCTTTGATATGCGCTCCCTCCTTCAACCGATGCTGACTGTGGGAAGAAATGAGAAAGTGTGATGTGAGTACAGAGCAAGAGTGCTTCATTCTGGGTGGAAGAGTGTCAACCAGGCTTCCTGGGGGAGGCTTCTTTCCCCTGCATGGGAATTCAATTCTCTGCTGGCAAATTATCAGTAATGTGATCCACAGCCAGTCTTTTTCATTTTAAATAATTTATTACTATGACATATCTTTTATTTGATAATGAATATGGAATTATTATATGTTCTAGTCCTGCAGAAACTAAGAGAATGTGCCTTTTGTATACAGTCATCACTTAACTGCCTTCCTTGCCTCAGGAGGGTGGGTTGGGTGGCTGGGGGCCTGGCCTCAGCACACTAGGCAAAGAGGATGTTTTGCCCCAGCCCAAGAGTCCCATTTGCTGCAGGCAGGACTGGGGAGACAGGTGCACTCATAGGACCAGCATGATGGCTTCCCAGCTCTTCCTGACTCAGGACTTTAGAGGCGTTTCATTATTTCATGGAAAGTGTTGCAAGCCCTACATCTCCTTACCCATCCATATCAATTCCAAGACATAGTTACATGCTAAATGATGCTTTGATTATCTGTCATTTCAGATTATCTGCCCTAGAGTCATCCGTGTATACAGAGACATACGCAAGCACACTTCTCTTTCTGGGCACGCCTAGTATCTATTCAGCTGAATTGCCCACCATTCCCTGTTATGGGTTGTATGTGCCATGTTTCCATAATTCTCAAGTCTCTTTCCCAGTTTTGCCTGTTTCCTCTTGCTGTCACATGCCTGGTGGGCTCTTCTTCCTCCTTTCTGTAATGAAGATGCTCCCAGGTGCCTATCAGAAAAGCATCCCATGCCTGGCTCTGTCCTCTGGCTTTCTCAGTCATCCATAAAACATATTTTGTGAGCCATGTTTAACACCCAGCTGCATTCAGCTTAGCATTTCATTATTTACTCCATATTATTTGTCACATATTTTGATGTACGGGTCTCTCCTTGCTTATCTACTCCTTTTATACTGACATTTAGTACCATGCTACACTCACTGCAGACACTATGCAGTGTTTTCCCATTGATATGAATGGTAGGCTGAATATAGAGCAAAACAGTGGAAGATTCTACCCTTTCCTTTACCTGAAACTTTAGCTTAGCTCTTGCCTTTATTCATAACAGAATGAGAAGGAGCCTGGGCCCTATGAAATAGCTCTTTAAACAGGTATCAGAGACATCTGGAAGCTCTGCTGCAGGTGTGCTGGGTCACTGGCCAAAGCTACATGGCCCTTGGGATGTGAGGGAGACACACGCTTGTGATGGTCATACTCCCTTTACAGCATCCCCTAGTAAGGTGATTTATTGCAAAGCCTTACTATTGCTGCTTAGATATGTGGACTCTAGCTGTGGCTCCTCCCTCCTCCCCAGCCAATGGGGTGTGGGATGGGCTGGATGGTAACTGTCTTCCTAGACCCTTCCTGAATGCAGATGAGCAAAGCAACCCCATTCATGACTCATGCGCTAACTCTCATTGTCTGCTCCTTTGGAAAACACACACACCCAGGCAGACCCACGCATACACCTGCTACACCTTAATAACATGATGCCTGGAGCTGACAGTTGTTGTGGCATGCGGGAGCCACACACAGACAGATGTGATGAAGATGAACTGATCCCATTTTTAAGAGAATAAAATAAGCTCTTTAAAACTAATAATCGGGCTCTCTCTCAGGCTGATACACACTCAACTGTCGCTTTGAAGGATGAGACCCTGATGTGACTTCTCAGCAATAAATGATTTTCTTAAAATCTTAAAAAAACAAAACAAAACCAAACAAAAACACCCAGCCTTCTTGTTACTTCTTTCCAAAGAATTAAGTATCACAGAGTAGACAGCTGGGACCTGGGAAGGACTGCTCCTAGAGAGCCTGAAATTCTCATCTGGCAGCATCTTAAACGGTTTAGGCATGTGAATGAACCACAGAAATTGTGCTGCCTGAAGTGGGAATCAGGGTGAGGAGGCCACCAGGGAAGCAGCAGACATCCCCCTTAAACAGAAAGTCTAATCCCTTTTCTCTACTTCCCTCAACCCCAGGGGATGGGCAGGCTGATGTGCAGATATGGAAGGAAGGAGATTGATTCAGGAAGTCCAGGCAAAAGCTGGCGCTGCTGCTACGGCACTGCTTATCAGCCCACACTGGCTGCTTGAGCATCTACCAGACTCCCAGCTATTGTAACAGGTGATACAGAGAATGGGGGACAGAGTTCTGCCCTTATAGATCTTCACTCTCTTGGGAGCCTAGTCCTATACTGTGCAAAATGAGTTGCCAGCATTGGAGGTAACACGAAGGCTGAGGCAAATGTGCAGTATTATGGGGTGTCCAGACTGCCTGAGACTGTGACAAGGGATTGAGGACCAAGGTGTAGCATCCAGATAAGTGGAGAGCTGAGATAAGAGGTGGAACTGAATAAGCATTCCTTCCTCCCTCGTATGGTTTTGAAGGGTATTTGTGTGTAGTAAGCACACTGTAAACACTTACTGAATGAACAGGTGGATGGCTGAAGGAGGGACTCAGACTTGGTGTCTGCTAGACATCCAGGAATGACAGAGAGGTGTTTAAACCTCCTTAGGAAAGGCAGGTGGAGAATAATCATAATAACACGTGACTACTGATAGTGGCAGGAGTGGAGACCAGGAAAAGGTCTTTCTGACCTTTTGGGGGCAAATTGTCTCCTTGATCCATATTGCTCTCTTTTTTATTTTATTTATTTACTGTTTATTTTTTCTCAGAGAAGGAGACCTGTGTTGGTAGTGGAATTCCTTCCATGGGTTTTCATGGTTCAGGGTCATAGCACTCTGATGTGTGTACACTACTGCCTGTGAGGCTTTTCACCTCTGTTGTCTCATTACTCCATTTGACAAGGTCAGTATGGGAGATATATAATTTCCATTTTCACAGGCTTAGACCCTGAGTCACAGACACGTACTGACTTGTCCAGGTTCTCACAGCCAGTGAGCAGCAAGTCTTTTGGCTCAAATCCCAGTGCATGACTGCTACCCAGCACCACACCTGCCCTTGCTAGACCAGCAGAGGCATGATGCTCCCTCACAAAGGCTCCATGCTTGACAGCACTCCTCTTTGCCAAAGGAGTCTGCTAAGCCGAGGATGGCCCATGTTTGACTCTCTTTATGCAGTGGGTTAAGAAAACTGATCAATGTCAGCTCTCCTCAGATCTGAGCTGTTTTCCTATTCCCTAGGACTGACTCATCCTTATTGTAATGATATTTTACTTCTTAAAATATACTTCTTTGTCTTGGGCCAGGTTTCACTAGCTGGAGTAAAGGAATTGTCTCTGGCTCTGCTGGACAGTGTCCAGGCATCCGAAGTAATGAGAGGGAGTTGGGAATGAAGAAATAGCCCAACTCTCACATTCTCAATTACCAAACCTGCCAAGGGTTTCGTAAAATTTTTAAAATGTATTTTTAGAACATAAAATGCATCTAATTCAGTGGCACTCAATTCTGGCTGTACATTAAGAATAACCTGGGGAGCTTTAGAAAATGCCCATGCTGGGCCTCACTGTGCCCAGGGACTCAGTTTCAATTGGTAGCGTATAGGTCCTGAGCATTAAATGCTTTTGAACAGCTTGCAAGTGATTCTAATGTGTAGCCAGGATTTGGAACCTTGGATTTAGTCCATCCTTTATATAAAAATAAGGAAACTAATACCTAGAGTGTTTAAGCTTATTGCCTTATATTAGCTATCTATTTCTGCATAAAAATTATCTCAATTCAGTAGCTTAAAATAATAAACACTTATTACCTCTCAGATCTTCTGTGGGTCAGGACTCTAGAAGTAGCCTATCTGCATCTGATGGCTTAATGGAGCTGTTGGATCCTCATCCAAGAGCCATCCAAGGTGGCTCATTTGCACGCCTGACAAATTAGTGCTGCCTCTTGTCAGGTCACCTCAGTTCCTAACCGTGTGGACCTCTCCATGGGGCTGCTTGAGTGTCCTCACAACCTGGCAGCTGGCTTTTCTTAAAGTGAGTGGTTCAAAGAGGAAGCCACAATACCTTTATGACCCAGCCTTGGAAAGCACACACCTCACCTCTGCCACAATCTGTTCATTAGAAATGAATCACTGAAGCCGTTCCATATTGATGGGGAGGGGATATAGCCATCATCTTCTGCAAGGAAGAATATCAAAGAATTTGTGTTTTAGAACCACATGTAGCTACATTTAGTGCCAGAGCTACAAGTCCCTTAACTACTAATCCAGTGCCCCATCAACTAGTCTCATCGATTGATTCTAAATAAGGAAATCCCCATAAAATATTTAAGGTTCCATCAATTACCTCCTTCCAGTGAATAGGTTGGTTCTTTAAAATATCAGCACCCAGAGAAGGGCCCCTCACCTGTCAGGCATGCGTGTGACCATCTCATCCCTGGCGTGATTCACTTCGACTTCCTGCCTCTTTTCACCCATTAGAGTCCTCTGAAGGATCGGATTACCTTGCCAGTGGAAAAATATGAGCTCCCTGTGTGATATACCATAACTGCAACAGCACATCATATAATTTTCCCCGAAGGCTTGTTGCAGCCTATGTCGAGTCATTTGTATTTATGACAGCTCGGCCGTGATTTAGCGCGACCTCACTTTGATAAAAGCCATTTAAAGCTCATAAATATGGGTGATGTGCTGCCTCCCTGGCCTAGATTTTTAAGGAGAGACTGAGATTTGCATTGCCATTCAACTTCCATTGTTCAGAAAAAGAAAGAAAAGAGTGAGGGAGTGGGCAAAAGGGAGGGAAAAAGTCAGAGAGGGATGGAGAAAGACCGAGAGAGGTGAGAACTTGCTGGTGCCCGGGACTGTGGAGTTGTCTCCCGGCTCTCCACTCCAGCCTGTCCCTGGGCAGCCTGGGGGATGTGAAGGGCACCAGCTCAGAGGGAGTGCTGATGAAGCACACAGGAGTGACTAGGTCACCAGACTTTATGAGCCATTTACTTCCTCTTTTAGAAGCACTGTTAAATCACAACGAAGTTACAGTAAATTGTCGATTTTTATTGGAACAAGAAAGCCCTGTAGCTTCACTCCTCACCACATTGCTCTCTGGGGACAGCTTGACTACCAGGTGGAGCAGGTGACTACCTGGTTGTAGGATCTGAAGGGCATCAGCCTGGGACTCTCCCCAAACAGTATCTCACAGCGACCCACAGGGAATCTGAAATTCTGTCATTTTAAGAGCCAACTTTTTGGTTGGAGGCCTGCAGAGGCTACAGATTCCTAAAAGGAAGTGGTCTTCAGCTTATCAATTAACATGTGGATCATGGGAATTAGGCCCCCAATTGTGGGGGTGCCCACCAGGTGACAGAGACAGGACACGGGACACGGGGGAGAAGTTGGAAGGAGAGACCACAAAATAGACATTTACCCAATTTTGTGAGTGGGCATTGGTCTGACTACCCTGCCTATTTGTTGCCCTCATTTCCCATGTGCATCAGGGAACCATTAGAGGGTAGACCCTCATCTCTCTTGGTTTTCCATTGTTTAGTCAAAACCATTGAAGATGCTGAAGTCATCAGCCATGGCCTTGGAGCTGGTGGGGACCCTGGAGAACCTCCTAGTGCAGCCCCTTTGTTCTGCACACGAGGAAACGAGGGTCCACACGCTGTGGGCCAGGAGACTGACCGCAGCAAGTTTCCTCAGCCCAGAGCTGCTGTCACACCTGCAGAAGGCCCTGGTGAGCTCTCCTTTCCTTAGCTGGCTCACTTCTTTTATTCAGAAGTGTCTGCATATCAGGGATTTGGGAAGGAGTGTGGTGGGAGGGCAACTCTCTAGGCAGTCATGAAATGTGAAGAACGAAGGGGCTGCTGACAACACTGAGGGCCAAATTCATCCCACAGACGTCTCTTTTTTGACCCACACTGTGTTTTACCAAAATTTGCAAACATTTGAAAATAAAGAGATTCCTCATATGCACAGACAAACACGTCCACACCAGTTTTAGAGTTTTGGCTTCTGGAAACAGTTGGCTGGAGTGGAGTGGGGCAGCTTTGGTCCTTCAGTCACTGCAGTTCCCCAAGTGACCCTCCACACCCACATTTCTTGTTCGAATTTGCAGCTGTCTCGTTTGACAGGTGGGAAAACTGAGTCTCAGAGGGAGAAGCGGCTCATTCAGGGAAGCACAGAGGAGGTTAGTGGCAGCGCAGGGGCTGGAATGCCGTTCTCCTGATACCCATTGTTCAAGGTCCTACTTGAAAACCCTGCCTCTCAGCCGCCCGCAGCCTCCGTTGCCACACACTTCTCGACCACACGCTTCTCCCACGTGGTTCTGTGCATATCACAGAGGCCCCAGCCGGAGGGCGAGCCCTCCAAGGCTGTGCACGTGGAGGCGGTGGACGGGGGCCTCGTGGGCACAGGGAGGATTCGCTGTTCACCCATCCTGGTACCTCCCCCTCCCCCGTTCACCCAGGCACGCAGGAGGACTGGGAAACAGCCCCAGTTTGCACATGGAGAGGCCGCGTGCGTCCTCACTGACTGCAGTCCATACCTGCAGCGACAGTTCGTCTTGGCAGTCACCATTATCAGAGTTCCCACAGCAGAGAGAGGATAGTTTTCCATGAGTTGTCTCCAGTTTGGTCCTGCTGACCTCTCAAGTCCACAAACTCTTTTTGTCTTTGATCCAGATTCTTATTTATTCTTTTTCCAAAGGTTTAATTTGCGCTCCTATTGTATTTTTTTCCGCTGTGTGTGTGTTGGGGGGGTGGGGGTTGGGAGTTCTTTTCTTTGACTTACAGTACACTTATTTGCAATAAGGGAATTTATTTTCTCACGCAAATAAATTAGCTGTTAATTAAAGTTTTTTGATGTAGTGCAGAAAGAGGTTGTATTTGATATCAGCAGCTGTGTGCTTTTCGATTTCTTGTTTGTCTGAGTTGTGTCAGGAATATCAGCCTTCACCCCCAAATATAGCCCCTCCCTCTCTTTGCTGGGTCTGTCCTCCTCCGTTCTCCTCTCTCCTTCCCCTCCCCCATTCTCTCTCATTCATATCCTCTCTCTCTCCCCTGTCTCTGCCTCTGTCTGCCCCCGGCCCCCCCCCTCCCCCACACACACATTAGGCCACTGCTGTGTTGTTTCGACATCAATTGGAGAGTCCCTTTCTGCTTCCTGCTTTCTTATCCAGTGCGTTGTGCTCCTGGAGGCCCCCCGTGGAGATGTGTGGACCTTGAGTCCATGTGGGAGAGAATAAACTGAGAGTTTTGCAGTTTGCTCAGGTGTGGACGTTTAGTAAGGCCAGAGCTGGGATTTGAAGTCAAGTAGATCTGCTCCAAAACCCTCCACTCGTCATGCGATGAGGGAAGAGAAATCATGGGCTTTGCCTTGTAGGCTCTTACCATCCACCTGGAGGGGCAGGTAAAAACCTGACTCAGCTGACCAGTACAACAAGGCAGCATATGCTGACTGTCCCCTTAAGGATGATCAGTAATTGAAGTCTACAAGTTAAGAAGAGGAGGTTGCTGGAGGGTCTTGATGGCTGGGGAAGCAGTGCAAGATACACGGAAGCTTCCAGAAGGAGACAATCAGGAGTGGCTGCGTGGAGGGCTGAGGTTGTCGTAGGGGCTGGTGGAAAAGCAGCCGTAGGCAAAGTTTGCTTTCCAACATGATGTAATATTCACACTCATGCCTGGGGCCAGGAAAGAGATTAGTTTTGTGGAGAGAAGGGTCTCGATATGAATCGGTGACCAATAAAGTTTGATCATGTGAGTGAGAGTTTTTTCTGAATGGTAGAAAAGAGTTACAAGTGGCTATTCTCTTTTACTGTTGGGCAATTGCCAGATAGTGATTAGAGAAGAGACAGAAATCCACAAATAATCCATTTTCTTTTAAACTCAGAGCGGAGGAGGTTTCATTGAGTGTGGTTATCACACTAGATGGTGCTACTTCTAACTATGTTGGTTTTCCCACCCACAGTGAAATAGCCTCCTTGGACCATGGTTCTGCAGGGGCCTGGGATGTCTCCAGGAGTCTCAGGCAGCCATCCAGCCTCTTTTTATTTTTACTCTCCTCATTACCCTTGGTCCCTTCAGAACTGCCTGATTGCAGCCATTTATTCACACAGAACTTTCCAGGAAGCAGGAAGCTTCACACTTCATCTCATTAACCTACATGGGCACCCGTGAGCTGAATTCCCACTCAAGGCACCAAGATATTCTGCTCGATGTTCTTCAGCAGTCAGTCTCTTGTCTCTGGGTGATTAATTTCCCTGTTGGTTTGCACAGTGCATTGAATTTGGAGGAAGACTGCAGCTGGGGGTCTGCAGAGCCATAGGTCCCCATAGGGATGGCCCGTTTCATACACCCAGTGCTGCCAGGGCATGGCATGCTCTGCCCCGATGCTCTGGGGACTGCTTCCTCTAAGGCTTGTTCCAGGCAAGGCTAGCCCCCCAACCACTGCTTTCTCATTTATCTGTATTCATCCAGGAGCCCAGCTAATTAATTACCATCTACACTCTATACTCAAGGGGGAAATCTGCTTGGGGGAGAGTTGGGGCAGGGGGAACATTTAGAAATTCAATCAAGATCTTCAGGTTGCATGGCCCGCTGTTGGCAGCAATACTTCCTCCCGGGGTAGATGAGAACAGAGAATCTGCTTTGTGCAAAGCTGAGTCTGCATTTGGCTTTCCTGTGTCCCCAGTGCCTAGCAGAGGGGATGCCTGGAGGTGCCTGAGAACAGGAGTCTCCCTGAGCCTCCACCTGGAAACTCAGAGCTCCTCAGGTTCAGAATTTACATAAACACATTCTTGCCTGTTGCCTTGGGAGGGCTTAACCCTTAATCTGCTGCAGTCTCTTTTGAGATGATTCAGGGAGTGAGCACAGTGGTTTTCAACCTTGGCTGTGCTTCCCAACTACCTGTGGAACTTTTTAAAAAATTCAGAAGCCCAGTCCTGTTCCTTCAGTTTTTAAAAATTTAATGCTCTCAAAGCATCTTTTTAAAAATTGAGATACAGTTCACATTCTATAATTCATTATTTTAAACTATACAGTTCATTGGTTTTTTAGTATATTACAAAGTTGTGCAACCATCACCACCATCTAATTTCAGAACATTTTCATCACCCCAAAAAGGAACCCATACTCATTAGAAGTCATTCCCCATTTCCCCTCCACATCCCCAGCTCTAAGACACCTTTAATCTACTTTCTGTCTCTCTGGATTTGCCTATTGAGGACATTTCCTATAAACAAAATCATACAATATGTGCTCGGCCCCATTCTGAACCTTGTGAACTGAAATATCAGAGCCTTATATGTTAAACATTTCCTTTTAAAAACAGTCTCAGGTGATTAGGCACAGCCAGGGTTTGAGCGCCCTGGGCATGAAGTGGTGAAGCACCCTGCCCAAGGGCCCCCTTTGCTCCAGCACACAGTAAGTGCTCAGGAAATGTTTGTTGAATGACCAAGTACACATTCTAGAGGAATCTCTCATAGCCTAGTGTGATCAGGATGTTTGCCTCCCAAAATAGTGATTAGTCCTAACTTCTCCACTTAGCTGTTTCATCAATACTACCTGGAAATCTCAGTCAAAATCCACTGTAGTCTCTGCTTCCCCAAATCAATAAATTGAATGAGTCTCAATGCCTGTTACCATCCCCCCACCTTATGTAGAACTTTTCCACATGCGGCTGTGGCTGGGAGCTCATGAAATGTGCTGTCCTTTCCGGAGAACTCTATAATGACAGGGGTAGTCCTGGTCAGTCAAAGGAACTTAACTGAAATGGTCATACTGGGCTCTCATGCATGTATCAGAACCAAAGCTAGACTGACATTGGAAAGAGGGGATAAAACATAGCCTGTAGCAGATGTTAGAGTTGGGAACAAGGGTGGGTGGGGTGGGGGGGTTAAGAACAGGCATAACACCACAGTGGTCCCAATCTACATGATGGCTGTAGGGTCTGCTCAATAGTCCAAGTCCTGCTTTCCCACTTCTAAGGCCTCCTGTTTCCCAAAGGAGCCAGCCCCAGCCAGAGGCCACTCAGGCCATGCCTGTTTGCCTAGTGCCTTACACAGTGCTGCCATGGTGCCTGCCCAGTCATTTATCACACTAGCATCTCCATCCCGCACTCTGTGCCTTCCCAGATGAGAGCTCTGAGCTAAGTCGTCCACAGCCATCTCTCAGTGGGTATACAGGGCCATTGGCTGAAAGTCCAAACCTGGCCTGCACTTATGTGACAAAGTGGAAATGGCTTGATGCAAACCCATCTCCAGTGCTGGGAACACAAAGCAGAGCCCTCCTGATTGCAGAGCAGAGAGATATTCATGCCTTGCTTTGCTCAACAAGTCCTTATTTAGCCCCTACAATGTGCCAGGCACTGTTGAGATAGAGGAGTGAATGAAACAGATCTCTGCACTTTGGGAGTTTACACTGAAGTAGGATGGGACAGGGGTTAGAAGAGGGACAGACAATAAATGAGTTAAATATATAATAAAATGTCACAGAGCATAAATGTACAAAGAAGGATAAAACATGTCAGAGGATGGAAAGCGATGGAAAAGTTGCTGATATGGAGAGAGTAGCCTGGGAAGTCCTCTCTGATGCATATCATGGCCTGCATAAAGTTAGGGAGAGAGCTGGCAGGCATCCCAGGGAAGAGAATTCCAGGCAGAGAAAACAGCAAGTGCAAAAGCCTTAGTCCTCAACCCTGGCTAAACATAATAATCACCCTGGCAAATCTAAAAAACCTCTCTAGGGTCAGACCTCACCATGGAGTGTGTGTGTGTTTGTGTGTGTGTGTGTGTGTGTGTGTAAAACACTAGGCTATTCTGTAGTACATCTGACTGACAAGAATTGCAAGCTGACTGTGTAAAAGGAACATGGAGCCATGGCAGCTGGAGATGGGTGGGCCAGAGGTCCAGGGGATGAGAGGATAAGTGTAGAGGGCCTTGAAGGCCACAGTAAGGATTGCAGATGTTATTAGAAATGATGGAAAGCCACCAGAGAGTATAGGAGCAGGGGTTGCAGTGAGCATCATAAGTGCTCTGTGACAGATCAGCACGCGTGCATCTGATCCATGGACGTATCGACAAAGGCTGGGAAGCAGCATTCAGAGAAGCTGTCTTTGCTCGTATCAATGTACAGATAGTTAATCCATGTTCAGTTACGTGTCTAGAAAAGACGTGTATACCCACGTTATGGGCTAGAAATTGCAAAACTAGAAAGCCTCTGAACTCACCACATTCTAATTTTTCCCCTGGCATTTCAGATGAAAAAGATAAATCTATCCCTAGGTGCAAGAACAGGGAAGACTTCCAACTGTCTCATTTCTTCCTCAAGAGGTGGTTTAAAAATGCAAACACGATGAAACAGATGAGAAGAGTTGCAGATTACATTATTTCTGACAATACGTAATCTCCGCTTGTTTGAGCATGGTCATTAGGAAGCCTTCTGATTATTCTGGCAGCTCTGGTTTCTAACTCCCTGTGGACAGAAAGAGGCATGAAGAGAATTACATTTCTCCAAGGATGGGGCTAAAGGTCGTTTTGTGCATTGGACAGCTGGCTCGAGTCATACTGAAGTGCCATGGTCTCAAATGTTACTAACAGAATAGCTGATAGCCCTGTTGTCAGTTTCTTTACGCTCACTATCTATTACAAATTAAGCTGAAATTGTGGATTCTCAAAAATCAGGGAAGAAAATCTCTACCTTCTCTCCCCAATGTCCCGTGTTTATTGTGAGTCCCTGGTAGCGCAGTGTTGTAAAGGCCAGGTGGATACAACACACTATGTCCTGAATGGATGCCTGTGCCAGAGCCACCCTGATCTGCTCCTGGGAGGCCGAGATTGGCACTTGGTCCCATATGCCCCTGGTGTCAACATATTAGTAAATTACCTCTGGACATTTTAAGTAGAGTGTTATCCTTGTAATGCCAGTGCCCAAAAGACAGATACCCACAAGTCCCCACTTCCCAGCCACTGTTCCATTCTCAGATACCACAATTCCATAAAAATAGCAGTGAACTGAGAGTCGGAGACTTGGGTTTTAAGCCTGGGCCTATCACATACTAGCATCGTGGTGTTGAGCAGGTGATTAACCTTTCAGAGCTTTACTTCACTAATCTGTAAAAAGAGAAGATTCGATTTGAATATAGTCTAATGTTTTTTCCAGCAGTGTGTCTGTGGTGGTTTGCCTGTTTGGCAAGGTGCTGAAGTGTGGGTAAACAGAGAGATGAGGCAGGTACTGAGATACCTGGGTTCTCCCCATGCCGCGTGGCTGCAGTACGTCAGTTATGGCCTCCCGAGGTGGAGCTGAGCCAGAGGTGGTGAAGGCCACGGAGAAGAGCATGCATCAGAGGGATCAGAGACAGGAGTTCAGGTCTCAGCTCAGTCACTTTCTAACCAGGCGGTCCTGGGCAAATGACTTAATGTCAATGAATCTTCAGAATGGAATTGCTGATGCCCATTCAGAAAAATTGTTGTGAGAAACAAATGAGATTTGTCTGACACACCCAGCAAACGTGAGAGCTTATTAGATAAAGGTTAATTATTACCATCAGTGTCCCACTCTGTACTGGGTAATTATTTGTTATTTATACCTTTGGAGTTTGGTTATCTTCCAACATGACATAAGACTCAGCAAAGGAAAGATTAGTTCTCTTAGTATTGGGTTCTATTGTAAATGTTTCTAAATTGCCCCCCCCCCACCCCCGCAGGTCAATTTCCCTCCCACTTAGCTCTCAGCTCCCAAACTTGATCATTCTTGGTGTGAAGGACTGCACAAAGTCATACACAAATTGGATCTGGGATGTTCCTTTAGCCCCTAAATCAGTGGTGAGAACTATAGCCATGTGAACTGTTAATACATGTATATCATGTATTAACTCATGATATATCACGGAATTTGCATCCCAGGCACCCACTGGGGTCTAAAAGAATGCATGCAACTCCCAAAGGACTCTTTCCCATGTGGGGAGATTGGAATCTCCCCTAACTCAAGGGGGCTACTCCCATGCAGTATTGCCATGCACCCAGGTCATGTGTACAAATCACTTGCCCCACTCCCCCTTAGGCCCTGTTCTTCTGCTTTCTGCGGCTCCTTGAGAATGGTTCAGAAGTTTTGGTGGGAATGCAACACCTCTGGGCAGCCTCACTGACCATGTTAAAATGCAATCACAGATATGTTCATGCAGAACTCTTTGTGTCTTTCATTCACTCTTCGGCAGACACTTGTTACAGGTCTGCTGTGTCTGAGGACTGTGCGTGGCCCTGGAGACAGATGAAAGGTTATCCAAGGTACAGCGCTGCCCTCAAGAAGCTCCCAATCTCCTGTCAAAGACACCCGATCAACCCCAGAGCAGCTATGGAGGGGTGTCCTGAAGGGCACTACACAACAGCTGCCCGTAGGGGCTTCATTCTGGCTGATAGAGCAAGGCTCATACACTCAGCATCATTGTCAATGTCATCATCGTCATCATCTGAGAGTCAGAGGAATTATATCCCCTGTCAACCCAGAAGCTATCAGAAGGACAAGGCATGCTAAGTACCAAATGAGTGTTAAAGATAGAACATGGTAGGACGGTTCAGAGAAGGGAGGTCCGGGAAACTTCTTGAAAGTCTTCCTTTGGATCTTAGTGATGTTCATAATCTGGACAGCCAGAGAGAAGTGGGATATCAGGCTTTACTCAGGCAGAATTTATAGATAGAGGACAAGATCTGGGCTGGGATTTCACTGCTTTTAGGGAGACAGCTCCGAGAGTTACCGGAGCTGGTGTGTAGGAAGGAGTGTCTAGACTATTAAAGGCCCAGAACATCTTGACTCCGTAGCTCCTCCTACTGTACTTCTTTAGCCTTGTGTTCTTTCCTTTCTCAGCTGTGCAGCACTTGGGGTAACTTTGTCTCAGCTTCTCTCCTGGCCTCTTCTCTCTTCCTCTCTTTCTTTCCTTCCTACCACAAGCGCCTGCCAGGCACATACTGTGCTTCCTTTGTCTGGGTCTCAGTGTCTTCTTCTATAAGTGAGAGTTTAGGAATCCTTCCTGAGTCTAATACTAAGTGTGCCCTACTTGCCCGCAGTCTACCCCTGCCTCCACCTGCTCCCCCAAGTCTCTGAGTTGGGAATGTCAGCCTCCAAAGGGGAAACCTGGGCCAGGGCCCTGCCTCCTCAAGGCTGCTGAGCCTCACGCGGGCAAGGCTGCATTTGCTGCTCCCAGTTCTGCTCAGGGAGCCCACATTACCTCGGATGACCAGGGCCTGCCTGCCCCATGCCCCAGGTTCACAGCCCTCCATGCCCTCCCAGGTGCAGGCAGCTCTGGGAAGTGGGCAGGAGCTGTGGCTTTGATCACACACACAATAACCTCAGCACCAAGACATCCATGCTAATGACTTTTGATTACAAATGGATTAAACGGGACAGCAGCTGCACAGGGCTGCTTTGATTCAGGCCTGCTCAGTAATGAGATGCACAGGCACAGGCTGGGAGGCTGCAACCAGGAGCCCTGCCCAGCCCCCAGCCCACCTCCTTCAAGGGCACCTCCGGGCAGGGAGCACTGCTCAGAGACCCAAAGGAAATCGAGGCAGCTCACACAGACCCTGCACTCAGCTAGCGTCTGGGGTGCCCTCAGCCTCTTCGAGGTGTCCCCATGGCTGCCCTGCATGCTGTGCCCTTGGCCAGTTGTTCAGCCGTGCTCTCTACTGTGGCTGCAGGAAAGGCGGCCTGTTCCCTCCATGTTCTCATGAGACAAGGTGTGGAGCTGCGGGTCAAATAGCAGCTGCTCTTCCGAGATGAATACCAAGTCCAACTCAGGAGCAGCCAGCTCTACAAGGGATCCAGTGGGTCCTCCCCTCTCCTGACCATGGTCATTTGGCTTATTTGGAACAGTAGAAATAATAATATCCTCAGTAATATCCTTTGTTTGTATAACAGGTATGAAGGACGTTCATGACCCCCATCCCCAAAATATCTTCCCAAATATTTTGGGAAATATTTTCCCCAAAATCCTGTGAGCTAAGCAGGATTTTTGGATCTCTTTCAGAAATAAGGAAGCTGAAGTTCAGACAGTAAAAAGGCTTTTCTCAGGTGCTTGTGTGTACCCTTTCTGGATTGTTGGGGGCCAGCCCAAGCTCTGTCATTCTGCCATGTAATCATCTACCAGCTCCTCTTTCCCCTTATTAGAGAATGTCCTGAGCAGATCTAGTTTCTGATGATGGCCCCATGGAAGCAGTGACTGCCTGCATGTGTCTATTTTTGTGTACAGATTGAACCACTCTGGGGTTGGGATGGTGGGTATGAGCAGCTGCCTTGGCTAAATTGCAAGGCTCCAGGGAGGGAGGGGAGATAAGAGGGATTCAGCACTGAAGCCAAGAGTTCTCGGGGCTGTTAGATGCACTAATAAATTTGACCTTGGGACATTTAATGTGTGGCCAAAAGAGTTTGAAAGAACAGTGGGGAATCCCCTGCTTCTAATAAACGATTCCACAGAAAAGCCAGCATTTCCAACCACCTCCTGCCCACCCCTCACCCTCAGCCCAGGAAGGCAAGTTGCCACCCTTCTGATGAGGTGGCCATTTAAAACCTAGCCGCAGCAGAGCCATGGCCAGAGCCCCTCCACGTTGCCCCCAGCCCTCCCACATGAAAAGATTTCAGAGGTCATGGGCTTGAGGGCAGGCAAGGGAGAGGAAGGCGTTCAAGGCTCACTGCCAGCCATCCCATCTGTCCATGGGGTACAACATGCCCTCCCCACCATCCTATTTCAGTGGTGCAAGTCGAGCCTCACTGCACCCCTGAAGGGTCTGAGGAAGACGGGGGCAACTGACCGCCTAGCCTCCTTAACGGGCATGTATATCATCATCCAAATATCTCTATGAGGTAGCAGTGTTACCCACCTTTTATGGTTAAGAAAACAGAGGCTGAAGATTAAGCTGCTAGGAAGTATATGAACCTGACTGGCTGACAATCCAGCATGGACCTCATCTGCGTTCCCACTTCGCAGATGAATAAAATGAGCTGATGATAAATGAGTGGAACAAGGTCACAGTGCTGCCTAATGACAGGATTTGGTTAGAATTTAGGAGCCCTAACCTCAGTCTAGCTTTCTTTTCACATTAGGGATTGTAGGGCCCTTCCAATTTGCAGATCGTTTTTCTGCTCGAGGCCTTTGGAAGATGATTCTCCGTCTCCGAGGTGCCTTTCCCACAGCTCTCAGCTTGGCCATGTCTGCTCATCCTTCAGGGCTTAGCTGAACTGTTGCTTCCTCAGGAAAGCCTTCCTTGACCAGCCCCAAATTCTAAATCAGGTCTCTCTCTGTTAACTCTCTGTCATACCCATACTTTTTTTTTTTTTTTTTTGACTTTATCGCAACTCTAAATTACATTTATTTCTATTATTCAAAATAATTCTGTCTCCCTGATTAGACTCTTGGGTTTCATGAGGGCAGGGACTATATCTTATTTGTTCATTGATGTATCCTCAGAATGCAGGGTACTTGGCATTCCCATTGGCTGAATAAGACAAAGTTGAAATTTAGACCTGAGTGGACCCAGCAGATGAGAAGGGGCATGGGTCTACAGGTCCGAAAAAACTCACACCCAACACATTCAACCAGGATAGAGAAGAAACAGGGCCAGGTTCAGCACTGTCTTAGTCTTTTTAGCTGCTGTAACAAACTACTGTAAACTAGGTGTCTTATAAATAAAAATTTATTTCTTACAGTTCTAGAGGCTAAGAAGTCCAAGATCAAGGTGCCAGCTGACTTGTTGTCTGGTGAGGACATGCTTCCTGGTTCTTCTCACTGTGTCCTCATGTGGAGGAAGGGGCTAGAGAGCTCCCTGGGAGTCTCTTTATAAGAGCACTAGTCCCATTCATGAGGGCTCCATCCTTGAGCCCTCGTAAGGGCTAATCCCCTCCCAAAGGCCCTGCCTCCAAATACCATCATGTTGGGGTCAGGATTTAACATATGAATTTTGGGGGCAAACAATCATTCAGTCTACAGCAAGCAGATTCACCACATTTATCTGGGATTTCCTCAGGTTCATCCTGAGTCCCTAATAATGCAGATTTCTCACGATGGCTTACGTGCTGGGTAAATCCCACATACCTTTCAAGTCTCCTTGCCTAGGACATCCTCAGCTACCTTGAGTTCTAACTAGGGCAGGCTGTGCATTAGCCCACACGGCCCCTGTGCGTATATGTTCTGCACCGAGGCTCTCAGTTCTCAGCCACACCTGATGCTCATGGGTTGTGAACATGCCTACACCACCACCCACCCTGATCTTCCCAAATTTTTAGAAATGATAACTCCATTCTCTCAGCTTCTTAGGCAAAAACCTTGGCATCATCCTTCATTCCTATCTCTCCCTGTCACCCCACAGCCAATCCATCAGCAAATACTGTGGGCTGTTCCCTACATAGCAGCCGGGGAACCTTTAACAGTGTAACTCAAATCGCGTCCTGTGTCCTCTTCTTTAAAGACTTCCCATGTCCTTTAGTGTGATGTGCTATGCCCTAGACCTCCAGACTAATACCTGATGGCTCTATGTGGCACGGCCTTGCTCGGCTCACATCTCCAGCCACCATCCCCTTGCTCACTCTGCCCCAGTGACACCAGTCTCCTTGCTGTTTCACCACCATGTTGAGCACATGTCCACGTCAGTAACTTTGCACATTGTGTTCTCTCTGTTTGGATTGTTCTATTCCAAATGTCACACAGCTCACTTCCATACTTCTGTCTACTGAGATAGTCTCTTGTTAGACAGGCCTTCCCTGACTGGCTTATTTAAAGCAGTACGTCCCCAACTTTGCCCCTTTCTTCTGCTTTATTTTTCTTATCTTTTATTACAAGTCACAGGTTATATCATTATTTTTATTGTTATCATTTTACTTTATTGTCTTTCATTGAAAGCAGGTACTTATTTTTTACTCTTATATCCCAGTTCCTAGAAAAATATATATTTATTGAATGAACTTATTTCATGAATATCAGCATCCTTCACATTTACTCCATTCAAAAGCTTGGCTTACTTCATCCACAGATTTGTACAGAGAACATGTTAATTTCTGAGCTTGTTGGGATGTCCCATTTCATACAAGTCACCTGATCTAAGTTCCAGCCCAGTTGTCAGTGGTCTTCAGCAGATAGTCTTGTGGGCACTATGGTGTGCTAGAGCCAGCTCATGGTGGCAAGAGGCAACAGGGCACATCTATTTCCAACTCTGCAATCAGCACCTTCAGGTTGGTAGCTTGAAGCGGTGAGAATATTTACACTGTGGAAATTGGCAAATGCCTTGCATCAGGGCTTTTTTTTCCCCCAGAGAGTCAGTTATTAAAGATAGGTCAGGACAAGACTTGTTAGTAACAGTTAGTCCTCCCACTGGCACAGTGTGCTCAGATCTGAGAGCCACATTTTGAGGGAGGCATTTGTAAGTTAGGCGGTGATGACACCAGGAACCATATCCAGGGAAGAAGAGTTGAAAGCCCTTAGGATATGCCACCTGGGGATGTATGGATATGATACCTGTCATCAAATGTATCAGGGATGGCCAGTGGCAGGAGGGCTAAGCATACTATAGTGTGGGCACATGGGCAGGACCGGAGAATGTATGGGAGAGGATGCGTCTGAAATCCTCGGGGTTTGGTGTCTGGCTCTAACTTGAGATTTGTTGCCTGGAGTGGGCTGGTTAGTTTCCTCACCTGTAAAATGAGGTTCACATTATCTATTTATCTATCTTGACAGTAAAAGCAAAGCAGTTAGTTCCTTTTACTCAGAACTAGGGGGATGAGTTTCAGTGAGGCATATTTCAACTGAATAAAGGTAGAATTTGCTGAAGACTAAAATAGTGAGTGGCACTTCCTCAGAAGTGTTCAAGCTGGATGTCCATCTGTCAGAGAAGTTGGAGAAGGGGATTCCTGCATTGGAGCGGGGCTGGTCTGGATAATCTCCCCCTAGGATCCCTTCTACACTAAGACTTCTAAAGCCAAATACATCCCTAGGCAAGTCACTGACCAATTTTTTTGCCTCATTTCCTCCATCTGTCAAACAAGCAGGATAGTTTCTGTCCCTTCATGTCTTTCATTGTTGTTGAGATGATTAAGTGAGATCATCATTTGAAACATTTTTAAATCTAAGAGTAAAGGTATTTTGTCAATCTCATACTTCACCATTCTTTTTATAATAAAACCACTTTACACCTTGGAATAGGGCAACATTCCCTGTGATGTGACTATGAAGAGTGCCTGCTGTATTGCACTCAACAGATAATAGAGGGTAAATAATAAAAAGAGAGCCCTATTGTCAAATTATTTTTAATATTATGTGGAAATAAGCTTGTGTGTCTTGGAATTAGGATGCTTGTTAATATCCCATGAGGTCAAGGAAAGCCTTAGGGTGAATGGAGAGATTAGGCCACTGCTGTTGACAGGTGCCTTCCATTTAGATATGGCAAAGGTAAGTGGCTGGACACAGCTAGATAAGGCTTCCCTACCCTCTTTTTCATCTTCTGTCCCAGAGTGAAGCTTGCTTCATATAACTCACAGTGTAGCAATGGATCCTCTGCCCTCCAAATTATGGACCACTCACCTCTATTCTTAACTACAATTCCTTAGATCTGGGATTTTGTTTATCAAAGGACCTGGGGATTCCAATTTTTCTTGCCCGGTTAGGAATGAAGCACAGCAAATAGCTATAATGGGAATAGTTGCAGTGTGATTATAGTGTTACTGATTGATAGTGGGTACTTTCCTAAAACCAGGTTTAAGTAGTAAGGGATGTGGAGAGAAACAAGAGGCCACTTATTCTCTGAAACACCAGTAAGAGATGGAGAGCATAGATTCTCTTAAACATACACTTAGGCCTCACCAGCTTCTCTGTTCTGCCAAGGGCCCTGCCTCTCCTTACACCCTACCACTCTATCATTTTTCCTTTGATAACTCACCCCCAAGTACCTTTAGTAATAGACAATTTGTGTGAAGCCTAATAATGCTTTGGGTGAGTGACAGGGCCATCCATAGCCTTTTCCAGAATTCACAGCCTGTCATACCATGAGGTGATCTTACAGAGTTTCTCATGTCAGAGGCGGGGAATACCAAGGGCCAGGCAAAGACATGGCTTGCCCAAGGTCACCAAATAATTTGCCAAATGTAGCTGCAAAAGTGAACATCATCAGTCCGTGTGGTGGGCCTTTGTGCTATAAATAAAGGGCTTGGGCGTATGATTACTAAAGGGGTCTCAGACTAAGTTAGCAACTACTTCCTGTCCTGCTGATGTAGCGTCTGTGTGTTACACTCATTTTGCTCAGTCTCAGTGGGTAGCATATAGAGAGGCTTCCCCCCGCTGAGCCAGCCGGAAATTCTGGGCAGTTTTTGTCCAAAACTGGGTGGACTGTGAGTCAGGCACACACATGATTTCAGGGAGAACCAGTTAAAGGATATCTTATTAGGAGAAGAGATCCAGGGAGACATAATCCATATACGATGGATTTTGATGAAAAGAAAGCCTCTGTTTTCCAGATACCTCTTTGAGATGATCTTCTTGTTCTTGAGAGTAAAATCATACAAAACCATTTTTAGCAAACTGTAGTCTCAGCAGGGCTATGTGAAACAGGTACATACACACCCCAGCAAAGAAGAGCTACTGGTGAACCAGCTGCTTCCAGAAGTCCTGTATAGAATACAAGAGGGACAGATTTTTAACAAAGTACAAGGATATCTGTATTTCAGAGAACCATGCCTCCTTCAAAGTTGTTATGCTAGGAATCTAAAGCTTAGTATACTGGGGAACAGCTTTAGAAAGATGTGGCAGACTCTGTAGAGTATCTTTAATGGTGAAGAATCATTCTGGAAATAGCCAGATGTCTCGATCCTCAAAGAGCTCCTGTCCTAGGGAATGGCAGGACCAAGTAAGTACACAGCACGTACAGCAGCTGTAACATTGTACAGTCTTACAAGGTAAGAGCAGGACCATTTGTGAAAGAGATTGCACATTAATTGTGCAAACAGTTTTCAAGTAGAAGCTCAAAGAGATTTTCATTTCAACCAATAGCAAAGCATATAAACAAACAAGTTCCACTTGGTTAATTAAAATAAATAAGCAAATAACCTGATTTACTTCTTTAAAAATACGTAGTAATCTTTCTAATGAAAACCATAAGCAGAAGTATTTGGTAAACAAAGACCGTCTTTTAAATTTTAGTTTTGTGAAGGTTATTTCTTGAAAGTGAGAGGAAGAACTCAGGTTTCACTTCTCTATCTTTGTTGAATATGGTTGTCTGTCTTCCCTAAAGATCTTACCTCCTGTTGTCCAGTTCCTTGATTCTGTCAAGTGCCAGACTGTCCTTAACAACTTGTGCTCCTTTTAGTTCTCATGCTATGCTGGATTTGAAGATGACATAAAAGCACATTTCTTGCCTGTAGTAACAGAGATGGCTTTTTCTATATTATTAAAAGCGCCCACTTATATGGTCATAATGATATCACTCTTACTTGGGATGCAACTATCCTCTTCCCATCATTGGTTGCCCTTTTTTATAAATGCCCACCTCATTGTGTCTTAGCGTGTGTCTCTAAAAGGCAGAGATCTTTTCTAGGTAGAATGAGGTTACCCACGACAGCATTTAGATTATTGGCAGTGCCACATGTATGGAGTAGTTAAGAATGAACATAGGCTTTGGTTTCAGATGGAATTGAGCGTGTTCTCTGGATCTGTCAATTACTCTCTTGTGACTTTGAATAAGCTACTTAATGTAGCTAAGTTTCTGCTTTCTCATTTATAAAATGGGTATAATCATAGTACTGCCTTATGAGGTTCTCCAGAAGAGTTAATAATAGGAGCTGATCCCTGGAAAGCATTTAGTAGTTTACAGGGATTCCCAGCATCTGTGATGGTGCCTGGAACTTGGCACACCCTTATTAGCTAGAAGAAAAAAGGAAAGGAGGAAGGAAGGAAGGAAGGAAAGCAGGAAGGGAGGCAGAGGGGGTAAACTTGATTAGGGAGAGAATATCCACCTGATGATTAGCGCACAGCATACAGTGCAGACTCTAGTGAGTCCTTGGTCAGCCAGGGTTCAAGAACGAAGCTTCTTTGAAAAAAGTCAACTTGAGTTCAGAGAAATGTGAGGAGAAGATCAAGATGTTACTTAGATGCCTACACTGTGAGCCTGCCTGGGGCTGATGGGAAGTGGGAAGCCTGGATCCTACCTGCACGGTGGGTCATCTGGGGCCTGGCTGGCAGTGGTTCCAATGTCCCTGTGCCAGGGATGACTCCATGACAGAGTAGGGAGGGAGAAAGCACCACTCCATTTAGGGATTCCTGGGGGGGTCATGGGTGCCTTAGAGGACTGGACTTGTCAGGATTTGGAGCTATGTTCAAATTCCAGTTCTGCCACTTTTTGCCCCTATAACCCTGGACAAATTAGTTAACAGATTTGAGCCTCAGTTTGCTCAACTGTGAACTGGTGAAAATAATACTAACCTGCATTAATAATGTGAAGATTAAGAGGAATAATAGAGTTAAAGCATCTACCTGGTACAATAACAGGCAAAAGTACGTCCTGAAAAATCAATTATTTTTTTATATTATAAATGCCAAGAGTTCAGGGTAGGCTTTCAAAGGAGGAGATCCTTCCACTTTACCTGAGGCTTTACAAAAGCTGTGGCTACCTTCAGCTATAAGGCCAGCTATCGCTGGGTCCAGCTTGACTTTATCCCTTTTAGATATTCACCTGTAATTGTGATTAATTGCTCTAGATTTGGCCCGAGGGACCCAGATTCTCAGCCAAATTGGCTACACTGAGCTGAGGAGCCAAGCTTTTGACTCCAGTGCTCAGATACTCTCTGAAGCAAGCACCTTCTGACTTTTCCATTCTCTGCTGCTGAGTGAGCCCAGGGGTGTAAATCAATTTCCTTGGATTTGCCAAGGGGATGCATTAGAAAGCTTTAATACTAGTCTTGGAGCCAAGCAAGCAGATCATCTGGTCAGTTCTAAGCAGAAATTCAGTACATGATGAGAAGGCAGAGATGAGGATGGATTCTCCCCAGTATCCAGCTTTTCTTGGCGTATGTTCAGTGTGGGAACCTCCTTTACTGGCCTTTTACTGACTTTGGGAACAGCCCACAGATGCTTCCAATGGAATGTGAATTTTGCATTTTGTTCGAAGGAAAGAACCTACAGCCCAGATTCTGCTCCTGAGAAGCAACACATCTCTAGCTCCTTTCTTTCCTGGTAAGTTAGCTATGCTTTCTTAAGTGTATAGTTTGCTGAACTTCAGATGAAAAGAATAGACATCACTGCTTGCAGAAAATGGAAAGAAAAGGAGAGAAAGCATTTTCCCGATGAATAACTCATGGCAAGTATTAAAGGCTGTGTTCTTAAAAATGAGGTCTGCTCATGCATCCATTCCAATCCTAGTAAGAGATGACTGTCTTAGCATCTTTAAAGAGGTGAGCTGGTTAATTCTCTTCCCCCAGGTATATTCTGTTAGCACTGGGAGTGGCTTCTTCACCTATGTAGGGGCCTTCTCTTTTAAGATAAGCATTTTCCAGTTTTATTTTTTATAAAGTTTTAAATCAAATAGATCTTAAATGGAAGTCCAATATAAAATGCCAATAAGAGGTGTGCTGTTCTGGCTAAAGTGGGATGGGCTCCTTAGAGCACAGTTTGAACACCACTGTTCTATAAGTTTCCTATGCATGGTTCATTTTGAAACATCAGAGGCATCATTATAGGACCTGATAAAACCTCTATTAATACACATTCCAAAAATAGTGGGGCTCATGGAGTATTATGATGTAGTGAAAGGGAACACGCATCCACCAAACCAGGGTCCTGTGCCTCCCTACCACCTACAAATGGTGTAACCTCTGAAACGACTTAAGCTGCTTGAGCTACTTTTTACCTAACTGCATAATAAATGAGGATATGAACATTCATGTCACCAGTTTATACCAGGTTTACCTCTGTAAACTTCCCACTCAACACCACACAAGATGACCTCCATCCATGAAATCCAGTTTTGTTTGTCTGCAGAACAAGACATTTACAAAGAATTTTACTGGGAAGTTCAAAAAGTGCAGGGTGAACTTCTGTAGGTTCACCAGCTTCAAATAACATAAAACAAGACTTCTTGTCTCAGTGAGTTCTGGATTAGGGCATTCAGAGGCCTCTTCTTTCATTAAGCTCGATACGTATAGCTCTAATCTGCAAGAAGGATTAAATACATTCTCACCCAGAAGTTGAAATAGCTGTGTCTTGGACAACAACCAAATATACATACCACTCTAAGAACATAGGTTATATGTGTGATCTTGCAAGATCACACATGGAGTCTTTAAAGAAAATGTATAAGCTCTTTTGGCTACATGTCTAGGGGAATTTGTTACAAATCTCACCTATAAATATTAGAACCCCATTATTTAAAAGATAATACAAGAAAAATATAAGCAATCAAGACCAGGCTTGCTTGGAGTTATATTCAATTATTATTAGCCATCCTTGTTGCTCTTTGGAAGAGAACCTAAAACTAAGACTGGAGGTATCAGTGGTTTCAGGTTTAACCTTTAAAATTCCATGAGAGTGAGGGGATTTAGCAAAAGGACACTCAGCCCAGCTAGGATGGCCACTTCGAGTGTGTAACTTACTTCTTAGGCTGGAAGGAAACTGGCTGCCTGGCCCCTGCATCAGCTACCCTAAATGCTTTGGCAGTTAGAACTAATGCTTTCCAAATTGTAAGGTTGTTTACCTTTAGCTTGGATGTGGATGTGACTGCAGCCTCCCTGGGATGGTGACCCCGTGTAGCAACCTGAGTGACCACTCTCTAAATTCCTGTTTGCACACCAATAATAGAGACACAGTACAAGACTATCTCATTGCCCTCCCATCTGTCCTTCTGATTAGAAATTCCTCCAGAGAATGTAGACAACCTCTTAGAAGCGTTTTGTGGGGAAAAGTTCCAGGAAAAAAGAGAGAGAGGAGACTAGATAGAGTCTGTTCCATCTCTTTTATCCCTGAGGTAAGAGAGACACACTGGGGTACTGGAACTGTGGGGCCAGAGGGAACACGGAATTCATTTTATAGGTGGTAAAACAAGACCTGAATAGGGGAAGTGACCCCAAAACAGATCCCACAGTGAGTGGAGGCAGACCCAGGGCCAAGGCATGAGTTTTCTCCCTCTGAGTCTGACTTTTGTACAGCAGTGTTCCAGTCATCATCCTGTGAGGAATAGCAACCTGTCGGTTCCATTTTACCTCCCTCAATTCAATTTCCACATTTCCTTGTGTGTTCCTGGAACTCTATTGCAGGCTCACTCATGGTTGGTGGTTCCAGAGCCTGTTGCTTGGTAGAAACCAAGCTTTCTTTCTTAGTTTTTTTTCCTTTTCTCTGTCTTAACCCCTGCCACTCTCCCCTCCCGATTTGAATCTCCCAGTCCCCAGGTGTTAGGTCATCTAAAACTTTCTTTGGGTTGCCTGCATATGGTTGGCTTTGTTGTTTATGCTTTTTCACTGGGTAAGCCACTTACTCTTTCTGGGCCTCAGTTTCTAGTTGGTTTCTAACAACCCTGATCACACACATAATTGGGTGTTTATCTCCCTTGCTGGGATGCTGCCTTCCACACAGGCTGTCCCCAACTGTTTTGTCATTTGAGGGATTGGGGTGGGATGTGGTTCATGTTCCATCCTGTGGCCAAAGTAAGAAGCAAGTGACACTTCACAAAATAAAGAGGGGGAAAAAAATCCATTTCCTACAAAAGAGAAAAGGGAAAGGAGAACAGATTGAAAAGAGGACAGGTGAGGTAAAAAGCGTATTTAATGAAAGGATGGTGTCTTTAAGGGAAATTTGAAATAGGGTCATTTGTTTTCCCCAAAGCCGTCTTTGCTCTGTTTTCTTTATCTGTGTACCTGCCTACCACTGCATCCACCCATCCACCCATCCATCCATCTCACATGTTGTCATCTACTTTTCTGGCCCACGGGGAGGGAATATTTGAGAAGAGCAAATAACCTAGAGGATCCCTAGCACAACCGGGCTTCAGTGTGTCCAGCTGCATGTCTACAAGGCTGGGATCCTTTCAGCCAGATGTCCAGCATGAGCCCCCCCCCCCACCTCCCCATTTTATGTCAGGGACTCCCTTCCCGGATGCAGTGTGTCCTTTTGATGAGGGGCCAGAAGAGGGGAAGTGATACTCCTGGGGCTGGAGGACACGGAGGAAAATGGACCAGCTTCCTTCCCTCTTTTGAAGGAAGCTCTGGAAGCTGTAGAATTTAGCAGGTGAAAAAGAAGCTATTTGAGGGGCAGTCTGAGGCCCATGGAGGTCCCAGGGTGCTGCAGCTGGCTGCAGCTGTGCTGGGGGTGACTTATGGTGGTGTGGGAAGCAAAGGGAGAATCCCGTTCAGGAAGCTGGGTGTGAGAGGAATGCCAGCAGAACGCCTCTGCTTGTGAAGCTGAAGGTATTTCTCTCACCCGAGGGTCCCACAGCTTCCTTCATCTTCCCCCTGCTCCTCAGCCTGCCCTTTGGGCTTGGAGAGACCAAGAAAAAAAATTGAACTTGCGCCGAGAGAGAAACTGCAGCTCCTCAAAAATGGAAAGCAGGGTCATCATCATAATATTCTGAATGTGGACTGTTCCAGAGAGCAGGGAGACGTGTCAGGAATGAGAATGGTTTGAGACAGGGCCCCAGGATGCTGCCCAGCTCCACCAGGGAGATGAAAGAATTTTCTCCTTCCTTTGCCTTTTAAATGTAATTCTGTCTGCCCTTCTCCCCCACACCCACCCAACCCTTTTACTGGGAGCAGTGCAGACATTTAGCCATCCTGGGAAAAGGCAGGATCCTTTTCTTTAACTGCAACCTGACTGCAGTCCCCAGAGCCACGGCGGAATGCATTTCCTCCCTCTTCGCTTCCCTGTCCTGGATCCCTCCCCACATGGCTAGGATGGTCTGAGCAGTGAACTCATTTTCTGTGGGACAGAATGAGGAAGGGGTCTGGTCAGGGGGTGGGGGGTGGGGACAGTTTGGACAGGGTCTGGTTCAGTGCTTTTAGGGCAGTGATTTGTGGAAGCACATTGTCATCTCTTCTCTGCCATGCCTCAGCCTCCCCTGCTGATTAATTCATTCAGATATTTGAATGCTATTTCATGCAGGAAATGCTCTAGGTGCTGAGCATTCTAGGTGTCTTTTCCTCTTGTCAACTTGAAGGATGTCATAAGCTGTCTCTCACACTTCTCAGTAATTTAGTCATTCTAGTCCTCACCTCTAGTTTGACAATATTCCCCACTTTTCTTGTAAGTCATTTGACCAACAGGTATTTAATGACTAATTGTTTGTCCAGATTCTTCTTAACACTTTGAGAAATGCAGAAGTTATATCAGATTTTTATAAACCATGGTCTTGTTGGGCATGGGCTTGTTAGGCGAAAAAAGGAAAATACAAAGTATATACAAAAGAGAAGTTTAAATAATTAAGACCTAAATTGCGGGAATTCCCTGGTGGTCCAGTGGTTAGGACTTCGTGCTTCCACTGCAGGGGGCACGGGTTCCATCCCTGGTCGGGGAACTAAGATCCCGCATGCTGCAAGGCACGCCACCACCCCCCACCCAGCAAAAAAAAAAAGAAAAAGAACTAAATTGCATGCATCTTTCTTCTGCTTAAGAGAAGGGAAAGAGGATGTAAGTTGTAAGTTTTCCAGGGAGGATGGGATAGATCCTAACTTTGTTGAGCAGGGGACACAAGGAATAATAACCAAAAATTCTGTATCTTTATTTCCATTCAAAGTGGATATGGTCATTTCTCAATCCCAAACCACTAACGTGAGGGAATAGCGCATATGCTAAGATGCCATGAACACCCTTGTGGTTTATTTTCTGTTGCAGCGTCTCAGAACTGGGAAGAACTAGATATTTGGGTCTTACTTCTGCTGTGTGCCTGGTGAACTTCGTGAAAGCGCAGTAGAAGAGTCCCTGCCAGCTGGACTTCCAGGGCCTGGAGAGTTTGAGACCTGAGTCCTATACGCTAACACATGTCTGTGGCCCTGTTCTTGCAGAGGTCACTCCTGTGCCCATACTTCACCCCAGCCTGTCTGTCCCTCCTCCCCAGCTCCATCCCAACCTGCGCTTGAATCAGAGGCCCTAGGCCATATTGACAAGTCCTGAGAAGTGGATTGTTGTTACCAATTAAATAAAATAGTATCTGAAAGGAAGGGTTAGTTAAGGGTCATTCATAGGGACACACATTTTATGTTCCTGCCTGTGGCTCATTTGACTAACAGTCTGGCACTCATGTTTTTTCCTATGTCATGTCTCCTCAACAAATTATCTCCAGTGTGCCTCCACCAGAGGCATCATGTTAAAGGAGAAAGAGGATAAGCTTTGGGATAATATACTGTTGGATTTAAATCCCAAATATGTGTTCTACCTGTGTGACTTAAAAAAGGTTTTCTAACCTCCGTAAGTCTCAATTTTCCCATCCATAAAGTGGAGGTACTTTCTATTTCATGAGGGAGTTATGAAGATTAAAAAATAAAAATTCTATAAGGCAGCAACCACTGCGCTGGGCACCCAGGCGATCCTCGATGTGTCATGATTCCCTCCCTCCCTCCTTAACGCAAGCCACAGCTGGCAGAGAACAGACGCAAAGGGAGCTGTGCTGGGGTTGGTAAACCCCTTTTCCATGTCTTCTCCCCACTGCCAACCTGAAGCGGCTCCCCGCCTTGCCACCCGTCCATTTTCAAGGCTCAGTTCAAACTCCATCTTATTTCAGCAACCCTACCCTGACCTTTCTTGCCTTACGTTGTTCACAGTTTGACACTAACACCCTACTACACTCTGCTCATACTGACACATGCGTGTCTTACCCTTGGACCAAATTGTATGTTCCTTGAAGGCAGAGATGCTGTATAATTATGTTCAGCCCCCAGTGTCTCGTCAGGTACCCTCATGGCTTGTTGCTTGGCTGTGTCTGCAGTCAGGGGCTGAGCTGGCTCTCCCTCGGGATGGTGTCACCTTTCCAGGCAAATGCCACTTGGGGAATCCTGCCTGCAGGCCTGGGTGTGGGGAGAGAGGTACATTCTCTACCTCCTTCCTGCTCCATCCCAGAGTTTACACACTTTGTGCGTCATTTTTGGCAAAGTCATTGAGAGAAGCTAGGGAGCCCAGGTGAGCTTTTCTGAGGGCTGGAGGCACTACAGCCCAGCGTGACTTCCTCTCTTTCTTGAACCAAACAAAATATTGTTACAGCAAATATGAAATCTTTCCTAGTTTTCACAAACGCTCTCCAGTCCTAACAAAGCTAGTGGTCACACTCCTTGAATCAAAATAAGCATCTGCCTTTTTTTCTCTGTATCCCACTTTCCCAGCATTTTTGAGCAACAATAAAGAACGTGATTATTTCATTAATTTATTTTATGATTCCATTGGGTGCTTTCTGGAGAGCATGCAAAATATTAAAACCTTAACTTTACCCTTTAATATTGATTAAACACAGAGATACAGAAAATACATAACCTGACTCTCATCTAACATTGTGCATAATAGTTGGAGGCATAAGCTATGAATACCTCAATAACATATAAAATCAAAGGCAATGTACGATAAAGGGAAACTGAGTCATGTGCAGCTGGGGATAGTAAAGGGTCATTTTCACTGGTCTGAGTTTAAAAAAAGAAGAAGCAACAGCCCTCCCAGAGGAGATGAGCCTTTAACTGTCTCTTTTACTTGTCGTATCACAGAATAATTTGATAGTAGAAAAGAAGTCAGGGACCTTCTCCCTAAGGAAGTGTATGGACTCACACGTAATTTGTACTTAAAATCTCAGGGGGTCTGTGGACTTGCTGGAGTCCATCCATAGTTCATGATCCCTAACTTAAGACTCTGAAGAATTAGTGACACCTAGAAAGAAGGTACGAGAGGGCAACAGGGATAGTCAGAGATAGAGCAGACACAAGGTGAGAAGGCCATTCAGTCCAGGCTCCTAACCCAGAAGCACCGCGTTTGCCTTTTGTGATTCTGCTGCTTTAGCTCCAGATCTGGGCTCTGGTGAGTCCATTGCCGATCAGTTGTTCTGGGGACACTGTATGCAAAGTGTAAGAAGTATCACTAAGGAAGACTACTTTGTTCTTTTCCAGCTCCTCACAGCCAGTGACCTTGCAGCCAGCGACCTCAAAGGATTTCAGCCACAGGTAAGTTACACTGATCCTTTTATGAATTGTGAGCAAACAAAGTTGGCACCAGGGCAGAAACCCCTCACCTTGGATTTCCAGCTTCTCTGACTTAAGGAACCAAGCTTGACAATGACTTGGTAGTTTGTCCTCTCCCTCTGGCTCCTCCCACCTCGTCATGAGCAAAACAATCTCTTTCTGCGTCGTTAATATTTTATAGTACTCAGGACTGTAGACCAAGCTGCTTGGAAAGCGTGGTGGTAGGTGATTCCGCTCAGGAAAGTGTTAAACCAAGGAGGTAGAGGGCAGGGTTCTCTCCTGCATTTCTCCTCACTGGGACAGGATACTCACATTTGTGGAATCTTTGTGAGCAAATGCCTTGTAGACATGGTCTGGCAGCCAGGTTAATCTCAGACTTCTGCAGAGGCAGATGGTTGAGTTTTGCTGATCTTGGTTAGGAAACGAGCCATTATTATCTCTGGCCAGAATGCATTTTGGAGGTCACTATGAACAAACCACAAGAGGCACAAGAAAGGGCTCTCTGGGGACCTCCCTGGCAGTGATGAAGACGGAAGATCACCTTCCCTGTCTTTGGAAGGGAGCTTACTGTCTCCACACAAGTGCATAACCACCAACACACACACACAACAAATGCACGACAGACACAAATTCCTTGTGTTCCCCATGGATCCTAGCGTAGATGGAGTGTGTATGCAAAGACAGGTAAATCCAAGAGCAAGAGCTGAGATGCTCCATCCCTTCCTCTGTCCCCCTTTCAGTAGGAAACTTGCTGTCACTCCCTAACTCAGTGCTGCCCAAGGCCCCACCTGCTGCACCTCTGCAGAGACTCCCAAGGGCAGAGCAGGTAATTTCTAATAACAATAATTCCATATACTTGGGGATACTTTCTCCTTTAAATATGTTTTACATCCAAGAACTCACTGTACCCTCACCACACTTCTCCCATGTGTGGTGCTGAGACCCCAAGTCCTGGGGAGAAGAGGCCCCAGACCACTCAGAGAGCTAAGAACCAGAATGGGAGTGGAGCAAGAGGCTTGAGGGAGAGAATAAACAAAATAAAGGGCCCCGTTGGTGAGAGTCAAAGATAAATCCATGTACGGTTTGGGGTATTTTGATCACAGCTTGTTGATCCTTCTGTCAGGATGCAATGAGGTTTTAAAAATAGATAGTGAGGAAGCCTTTTGACAATACTGAAAAATGACAATTTATTCAAGTACTTATTCCTATAACTCACACGAACTTTCAGGTGAGCTCAGGGAATATAAAACAAAAACAAAAGACAATCAGCATTTACCCATATCCCACCTACCTCCATACCTACTCTCACAACGCAGTGGGATAAATATTTATCTCAGCTAAATATTTATTTTTCTCTGGAAATTTATACAAATAAAGGGAAAAAAGGCTCTGTGTGATGTTGTTTTGTGGCTTGAAAAGGTTACATAGTGGAGACTGATTTTATGGAAGGGGTGTGTGTGTGTGTGTGTGTGTGTGGTTTTGACATTGTTTCTGACTTGATCATATTCTCTTCATGTTTGTTGAGCCACATTTCTAAAGATATTAGATTTAAAATGAACTATTAAGTTAGGTATATTGGGGGTCTGTCCACAGCATTTGAGGCCATGATCCTAGAAAGGCAGCTTCCCTGCCCTCCCCACAGATAACCCCGCAGGTGGTTGGTACAGATGGCTCACTCCCCTGCTTCCGTCTGACCTTTCCACATTATTCCATTTGTGTGTCATCCCCCCAAGGCTGGAATATAAATGCATATTTTTCACTCCTCAGGATGCGTGTTCCAGAGGCCAGGAATCCCTGGAACCTTGTGGCTAGAGTGTAGTACCCAGATCAAAAAGTCAGTTCTGCAGTGTCGTTCCTGAATCAAAAAGGCCTGGATGTGTCAACACCTAGTCAACACCACCCTCTCGGGTGCTTTTCCAAAGAGAAACAGAGCACTGCCCACATGCTTGGGGCTGCCTCCTTCTGGCCCCACTGCACCACATCGTTGGCTTCTGTTGTCATTTTCCCTTCTCTCTTCGGGTTTCAGGTGAAACTGAGCCCCAGGCATCCTGATGTCCACAATCATTCATGGTCGTGTTCCCTTCCAGGAACTGTCACTGACTTTCAGGAGGGAACTTGCTGAGGGCCCCTCCCTGGGCTCACTGTCAGTGGGCCTGTCAGCTTTCACACAGTCCACATTCACCACTTGCATGGAAAAGTTTTTGTCCTTTTTTTTTTTTCCCTTGAAGCCCGTCCTGCTGCAGCCTCTTAAGGAAAATAGTCATGATTTCCTCCCTAATCTTTGCTGCCCCTCCACTTTGAAAGTGTGGAGAGGGGTGATTGTATGAGGCTGGCCTCTCCTTGTCTCTCTTCTCCTTTCTGCATCCAGATAGAGAAGAGGAGGGTAAGGAAGTGACTATCAGCCTTTCTCCCTGTGATTATTGGTTTGTAAAGACACCATGTTCATTCCTAGAAATAAACACATTACTTTGAAGGTAGAGCCCAATGCTGAGATTCTACGGCCCGTACATTAGCGGTGGGAGTTCTCCCAGGCCAGCGAGCTTGGCTTCTGAGACACACGGGGAGAACTGTCTGACCGTAGGCTACTAGTCTTAGCAGGTTTAAAAAGCACAAATGGAAATGCTCCTGAAATTCACACCTAAGTCACCCACACTCTTCTCTTCCACTTGGTTCTCCCCAAAACACATCATTCATTTTCCAACGCCTTGTTCTTCCTGACTTTAAAGGAATGAACGCACTTGAGTCCCCTCTTTTCTTGTCTTCGGATGATTAGAAATGAGGACCCTCATCTCCCTTTGCCAGACCATCTCTCTCCATCCCCAAAAGGAATAAAAAGAGGCATCTCACTCCCTTAGTAGAAGCCCCACAATCGTATGATTTCTTCTTCATTTTATTTTTACTCTTTTTTTTTTCTCCTCAGTTTAAGAGCTATAAGTGTTCACTAGAGATTTTGGAATGTGTGAAGGTGGTCAAAATGTACAAACTTCTAGTTATAAAATAAATAAGTCCTGGGGGTGTAATGTACAGCATGGTGACTATAGTTAATAGTACTGTACTGTATATTTGAAAGTTATTAAAAGAGTAGGTCTTGAAAGTTCTCATCACAAGAAAAAAATTTGTAGTTCTGTGTGGTGATGGATGTTAACTATAAAAATTAACTAAAAAGAAGAAATTTGGAAAATATAAAAAAATTAAAAAAATCTCTTTGCACCCCAGAAATATTTATAATGACACTTTGGGGTATAGTCTTACAATAGTTATTGTACATAGACATACACATCTATGGGATTTTTTAGAAAATTGATAATCATATTTTATATGCTTTTTTTAACCTTCTTTTTTGCTTGTTTGCATGCTTTTCATGTCACTGGAAAATCTTCTAGCAACTGGCTATTTTTGTCCACTTGCTAGTACCATCATTTATTTACCACGCCCCTCTTGCTAGACATTCCATTCCTTTTGCAGGCTGAGCGCTCCAGGAGGAATCCAAGGCAAGTGCTAGATTCTCTGCTCTCATCTAAGATACAAATAGCATCCACGGCTTCTTGGCATTTAGTTCTTCTTTATCTCTCAGTTCCTACAGGCATGTGAAGGTTGCTTAAATTTTGTAGTAAAGTGTCCATGTGTGCCCATGGGCATTTAAGCATCTGCTTACAAGGGCCCAGGTTGGGGATGCTGGGAAGAAATAACCGTAGCGTGGGGCCCAATCTCAGATGCAAGTTTCACCTGTCCAGCTACAGTGCTAGGAAAGCAACCCTGAGAAGACCCATCCCCCACAGAGGAGAGCACCCACAAAAGGACTTGGTCCTCACCTGCTTCATAAATGCCTCACTGTCTCAGAGGAGAGAGGATACTTCCTTCAGGAAAAATTGAGTTTTACTTCAAGTATGCCTCATGACAGGATTTTGGGAGGCAAGTGCAATAGCTATCCTATAAAGGGTCGCCATTTTAAAGGAATTTCTAAAATGTCCGTTGCTATTATGGCCAAGGGGACATTTGCAGTGAAGGGTAAGAAGAGTCACTCAGAACACAGAAAAACATTTTTCAGTGCAGAGAAAACAGGGCTTTCAGTCACTGAGCTGCCATTTCATTCAAAGGCGCCCATGGAGACCTTTATGTGGGGGCTCCCTGCTGCACAGACTTTTCCCCAGAATTTTGACAATTCTGGAATGTTCTGCCACTACTATTAGCTTTGTGAACCTGGGGAAGTTACCTAGTGGCTTTAATCCTCATTTTCCTTATCAAGCAAAAAAAACTGTGCAGCTTATCCCACAGATTGTTGTGAGGCTCAAATTGTTGTGAGACAATATTGTGAAAGCAACCTAGCATGATGGCTGCCACACACAGTAAATTCAACTTTTTCTTTTGATAGAAAAGTACAGGTTAAATTATTTAAGAATTGAGAAGAAGGAGAAATTATATCTGTATAGAGCAAGCAGGGAAGTCTTATAGGGAGAGATGTCATTGTACGTGCGCCAGGATAGGTGAGAAGGAAGTGAGGCAGTGAACTTACTCCAGGGCAGGGGAAGCCTAGATGAAGACCTAACCAAGGGTGGAGATGCTTGGGTCTGTTCTGGAGACTTGGAATGCTTTAATTACTCTGGTTCAGAGGGAGTATGGTGAAGATATAGCTGCAAATTAGGTTGGGACCAAATTGCAGGAGGTCTCCAAAGTCCAGAAAAATAGTTGAGCTTTTTTTTTTTTTTTTAATGAACTATTATTGAAGTTTTCAAACGTATACAAAAGTAGACGTGATAGTTTAATAAACCTCCGTATATTATCCAACTTTTATTATCTATTATTCAACTTTAATATATTGTTACAGAAGCCTTGATTTGGAGCATTTGCTGATTTCTGTGGTGTAAATATCCCCATGGTGAACAACTTTAAGCTGCCAATGGTTTAACAACCTGTTTGCAAAGTCTTTGACAGCCAGCTTTCCAGAGTTGGTGTGATCGGTTCCCCGCATACCACTGGGCCAGCTTCAGTAATCATTACCATTTGCCAATCTTACTTCATCTATACTCCCAGATACATATATATTTTTTAATTTTAAATTTGGGGAGACTATTTTTTAAAAATCCCAGTCATCATGTTATTTCACTCATAAATAATTCAGTAAGCTTTACTAACAAATAAGGGCTTAAAACATACAATCACAATGCCATTATCACACCTATAAAAATAACAATAATTCAGTAATATTTTCTAATGCCCAGTCCATGTTCAGATTTCTCTGATTATCTTAACATGGCATTTTACAGTTGATATGTTTGAATAAGGATCCAGATTTTAGATTGTGACATCCCTCTGAGGACAGTGTAGCCATTGAAGGTTTGAGGATGGGGAAGAGTCACAACTGTGATGCAAGAAGGTTATACCATAGTTAGTAGGTGTGATGAAAAGAAGAGGGGATCCAGTAATAAGCCTGTGCCATTGGTCCATGTGAGACGTAGTAGGGAATGAAACTGGGCTGGGGTCAATGTGGACATGTTCCTGAGGGGATGAATGCCAGATAAAGTACAGGGGCAGAATCAGTGGACCTGGTAGCTGCTAGGCTGATTGGAGAAATAAGGGGACCATAAACATAAAGGAAGTACAGGTTGAGAAGGTACTGTGTTCATTCCAGGATTAAGTGTGATTATCGCCAAGTGTTCAAAGGAGGGGGATTTTGTCATCCCTGAAAGAACCCTTACCCCATTTTCCTCAGGCCCCACAATCAGTTCTACTCATAGACCATCACGGGGTTAAACCATCTGCAAAATATCCTGGGCTCCATGAGTCCTAACCCAGAAATTTTTAATGCAGGCATGAAATCCCTGAGTTCCCGGGTTGCTTGTTCTTGCAGGGTTGATAGTGTCCTTCAGAACAGAATCCCCATTGTCTGACTCTGTTCCCATGCACACCCGCTGCCTACAGGCTCAGAGTCAACAGTCATAAAGATGGAAAAGGAAGCTCGGGATTTTTCCAGAGCACCCAGCCCCTGTTGGACTCAGCTGGAGTTGGTGTTACTACATGTCCACATGGCCTTTGATTGAGTGTACATATGCCAAAGACTTACTAAAAGTGAACTGAATGCCAGAAAGTGTTCTTTGAACTTTACATTTATTCATCATTTAATCCTTACAAACCTCTGTGAAATCAGTAATAATATTATTTTCATTTTAAAAGTAATCACAGAGAAGTTAAGGTCACAAAGCCTGTAAGTGGCAGAATTACGATTTGAACCCAGGCAGTCTGGCTCCAACACCTGTGTTCTTTACCTCTTATGCTATGACACCTTGAGTTAGAGCTTATCACCATTGTTAAGATAATTCAAACCCAAACTGACCACTGATAAGACCAGGACAAGCAGACTCCGCTTCACTTTTGTGTATTATATTGAGTTTTCTTGATCTCAGCCTGTTCAAGGAAAAGCAATTCATCTATCTCAGAGCAAGAGAGGGAATTTTTGTGGAGCATTTTGAATCCTTCTGTCTTGGCAAAGCATTTCTGTTGTTCTCATCCCCTTCCTTCCCCAGTTCCCAAATGGAGAGTTGTGGTAGTTGTCCCTTCTACAGAGGAAACCCAGTTGAGGCAGAGTTAGGTGGTGTAGTCTCCCATCTAGGACACACAACAATGAGAAAACAGGTTGGCTTGTTTTGAACTCGCCATATAGTATCTACTTTGCCATTTGGGGAAGAACCATCCCAAAGCAAAACAGTGTATAAGGAAGTCCCATTCTCAGTGCTTACTTACTCCTTTCATTTCAGAATTGAAAGAACAAGACAGAACACCTAGAGTAGCAGTTCTCAACCTTTACTGCATATGGGATTATCGAGGGAGCTTATGAAAACTACAGGAGCCCAGGCCCAACCCCATTGAATTAGTCTGGGTGGAGTCCAGAAGCTCCAGGTGTTTTCAGAAGCTCCCCAGAATCTAAATCAGTCTCCTCATTTTCTAGATAAAGACTGAGGCACAGAGGTAGTCTTGAAGAGGAGAGAAAATAAAAGACCCCACAATCAAATGGCTTCTACCCAGTGTCAGGAATGTGCCATGCGCTTCACTTGCCTCTGGTGACTAAACCCACAGCAACCTTTTATCAGACAGCTTACTCTTCCCCTTTCACTGAGGAAGAAAATGGGATCCAGGCAGAGGATGTATGGCTAAGCAGGGATTCTATAAAGCCTACACCTGTGCCCACCGCCTGCTATTTCCACTCAGCAGTTGAGATTTGTCCAGTATTTTAACCTACCTCGTGATGGTGTTGGGTTTATGACCTCCTCTGCTTGCTACCTAGACATTCTGGACTCTAAAACATACACAAAAAGGCCCAGCTTTCCAACACTGCCCCAAGAGAGAATGTGTGTGGTTGGCTGGTGCACCACATCCCCTGACTTCAGGAGCAAGGTTGATCCCACGCGTCCTCCTTGCTCAAGGTCCTGCTTAGTAAACTCACACCTTTTTCTCAAGGCCTTTCTTCATGCTTGCCCTCTGCCTCTTGCCATGCATCTTTGCTCTCTGATTCAGTACGATTCGGAGCATGGACTGCAGACTAGTGCTGGCCTGTCAAGTGTGTGTTACTGGTCCACAATGAGATGCATCTAAAAACAGAGTGTTTAGAAACTTTTATGGCAACTTGATGTTTCCATGATATCCAAGCATGTGATCATTTCCCTACTAATTTATCTTTGTAGTATTTTACCAAAGTAACTCTACATAAATATGGGTTGGGAAAAAGAAAAACATGTCGTCATTCCCCAAAAATTGCAGATGCAGTTTCCTGGTTTTATCAAAAGGGTAGGATCTCGACTCTTGGTTTTTTTGCCTTCTTTTATGAGCTCACGTGACTATATTTGTATTGTGAATACTGTTCCCCCTCAAAAAAATGGCTCCACCCATAAAGGTGTTTTTTCTGGCTACTTGTGGGATACCTACATAAAACATGGATCTTTCCCCATAATTCCTAAGGCAACCTACTTTATTTTGCTTACCTAACATGGACATCTGTGACAATAGTAGAGTACTTTAAACAAAAACATTTGTTCACATGCATACATATACTTTGCACTAAAACCCAAACTGACATTATTACTTTTCTTACATGAGATCAGCCTCTTCGTACTACAGGTATATCTTTTTTGCACTGCCTGCCTTGACAGTGTTTATAGCAGATTTTTTTTTTTTTTTTAACCAGTATTGACATTTAGTCCTGAAGAGAGAAGTTCTCCAGGTGTTTCCAGAGTGTCTGGCATTTCAGTGGAATATTCTGAAGTCTTAGTAAGTTCTAAATCTCTTTAGACTTTAATGAATATTTTTTTTCTCCCAAGATGTTCTGACCACCTGAGGGCCGCATGCAGGTGAGTCCAACTTAAAACAGACCTAATATGCAGAAATTCACACGCAGGAAAATTGCTGGTTGGCAGGTGGGTGTTGGGAGAAGAAGGGCTTCCTCATATGCAGAAAGATTTTTCTCCTTTATCAAAGGAATCAATGTAAGTTATCCCTGACAGCATATTCAAATATGATTTAGCCTCAAAATCTGATTTAAACTCAATTTTTCAGAATAGAAGTATAAACAAAGTGAGGCCAACCAGTGATGATTAACTTTGAATGTCATTCTCTTCTCTTTCAAAGACAGTTTTCATCTGAAACAAAAACAAAAACAAACCAAAATGCTTAGCAGCAAGGGTGTAGAGTTAGATGATCTCTATGATCCCTTGAGACTCAAAATGTTTAATTACACTTTGACTTCTTCCACTGACTTCATGTTTCTAGTTTTCTATTCTTGTTTTTCTCTTCCATCCTTCTGGTAAAGTGGCTTCAATTTGAGCTTCTTAAAAATCATCCTGTAATTCTGCTTACTTGAGGCTTGGGGTCATTGATGTTTTGTGATATATCTCAAGTATCTGTGTTTATTAGTGGATTGAGTTACAGATTTCCCTGTCTAAATTTTAATGTGATGCATCACTTTGTTCTACACATTTTTAGGGCTAGGAATGACTCACATGCAGAAAATACAAATTCACAGACCACCTTTAGGACTTGAAAGGAGGTATTTTCTTCAAAATCCCTTTAGCAGGATAGTTCTAAACCTGCCTAATGAGGAGAAAGGCCCACCTCTCCAACAAATAAGCACACTCACTTTTTATTTTTAAGTTCTTTCCAACCCTACTGTCTGCCTCACATTTCACTGGCCTCCTACCTATCTACCCAACCCCTTTCTGACCATCTTGTACCAGACCAAATGGGTCGATTGAGAGGCATCAGGAGACCCCTGCAAGAGAGGGGCCCCTCGTAGTGGAACAGCTTGCAGACCTCAAGCGGCATCTTCCAGCCATCTGTCTACTTGTGTTTGGAGCCTGCATCAAGTCTGCAGACAGCCTCCACCACAGCATTCTGATATGTCCCTGATAATGACCATCCCCTCCCCCTTCTCCAGTTCTGCACATGATCTTCCTTCTGCATCACTTGCCTTCTTCAAAATGTGTATCACAGCCTCTGACAGAACCATGTTGCCAACACGTGTCCCAAGCCAATGATTCATGAGACAGAAAAACTTTATGTGATGTTGTTGTAATCTTTATTACTATAAATAGTAAAACTTGATGCTTATTTAGGAATACAACATGAATCTCTCTCACCCTTCTGTATCCAGTAACTAGCACAGAGAACGTTTCCCATTACTTTATCATTTAGTAGTTGAAGTCACAGGTCTGCCCTGTATTAGCCGTGTGGCCCACATTTAGCATTTAATGTGTATGTGGCTCAGATTCTGTTTTAGTGAAAGAAGGATACCTGTTCCATGGGATTTTGAGGAGGACTGAATAGATAGGCCCAAAAAACAGTATCTGGTATCTGCTAAGCACTCCATACAGCACACACTCCGTATGTGCTGTAGTTCTTATTATTCTTGTAAGTTACATATTGAAATTGAACCTGGACCACTGAAGCAGACTTCAGAACACAAATTGCAGCTTCCCAAGAAAATATAACTAGAATTTGGGATTACCAATGAAGAAAAAAAACATAAAAAACAAACAAAAAATCTAGATCTTGCCTGATGTTTTCACTAGTTTGTTTATGACACTTGCCAATCAAAGTGAGCAATGGTAGACAGCCTGGCCCTGTGAGAATGACCCTACAAGAGGAAGGAGGAGGACAGGATGAATGGGATGGATAAGGGACAGATAGGAACCGTTTGGCGGGGACATGAGAACACCCAGAAAGAAGTGCCTTCGTTGCTTGCTTCTTTCCCTTACCACCTGCGGCACTTTCCCATGGATGAGGACTAGCTAGAAAGTGTTCAAAATCAACGGTCCCCAACCTTTTTGGCACCAGGGACCAGTTTCGTGTAAGACAATTTTTCCACGGACCGGAGAGGGCAGGATGGTTTTGGGATGACTGAAGCACATTACATTTATTGTGCACTTTATTTCTATTATTATTACATTGTAATATATAATGAAATAATTATGCAACTCACCATAATGCAGAATAAGTGGGAGCCCTGAGCTTGTTTTCACTTGGCACTCACTGATAGGGTTTTGATATGAGTCTGCAAGCAATTGATTTATTATGGTCTCTGTGCAGTCAAACCTCTCTGCTAATGATAATCTGTATTTGCAGCCACTCCCCAGCGCTAGCTAACATCACTGCCTCAGCTCCACCTCATAGGGAGTGCACAACCTAGATCCCTCGCACGCGCAGTTCACAGTAGGGTTCACGCTCCTATAAGAATCTAATGCAGCCGCAGATCTGACAGGAGGCGGAGCTCAGGCGGTAATGCGAGCAATAGGGAGTAAATACAGATGAAGCTTTGCTCACTTGCCCGCCGCTCACCTCCTGCTCTGCGGCCTGGTTCCTAACAGGCCACTGGTACCAGGGTTGGGGACCTCTGTTCAAAATGACTTTAAACAAATGCATCAAGAGCTTTTTTAACCACCAGAGCATTGCCTCATCTGAACCAACTCCCTTGGGTCTAGTGATCCTCGGCATAATTCTGGACATCTACTTCAGCTCCAACCCTATAAAAGAATCACAGGCGCAATGATTTATTGCCCAGAAAAATCAGTGAGGAATTGTACCAAAGTGCATTTGGTTGGGTGCTGTTCAGGGAGACTGTGTTAGGGTTTGGGGACTTTGGGGGGATTTTATATGATGACTTTCATATCCGTAAATTCAGTTGTTTCTATATTAAAGATGAGATAAGAGCTGATTCAAGAAGCATATGGGTTCTGGATCCGTGGGCTGTCAGATGGAGGTGGAACCTGCAGAAGGGAGCCGTCCTGGCTGCAGGACTCTTGTCTCCAGTAAGCAGTCCACCGTCAACATGCTGACAGGGCAAGTAGCTTGCTGATAGGAATGAGAAGTCTGTGCCCAGATGCGAGCCTTGTTTGTACTGTGAGAAAACACAGCTGGCTAAATTTGGCTTTCTTACTCTTCATCTGGTTAGGAACAGAAATGCCAAAGTGGAGAATGGGGGGATGAGATGAGCACTGTGTAAAAACATAAAGAATCTGTGTACAAAAAGTAGATGCTCAATGAATATTTGTAGAACCCATTCTAGGGATGCATGCATATCAGAAGTAAAAATAGATCCCCCAAACAAAAATGCATGTATCCAAATTCTGATATTTCTTTAATGCCTCTGGCCTTGTGGTTATGATAAAGATAGCTTCTATCACTTGTCTTATTTTTGGAGCTAATGAATTTTGTGAGCCTTTTTTTAGGACAACGAAATCTTTGGAGCTTTGCGTGTCTTTCACTATTATTTAATGGTATAGCAGGAGCATTCAAGTACCTCTGGAATTGGGACTAGAAATACACAGCTTTGAATTAAATCAGTTTGACTCAGCCGCCTCCGACCTATTGCATTATTGACATCTTGTGAAAGGTGACTAAGGCATGGGGTCATGAGAGAAGTGGGAAGAGTGCTGAAAAAAGAACTGTCTGTGAAATCTCAGCCTGCAGGCATCTGGAGAGACAGCGCGTTTCATTCTTGATAAACTCCAGCAGAAAAGAGCAATCAGCTAAACGAGAGCTGGACAAATTAAATGGCTGAGTATTATTTCAAAGGGGAGCTCGGGCAGCATCAGAAATTCCCCATCAGCTGTAATAACGCCAATTACTTTGCTAACTGCAGATTCCATCATGATGTGTTTTGTGCAATCAGGCGTAGTACTCTTACAGGGGCCTGATGGGTTTTGTTTACTCTGAATGTGCATTTGTAGAGAATCTTTTGCACCCAAAGGCTTAGAGCTCTGAGCATCTTCTTCTCTGTCCAGACTCATCCACAGCTGAGGGAGATTATCTCTGAGATGGAGGCGGGAGCAGGCTGGGCAGGCTGGACCCAGTGCCCCTCTCACGGGAGAATGCCTGGGATTTAAATACAAAGAGAGCAGCTGGGTGTGGTAGTTCTTAGTGAATGTGACAATCTCTAGAAAACCTCTCTGTCGGTTACCCAACTAGTAAATAAATACATATTTCTGATTACGAGCGAAGGTTCTTGGCACATCGGAGCGTTGGACAGATCACCTTAAACAGTAATAACAAACAGAAGCTCTGGGAGGAAAGACGGCGCCAAGAGTTCATTAAGCCTTAAATACTGACAAATGGGGGTGCAGGGCTTTCATTGTCTCCCTTTGAGAATCATTTGGCTGGATGTCAAACAGCTCATTTCAAATATGGGAAGACATTGTAAGAGAGGAAGATATCCCTCCTCCTCCCAACATTTTAGCAGGGGAAATACAATTTGGAGAGTCTACAGGAACATTCATTTTCTGTTTACATTTGGCTCCGTAGAAATTAATGGGTTTGTGGCTCCAGCTACTTTGAGGAGTGAGTTGTGATTCTCCATTTACACACCCAGTTGAGGAAGGCGCTAATCATGGGCGTTTACCGAGCGCTTCGGCCTGATTGACAGCTGGAGTGGAAGCTGTATCTGTGGCTGCTGGGGTGCAGAAGAAGAGCTAAAGGCTGATTTGATTCCACTTGTGCTGAGCTGTCATCTGAGGCCAGAGCCTGGAGGAGAATGGGAAGCTATTCTCCTCCCTCTGCTTTGTGACAAGCAACCCGTGTGTCATTTTATTTTTTTAACCTGCCTCTTCCTCCTTCACGACTATGATAAAGGCCTCTTTGCCTAGGGAAGAAAGGATTCTCCTGAATTCAAAGGCAGCTACCAGTGCCTCCGAGTGAGTGGCTCATCTGCTCTCCAAGCCCTCCCTCTCCCAGCTGCTGCCCAGGGCTCCCAGCCCACAAGACCAGCATCGGGGCAGGTCCTACTGTAGATGGGAAGGCAGCCGTAAGATCAGGTGGGAACGGAGGACAGGTCCATAGGATACCAGTTAGTGTGGCAGGGCTCATGCCTCGCAGATCATTAATTCCAGGAGTGTGTGTATGCACGCACACACACGTGAGCATGTACATGTGTTTGTTTCCCCTAAAAGAGGTACTTCAACTAGTGTATTTGGTTTGACACCAGCCTTTCTGCAGGTGGCAGCTGTTCAGATAACGTTCTTGGCTCTCTGATAAGAGGCAGAACTTGTCTCCTGCAAATCCCCGGTGACAGAAACAGCCCTTCGAAATCACGAGATAATGTATGAAGCATTAAATGGAGGTGAGGGCATCAAATCGTGCCACGTGTACTCAGCATCAGCAACTCCACAACCAATGGCAAAGAGAGCTGCCATGTCCGGCCTCCTCATCAGCATGACTTGGAAAGTATTCAGGGATCTCCTTGTTTGTGGGGCAAGTCATTTGTTCACATGTGAACTCAGAGGACAGTTCTGGCTCGGTGACACAGCCTCCACTGTGAGCAGTGTGTGCCAAGATGCATTCATCAAAATCAGTCTCAGTGGGGTGTGGTCCTGTGTCTGAGCCGTTGAGACAGGGCCAGCCTCAGATGCACTAACATAGCTCAGCTGTGAAAATAAACTCTCTTGCAGCACATACTCTTCTCCCATCTTCCTCTATAATATCCTTTTTAAAAAACATATGCCGTAAGCAATCCAACGTTTTAAGAAACTGGGCCCTTGTACCAATCTTAGTGATTCCACTTTCCTTAAATATATGTCAGTCTAGATCCGCTAGTTAGGACATCTGCCGACATATTAATACATATCTACTAGGTGCAGGACACCTACCAAAAGGCCAGAGAAACCTTTTTAAAAGACATTTCATTCCTTGCACTTGTGGAATGAGTAGGGTCATGCTCTAAGCCCATATACAGGATATGAAACAATAAAATCAGCTTATATTTATGTAGCAGTTTTATATACCTTCTTATACCTGGTGAGCACCAGGAACATGTGAAATAGGTAACTTCATTTTACAGAAGAAAAAGTAGAGACTGAGGCAGATTAAATGATTTGCTCAAAGTCCTCAACTGTTTAGTGATAAAGTGATAAAAGGGATTCACCAAGACTCTAAAACCCCATTCCCCCTTTGTTCTTTGCCGTCTTGTCCACAGATGTAAGACAACAGGGTAGCTGGTATTGTGTACTGGTGACATTTCTGTATATTTCTGCTTTACCTATAGAAGAGATTTAGAATTTCTGCTAAACTAAATGTTCCCCAAAGGAAAGCTAGAACCAATGCGAGTTAGTTGAGGGAGACAGATTTCCAGTTTATTTAGAAAGACTTTCCCAGCAACAGAAGGCACTTAGCCCCATGTGCCTAGTTAGCACCCAATCTCTGGATACTTATGAGTAGAAGGAAAGGCAGTATAGCAGAGGGGTTTCGTCAGGTGCGGGTACAGGTACAAGACCTGAGACTGAACATTTGCTAGCTTTGTGACCTTGCTCAGGTTAGATAACCTCTCTGAGTCTTGGTTTTCTCATGCATACAAGGGAGAGAGCAATACTCACCTCACCTGGTGTAAGACTGATTAAGTACATATGTAAGGGACTGAACACTTTGCCTGGAACAAAGCACTTTCTCAAGAAATGTTTGGCATTTCTCTAAGCCATTGCATCCCATGTGTCTCCTCTTTCCCGGCCGCCCTGTCCAAGCAAACGCTCTCTGTACCAGGTGAGGAAAGTTGGTCCAGCAGTCCTTCCAATGGCAGCATTGGGGCCCAGATGCTGTGGTCCCCACTCACAGGTCTGGGTCCAGCATCTTATTAAACTCATTTTAGATTTAGAAACCAGAAGAAGGTCATTGGAACTGGAATCCCCAGCAACTCTGAGTAATTCACAAGTATGTCGTTTGGGAAATAGTTTTTATGTTTGCCAAAAGATGATACATGGAAAATGTGTCACTGAAGACACTCTTGTTCAAATAAAACTTCTTTCAGTCCATTATGCTAGACCCTGCTGGCATCTTGAAGAGGCCTTTCCAAAAATAAATGCCCTGGGTAATCTGAGTCTCTGAGTATGTCATGAGCTCAGTGCCTAGGTGTGTGTCTCAACTTCTTTATGGCCTCAGATGACAGATGAGCACAAGTGGGGTCAAATCAGCCTTAGCTCTTTGTCTGCACCCCCAGCTGTCTCAGATACAGGTTCCACTCCAGCTGTCAGTCAAGCCATGTGTCTCTCAGTTTCTTTATGTACAAATGGAGGGCTGTGCTTGAATGATGCCTAAAAAGTCTTCCAGCTCTAGTATTTTATCCTTTTCCATTCCATCCCATTCCTGTAGACATCAGACTTCTAGAGGCTGTAAAGAATATAAATGAAGGTTTTTAAAGAACAGGTCTAGTTCTTCCATAGCTCACTGCTAAGGCCACTGACTACTTAAATCTTTATTTACTCTGTCCAAGATGTTCCTCAACCTAGTTGGATCAAAGCCTTCCCATTTCATTTTTTGACACGTGCATATTTTTCCTAGTTGGATACTATACTTGCATATTCATATGTAAAAGTAGTTTTAATTTAAAATAAAAAGAGTGCTTGGAATCTGTAGCCTTTTGTTCTACCCAGATGCCTCCTGCAGGAAGCACCCTGTCACCTGTCAGGTGTATCCAATTCCTCTTAAAAACTTTAACACCCTTCAGAAATATGGAGAAAACCCCATCTTTGGGAGTTTCATTAGCTTGGTAACCACTTCACCTTTTGAAAGACTACTGGACTGTACATTTTATTATTATTAATAATTAAAAGGAAACCAACTATCCTATTTGATGCCACACATAAATGACAGCTTTCTAAAGCCCCCCCAAAAGCTTCCAGTTGTGCTCCTCCAAAGTGACCTTCTAATTCCTGGTGAAGGATCTTCTCATGCTGAACTTATCAGAGGCCCTGGCTTGCAGTGGGCCATCAGGAATACTTGCTGAATGAATGAATGAATTGGTGAATGAGTGAGTAGCATTACCACCTGGTATTTGGGAAGAACTTGGAGCTTGGGGTCACATGGAATTGGGTCTGAATTTTGGTCTTCCTTTTAGTAGGTGCACGATCTTGAGAAAATTCCTTAACTTTTTTTCCTTTGTCAAGTAGAGACATGAACTCCCTTTAAGTGTTACTAGAAGGATTAGAAATGTTCGATGTAAGTGCCTGATACATGGGAGGTGCCTGTTAAAAGAAGGCTTTTTAACTCTCCTGCCTCATGCAGTGCTGTTGCCCACTGGGCCTTTAGGAAGTGTTTGATGACTGAAGAGAACCTAGCACCATTCATCAGAGGCCACAAGTCATCCACACACAAAAATGACACCTCCTTCATCTACTGAGCTGCTGTTCTCAGCTGGGGAAGTCCCCAGTCCCCTGGATGGCACATAGGTCTGGCCAACAAGTTATGTACAGCTCTCTCTAGCTATTCTGAGCATGAACAAAATTACCTGGGGATTCTCTTCTTGACAGGACTAGAGACTTCTGCTCTTAGGGAAGAAAAAGCAGTTCTGATAATGAGATGACAGAGCAGAGGGCTTTTCCCTGTTCTCAACTAGGGCTCAAGTGGTGGAGAAGCAGTCCCAAATGCTCAAAGGCCAAGACCAAGGACTGTGGCAGGTCTTCAGGATGAGAGAGGAGCAAGGACCGGCTAGGATCAGTTATTCTAGGGTGAGCATCCAGACTGGGTAAAATTCTTGGGCCACTGACCACAGAAGGCAGAGAGTACAATGAGCCAGTGGCCAACTATGTCCACGATGCCCAGGGCTTATCCAAGCAGGGGCAGGACAGGAGGATGTCAAAGGTCTTAGAAGATGTGATCAAACAAAAGTCACATGAAGGAGAGGCAGCAGGACATCTGATCACAGATCCCAGGAAACCAGGCCCCCAGATGCAAGGGCTCAGTTGTAGGAAGGTAGGGTACTGAGGTGCGAGACAGTAGAGCCAAACAAGAACCCATCTGGACCAACAAACAAATCATTTTCTGGGCTCAACAGGAACTTACACGTTAGAGGAACATTCAGTCTCCATGCCTGATGAAAGGCAACCCAAACCCCTTCCTTGGTGGAGTCGTTCAGAGTGCTGGTCCTACTCTGTGCCAGGGAAGATGATCCATTTCTACACCAAGCTCCCAGTGAGGCAAGTTATGTAGGCTGAGGCTGCAGCCGTGCTCTTCAGGTGGTGAGAAGTAGAGCTAAGGAAACTCAACCTAAGGGTTTCATCCCCTTGTGAGCCAGTTAGCCCTGCCTGTGTGAAGATGGAGTCTTAGCAGCTCATCAGGTGTCACAAATAGTTCACTTTTAGAGCACACTCAGGGGTTGTGTTCAGGTCAGTGCTTGGAGGAGCCCTTTTACAGGATCCCAAGAAATGGAATTTTGAAGCTGATACTGTTCTCTCTGTTCTTTAGCAAGATTTATCTTCCCTGAAACCTTATGAATTGCATTGGCTCCAAAAGGAATAGGCTTCCCATTGGTGCAAAATATGTTATATAGCAGATAAAGGAGCTTTGTGCTTTTATTAAAACGGTGACAATCAGCCTGTTCATTTCCTCAGACTTACCTTGTCTACTCAAGGCCTAATGCCCCTCTATTATGTTTATCCCTTGTGGGGACTTTCATGAGCAGTGACTGTCATTGACATGGCCACTGAAGATTAATAACATCGATGCCACTGAGAGCTTACCCAGGGGTTTGGAGCATAGCAACTGAAGGATAGTAAATTGGAGGTAGAAGAAAAAGGCCCAAAAAAAGAGAGTCTCAAAAGAGTTGACAACCAATCCTTCCTTGGAGTCAAGTCAGCTGACTGCTTTAGTTTCAAGACCTCCTTGAAGATGTAGAGATGGACTCATCTCTGTCCCCAGTGGTACCCACCCATTCTCTCCCAAAGGTGTAAGTAACACCCCTGATCACTCACCTGCAAGTGGAAGTTTCTCTCTCACATACTTTTTTTCTCTTCCTGCTTTATTGAGATATAATTGACATTTAGCACTGTGTAAATTTAAGGTATACAGCATAATGATCTGACTTACATACATCATGAAATGAGGGCCACAATAAGTTTAGTGAACATCCGTCATATCATATAGATACAAAATTAAAGAAATAGAAAAAAATATTTTTTCTTGTGATGAGAACTCTTAGGATTTACTGTTAACAACTTTTAGATGTAACATAGAGCAGTGTTCATTATCTTTATCATGTGGTACATTACATCCCTAGTACTATTTATCTTATAACTGGAAGTTTGTACCTTTTGACCACCTTCATCCAATTCCCCATCCCACCCCTCACCTTTGATAACCACAAATCTGATCTCTTTTTCTATATGTTTGTTTGTTTGTTTTCGAAGTATTAATATAATTGACCTACAATACTATGTTAGTTCCTGTTACACAACATAGTAATTTAATCTCTCATACTTTTTTATTCTAGAAGAATAACAGCAAACTGATTTCATTTGCCTTTGCTTGAAAGTTGAATACCTTCCCTAACCAACTTTTTTCTCCTGCTTATTGTAAAGCCACACCCCTCCCACCTTTTTTCCCTTCAGCATTTCAAAACAGAGGTAAACAATTTTGCTGATGCTTTTAGGATTTCTCTGTTTCTTTGATTAATTTCCAGGGACAACAGTAGGCCTCTGTGGCTTTAAGAATGTTCTGTTTTCTTGCCGGAGTAGGAGGGGAAGAATCAAAAGAGGAAGTTAACTTTGTACTAAGATGTTCATTCTTCCTCTAAAAGTTTAAGAGCTATCATCAGAGACTTATTTATTGTCCCTACTCAAGCCTGTCCTAAGAACCAATAAACAGCTAAAAACAACGTGATCAGTTAGCCTAGACCATTTTGATTCCCTATGGGGCTCAGTTTTGCCCCAGTCAGATGGTGAGTGTACACCAGAGTCATAAGAAATACCATTTCTAGATGTTCAAGTCACCATCTACCAAGCATCGCTAAGGGGGTGGCAATAGTGTCTCCAGACATGAATATACTGACTCTCCACTTAAAAGAGCTAAAATGAGAGTCTCACTTGTTACATTCTGCTGTGAGGGTCTTAGCAGATAGCTAAATTAAACTGTTGCGATGGGGCCTTTTGATAGGCAATTAACTCAGGATAGATTTCATATCCTTATGCCTATATACACATAGAAGGGACAGATAAAAGTCATGGTAAATTTTGATGTTGATAATTCATTGCCATCTACGTGGAGAATCCCCATTCCACAGCTTTCACAAATAACTGACCATTGGAAATTCTTATGAAACTCTAATTTCTCTGAAAATATTTTCCCTTTTCATTGGATAGTTTAATTTTCCCCAACATTTAATGGAGGATTTGTTTTTTGTGTTCTTATTCCAGTAGTGGTAAATTGTTATGTGTAAAAAGCAGCATGAGAATACCTGTGTAAAACTTCGAGGGGCTATTAATTCTATATGTTACTAGGTCTTCTGCTTTCTGGGTTTTTCTCCATCTAAGAGGTCATTCTGTTTCTCTCTACCTGGCAAGGGAACTTTATCAAGATGGGGAAGCCACTTCCACAGGAATTTTGTTAAAGGGCAAAGGTGGAACATTCTGAGATGTTTGTGTAGGTCCTGTTAAAATTATATATTATCAAGTTATTTTAGAACAAATATGCCCATTTTTCTTTAATTCTTTGATTTAGGGGATCCCCCAAAGTAGCCTAAGCCTGCAGCTGGCAGAAGAAATGGGAAGGGGTGACCTATAGACTATAACTTATCCACCTCATCTTACATTTGTTAGTGCTTTGTTGCTTAAAAAGTAATTTCCAAATGGCTGTTGTGTTTAATTTTCACATCAAACCTGTGGCCTAGTCAGGGCAATTACTTTTATCCAGATTGTAACTCTAAGGAACTGAGAATCAAGAGATTTGAATGATTTGCCTGAGCTCCCAGGGTTAGTAAGTGGCCACACTGGCTTGGAATTTACACGGGTCTTCTGATTCCAAGTCTAGGATTCTTGGCAAACACAAAAAGCTAAAATGTTTGACAAGAAGCAGCACATCCATACAAATGAAACAAAACAAAAGCACTGTAAACACTCATATATTTGATCATCTATGTTTAATCTACATTTTATCACACATATTGTCAGCAAATTTAATTAAGTGCCTACTGTTTGTAAGGCATTCAAGGAAACTGGTTTGAGAAATAGACCTTCAGTTGAATGGAGTCTTGATTTATTATTTTTCTTTCCTTAGACTTAGTTTTCAGGTAGAAATGTTCAGTTCCATTGTATTTTCTTTACAGATGTGAACAGAATCTTACATTATGGGGAACACCCAGGGGCCTCCCAGGTCACAAGGTGTACAGAAGTGTACAGAAGCAGAGCAGAACGAGTTATCTTGAAGATGGAGCAATTTTGATGGAGAAGGGAGAATGAGCTGAGAGAATTTATAGCAAATACATATTATCTAGTCTGGGCCAGAAACCATGGCACACTTTCTATATTCCAGTATAATCCTGGGTCTCGTGGAGGAGAGATAGACATTAATACTGGGACCAGAGGCAGGCACTAAACAAGTAAGCACACATATAGTTTTAATTGCATTACTTCTTGCCATGTACATCATCATCCTTTTTCCTCTTAATCCTTTCCTCCCTACCTGTCTTCCTCTTCCCCATCCAGACACCTGTGAGCATAAGCAAGAGTGGGACAGTTTGGGCTTCATTATAGCCCAGCCTCGGCTTAAGTGGAAGTCAGATAGTAATGAGGCTCTGCTCTAGCCACGGTTTCTAAAATCATCATGAGTGGGTTTATTCCACTGAAGGAGCCAGGGTTGCTATAACTGTACAGTTAATGCAGGCTGCAGGTGCCCTCTTCCTGAGAAAAATGATGTGTTTGAGGCCTCAGTGATCCCAGTTGGCTGTAAATATTTATCAGGTTTCCTAGACCATTGCTTAGGCTTCCATTTTCCCTTTCCCTGTTTATCTGACCGATTCCGAGTCCTACTTCAGAAATGCCAGGGTATCTTGGTTCTGTATGATGGAGGCATATTTTTCTTCTTTAGGTTACATGTCTTTTCACAGAGATTTTTGTCTTAGATGTCTTGAGATGGGAACTGTAAAAGACATTATTTTTGAACATTTGAACATTACTTTTCATTTTCTCAAAGGAGTTTACACATGATTGACAGACATATTAATCAAACCCACCTACGAGATGAGAAACCCAGACTCAGAGCTGAGGGAAGGGGGAAGGAGGAGGAGCCCTGGGTGCTCTAGTGTGAGAAGAAAGCGTAGAAATTAAGCTCAAGTGTCTCATACAATGAATCCTGAATAATCCTTTTACATTCAAACATTTTAACAGTTTTTAGGCATGAGAGGGAGTAAGGAGTTTACAAGGAGCCCAAATTATCTCCAAATTGTTTGTTTGCTATTAAAGGGATAAAAGAAAACATAACAAACTCCTGGCTTTTCACTGTAGACAAGAAGTTGTGTTGCACAAAAACCTAGCTGTTTTGTTAGTAGGGAGTTACATGGCTGCCCAAATGTTGCTTGAATCAGGAACTTTAGGACTAGTCATGTGTAGGAATTAAGGATGGGAAGCAGAATGCCTTCTGGAGGACTTACAAGGCTTTCTAGGTGGTGCCGACAGGTGCAGCCAGCATTGAAATAATGACACTGCATATGTGCACGGCTTTAGACCTTTTAAAGCCCATTCATATGTCTCATCATGTAGAATTTTAGCTCTAAAGAGGCTCTATCCGACTTGATCTTGCTTCTAATTCAAGAATTCAATTAAGCATACCTACTAGGCCATCTCATCTCTGCTTGAATGTTTCCTGTGATGGAGAGCCTCTCTTGGACCAGGCAACTTATTTTGTGGCTAGACAGCTTTTACTGTTTGGAAATTAGAGTTCAAATCTATTTCACTGAAACTTCTATCTACTGGTTTTATCGTAACCCCTACACAATAATTTTTCAGTCATTTGAAAGCAGTTATCAGGGCTCCCCTAAATCTTCCCATCTCCATGCTAAACACCTCCTGTTTTCACAGCCAACCCTTAAATGATTTGGTCCCTAGCCTCTCCTCATTTCTGCGCACCTTTCCCTAGGATACACTCTTCTGGTGTCTCCAGACTAAGCAAAGTCCTCAGACTCTGACACAGCCCAAAATGTGCCCTGAGCAGTGTGGTGTGAATGTTAGCAGTGTCCCTTGAAATTTTCTACTTCAACTTCTGCCATCTAGGATTATGACAACTCTCTTAGAAACTATTGCTGGCTCAAAAAGAGCTTGAGGTCAAATGACATCACCAGTCCTCTTCGCAGAACAACTTTGAGTCATTTCTCCCCATTTAATTCTTTCTCATCTCCTTAAAAACAAACAAGAAAAACCTAAGTGAAAGGTTTGGGTACTTAGAACAGTTGCTATCACCTCAGTTTTAAAACTATTAGATAACATTTGCTGACTGCTTCCTTAAAGCTGGGCATTGGCACTGTTTTAAGCACTTTTCATACATTAACTCACCAAATCCTCATCATAACCCTTGAGGGTATGTCCTCTAAATGCTCCATTTGATAGATATGGAAACTAAAGCATGGAGAGGTTTAGTAATTTGCCCAAGTTCACACAACTTATAACGGGGGGGGTGGGGGGGGGAGGTGGTATCCAAACACAGTTGGTGGCCAACAAGAATAGAACCTCAGCCTCCTGGCTGCTAGATCAGTGTTCTTTCCTCACCCCACTGTGGCTTCCTGTAGTGACAAAAAGTCTTTCACTTTTGTTCCCTATATAAGATGTTTTGTTTTGTTTTCCAAATTGAGACTTATGATCCATTAGCAGATTGTGAATTCAATTTAGTGGGTTACTACTAGCAAAAGGAGAGGAGAGGAGGAGAGGGGGGAGGAGGAGAGGGGGAGGGGTGGGGGAGGGTGATCAAAATGCCTCATGCTTAGTAAGTGTAAATTTTGTTCCATAAAACTCTTATTGTGTGTGAAACACACACACAAATATATACTGTATGTACAGTTACAGTGAAAAATGTACTTCTTATTGTTTCTTATGATCAAAGCAGTTCAAGCATTGCTGCCTAGTAAATTTTATATGTCAGACTTTGTTCATTTCTTTAACTCTAAGGTTAAACAGGCATTGCAGGGCACACCTAGGTTTTAAATCTCCACTTTTGCTCTGCAGCCAGTGAGAACAAAACTTGCAATTAAGCAGAAAGCTTAAGCAAAGAACTTTAGAGAGAAAAGAAGTGGTTGAGGACTGAAGTAAAAAATAAAAATCTGTTCTAATTACAGTAGAGTTTCCATTCAGCAGCCTGATAGATTCCTAACTCATCACCTCAGGCAAGTCACTTCCCATCTCCCCAAGTGGTTTGCCAGAACCAGCGAGAGAATTCAGGAAATGGTACTCTCTTTTTCTTTGTGAAGCTTGGCTAAATGACTTCAATTTAGCCAGCCAAGCAGGAAGCAATTGTAAATAAAAACTTGCTTTACATATTCCTCCCAGAGGAGACATGCAGTTTGCCTCCCTAGTAAAGGGAATTCCTAGACTTACATTCTTTGTGATCTTGCTTGCATCATATTTTTTTTTTTCTTTTTACCCCACAGTATAGCAATGTCCTTAATTGAGATAGTAATGTTGAGCTTGTTGGATTGTCATGAAGTTTCGTTTGCATGCCTGAAAGACCCCCTTGGTGCTCAGTTAATCATAATATAAGGAGGAAAAGAAAATTACGATGTTGATCAATTATAGGCATATAGGATTTCTGACAGTTATGTCCACAATGATATGTAGATTGTAGACTAAAAAATAGTAACTTTCCATGAGTATTTCGAGAGTCATCTTAGACATTTGGAAAAATGCATTTAATTTTTAAATTAAACATTTAAATTATGTCTAAGAATGAGGGAAGTATAGCATTAAAATCTCCAGGAATCAACAGAGGCCCACCAAGAGAACCTAAATGGTTTCCAGCCATTGAGAACAGAAGACCATTTAGGCCCAAGTCACTGTTGAAAATAAAGCTGAAACACTATTAGTTCACATCAAATGCTATGGATAAAAGTATTTAGCCAACTTATTAAGAATTTTGAAAAATTACAATCAGCGGAAAGTACCGTGAATTTTGAATCTATTCTCCTTCTCTGAGCATGGTTCTCATATATAATTCAGGTGGTGTTCAGTCTTCTCTGTTGGGTGGTTATGGTTGGGTTGCAAGATGGTAGTAACCTTTGACAGAAGAAGTGAAATAGCCGCCCAAGGTGCCACAGTAAGTTGTTGGAGGATGTCACTGGACTCACACACAAGTGCTCTTTCCACAGCTCCACGCTGCCTCCAAATGGGAAGGCGGCAGTTGTGTTAGGATGTAATCTCTTCATAAATTACTACCTTTTCTTCCAAGTGGACAAGTGGCTAAGAATTTTAGGATGGCTTAAAAACTTAGCAACTTAATGTTTAGTGTCTAATTTGAGGATTAAATGACTTCCCTCCAGGGAAACTAAAATATTTACCTTTATTTCAGCCAAAGAGAAAAAACACTTTGAATGCATCATAAGCTATTTATTAATATCAAGTGGCAAATCCCAAGACCATTTTAAAGGAGATTTGGTGTAATACTTGATATAATGGTGGGGTAAAAATCAATTCCCCATTCCTCCCTACCCACCCACACGCCCCCTGATATAGGCATTATCACTCCATCGGTGAAAGGAAAGGAACATTCACTTGCACAGGGCTTCGTGTGTATTACATACCTGTAACATTTGATCCTCTTAACATTGCTGATTGTTACTTACCTCACTGACTACTCCTGGCAGGTGGGATGAGGAGGGTAGTATGGGGGAGATGGTGGGGAACAGGGTCTCAGCACAGAACCTTTGAATTGGAGTTGAGAGGTATCTGGGAGATCCACTGTTCTAGCTTCTCATCTAATGAAGCACTGTCTCTACCAATGGACATTCTACCTCTTCTAAACTTTCCAGCAGTTCCTTCCATTTCTGAACAATTCTGATTTTCAGAAAAACACTTTATGTTTAGCTGAAATCTATGTCCTAGTAACTTTCACCCATTAGCCTATTTCTACCCAGTTGGACTATATGTACAGTATAAATCTTCCATGCCATGATTTATTTGAAGAGAATCGCCATCCCTGATTCTCCCCGCTCTGCATCCAGGTTTTGTTTCTCCAGGCTAAATATCCACTTTCTTCCTCCTGTTATATCATACCACTTTCATCACCATCCTTATTTGTGTTTCTCTTCATCTGTTTCAATTTGTCAGTGTCCTTACTCAATACTCTTTGGTTGCAGATATTTAAGCAGCTATCAATCCACCCAACTGTACTATCACACACACAAGGTTCTATCAAAACTGTGAGTCTTTCTTTATCAGAAGTGTTTACCCAGCTGTCGTCCAGAGCATGTTGGTTCACTCCTGTTGGGACTTTGCTTCACTTCTGGCTGGGCAGCTGTGCACTCCTAACTTTTGTTTTTCTGCCTTGTTGCAGGAAAGCACTTTAGAGGTTGAGATTGTTTGAGCTCCAGAGTTGCTGCATTTCTCTGCTTTTAATTTTAACAGGGTCTGTTTGGGGCTATTTAAAACCCAAATTGTTTAGTTATATCCCAGTTTGTGACCATGAAACTCAACCGTGGACTGCTTCCCTATCCCAAACAGTAAGCTGAAGCTTTGGGGCATCACTGTGTTGATAAAAACAATCTGGGAATTTCTGTATATTAGAAAGGGTGAGCATCTAAAGCTTTTGTGAAGACAATATGGTGCTTCTATTGATCCATGTGAGATGAACATATGGAGGCTCTGAGAAAAAGAGTCTGCCCTATTTAGCGACCCAGGGCTGATGAGAAGGTGTGTTACAAATCTGTATTCCTCCCAGCATGTGGTCTGGGACACATCAGCTCATTTTACTGATGAGTTCCTCAAATCAAGCAGGGACCATCATCTCTTACCAGTTTATAGCATTAATTGAGTTGTGTGAGAAACACTGCAGGTGCGTCTGAGAGAGGAGAGAAAAGTAGGAAACACTGTTTCTGCTCTCAGAGAAAAGATAAATAGAAAAGCGGGAGCAGACATGTAACTGGCAGTGGATGAACAAGAGCAGATGTGCAGGTGGTAAAACAAGGTCATCTTTTTCGATGGAGGTAATGTGGGAAGACAGTCTAGTCCTGAGCTTTGGGCTTATTCTCTGAGTTATGGTGACCATATTCACTGAACAATAAATACAGACCCATGGCCTGAGAAATTATTTTAATACACTTCTGGGTGTGTTGAACTAGTGTAATTAGGATATTTAAATGTTGAGATTTCTAGTATATGCCAGGGTTAAATGGAGACAGAGTGTCAGAATATTGGAAGTGCAGGCTGTCGCAGAAAAGCTGCATGGTGGGTGTCATAGTCATAGGGCCCAGACCTCGAGGAGCAGGTACTCTGACTGTAAACCTAGATGAGCCCATTTCACATTCCTCCACATTCTTTCTGGATCCCAGAGCAATGACCCGTAGTGATCAAGGGCCTTTTTAGCTACACCATTTAATGATCCTGTATATATTTATAAGTCATAATTTTTAAACTGGGCTATAATATTAATAACTATGGAGTTTCCTAGTAGTAACACAAAAATACAGAGAATAGAAAACAAATGTATGGTTATGAAAGGGGAAAGGGATAAATTAGGAGTTTGGGATTAACATATACACACTACTGTATATAAAATAGGTAACCAACAAGGACCTACTGTATAGCACAGAACTATACTCAATATTTTGTAATAACCTATAAGCAAAAAGAATCTGAAAAAGAATATATATATATATATATATATATATATATATATATATATATGTAGATGTATAAGTGAATCGCTTTGCTGTATACCTGAAACTAACACAACATAGTAAATTAACTGTACTTCAATTAAAAAAAAAAAAAAAGAAATACAGTGAATATACATTGAGGATATGGATGGCTAACCACTTGGTTCTTAATTTTTTATACACATGAGAATCACTTGGGAAAAATTAAATATAGATAGATAGATAGATAGATAGATAGATATAGATAGATAGATAAAGACAGATAGAAAGATTTCCTGTCTCCAAATTCCAATTTAATATGTCTAGAATGAGACCCAGAAAGTTAGAATTTTACCAAGCCCTCCAGGTAAATCTGATGCAGGCCTCCCAGATCCATATCTTCAAAATATTAGCTAGAAGAGGATTGTCTCCAGGGGTCCCAATTTCCTGAGTTTCTGGAAGGAAGCCAGGAAGCCTGTCTCCAGGATTTTCTCTCCCTTCTCACAGTCTTTGTGAAAGGGCTCCAGGTTCGGCTGTACAAGGTCTCACCAAGCAGAGTTTGGAGCAGTGTACATTCTTTTCAGGATTATAGGATTAGGAAACTGAAAGGTGATTCAAATTCTTGATTAAACAGAGAAGGAAACAGGAGAGGACGCTCCCGAGCATGCACATCACTCCAGTGTGTTTTCTCTGTAATTAGAGGAAGTGATTGCAAAATATTTGAGAGGATTAAATGCTCAGAGAATATAGTGATCAAATAACATGAGATGCTGCATTCTTTAAAATGATCACTGGCTTCGCTTTGCACGTGTTGTTGAACTGCTGTCACTTACACCTCAGTACTGAGTAAATGCCCAGCGGAAATGCTCTCTGCTACAAGTTTGGGAAAACAGCCCTGGGTCTCACATTGGCAGACACTGGGTTCTATTGTGGCACCCTCCATGAAATTTTGAGTGATGGCAAACTAAGGTATAGTATCTTTATTGCTCCATTTTCTCTTTTGTAGAATTGCAGTAATACAATTTCTTTCTTCACTTTAGCCTTTATTGATATCCACTAATTCAACAATAATTTATTGAAAAGCTATTTTATTTTAAATCCTCTGTAGTACAAGGGGGGCAATTTTTTACATAAATAATTACATTTATTGAGTGGAGCATTTGGGGGAACACAGAGATTCATTTCTCCCCCAAGGAGATTGTAACTGGGGCTCGAGAAGGGGGTGGGGTCATACATAGTACACGGATGTTGGAAATACACTTGGGGTGGTTTCTCAAGAAAGAAGATTCCATCTCCAAGGAAAAACTGCAGTAGTTCACCATGACAATGCATGTTGGTCATGGTATATGAGACTCGTGGGTCAGCCATGCAGGATAGAGTTTCAGACCTCAGAGGCAGCCAGGTTCAGGACTGGGTGCTCTGCTCAGGTCATGGTCGTGTGACCTTTTTAGTCACACTGGGCCCCACACTTGATTGAATGCTCTGATCTCATCATCTGGAAATTCTTCTTACTTTTTGAACAAGGGGACTTACAATTTCATTATGCATTGGACGCCACAGACTATACAGTGGGTCCTGATTCAGGTGTTCCCTTATGCAAATTACTAGACCCTGTGATGTAGAAGGGACCTTGAATCCATTTACATTATTGTGAAAGTAAAATACAAAAATAAGTATTAAATGCCTTCTTTATAGAAGATGTTTAATAAATGTTATGTTTAAGGAGAAGAAAGAAGAATAGAGCTGGAGTTGGCCAACTTTTTCTATAAAGGGCCAGATACTAAATATTCCAGGCTTCGCAGGCTATTCAGTCTCTGCTGAAACCACTCAACTCTGCCATTGTAGTCTGAAAGTAGCCGCAGACAATACGTAAATGAATGGGTGCAGCTATGTTGCATTAAGGCAGTTTGGGAAAACAGGTGGTCATGGTTTGCTGGCCTCTGGACTAGAGGCTAGAGAAGCAGAAGACAAAGACAGCTGAGACAAAGAGACCAGTCATTTCAAAGTGTGGTCCCAGGACGAGCACCATCACTGTCACCTGTTCGAAGCACCAGTTCTCAGGTCTTACCCCAGATGCTGTATCTGGGAGGCAGTGGGGCCCAGCTCTCCAGCAACCTGTATTTTAAAAGCCTTGCAGATAACTGATGCATGGCTCATGTTTGAGAGCCACTTCTCCTGAAACAAAGAAATCTGAGAATCAAAATATGAAGCAAAGAGCAAACTTAAGATTCTGTCAACAGATTGTTGAACATTACAGAGGCTTATATCTTTATGCTGCATTATAGTTGTGACCACGCCTCAAATCTTCTCTCCCCACTGATCCTCACAACCTGCCTGGGTTCCATGAGAGGATAAAGTCTTACAGAAAATGACTTGAGTGACTGATTTTTCTCCATTCTCCCAAAGATGATACATAGCTCGTACCATTCTAGATGCATAGGAGAAAAATTAATGCATTACCCCCAATGAATGCCATGGACATTTGTTTTCAAAGAGTGATCCCCAGACCAGCAGCATCAGCAGGGGAACTTGTTAGAAATGCAAATTCTTGGACTGTATCTACTCCAGGCCTACTATAGGGGTTTTAACCAACCCTCCAGGTGACTCTGAGCACACTCAAGTTGGAGAACCACTGGGTAAGGGCATTAGGGCTTAATTCTCAACACTGCTTGAAAAGGGCTGCCACGATTACCCAGTGAAGGAGATGGGTATTAAAGTGACTGCTTTAGGGCACTTGCATGGTACCAGGAAGGGTGTGGATTTGAGCCTAAATCTTCCAGTTCTGAATTCAGGGCCCTTATACTTTGCCAAGTAATACTAGAAACAAAATCCATCCTCTGACCCTACCTTTTTAATTTAACATATGAAACCACTTAACTCCACAAAAACAATAAACTGCACATGGGTCTTTCAGATATAAAACAGAGCAAAAACTGCTAATCTGACAACCTGAGAAGATTCTGCTTCCTCACTTGAGCTAATAATGTTATTTTAGTTTTATTCTCTGTCTTCTGGGGGAATTAGCTGCCTCTCACTTTGATAGGTTCACTCCTTCGTACCTTACCCCTCCCGGCATGACAATTACTTTCTAGCTCCGTATTAGTGTGTAGCACTGACTATTCGGTGCTATTCTGTCTATTCTGGGATAAGTCTGGACCTTCTTATCCTTTGTTCAGGCAGAAACAATGACACTAAAAAGGTGAAGGAAAAATAAAGTCAGCAGGAGATAGACTTTTGCAATTCTAGCTTTTGAGGCCAAACAGACCCATCTAATGAATTGAATATTTTCCTGCTTCTCTGTGTTCTTAGCATCGTCTTTGCCTGCAGGTGAATGCCTTCTGCCCACTGGAGAAGTGGGCAGCCTATGATCATGTAGGAGGCATCCTTTACCTCTTGGCTGAAGCTTTGCGTGGAGAAGTAGGTGATATGATCCCTTGCCTGTGGCATTTGACCCACTTAATGGGCCTGGAAAGATCCTGGTGATTTTATGTATCCCACCCCCTAGAATCTACCTTTGCTGTCATAATAGCCCACCATTATACACTCAGTGCATAAATATGGCGCATGTATAAGCTATATGTAGAGATTTGGTAGTGGGCACATCCACTCTGCAATAATTTTGACTTGACCAATTAGAAATATTACCCAGTAGTACGTACCACCACTTTTTCATTCTTTCCCCACCAATTACACATTTTAACATATCTTTTTATTTCCCTTAGGAAATGTTAATTCCACAGTTACCAACTCACTTATAGAAACTATAGTTTTTATGCCTCTCCAGGCTCATGTCTCTCTAGAGCTGCATAGTTCAATATGAGAGCCACCAGCCATATGTGGCTGTTTAAATTTGAATTAGTAATTAAAATTAAATAAAATTTGTTCAGTTCTTTAGTTACACTCAACACATTTCAAGTACCCAATAGTTAGATGTGGTGGTGGCTGCCATATTGGATAGTGCAGATGCATATGATTTTCATCATTGCAGAAAGTTCTGCTGGACAAGCAGTGCTCTAGAGTTCTGTTCCCACCCACCATATCTTTCTCTATCTGTCTCTATCTCTAACTCTCTCTTGCTATCTCTATCTCTCTCAGGAGTCCCATATAAATTCTTATTTTTTTCCCCATCACCTCTAACCATCACCTCTATTATGTATTTATTTATATATAATATAATCTGACTAATTGCTAACACTGTACATGTAGATGTACAGTGTAAATGTATATGTACATTTCAATATGAATAAAACCCTTCAGCTAAGTTGGGTTGAGGCTCTTGACTGTAGAATTTCAGATAACAATTAGAGAAAGAGAAAGTAGAGGCAGAGATGAAATGGGCTGGGGGTGGGGGTGGGTGGGGAGCATTCAACCAGACCTTTGAGTTGCCCCAAATCACACATGGTAGATAAACATTTTTTAACCAACTTTTTACTATGAAAAGGTTGAAATGTCCAGATAATTTGAAAGAATAATACAGTGAACATCCACATACCCTCTACCTAGATTCAGATATCACTAACATCTGTCAAGTTTATCAGATTTACTGAGACCCATTTGAAAAATAGATTGCAGGCAGCATGGCCATTTACTGCTACCTACTTCAGTGTGTGTCTCCCAACACCAAGGCCATTTCACATTATCGTTATCACACACACAAAATGAATGCTAATGCCACATCAGTTAAGCATTTACTCACACTAAGCATTTCAATTGTATCCATTCTTTCCCAAGTGAAAAATAGATTTTAGGTGAACAATGAGGATTTTGTTTCCCTTCAACTCTGGGCAGTACCTATCAGATATGTATATACCTGCTGTCCCACACAAGCAGTCCAGAGGATTTTATCATCCCTTAGTTGCCCTGAGATGTTAAGGAAAAGGCATAGTAATAGATCACTATCTGATATTGTCAGCAATGCGGATCCCTCTCACTTACCAGCCATCCTTTGAGAGAGCTTGTAGCCCAAGGTACAGGGAGCCTAAGGGGGCTTAAGGAGAGTGACTCAGATGTTGAGAGGGCGAAGCAAAGAAATGTAAGGAGCAGTCCTTGGCCCTCAAAGACTTTATGAAACAGGGCTTTTGAACTGGACGTACGCCATTGCCATTTTCACTGTAACACCTATCATATCTCCTTTTCTCTGCAGTCAGCTTCTTGTAGCATCTTTAGCCCAGTGCTTAGCATGGACTAGGCTCAAAATAAATGCTTATTGAAATTAAAATCTCAAAACAATCATCAGAACAGATTCATCTGTCACATGCTAAGTGCTCATAAATACCATATTACTTAAATAGAATTGATTTATCAATCTCCTTTCTGAAAACTCTGTGATACTTGATATCTATACTGCTCATTTGATGGTCTGAAGTTGTTGTTTAATCCTTGACATTTCATTTACTTTTCCTTATATATAATTCTTGTCTCCACATTAAATTATAAGATCTGCTGGGCCAGGAACCATATCTTCTAATTCTTATTATCCTACATAAAACTTGCTATAGTGCTGAGTCTACAGCATGCATATTTGCTAGATGGATGAATGGATGAGTGAATAAATGAAGGAAATAAGCAGAATTGAATTTTACAAACAGGAAATATAATTACTTTAGAAACTAGATTTAGTATGGATCAATGCTGTAAAGTCTATGACACTACCTCTTTATAAAAGATAAAGATGAAATGAATGGCCTCCTCATGACTGTTTTTTGTTTGTTTGCTTATGCATAAGATTTCTGGACGTCTGACAACACATATACACAAAACACAACACCAACACGAAGATACCTGTCACTCTATGCCTGGGGATTGGTGTTTGCTTCTTCTTATTTTCTAGGTATATGTAGTGTCTGTTCATTTTGCCTTGAATACCCTACTCTTGCAGGTATAACACTGTTGGTTTAAATGCCCTCCTTACAGAGTTTTTCTCATGCTTAAAAGATACCAAATTGAATTATAAATGAGGTTTGTATTACCAAAAAAAAAAAAAAAACCCTGAAAATTTAAACTGATTTGCACAGACTTAGCAATGCAAAATCCTATGATATTTTTTTAATAAATTTATTTATTTTATTTGTTTATTTTTGGCTGTGTTTGGTCTTCATTGCTGCCTGTGGGTTTTCTCTAGTTGTGGCGAGTGGGGGCTACTCGTCATTGTGGTGCACAGGCTTCTCATTGCAGTGGCTTCTCTTGCTGTGGAGCACGGGCTCTAGGTGTGCGGGCTTCAGTAGTTGTGGCACATGGGCTCAGTAGTTGTGGCTCACAGGCTCTAGAGCACAGGCTCGGTAGTTGTGGTGCATGGGCTTAGCTGCTCCACTGCATGTGGGATCTTCCCGGACCAGGGCTTGAACCCGTGTCCCCCTGCATTGGCAGAAGGATTCTTAACCACCGCACCACCAGGGAAGTCCACAAAATCCTATGATTATTTGAAATTAGCTAAGTGTGCAAGCACAGGTTGTACTTGATAACAGTTTATCTGAAAAAAGAAGATCTGGTTAATTAGGTTAAGCTAGACTGATTTAACAAATATGTGACAAAGTATGTAGCAGTTCAGGGCCACATGTTTCTGGTCAGTGAGCAGTACTTCTCCATGTGATTCAGGAGCCCAATCTCCTTCCACCTCTTGGCTCTGCCAGGGTCTTGTTTTCTTGCGTCAAGTTGGAAAAACTGGAAAATGGGGCAAGGCCAAGGATATACATTTCTCCAAATACTTGGTTGGGAAATGATACACATCTCTTCTGCTCACATGCCTCTTGCTAGAATTCATTCTGGTGGCCACGTCTAACTGAAAGGAGTCTGGAAAACATAATCTAGAAGCATGCCCAAAAAAGAAATGGATTTTTCATGAAGAGCTAGCAATCTTTGACACAGAGTTTTAGGTGACTTCAAAATGAAAAAGATAAAAGGAAATGTAAGCCCCATGAACAGAAATATAAGGGTCCACAGTAAGAGAGGAAGTAGTTTTAGGACTGTACATTGGTCCAGCAGCATCTGGGTACCACATTGTAAAGGGAACATTGAAAACCCAGAGCTCAGAGGAGGACAGACTTAGAGAGTAGGAATCCAGGAAGCATGTCTAGGAAGAAAGGAGAAGTAAAACTAGAGAGATTTGTCCTGGGCAAGAGAAGTATGGGACCATTCAGTGATGGCTAAAGATCTGTTAGGGGAGGAAGTTGGAATCCTTTGGGGGGTTCTAGAAGCCTCGACTTTGACTCCTGTAGAATTTAGGAAGGTAAGAAATATGTATTCCCCAGCTCCTAGCACATTGCCTAACACATCTCAGGCAGTCAGTAAATATGTATGGATGGATTTAATTAATTAATTGCCAGGACACCATATTTCTGGATTGCTGGATCCTAAGAGGGGGCTCTGATACCAAAGGTACAGAAGAATTAGCTGAATGTACAAGGAATGTTGTAGCTGTGATACCACGCGGAGGTTGCAACAAGCCACAGCATTTGCATCATACAGTAGTATCCCCTTCTCCAGGGTCTTTCTTTTCACCTCTGATTCAAGGGGTCATCATCCCAGATCAGCCTTTCAGAAGCAGCCATGTCACAGAAAGTTTCAGCATTCCAGCCACCATCCCCAGGAGTCACACAAAAATTAATTGACCTAGTGATCTGTCAGCAAAGTTGTTTCCTCAGAATTGGAAGATGCCTTTGGAAAACTCTTCTCCATCCCTTGCCTCCTAGCCAGGGTTTTCCTGTTGCTACCATGGGTTTGGGCTTAGGATTTTATTTCTACAACCTTTTAGCTACACACCCCTCCCCATAGGAGCCCTCACAGCCAATGGTCAGAACCACCCATTGGGCACCTTTTCCTTTTTAAATGTCCTAGCAGCAGTCCTGCTGACCAGAAAGCTGCAGGGTGACGAAACATCTGAATCCTACTTAAAAGATATCCAGGCTTTGTGTAGATGGGGCCACTAGCACTGAGACTCCAGGAAACACTGGAAATCTTTGCCGTCCATCTGAGTCTGGAAACTGGTTGTGATTCTTGGGCTTATGTGATTAAGAGGAGCCTGAAACACAAGGATCGTAGCGTTACAGACTACTCGAGAAGGCTCCCAGGAAGTGACTAAGGGCTTCCTTCTCCCTCTTCGAAAAATGGCCTTAAGCAACAGGTAAAGTACCTAGCACACAGTCTGTCTTTTCTTAGTGTTCTCCATGTTCTCAGTGACTTTTTTATGTAGGTAGTTCACCAGGTGAGACTTGAAGGGAGAAAATACTTTGGCAAAGATAAAATTATAGACAATCTACTCTTCATACCTTACTTTCATCAGGAGAAAAACTGCCAGTGCACAGAAGGAAATGCTCCTCTCTCTTATAAAAAGGAAGAAATACAGTATACTAGGAAGTGTCCTAAATTGAGTCAGGAACTAAAATTTGGCTAGATTGATTTTATATGTTTATTTATTTATAGGCTTCTTGTTCTAGAATTGATTTTAAATGGCTTCAAAGATAGATGAAACTCAACAAGAGAGGAAAAATGAAAAGAAGACACAGGGACTTCCCTGATGGTCCAGCGGTTAAGACTCTGTGCTCCCAGCGCAGGGGGCCCAGATTTCGATCCCCAGTCAGGGAACTAGATCCCATATGCCGCAACTAAGACCTGCACAGCCAAATTAATAAATAAATATTAAAAAAAAGAAAAGAAGACACAAAAGAAGAAAACAAAAGTGGGGATGTAAATGAACTTAAGAAAGCGACAAATCTAACTAATCCTGTTTGGATTGTCAGGTTGACCTTGGTAACTCTCTTAGGCTCTTTCGTGTGTGTGTGTGTGTGTGTGTGTGTGTGCTTTTTTGCTTTTAATGGCTGCTTTAATGAGATGTAATTACTCACCATAAAATTCACCCTTTTGATGTGTATAATTCAGTAATTTTTAGTATATTAGCAGATTTGTGCAATCAATACCACAATCTAATTCCAGAACATTTTCACCATCCAAAAAACATATTCTGTAGCCATAAGCAGTCACTCTCCATTATCCGCTGTCTGCAGTGTGTAGCAACCGCAAACTACTTTCTATCTCTGTAGATTTTCATATTCTGGACAGTTCACATAAGTGGAATCTTTTGTGTCTGTCTTCTTTCATTTAACACAGTGTTTTGAAGGTTTATCTCTTCTGTAGTATGTACCAGTACTTCATTCTTTTTTATGGCTGAATAATATTCCATTATATGGATATACGACTTTTGTTTATTCATACATCAGTTTATGGACATATGGGTTGGTTTTTACTTTTTGGGTGTTATAAAAAATGCTGCTGTGAACATTCATATACAAGGTTTTATGTGAATATATGTTTTCAAATCTCTTGGATATATACCTAGAAGTAGAATTGCTAGTTCATATGATAACTCTATGTTTAATTTTTTGAAGAACTTTCAGACTGTTTTCTGAAGCAGGTGAGCCATTGCACAGCCTCCCTAGTAATGTATGAAGATTCCAATTTCTCCATATCCTCATCAACATTGGCTATTGTCCATCATTTTTATTATAGCCACCCTAGTAGATATGAAGTGACATCTCATTGTGGGTTTGATTTGCATTTCCCTAATGGCTAATGATGTTGAGCATCTTTTCATTTGCTTTTAGCCACATGCATCTTTTTTTTTTTTTTTTTTTTGGTGTATGTGGGAGAAATGTCTTATTCAAATCTTTGCCCATTTTAAAATTGAATTACTTGTCTTTTTATTGTTTTGTAGGAATTCTTTATACATTCTGGATACTAGTCCCTTATCAAATATATGTGTTGCAAATATTTTCTTCCATTCTGTGGATTGTCTTTTCATTTTCTTGGTGGTGAACTTTTAAGCACAGAAGTTTTTAATTTTGATGAAATCCAATATTTTTTCTTACTTTTTCTCTTGTTTATGTTTTCGAGTCATGCCTAAGAAGACTTTGCCTAACCAAAGGATCAGGAAATTTATTCCTATGTTTTCTTCTAAGAGTTTTATAGCTTTAGCTCTTACATTTAGGTCTATGATCCATTTTGAGTTAGTTTTCTTTTCTTTTTCTTTTTTTTTTTACTTTTTATTATGGAAAATGTCAAATATATACCAAATAGAAAAGTGTAACCCCATCTCTCATCACCAGCTCTAGCAATTACCAGCTCCCGGCCAATGCAGGTTGAGTTAATTTTTGTACATGGTGTGAAGTAGGCATCCAGCAACATGTCTTCTTTGTTTTCCTCTCCTCCTCCTCCTTATTCTCTTTCTCCTTCTTTTGTATGTGTATATCCAGTTATCCAAGCACTGTTTATTGAAAAGGCTTTTTTCCTCATTGTATTACCTTGGCACCTATAAAAAGTCAATGGACAATACATGTAAGGGTTTGTTTTTGGACAATCAATTCTATTCTATTGCTCTATATGTCCATCCTTATGCCAGTGCCACACTCTCTTGATTGCTGTACCTTTATAGTACATTTTGAAATCAAGAAATGTGCATTCTCCAACTTTGTTCTTTTTCGGTATTGTTTTGGCTATTGTCCCTGGCATTTCAATTTCTGCAAAAAAAGGCTCTGCAATAGACCCTTTAGGCCTCCATTTTCTCAGCTGTTTAAAAAGACTGATAATCTGCCTGCTGTGGAGTTCTTGTGAAGCCTCAAAGAACATGAACCTGCTATAATGTTAAAAATACTAAACTAATTTTAATCCTCATTTTCAGAAAAATCTGCTTTGCCCTTTTTGTTGACCTACCGTTGCCAAGTCATGACTAGCATTATAACTGTCCGGCTTCTAGACTCAGTGAAACTATGATGTCTCCCAGTTTCCATGAGGACCGGCATGATGCTGGGTCTCTCTGTTAGAAGCACAAAATTCTGAGTCTGTAAAGTAAAATGAGCTCCCCTTCCAGAAGGTGGGATAGGGTTACTGTCAGAAAAGAGAGAAGGGAGGAGCATTTGGAGGACTGGGAAAACAAGGAGAAATGGAGAACTTCTTTGGCTGCTGGCAGTGCATAGAGAATTAAACTAGAAGCAGGTTTGTCTCTTAAGGGGTTCGTATCTGAGGCCAGAATATTTTCCATCTCCCTCCAGACTTCACTCCACCTCTGGCTGGAAGACCCATGATTTGAGTGGATCAGAATCCAGTGACTCAGTTTGTAGGTGTCTGCTTGGCTGCCTTTTATTTTGATTGCAGACTCCAGATATAACCAGAGCAATGAAGAGACAAGGGGGACCATCTTGGTCAAGACCCAAGGCAATGAGGTTTTCTCATACAGGCTGCCCTTCTGAACTTAGGAGACAACAACGTAGCCTTCTTGCTGCTGGGGCCAGAGTGGCCTGAGACGTTGTGGAAGCTGAGAGCAATCCAAGGACAGCTCTTCTTCCTCCTTCTCTCTTCCACCTACTATTTATAGTAACTAATGCTACCATCACAGTTATATTAGCCAAATTTATTGAAGGTAATACATTATGCCATGTGTTTTTCATGCGTTATAGTATTTAATTCTAACCACAATCCTATGAAGTCAGCACAGTTATTATTATCCCCATTTTACCAATGACAAAACTGACACAGAGACGGGTTATATGCTTTGTCAAAGTTACAGAGATTTAAAGGGGGCATTTCCAGGATTGATCTGAAAGACACTAAGCTATAGTAGGACAGCCATTTTTACTTATTTTTCTTGTCTATTTGGTTCAAATGAAAATGTTCGTTTTACCAATACTTGGCGGTCAGAGAATCAGCTTATAGTCTTTAGAAATTAAAAAACTCTCAAGGGCAGTGTCCTAGTCCTATTGCTTCAAGGAAGCATATTCCAAACTCTTCCAGACCACACTATGCTCTCCTATCTCTGAATTCTGGTTGTGTTTTTATAAGAAGTTAGCACTGATTCCATTACCGTAGGATGAGTTTGTCTGATGGCTGAGACCCACCTGGCCTTCTGAGTTGCTGGCATCATGGGCAGTGCCCAGAGAGTGCCTTGACCTCTCCAAGAATGTTTGCTATCTTTAGTAGTAAGCTCTCAATAAAGGTGTACTGATTTTGTTCTGTGGCCTTCCTGATGTAACTTGCCATGAACTGCTGCTGTCCTATAATAATAGGACACCAGCCAGGGAATGGCAACAGTGAAGGACTCATTCAAGAGGTGGTGATGGGGTGAGAGGAAGGAAGGCCAGGTGAAGCCAGGTAAAGTGAGGTTCTCTTAGAGCATTCTTACTCCCTTCAGAGCTTCATTTGGGTCAGACCTAGTTTTCCCAAACTTTTGTGTCTTTGATGGAGTCAAGAAGATGAAAGAAGCTGTTGCATGAACAATTCAAAGTACGCACATATTGACTATTCTCCCCCATGCGAGTTGAACTGAAATGAAACTCTGTCCCATGTTTGTTAAAGAGCAACGTCCAGATATGGATGATGCAGGCAAGTATCCTGCCATGAATCCCTGTAATAATATAGCTGTTGTATCTTCACTGGCAACCCTTTTTCTCCCAGAGGAAACTAAATCTCTTGTCCCATCAGACTAAAAACCAGCAGGGTTTTTGTTTGTTTGTTTTGTTCTGTAAGCATACACAAGTGTTCATGAATTGATTTTATGTTGTTCGTAGTGAGAAGCGGTTATTTCTACTTTTAGATCTCAACTAGTGCCTCTCCACAGGGAATTCTAGACTTTGATTCCTGTGTATTTTCAGTTTTTAGGCCTCTGGCTTGCCTCCTGCCTTCACCCCCTTACCATCCACCCTACACTTTTCTTATTTGCCACTCTTTGAAGTTATAGGGAAGGTGGAATCTGGGAATATTGTAGGCATCAACACAGCACTTAGAAGTCCCTACACCCCTGCCTGTGCACTCTTGTTACTTGCTTTGCAACACAAGACTATCCATGGATGTTTCTTTTGAACACAGAGGAAAAGTGAGAGGTTCCATAAAATCAAATGACCATTGGACCTGGGGCCCTGAATTTGAGGTGGTGGAGAGTGAGGGTGGATTCCTTATCTAGAAACTTTGTATCTGTGACACGAGGCATTTTTGTCTAATATGATCACCCCCATTTTCTCCAGTGTACCTTTAGCTCATTGAGGCTGCGATTACCGAAATACCACCAGCTCCTTAAGTGGAACCTGTCTTAGAATATAGAGCTGGCAGAGAATTGAGAGCTGAAAGGACCTTTAGAGATCCATTACTCTGCCCTTTCCTCCTACAAATGATGTTCTGCAATGAGGAGCGTTAAAGTAACTTTCAAAGACTCTCAACAGGATCCAGATTAGTACCAGAAAGCTGCTTCTGCTGCCCACCAGCCAACTGTGTGCAGAGCACCTGTAAGTTTTGTTTTGACTCTCGACAGATTAGGAGATCTTCATTTAGGTTGAAGGTGGCTGCTGCCTGAAAGCTAGCTTCATCTCAGCCCCTCTTCTTACTATGATTAGGCTTATAAACAAAGAGTTTTATCTCCCCAATGCTAAGGTAAAGCAACTGCCTTGTTTAACTTGGAGAAGTTGAACAGCATCTCATCAAAGGTGTGGAAACAATGCCATCCTCTGGGTCTCCCACCATTAGGTAGTAATGCTCTTCCCACTCTGCTTCACCTGTTTAAATTCTACCAGCACAGCCAGACCTTACCATGAAGCCTCACTGAGCTCTCCAGTGAGATTCTTCATCATAAAGGGCCTGCTCTACACTGTTCAACATCCCTTACCTCTTCTCTAATAGACATTCAGCCAAGATTCACCAATGCCTAACTGTGTGCCAGGGACTGGGACAGATGTCATGAAGGAGGTACAAATGTGTAAGACTTAATGCTTGTCATTAAGGAACTTAGGCAATGGAGAAGGAGAGAATATGCATGCTTACTCACACGCACACTCACACACTCACAGAGTTAAGGCAACATATGACAGATTTAAAAAGAAATGTGCTAGTGGTTTGGAGGGGGAGTGAACACTTCCAGCAGGAGTGAAAAGAAGAGGTCTGTTTCTGATGGAGGTGACATTAAACTTCTCCTGAAGTACAGGTCAGGTTTACTCATAAAAGCTTCTTTCTAGATGATGTCCTTATTGCTTGATAAATGTTGGTCTTGACTTCTTACTAAACTTGAAGCTTTTCAAGGACAGGGACCATGTTTATGACACATAGTGTTAGCTTAATAAATAGTTGTGGAAATGCTGAGTTTTCCCCTAGAACTTGTAGTAACATTACCCAAGTAATGATGAAATTTAATTGACTTGAGTCTGTAGGGAAGCATATATGTTATCAAATGGATGCTACTGATTACCTTCCTTCCAGAAACCTACTTTATTCCATGATGCTCACTGAGCACATCTGTATACAGATTTCTAAGGTAACTTTTCCTACGCTGTTCGCTATAATCAGAGGATTCTCACCCCCTTTCTCTACTCATGCTCATTACACAGATCTCAGACAGCCACTCTCCTCCTCTCCTTTCCTTTCTTCCTCCTTCTTCTTTTCTGGTTACTCAGCCTTTTTTCTCAGGTATAACCAAGGAAGCAGTGAGTGCTGATGGTATGTGCGTTCCCAGTGCTCTGCACTCCATTTCAGTGTCAGCAACCATAAAACAAGAAGCTCCCTTGAGCTTTGGCTTTTAACCCAGAGCAGTCAAGAGTTCTGGAGCTGGGGATTCAAGTGTTTTGAAGAGGAAGAATATACTCTTTGAAGAAACCCACTGCTCTAAGCCCACTTTTGCTCAGATTAAGATATGGTTTGCCTGAATTCAGGTCACCGGGGGTATACTCCTCCACAAATACAAGTTGATGGGTTTCCATAACAACAAAAGTTGAGTTCAGCTTCCTATAACAGAAAACCCACAGAACAAGTCTCAGACAAAAAAGAAGTTGAGTTTTCTCATGACTAAGGAAGCCTAGAGGTAAGAAGGCCGGGACTGGTGAGGCTGCTTCACCCTGTCACCAGGACCCGACTGTGCTTCTCCCTTTCTCCTCTGCCATCCTGACAGCAAGGCTCCTGCCCTCGTGGTTACTCTCAAGTGTAAACTCTAATTCAAACGATTGGTGCTGTGGGCATCCTGAGAAAAGAGGGAAGTGTATGGAGTATGCAGTGCCATCTTCACAGAAGATCAAAAATAGAGGTGGGTTAGGACTGAAATGTAGATATGACCAGAACATGTAGAGAAGAAAGGGCCTGGAAACTGTTTTCCAGAGGATGCTCTTGGAAAGGGCTAGAGTGGGAAGGAAAGTGGTTTCCTGTTACTCCATCCAGGTCTAGGGCTGGACCATGGGCCACACTGGCTGCCCCTACCTGTCCAAATTAGAGCCTCTTCATGCTGCTGGAGCAGTAGGAGAGTGTGCATCTCTGCCGTGGTCAGCTTGGAACTCTGTGTGTTGGCTTTCCAGCACTCTCTCTCAGACATCTTTGCATGGCCCACAGTGACCATAGTTGGTCGTGTAATGGTTAAGGTGACACCATACTATGGCTGAGCCCATTCCATTTTTAGTTACTAAGGAAGTTTGGTTTCATTGGTTTATTTTCTGTTTCTACCCTCCTTCTACTCCTTTCTCAGCCTTTTGCAATACAGGACCTGCATGCCATTCTGGTGAGCTTAACAAAATAATACAGGACCCAGGACGGGTGCCCAGACGTGGCCTTTCAGTGTCTCCAGCTTTTGTCCTTAGATGGGGGACAGACCGAGGCTCAGTATAGAGTGTCTGGAACTGCAGAAGCCACCCGCATCTCCCCTTCCCCAGCCCAAGACGTGCTTTACTTTCATGTTCTTTCTGTGTGGTTTCCCTCTGCTACTTGTACATGCTTTGCACAGACATCAACTCAAAGTGAATTGCAGTATCATGAGTTACCTAGGATGAGAATATTTGTCATTCAAAACCTGATAATCACTATTAATTGTTGATTTATGAACACACTGGCTTAGGACAGAATTTGACTAATGAGGCAAGCCCCTGCCCTCTAGGGAATATTCTGCTCTTAGGCAACACAGAGTACACTTATGCAACTGGGAAAATCATGCATCATATTTTGTTTTGCCATTTCAACACCAAGGTTTGAAGTTTGATTTTTAGTTTATTTTTGCTGGGCAGGATTAAGGTCACAATTGCTCTATGTGGCAGGCAAAGGCTGACAGTAAATGAATGGATTTGGCATTGTCTTTCCTCTTTGAGTGACTCTTGCGTTCTGGATTCAAAGAGAAGAGATAATTCTTTCATGGGTCTGTATAATCAAGTGATAGTAGGAAGTGATAGGGAAAGATAAGGATGGATATCATTGTATATTATTGATTAGGACAGGTTTGGGACTGAAGTGAGATTTTTTTTATTAATAACAAGATCTAGACGAAGCCGAAAAGTTCATCATGACCCACCCCTTCATGTTACAAACAAAGTAATTTAGTAACAGAAATAGGACTCGAACCCAGGATTCAATTCCCAGACCAGCAATCTTGACAGTAAGCTCTCTCTGAGTACTATTATGCCAAGACTTTACCCAGGCACACGTTCTGAGAAAAGGTGCCTTAGCACCTGGTCCCTGGAGTAAGCTCTGATCTTCTGAATAAGGCCTATTTTAATTCCTTCACAGATCATAGAAAACAAAGGAATTCATTAATAAATAGTAAATTTTACTAAGTAAATGGCTCAGGCTTTGACTGATATCATTACTTCGCAGTAAATGTGTGCATTAAATTGATTTGAATATAATGTGGAAATTCATGGTGAAGAAATATGGTCTACTGCGTCTCTAATTTGGCAATCAAAGATCCCTGATAGAATGGGGTCTCCTCAGAGGAAAGCACGGGAAACATTTGCCCCGTATAATTCCCCTCACTCCATTATGCTCTAGAATGACAGCTCTCCAAGCAGTTCTCCTGACTTCAGAAATATAGTCAAGAACCAATCTCCAAAGGATGGATGGGGTTTCATTTAGTGACTCAGGGAAATATTATAAATCTTTTTTTCTAGTCAAAAGAACATTAGTAGCAAGTGGAGGGTACAGGTCGCTCAGCTAACCAGTGAGTCAATGAATAAGTATACACAGGACACTGAACAGTGTGTCCAGCCCTATGCTAAACTCCATGGGAATTTAAGAGCAAACATGACTCTAGGCCTCAAGGGGCTCAGAGCATTATTTAGAAGAAAAACAGATATAAACACATAAAAATAATAGTAAATAATCAAGGGCTTGTGTTAGTCAGAGTTCTCCAGAGAAACAAAACCAATAGAATATACACCCATATAAAGAAAGAGATCTGTTCTGAGGAATTGGCTCACAGGATTATGGACACCGAGAAGTCCACGATCTGCTGTCTACAGGCTGGAGGCTCAGGAAAGCCAGTGGTGGATATAGTTCCAGTCCAAACCCGAGGTCCTGAGAACCAGGCGATCCAATGGTGCATTTTCAGTCCAAGTCCGAGGGCCTGAGACCAAGGAGTGCTGATGTCCGAGGGCAGGAGAGGATGGATGCTCCAGCTTAAGTGAAGAGCAGATCCACCCTTCCTCAGCCTTTTGGTTCTATTCAGGTCCTCTGCAGATTGGATGATGCTCACCCATGTGGATGATGGTGATATTTACTCAGTCTATAGATTCAAATGCTAATCTCTTCCAGAAAGACCCTCACAGACATATGCAGAAATAATGGTTTGCCAACTCTCTGGCAGCCCTTCTTAGCCCAGTCAAATTGGCATCACAGGACTCAAATGTTCAGTATTGACTGTTAATAGCGGTCAGATGTTAGACGAGGATAAAAGATGTTGAACAATAAAGAATCCAGAGCAGGCTTCAGGCAGACACCAGAGCTGGGCTTTACTTGAACAGAATGTGGTTGGAGCAGGAAAAAGGGAAGCTTGGGGAAAATTACCCATGGGCACCTGCTCCCAATTACTGAGTGCCCTGGGGGAGGCACTTCACTCCTTTATCTCATTCTGTCCTCCTGATACCCCCACGAGGGAGCTCTGATAATCCTCATTTTACAGATGAGGAAACAGGGTCAAAGGATAGACAGGTGTTCCTTATCAGCCAGTTAGCAAGTATGAGTTAAGATCCCAACTATGACTGGATGACTCTGAGAAACGTCCTCTCAACCACTCTCTTTCCCTTTCCAGTTATCCCACTGATGCATTTCTCAGTCCAAACAAACACTTGTTCTTTTCTGATCTTCAGTTTCCAGCCTGACTTGAGTTTGTGTGACTAGGAATTCCATGATGAAATGTTCCTTACAGTTTTCTCATAGAAAAAAATTCAATGCCCGCCTCCCCTAAATGCTTCTTTCTTTCTTTTTCCTTCCTCCCTTCCTCCTTTCTTCTTCCCCTTCCTCCCTCCCTCTCTTCCTTCCTTCCTCTCATCCTTCCTTCCTTCCCTCCCTCCTTCCTTCCTTTCTTTCTTTCTTTCTTTCTTTCTTTCTTTCTTTCTTTCTTTCTTTCTTTCTTTCTTTCTTTCCTTCTTTCTTTCTTTCTACAAATTTTTATTAATTTATTTTCAAACACTCAAATTTCCTAAACATAATTTTTATAAATATGATTCCAGTCCAGGTCACAATGGAGTCAGATATTGAGACACCACCTCATGTCTGAAGATGAAGCATAAATTGGCGTTGCCCCATTTGGGGGTATGGGATAGAGCGTCCAAGAAACAGCCCAGACACGGGAGGATATTTTCAGAGCAGTCAGTAAAAGGTTGAATGAGTTCTAAATCATGTCAAGGAATCTGTATTGAAATCTCAACTTTACTATTAAATTCTCTCAACCTCAGAGAAGTCATTTGAACGCTTTATGCAGCACTTTCTTCAAGTATGAAATGGGACTGATAATTCCTTCCTTAATGAACTTTACAGGGGTGTTGGGAGGCATGAGAGGTAATGTATGTGTGAAAACTGTTCCAGAAACTGAAGTCCACTGTGGGCCCCATGACACTTGCTGAATGAGCTGCTTTGCTGGTTCCTGGACCTTATGACTATGGGCCAACTTGCCAACTCATTGACTACACCATACTCTACTATTTGATTCTAGGGAACCCCCATCACAGGAAGAAATTAATAGATGTAATGGCTTGGAGGTAGCCCCATTCTCCAGAGAAGTTCCTGAATGTCCCTCTGAGTGGACACCAGAGGAAGGACATCTTCCCCAGGAAGCTGAGCAGGGTAGAAGGAGCTTGGATCAGGACACCTATAAGCCTGTTGAGCAAGCAGGGTGACTTTGCACCAGCCCTTTCTCTCTAGGCCTCAGTTTCCTTATTTGTAAAATGAAGGGTAATTGACTTACCTGGTGGTTTTTGAATGGTGCTCTGCAAGAGCTCTGTGGGGCCCACTTTGGGATCACCACCTGGGGAGAGGTGGTTTGATACAGGTAATTGGGAGCAGCTCCAGCCCTCTGATCCCAGAGCGGCTGAGCTCTTATCTTCTTTGTTTGTTTATGTTCCAACTGAGATTTCATTTAAACCAAGAACTACAAAGCTTAATTTTTTTTTTTTTTAAAGCACAGGGCCAGGTGATATTTAAATGCCTGACTCTCTGGTCCTACAATCCAGTTAAAGAGTGAGTTAGCTTCCATCTCCCTCCCCCATCCATGTGCAGGTGCAAGGGCTTCAATGCTCCCTTCCTCCCTGCCCACCCCAGTGGGAAGGCTGGAACTCTGACTCCTGGCCTCGGGATTTCTGAGTCCCCCACACTCTTCAGCCTCCCCTCGGCTCTCACGGTTTTCCTCCTGCAGCAGAGGCTGTGAGGTGCAGCGGGGCTCCTTGCTTTTACCTCTGCAGTCAAAGCCAGTGCACAGGAGGGCTCTGGGGTGCCGTGCTTCCAGGAGACGATTGCAGCATTCAGCGTGACTTCTGGGACTACCAGGAGCCAGAGCTGGAGAAAGAGCAGGAGAGGAAAAGCAGCCAGAATGTGTCAGCCGTTGCTGCAGCGGGCTTGTGTCTCGGCTAGAAAGCCTCACAATGCTCACGTGCCCTTACATGGACTTGTTCACCATGGCCTGCCTGGAGCGTTCTGCCCTCCGTTTGTATTTTTGGAGGACTTAGTAAAGTAAATTAGATGTTTGAAAGCCAGAATCCTTCCCAGTGCTGCTGAGCCATCCATACTTTCCTCTCAATAAACAGTTGTCAGAGAATTTGATTAAATGAACACCCCACACATACAATCTATTTCAAAATAATAATCCACAGGACAGCCTGTACTTCTGCGTGATGTGTGTTTGCATTTGGATCTGGTCATCATGCTCTGGTTGTGCTTCCTGGGGACATGCACTTGTTTGTCAGGGTGGAGTGAGAGCCTCAGCCTGAGGAAGAGGGGGCCAGGCCTTCTTAATAAAAGGCTTCCTCAGCCTTGGCTCAAGGCAAGTCCTTCTGAGAGAGGGCCCCAGTGCAAAGAGCACTTGACTGGGAGTCAGCAGACATGGAATTTATCCCACCTGACCACTAATGAGCCATTAGGCCTCCAGAAGGTGGAAAGGATTGCTTTGGGAGGCATGGGTGCCTCATCGTTAGAAATGCTGAAGCAGGGATGGTTGGCCATTGCTCAGAAATGCTGAGGAAAGAAACCAGCAGCGGGTAAATTGTTGGGTCAAATAGCCTCAAAGGTTCTTTCCAACAGAACATTTCCAGTTCTGGCCATTTTGCTCAATTCTACCTAATCACAAAATGATGTATATAAAAATATTTGACTACTACAATATGGCGTGGAAGTGTGAGAGTTTGTGTTCTGGCTATCAACATTAAACCTGAGATGATGCCTGAGGTACATGCCACTGGACTAGACCTCCAAATAACCTCAGCACAATCTTAGTGGAAACTCTACTTTTCCTGGAGCAATTAGCTGAGATTATGGTGGTTAACAGCTAACTCTTTCTCTAAGGCCTTATACCTGCCAGCCCCACTTTGGATTCCTTCGGAGATAAAGAAGAAACATAGGCAGTATAGCTGTCCCAGTGTCCCTTTTTGTGTTCATGTATTTAACTACACCTGTCCCTGCACTAGACCATGCACTTCACAAGGCCAGGCCATGCCCACATCATTCCCACCGTGTTCCCATCATCTAGCCCACGGGGTCTCACATGGAGCTAGTGCTTGGTAAATATTCGTTGAATAAAAATATGATACACTAAGAGAATTAAGAGGTTAACTATAAGGTTCTGATTCTACATATACTTGATAAGTGTTCATTTCCATTATATCTTTGCTTGCATGTCATTTTCTCAGAAAGAGCATCCCTGACCAGCCTGTCTCAGACAAATCTTTCCATCTTTTGTCTTTAAACTTTGTCTTTACATCCTGTTTTATATTTCTTAATAATTAATGGAATTTGATTAATTAATATACATGTATGTGTATATACTACATGTACTTGTATGTAAATATATGTGTTTGTATATATCAGATATATGTATGTATGTGTACACATATATATAGATATAAAGGTAGGTTTTTGTTTGTTTTTCTCTTTTCCCCCTCTAGAGTGTAAGCTTCATCCCAAGATCCTAGAAGGTGGCCCAACATACAGTAGTTCCCCAAAATATCTCTTGAATGAATGAATGAATAAAAGAATGTTTGTGAGACAAGATGGACTTGAGTTGGGTCTTACAGACTGATTAGAATGTGGCCAAGCCCAACAGGAGAGGGAGAACCCTGAAGATGAGGGGGCAGCAAGATCAAAAGCAGATTAGTGAAAAGGAGCCTAGCAAGAGCCCAGCAGTTAAAGTAGCCTCTATGCTGATTTATCATCATCTGGGTGGCTGGCAGTCATCAGTGGTTGTCCACTGTGGTTTGTAGCTTCTGCCAGGACCAGCCATGAAGGTCCCTGCCACATGTGTTAGAGCAGCCCTCAAGGACAACAGCCACTTACTGGGAGTCTGGAAAGCTCCTCCACTCAGGCTTCCCTGGAACTTATGCCTTAAGAATATAGTAATAGATTAGTTGCCAACTAGTTCCCAGCATTGGCATAGTCACCTTAACTTTTCGCAGATGACTTGCTTGCCTGGCCATAGTTCTCCAGTGTTCCTCTTTGTTCTCATATATACTACAGTATACTAAAACATTACCGATAGTAACCAGGATATGGTGTAGTGGAAACTGAGCAGAACTGACAAGTCTGAGGTCTAGGCTTCGGTCCTCACTCTATCATTAACTAGCTGGGTGACCTCTCTGGTTTTCGGTTTCCTTATTCATAAAAGGATATGATTGGGCTATGTCAATTTTAAGACATTTTAATTCTCAAATTAATCTTCAAATTCTACAGTGTTTTTTCTTTCATAATAAAGTCAACCCTTGATTTATAAACAAAGGCAATTCCCAAAGTCTACTGGCAGACCAGTGGTGAAGAACCTACTTATAACGTAACAATGGGTAAGTTCCCAGGGTAGCTAGCAAAACTTGCACACACTATTTGAAAGGGAAAGTAGTTGAACTCTCTTACTGCTAGCCCAGTGGTCTCCAGCATGACTGACTGGTGGGTGTCAAGGGTTAAACTCCTCTGAGGCTAGCCTTGTGAGCCTTGAGCAGGAGGGGGCCAGACACTGTCTGATGGGACTGGGCGGGGGTTCCAGTAGCAGCCGGTCTTAGAGTGGCCATGTTAGAAGGGCTAAAGGCAGAGCAGAAGGGATGCGTGCAGCACTCCCAAATGAAGGCTGGTGCACTAGGGAGGCCCGCAGCCAAATGAACAAAAATACTTTGCTTGCATTACAACTTCTGAAATGCCAATACATTTTTTTGTCATCATAGTTTAGATGCTAAATGTTGTAAGGGATCCCCTCAAAAGATTTACAGTCCAGGAGGGAGAACAGTAGCAAGTAACTGTACTGTAAGGCTGACTGCGCTCAGCCCTGTAGGACAGGGGTCCCCAACCCCCAGGCCATGGCCCAGTACCAGTCCACGGCCTCTTAGGAACTGGGCCTCACAGCAGGAGGTGAGCAGTGCGGGAGCGAGTGAAGCTTCATCTGCTGCTCCCCATCTCTCGCATTACCACCTGAACCACCACCACCCCCCCTACCTCCACCCCCGTCCGTGGAAAAATTGTCTTCCATGAAACCGGTTCCTGGTGCCAAAAACGTGGGGGACTACTGCTTTAGGATATACAGAACAATATTATGGGAGCCCAGTGGATGGGGGGATAAATGGCAGGGTGAGGGTTTATGATGGAGGCAGCATTAGATTTGACTTGTGCCAGATGGAAAAAAGGTTTGCAAGGGTGACAGAGAATGGCTTTCCAGGGTAGAGGGAACAGTGTGACCAGTGTCACATGTGGAGGCTCCTTTGTGATGCCAAGGTCTACTATGGGGCATGAATTTTAGGACTTGAGTTTGGAAGGATTGATTAGCCAGGCAGAGGAGTTGTTTGAACTCTATGAGTCAAAAAGTAACCAGAAAAGACTTATAAACATAAGCGAGACTCAGACATTTTATTCCAGTTACTTTGCTGTGTAAATATAAAATAAAGAGGTTTAAAGTGGTCTTGTTCTCCAAGTGCTTATAGATTTGTAGAGAGCACATACACATGGAGAGATGAAAAAAAAAAGAAAATATAAGCTATCTCTCTCTAAGTATCTCAATTCTTCCTCACTATAACCCTGGGTAAGGCATTCTCATGCCCATTTTATACATATGGGCAAATAGATACTTTAGGGACTTGCTCAAAATCCCTCATGTACTAATTACAGAGCCAGAACAAGGGTTTGAAACTGCAGAATCACAAAACCGATGATGGTCTTTCTTTTCTTTTTGTTTTACATCTTTATTGGAGTATAATTGTTTTACAATGTTGTGCTAGTTTCTGCTGTATAACAAAGTGAATCAGCTATATGTATACATATATCCCCATATCCCTTCCCTCTTACACCTCCTTCCCACCCTCCCTATCCCACCCCTCTAGGTGGTCACAAAGCACCGAGCTGATCTTCCTGTGCTATGCAGCTGCTTCCCACTAGCCATCCATTTTACATTTGGTAGTGTGTATATGTCAGTGCTACTCTCTCACTTCGTCCCAGCTTCCCCTTCCCCCCCTCCCCCCCATGTCCTCAAGTCCATTATGTACATCTGCATCTTTATTCCTGTCCTGCCCCTAGGTTCATCAGAACCATTTCTTTTTTTTTAGATTCCATATACATAGTAAAGTATGTGCTAGCCGTGTCTGTGAACCTTACTGAGATCCTAGGAAGAGAGATGTTTTCTGCCCCATCAAGTGTTACCATGTGAGCTACAGCCATTGTTGGAATGTAAAGTGTTGATGTTGCAAATTACCTTTATAGAGAGCTGTTGTAATTATCTCCTCCTCCCCTCCCCCAAGTCACTGGGTTTAGAATCTTAGCTTTGTGTAGCCCAGTTAAAAATCTCTTTTCTCCAGTTCTTTGGAGCAGCTGTTGAAAAGACAAAGGCCCTGTTTTAATGACAGTGTTTCCCTTGCCTAGCTGAAGTGTGAACCCTAGTGAGCAGACACACGGCATTGCTCAGCTCTCATCCCTGGGTGAAGTGTCCTCTCTTTCAAGCTGAAGGGGCACAGTATCCGTAAGGCAAAGAAATCTAATTACATGGCACATGTTCTAGCTTTAAGATGCTTTCGGTTATAAAATATCAGAGAAGCAGAAGCATTAGCATAGGTACTTACCAGAGATGACAGTATCCTCCAAGTGATGAGAAGAAGAGTGTTAGGGGCCCCTCTTGAAAGTAATTGACCCAGAGCTCAGAGATTCCACAGGCTGATCTTCAAACCATGGATTACCCCAACCTTGAAAAGAGCCACATGCCCAATTGCCATAGACCAGCTGCCATGTTGGTTAGTGTGTAGCAAGGAACTATGGTGTCATGATGTTATAGATTTCTAGGATGGCAGTGCTGGGAATAACTTTAGAGATCATTTCATCTGACTACATGGTTTTATATTGGAGGAAACATACAGGGAAGTAAACTGAATCACTAAAAGTCAAAAAGTATGACCCTCTGGACATCTGAAGGGCATGTAACTTCCCCTGCAGAAGAAAATGTAGATTTCAGCTCAATGCCATTTGTGTGACATTAACTCCTTTCCTCCTACACAGTATGGCTGAGCACTCGATAGGCAGGGACAGTATTCCTATTTAACTGGTGAATAAACTAAGCTCAGAGAGTGTGCCCAAGATCACCAGGGATTTAACATTGCACTGTGTACCAGCAGTACACAGGCAGGTCTGATGTCATTGAGTCTTTGCATTGACTCACAATCATTTGGTCATTTACTTGGGATAAATTTGTCCTGAGCCAACCATGCCCTTTAAATTAATTATCCTTATGGTCAAGAATATGCATCTTTGAGCCAGCTAACAAGTTAGGGTTACTACATTTGAAGGTAGAATTGAGTAGAGATAACTGTTTGACACACCATTGAGCATGGAGCCCTCAGCATTGAACACTAGTTATCTTGATATGCTTTGTTACTCTTCCATCTATGGACATGATTGAATCCTTAGTCTCCACAATTAGCCAAAGCTTTGAGAATTTGTTATTGAAGTTGAGATATCCAATCAGTTAAAACCCATAATGCCTCTCCACCTTGCCCTAATTCTGCCTGGAAGAAGTAATACAATCTAGAAGATACAAGAAATTATCTTTGATACCTTTAAGGAAATAAGCCAGCAAAGTAGTGGTTTGAAGGTTAAGAAAGTAGGGTGTTGGGATGCTTTTATAGAAGCTCTGTAACTGCCAGGGAGACCCACTCTCCAGGCTTTTTTTCCTTCTCCTGCCAAATGTTCTACTTTTCAGGAAATCCCTTCAAGGATGCTTTTTATTTAGTTGTAGATAGACACAAATAGAAAAACCAGGATGACCCAGTTGTATATGTGGGACCCTGGAGACTATGGCCTCCTTTCAACTTACACTAAGAGGGTGACTGCCATCTAGTTAATATATGTTGCCAGGTTGGAGATTAGGCACCTCTGAGCTTCCAGTTCCCCAGGCTCCTGTCACTCTGTCCTTCCCACTGATAAACAGGCTTTGGGATCAGGGAATCAAATGTCATCCACAGCCTAGGGTTTTTTTTGTAGAATCAGCTCAGGCAAACCCTATAAGAAATAGCTGGAGAGAGAAAACTACCTCAGCTGTATTTAGGGCTTTCAAGAATGAGGTTCCTTCAACATGTTTAATACTAAATTAAAAATAATTGCACTTTAGAGTTTACGATGGTTGAGCCAGAAGAGCCTTGGACATCCTCTGTCACACTAGCCATTTTGTTTTATGGATGGGGAAACTGAGGCCCATAGGGGCAGTGCATGCACTAGAAATCAGGGTTCCCGATGCTCACCCTCATGCTTTCTGCCCACTGTGTCTCAAACTGCCCTTGAATTCCAGGAGCCAACTTCACCCACTTGGCAGGACATGGGTTCATTCAGAAGAAACCTGGAAATAACAGCGTTAGTCCCCGGGATGTCTCAATGCTAACTCCTCTGCTTATTTGGTGAGAAACAGACTCCCAAAGTACATTGCTCACTCCTCGTGAGAACTGATTCATTTAGGCACCTATTCAGTAAATTACCTCGTGTATGGCGTCAGGTGTTTTCCTGGGTAATTCAGAGGAGCACAGTCAGCTCTCCAAGGCCTTGAGAGAAGAGCACAACACAAGTTCAGAGATAGGTGGGTGCAGCTTAGGGAACCTACTGTGCTCCTTTCCTTCTTGAGCCTGTGTGCGTTTTTTATATTTCTCCAGAATGACCTAAACTTTCCAGGGTCTGTATAATGGCTGGGGAAATTGCCTCAATCTCACCTGGATTTTTTTTTTTTTTTAAGCTACAGAGCCCAGGCTATCTGGTACATACCCATGAGGCAGTAACCATAAAACAGAGGGACAATTAAATCTTACTTCCATCTCCAAAAACATATACTTTTTTCCCCTGTAAATTCACACATAATAAAATACTTTAAAATTGCCTTTTATTTCTCGATATATGCAGGGCTGTGAGGGAGGGAGCATAGGCTTGAGGAGGAAGGGCAGGCTGTAGCCTGCTCCAGAACCCACTCAACCCACAGACTAACTGCAGAAAAACGAGGCTGGGTAGTCAGGCTTCTCTTATGGTGGGAGAAATGACTGTTTTTATGGCACACTAAATAAAACCTGCTTTGGAGCTAGAAGTTTATTGCCAGAGTGGGGAGAGCTGTTGTTTGTGTTTTCTGTTCCCTCCCTTCCTCTCCCCTCCCTCCCCTTCAGCTGAGACATGGAAAGATGGGTGGTAAGATTTTAGAAGTCCTTAGAAAGTGTATAGAAATAATATGATTTTTTAAATTATACTAAAATTTATCTTAACTTTTCCCTGCACCTCATGCTGATTTTACAGAGAGTGTGGTCAGCATTCTTGGCTTTCTGAAATCGTTAGACGAGTCCTCAACCAAGCAATAACAAACAACTGCAGTGACCTGCATGTATATAGTGCTTTATGGTTTCCAGAATGTTTTCACATGCTGTAGATCCTCAGGGCAACCTGGAGAGGCAAGCAGGTGATCATTTCTCTATTACAGAAAGAAGGATGGATACCCAGAGGGTCAGGTTACTTCCCAAGGTTGCACCACTAGTTAAGGGTCGAGCGAAAGCTGAAACCCCGATTAATTAAATAAAGAGGAAATGAAACAGTGGCGAGCTTGGGGAGCATTAGAATGAAGGAGAGGCAAGACTAAGACACTATTAGTCTGTAAATGTTATAGAAGGTAAGTTTCTGTTGACCTGCAGCTGTACATGGGATGCGTCTTTGTCTTTAAAAGCCTTATGCCCTGGTGCAGAGTCAGCAAAGCCAGGAAGAAAAAGACGTAGCATAACTCAGCATCCATGAGGCCGCAGAAGGAAGCTTTTCACTGTATGATTTTTGCCTGATGGTTAATGCCGTACCATCAGGAAGTGCCGGGGCAAGATGCTTGCCCTCTCTGGGATGCAGTAGTCTCATTGAATGATGAGATGTTTCCTAGGGGCTCTGCTAGGTCCCTCATCCCCTGTCTCTTCTTGCATGTGGGGAATTGCTGAAAACGAGCCCAGAATTACCTGACCTGAGACATGGTTAAGCCAGTAGGCTAAGGAAAGAGGGTTTCAAGGTGACTGCTATTAAAGCAGTTATTGACAAGGCGGGTGTCTGAGAATGGGCCCACTTAAGGAGCAAGTGGAATTATTAAGGCCAAGCTCTCTGACCAAACTTGACAAGGAGCCGAGGGAAAGGCAGGCACAAATTCTGAAAGAGATAATCCAGCAGCCAAGCTGGGACAGAAGCTTCAGGTTGGCCTCACCTTGGAGGCATGTTCAAGAATCCAGAGCTATGGGGGTAGGTCCAACAGGTGCAACAAGGTTCAGCGAAGTGCATGAGCTTGCAGGTCCCAGAGAGTAACGTCAGAACAGAGGATGTCATCGCAGTGCCTTGCACCTCGTCTCCTAAATGGAGAAGGTTCTCACAAGGGAATAGAAGGAGCAGCTGGAAATTGGAGTCAGGAGACTCTGGACCAACTCTGACCATGACTATCTGTGTGAGTTTGAGCAATCCATTAGTCCTCTGATTCAGTGTCTTCCTCTGTAATAGGAGAAGAGGGTCTAAGATTGTGAGAGCACCGTACCTCATCTGCAGTCCGGCCAAATATACATTTGCTTCATGAATGATTCCAGAATAAATTGAGTCAGATACATCAGACCCTGACCTAATGGAGGCAGACATAGATTTTCAACCTACATCCAAACTTCCCTGTCACCTTTCAGTGATGCCAGCTGCCCACAGACAGGTGCTGGTATTCATCATAGATAGTAAGGGGTGCATTTTGTCCCCATGAATTTATAGCATGGCGGCACCCTGACCCAAAGCACCCCCAACAAGAACTCTGTACAGTGCTTTGCTTTCTATGGTTTGGTGCAGAAAGGGCCTGAAACCCTATTAAGCTAAATCACGACAGTCAAAGACAATGGGGAATGTGTGTCCAATTAACAACTTCTAGACGATTGACACCATAAGATATATTCACTCCAGGAAGGCACCAGGTACAGCTGGAGAGATCAAGGCCAAGCCATTTGACCCAGAATAACTCTGCAGAATCATGATGAGTGAGTGTGCTTGGGCTGGATTCTCCTTTAAACTAGTTCATGTCACTCTGGTTATCAGAAACACCCTCCCAGACCTGGCATCACTCCCAGGAATCTGAGCTGAAACTCTCACCTGGAGACTGTGAGGATAACTAGGAGTAAAGGATGCATGTGTCCTGACCCCTCTTACTAGACAACTGAGTTTCAGATGCGGGGGGGAGGGTGATACCAATAATTATTTTTATTTTTATTTTATTTTTTTTACATCTTTATTAGATTATAATTGCTTTACAATGTTGTGTTAGTTTCTGCTGTACAATAAAGTGAATCAGCTATATGTATACCTATATCCCCTCCCTCTTGGGCCTGCCTCCCACCCTCTCCATCCCCAAATAATTAATAATTATAAAGTTATAATATTAGTAATAACTGGAAATTGTTGAACACTTACAATGTGTTCTATGATAACACTTTTACCAATGTTGTCATGTTTAATTTTCAAAACAACACTATTAGGTAGGCATGTTATTTCTCCCATTTTAGAAGTAGAGAAGATAAGAAACAAGTCCCAGGTCATACAGGTTGTAAGAGGCAAAGCTAGGATTTGAACTGAGTTCCTTCTGATTCCTGACTCTGAACGTGCCCTCGGGATTCTCCACTGCATAGTGAGCACTGGAATAGCCTTGACTGTGCACCCAGCACTGGATGAAGTGCTTTACATAGACTGACATATTTGATTCACCTATTGACCTTACTAGGTAAGTGTATTATCATCTCTGTTTTGCAGCTAAGGAAATTGGGACACAGACAGGTTAAGCAACTTGCCCAATGTCACACAGCTAGTAAGATTTTAATAGTTTTCTTAGCTCAAGAGTCTGTGCTCCTCACTGCTACACATTTCTGCTCCACTGCCTCTCAAAAGAAGATAGAAGACAATCCATAAGTGACAGATGCCATGCTACCTTAAACAGGAAGCCTCCTAGAGAAAGTTCAAGAGCACAAATTGAACAGGAGACTCTAAGGGTGGTCAACACTGATTGACATAGAGACCCACGTGATTGCTGCACCAGGGACATCACTGTGGGCAGCCACCTAGGACATGATCACCCTCCAGGGGCAAGAATGATTCTGGGTCTCAGCCCCCACCCACAAGGCTAGCCCCTTGCCTTCGCTCTGCCCTCCTGGCCTTCTTCTAAATGAGACTCATGAGAAATGAAGGGTGCACCAAATGCCTGCAGTTTGCAGTGTTTATGGGAAACTTTAAAAGCTGGTTTTGCAGGCTAATTCAGCATCTCCATGACATTTTTGACTTGATTTATAATTAATGGTTATTTTAGCTCTACTGGTAAAAAAGCACCAGTTTTTCAGTAAAATGGATTTATAGAAAGGAAACATGAGGTAAAGAGGGAAAAAATACTTCTTTTCCTCCACCCTCTCCCATCTTAAGATTTTTCCTCTAACAAGCAAAAGCTAGATATAATCTTTGGGCCCTTTCCTGCCTGGTCTCTGCTACTCCTCCACCCTGGAACAAAGCTGAACAATTCTTAACCCCTTCCACGTAGAAGCCCTTAGGTTACCAAGTGTTTACCAAGCTTGACTGAAGTAAGGCTCTCTGGACACTCGCCCTGAATCGTGACTCCAGACTTTCAGGAGAGAGGCCTGGTGAACTGTGAATTTAACAGAGGCCACTGGTAGTTCTTACCTGCAGGCAGGTTTGGGAAATGGCCTGTTTGGGGCCAGATTAGCCATCCACTCCCCTTATTCATCCAGCTTTCTTTAGGAGATAGCCTTCCCAGATCCTAGGCCATTCTGGTTCTCACTCTGAATGCACTTCAGGTTTTGTACCTCTCTCGTGGATGTGACATTCAGACCTTAATATTCCACCCTGCTAGTTTGCCACTTCATCGTATGCTACTGATTCTCAAAGAAGAAGAGAAGAGAACATGTTCTTTTTCCTCCTTTTTTGAGGGAGTGGCCTGAAGAATAGGCCACATGGAGAATAGCTGACACATTTTTAAAACCCAACTGTTGCTCCGTGATGCTTCATCTTCATCGTCAGGATCAGTGTGCTCCTGTTGCTTAGGACTTTCACTACAGAATATGTCCCAGGCCAGGACTGTTCCCTGTCCCTTGGGGCTCCTGGGACCCAGCTGGAGGCCTAGAGACACTTGGGCAGGGTGGGCAAAGCCTGTTTGCTGGAGCAGGGCAGAGGTGGTACTGTTGGTGGGATTCTGCTTCAGCAAGTTCTCAGCACCTGAATGGCTCAATCAGGAGGCCTCCGTGTCCCTTCCAGAAGGATGTGGCAATGCGCACTCCAATTAGCCCCACCAAGCTTACTCCATGGCTGCCTCTGAAGTGGTCGCCCTGCAGCTCCACACCATTTACTCTCTTTCTCTAAATTTTCTTAAGTTGACTTCTAGCTCGTCTGCTGAGAGGCTGTTTTTCTATTTGTATGTCACATAAACGAAAGCCCAGTTTTTAGCATTTTCCCCTAACAATAGCACATTTCCAGACCCACTGGGGAAGCCCCTTTGAGACCTGCTAAGAACAGTTGTAGGAGGGGTTGCCAGGAACTCCCTCCCAAGGGTGTGTTCACTTGCAGTTACAGGGACCTTGTCCTCAGATCCGGGCCAACACCTGCAGGGATGCTTGTCTCCCCAGCTTGGCAAAACAATCCAAGGGCAAACAGAACTTCAGCTCAAAATAGGAAAGCAGTGTCTAATAGATAGAGCAATGTATTTTGTGCAGAAGTAAGCTCCCCGTGACTCTGTATTGTCAAGTGGGTCCCAGGGAGGCTCTGAAGGAAGACCTTGAGCTCTGAACATTGGGTTAGGTTGAGGGTGGCGGTGGGGGTAGCGACAGACTTCTGGAATGAGTGACTGCAAGAACACACCATCCGAGCTTAAGTGAGGCGCTCCCTGGTTAATGCCTCTACCCTCTCCCCCATTTCTGCTGGATGTTACTTTTCAGAAAAGTAGTTTATTGAAAAATCCGATACAAAAGTTTAGCTATAGTAACATAGTACCTACTAAGGGCCAGGCACTGTTAAATACTTTACGCTCACCAGCTGCTAATACTCACTCCCCTTTGACGTGGATACTGCTGTTAATTTCTAGATGAAGAAGCTAAGATAGGAGAGGCCACAGGACTTGTCCTGCATTGTGGTCCTGGGATTCAGACCCTCGCATAGATCTCAAGCCTCCCCACCACACTGCGGCTTCTCAGCTATCCCTTGGATCTCAGGAATAGTGACCTCAGTCAAAGGCTTGAGAAAAGAGGGTCTGGGCCAGCACATCTCAAATGGTTGACCTTGGACACCACCTGGGAGCTTGTTAGAAATGCAGAATCACAGCTCTATCCCAGACCTTCTATATCAGAATATGCATTTTCACAAGATCCCCAGGTGAATCATGTGCAATTTAAATTGGAGAAGCTCAGGGTTCCAGTGTCACTCTTCTATATGGTCCAGGTCTTTCATTTATACTATAGCCCCCTTCCCACATTTGAGGTGGGGGGAGGGGGAGGGAACAATGAACAGACTTTTAAAACATGAAATCATCTCTCATGCTCTTACTGCTTTAACAAATTCCTCTCACCTTCAGGTATTTTGTTCAGTCCTCATCAGAGTCCTGATTTGTGCTGACAGGGAAAGAGACTCAGGCTAGTGGAGGTGGAGATGGTACAGCAAGGAGGAGGGCAGTGGAGACGGTGGTGGGGTCCACTGGGGACCAGGCCGGGTCCGCACTGCTGCTGCACTTACTGCTGCTCTCCGCTCCCCTGCCCCCTGCCCTGTTGGCTTCCCTCTTCTTTGGAGCATAACAAAGCGTGGCTCCCCCACCAGGAGAGCCCTGATATGTCCCTGAACGTGACAGTCCCTCCAGCCACTGCCAATGTTATTAATTTTTAAAACAAACTTCCTGATTGAGGTTCTGGCTGCCTCTAAATTGTCTCTACAAGGAGACTGTGTACTAATTAACCCATAGAAACAATCAATGATGTACCTTTTTCAAGTTTCAGGGTGATTAGAATATGAAAATGAAGAGCACAATGGTGCAGATGTTTTAAAATCACAGCAGACAGCAATTAGTGACACGGAAACCAGCTGCTTATCTCTCCAGATAAAGCCTCTTAATAGGGAATTACACTGGAGGAGTCATTACCCAGATGGATCTCACATGATTTACAGAGGAGGCGGGGCAGTGTTAACTGATTTGTGAGCAGGTTCTTGTCAAGCTTCCTTCTTACCTCAAGGAAGGTGGATTTGTGGCTGGGGTGGAGGGGGACTTCACCTTTCTACCTGTTGGCCCAGGTCAAGGAAGCCACCAAGGATGAGGAAAGGAGAGAATGGGGCCTGCAAGAAGCCACAGGCACCTGTCTCCTTGATTCAGGCTCCATTGTTCTGGGATCAACTCCCTCAGCTGTCCCTGAGCAAAGAGGAGAGTGAGGCCTGGGGAAGGGGAAACACTGAGTTGTTGGCTGCCTAGGTGTTCATTGGAAAGAAAGTGTCACTAAGTTCTGCTGAGTGGCTTTGGGGTGTGTGCCTGTGTGTATGTGTGTGAGTATGCATGTGATATAGAGAGCTCTTAGTAATCTTTGTTTGATGTATTTTCTCCTTTTACATAATTGAGGTAAAATTTACATATTCTGAAATGTATACATGTTAAGTATACAGTTCAAAGAGTTTTTGACAAATGTATACTGCGTAACTCACACTCTTATCCTGATACAAAATACGTGTATTACCCCCAGCAACTTTCCTCCTGCCCTTTCCCACTCCCACCCAACCTTTAAGCAACACTGTTCTGATTACTATCATAATAGTTTAGTTTTACCTGTTCTAGAACTTTATGCAATGAAATCATACAGTATGTACGTTTTTGGAGTCTGGCTTTATTCACTCAGCATAATTTCATGTGTGTGACTTATCCATATTGTGGAATATATCCATACTTTGTTCTTTGTATTGATGAGTTTGTGTGTTCTTCTGTTGATTGACACCTACGCTGTTTCCAGGTGCTTTCTACTCTGAATAAGCTGCTATAAAGTTTCTGTAAAAGTCTGTTTGTGGATACTTGTTCTCATCTCTTGGGTAAATACACAGGAGTGGAATTGCTGGGTCATAGTGTATATTTAGCTTTAAAAGACATCACAGGGAGATCAGCTCGGTGCTTTGTGACCACCTAGAGGTGTGGGATAGGGAGGGTGGGAGGGAGAGGCAAGAGGGAGGAGATATGGGGATATATGTATATGTATAGCTGATTCACTTTGTTATAAAGCAGAAACTAACACACCATTGTAAAGCAACTATACTCCAATAAAGATGTAAATAAATAAATAAGACATGGCCAAAACAGCTTCCAAAGTAGTACCATTTTGTACTACCTCCAGCAATGGATGAGAGTTGAGAGTTTCAGTTGTCCATACCCTTATCAATGCTGGTTATCGTCAATATTTTTAATATTAGCTATCCTACTTGGTGTTCAGTGGTATCTCATGGTGGTTTTAATTGGCATTTTCTTGCTGACAAACAATGTTTGAGGACATTGACATGTGCTCCCTATCCACCCCTACTTGTTTTGTGATCCAGCATATTTTGGTGAAGGTATTTTGCAGTTGTGTGAGGTTAAGTTCGTTGAGAGCATTGATCAAATCTTCTGTATATTTTTTCTGATTTTTTTTTTAGTCAACTTGCTCTAGCAATTACTGAAAGAAGAATGTTAAAATCCCTTTAATTGTGTCATTGGCTATGTCTTTCTTTAATTCTCTTAGTTTTCGATTCAAGCATTTGATCCAAGTATATGTTACGAGGTGCAAACAAATTTAGGATTATTGTTTCTTGATGAATTGACTCTCTTATTTTGAAATGTCCCTGATTACCTCTGGTAATACTCTTTGTTCTGAAGCCCATTTTGCACTATATTTATTCACTCCAGCATTCTAAAATTTGGTGTTTGTGTGGTATGTCTTTTCCCATCCTTTTAAGCTATCTTTATCTTTGTATACGGTTGGCCAAAAAGTTAAATCGGGTTTTTCATAAGATGTTACGAAAGACCCGAACGAACTTTTTGGCCAATCCAATATTTATTGTGTATCTCTTGTAAACAGCATATAGTTATATCTTACTTTTTTATTCAGTTTGACAATCTACCACCTGTTTTTTGGTTTGGCTTTGTTTTCTGTTGTTCGTTTGTTGGGGGGAGGGGTTGTTTAGTATATTTAGAGTTAATTACCTATATTGTTGAGCTTAAGTCTACCATGTTACTATATGTTTTCTGTTTTTCCCATCTATCTTCATTCTTTCTTCTCCTTTTCTACCCTCTTTGGACAAATCAAGCCTTTTTAGTGTTCCGTGTGTTTCCTTCTATTGGCATTTTAGATATACAACTTTGTTTTATTTTTAGTGGTTGCTCTGGTGATTACAGTATGCACCCTTAAAGTATCACATCTACTTTAATCTAATATTACATCTGTTCAAATATAAGCACCTTACAAGTGTATACTTCCATATACCTTCTCTTGCTCTTTGTTTTATTATTGTACATTTTATTTCTATAAGTGTCGTAAGCTTCATGATACACTGTTATTATTTACACTTTAAGCAGTCAGTTGCCTTTTGAAGATTTTAAGACCAAGAATAAGATGTTGTATATATGCCCACATATTTACCATTTCCATGTTCTTCATTCATTCATGTAGATCTGAGTTTCTATCTGGTGTTATTTTGCTTTAGCCTAAAGAACTTCCTTTTACATTTCTTGTAATTCAGGTCTAACAGCAGTGAATTCCCTCACTTTTTATTTATCTGAAAATATCTTTATTTTGCCTTCATATATGAAAAATGTTTTCATGGGATAGAGAAATTTAAATTGACTTTATTTTCATTTTAATACTTTAAAGATATTATTTCATTGTCTTCTGGCTTGATTTTTATTGATAAAAATCAGACATTATTTTTCCCTGTATATAATGTGTCTTATTTCTCTGGCTGCTTTTAACATTTTCTCTTTGGACTTCATCAGTTTGTTTACAATGTACTTAGATGTAGTTTTTTGTGTGCTTATTCTGCTTGGGATTTGTTGAGATTCTTAGCTATGTGAATCCACATGCATTATTCTCTCTTCTCTACTGGGATTCTAATTATGTGTATGTTAGACCACTTGATACTTTTCTTTGGGTCACTGAAGTGCTGTTTGTTTGTTTTTTAATCTCCCTCCCCCACCCTACGCACCCCTCAATTTGGATAATTTCTGCTGTCTTTTCTTCATGTTCTCCAAGCTTCTCTTCTACTGTGTCTTGTATGCTATTAAGCCCATCAAGAGAATTTTTCATTTCAGTTATTGTATTTTTCCAATTTAGAATTTCATTTTGTTATTTTGGTATAGTTGTCATCTCTATGCTGAGATTTCCCATATGTTCATCAGTTATTCCCATCTTTTCCTTACTACTTGACCATCTTTATAATGGCTGTTTTGAGGGCCTTGGATCCATATCTACCCTCCTGGGTGTGTGTCATACTTGCTTCAGTGTTTGTCTAATAATTCTTTGTTTGTTTTCCTTTAAAGAGTTTGACTTTTGTTCTGATTGGTAGTTAATTTACTGGCAGATTTGCTTTATCTTATTAAGAATTCTTTTTAGACTTTCCTAGCTTTTACTCTAGGGCTCGAGTAATCCTACTCTTAAGGAGTACCAATTCTGGGATATCAACTGACCTTCTGGGATATTTATTAAAGTCTCCCCATTCTGGCTAGTCAGAAATCCAACACTGCCCAATATTATGTGACCTTAGGGCTCTATGTTCAGCTTATAGCCCCCAGTAGCAAATATCTGCTATGTTTCATGGAATCTTGCCCTCAAGTGCAGATTAAAGTTTGGCCAAAGACATAGGGTATTTCTATTAAGGTTTCTAGGATTCCTTTTCTACATAGCTCCCTCTTCTCAGGTACTCTGTCCCCCAAATTCTAGTCCCCTCAAAAGTCTCAAACTATAATCTCTGTTTCCTCTATCCAGTGAAATTATAGCTCTCTGGGTTCCACTTCCCTGTGCCCAGGTTTAGAAAGTTCTCCTGGGCAGAAAACTAGGGATATGGCAGAGCCTCTTAAGTTTCCTTCTGTCTAAAATCACGGCCCTTATTACCTGTTGCTCAAAGCCTGAAAATAGTTGCTTCATGTATTTTATAGTTTTATGTTTATTTCCATAGAAAAGTTAAGTCTAATACCTATTAATACCATTATGGTTGGAACCAAGTCAGCAATCATTAATTATGCAGAATTACTGTGTACTCAAGGAAGCATATGATAGTGGCCTCTGTATTTGTGTAAGCTGTTATCAACCCCAATAAAAGGAGTGCTTTAATATCACTCACAGCCCCCAAATAGCAAATCAGGAATGGTTCCTATGGGAACCACACTAAGGTAACTTCCCAGGGCAATTCATGTGACAGGAAATGAAGACTGTATATATGTAACTGGAAACTTCATGTCCATTTAGGGGCTTTTCTGTGTTCCATTGTCTTAGTCTGTTTGGGCTGCTATAACGGAATACCATAGACTGAGTGGTTTGTAAAAACAGAAATTTATTTCTCACAGTTCTGGAGGCTGGGAATTCCAAGAGCGAGGCGTTGGCAGATTCAGTGTCTGGCAAGAGCCTGCTTCCTCGTTCATAGATGGCCGTCTTCTCTCTGTGTGCTCACATGGTGAAGGACAAGTGAGCTCTCTGGGGTCTCTTTTATTATAAGAGCATTAACCCCATTCATGAAGTCTCCACCCTCATGATCTAATCACATTGTGCTCCCATAGGCCCCACTTCCTAATACCATGACATTGGGAGTTAGGATTTCAACGTATGAATTTTGAAAGGATACAGACATTCATGGAATTCTATGGAATCAGAGGATCATAAAGCCATGGTTCAAATAGGGTACTTAGTGACATTCTTCTCTACCTACCATTAGCAAATTCAGGAACGAACTGGGCTGAGGAGGGATGCTTTGAGAGCAAGTTCAATGGAAGTTGGCATGTGCATTCCTCCTATTCATGAGCCTAAATGGTAATTTTCAGTCTTTTCTTAAGTGACAGAACCATCTCTCTCCACCTCCTTTCTCTTTAGTGAAATCCTTTGCAAGGCTGCTCTGTTCAATTGGGGGTTAAAAGAATGGAGCTTGTCTGTTGCCCAATCCACTGGCTACAGTTCAGAAATGTCTTTACAAAATCCTAGGACTCTGTGGAACACATTTGAAAACCACTGAGCTGGAACATCTCCTGATAATATCAGAGCCTCTTTAGTCCCTAACCCAGACCCCTGTCTTTGATATAATCCAGTGGTTCTCAACTCTGTCTGCACATTGGGATAACTGAGAGCTTTGAAAAATGTACTACTGTTCAGGTCCCACCTCTAGAATGTTGACTTAATTGGTCTGGATCAGATCCCAGCTATGGTGTTCTTTATGAAGCTTCCTGGATGATTCTAACATGCAGCCAGGGTTGAGAACCTTTAATCAGACAGTGTGTGGTTGCATTCCTTTTCTCCCACACTCAGCTCTTGCTCAGGCTTGAGCACTTGCTTCAAGACTCAGGGGTGGAATGCCAAGATTCCCCAGAGCTCTGGGGATTGGCTTGGATGAGTTGGGGAAATAGAAATCCCAGGGTGGGAGGTCATGAACCCCTGCATGCCTAGTTCTTTCTGGGAGGACAGTATTTTCATCCACCCATATAACTGACCTCTGCCCACCATGCAGTGTACTTGGAAAACCTAAACAGAGGATGGATTGTGTTAGAGTTTCTCACTATGTAAATTACAAAGAGTTCAGAGAGCAAAACAGGAATACTCAGTGGTGCCAAATTACATATCCTAACAGGCCTGTGGTGGTTTGCTCTGCATATTTACCACCAAAAAGTGTTGCAAATGTCGCAGCAGCCACAGGAGAGCCCCACCCCAGAGGAATTATGGTGTTAAAACATTAGATAAGTGGTTTTACAACTCAATTATATATCAGAATTATCTGGGGAGCATGTTAAAATGCACATTCCTTGGTCCCACCCTGGGAAATGGTGAATGAGCCTATCTGTAGTGGGGCCTAGGAATCTGTATTAGTAACCAGTACCTTAGGTGGCTCTGATACAGGGATCTAGGACCACATCTCGAGAAGTACCAGGTGCCAAAATAAGAGATAAAGCTCCCCTCATTCCTTCATACCCAGGCACATTTTCCTGTTCATGTAAAGCAAAATATCCCACAAACAGTAAATTTAAATTATTGCTGTCAAAAGTAGCACAAACACAGCTAACCCAAAAGAGTAGTTTATCATCCACAAAGTCATGCTTGATTTTTGATGAGTTATATGATTTTTCTCAGACCCAAATCGTCATGTCATCCTCTCAATGTGACAAAACTTGCTTTAGATAAGCCTGAGATAAGGCTGGGTGACCTCCTTTCTTTCATTTTCATAGACTTTTAAGTTTTTATGCAGTGATTTAATGCTTGTTTTTAAAATTATGTAAAAATAAAGTGCTTTTTAAAAAGAAATCTGACTCGTACAAAATTTAAATTCTGTATAAGCCAATTTATACGTTGGTTGTGGGGGAGGAGATAGTGATCTACTTTACAAAATAATTCTTCACATTACTGAAGGACTTCCTTCCATAAACACATCCTGTAGGAGAGAAATCTGTCTAGTGTTTTCAGAATGGTGTTTCCCTGATGAATATTTGGCCTAGGCTCAAGGTGCATGGAAAGCACTGCTCTTATAAAAAGTAAGCCATACCTTCAGAATGACTGTGAGTTCCACAAACAATCAATCAATTTGCGGGGCTGCGGAAGCAGCCAAGATGAAACTGGAGGGAAAGGGGCAGGGCACAACCTTTGAAAGAATGACATAGCCCGAGGACATGACATAAACTGATTAGAACCAAATGGGTCCAAGATGGCAGACAAGTCGACTTGTCCACTAGACCTTGAGCCTCAGTATACACTCACTGTAACATATCATCAAGGTAAATGACACACCCACAGGCACCATGACACTCCCAAGGCCAACCATAAGGATCAAAAAGTGGGGGGTGGCCCAATTCCTAGAAATCCCCGCCCCTTCCCCAAATAGCTGGAATACTCCTCCCACTCATTAGCCTATGAAATTACCCACCCCTGTAATAACAGACAACCCCATACCCTGGTGCCTTTCTCACCTTCTGAGATGGCCCACACTGTCTGTGGAGTGTGTTTCTCTCTAAATAAATCCACTTCTTACCTGTCACTTTGTCTCTCACTGAATTCTTTCTGCGATGAGATATCAAGAATCTGAGCTTCATTAAGTCCTGAAACCAGGTGTGTGATCTCAGTTGGAAGACCATAGGTTTTGGCCGGGTTCGAGTCCCAGCCATTTGGGTTCAAGCCCTAATCAGGGTTTTGGCTGGGTTCGAGCCCTGGCCGCATGGGTTCAAGTCCCAATCTGGATTTAGGCTGGGTTCGAGTTCCGGCATGTGCGTTCAAGTCCCAATCTGAGGTGCACGGTTTCAAAGACACATGCTGAGCTTGACGGTATTAAATGTTTTCCATAAAAATAATCTGGCCCAATGTAGAATCTCATCAGCTATTCCCTTATTTGCTAACCATTTCAGAGATAGCCCTGCTGGGGGCTGAGGGTAGTATAAAGTCCATAAAAGATTCAGGTCTGATCCCCCAGAAAAATCTAAAGGGGAAACGGAAACAAGTGCTATGTGGGTTAATAAAGCCCCAAATCAAAGCCCCCTATATGAAATAATATCCCCAGACCTCTGGAGAAGGATGGGAGGGAGAGCTCGCTTGCCCCTGCATTGAGCTGGGAGCCTGTTTTGCGACGTCCGGCTCTGTCTCAATGGAGTAAGTGCTCAGTTCTCAGTGAAGGGCATATTGGAACTGACAGTCTCATCATTGTGTATATAATCTGTCATGGCTGACAGATGAAGAAATGGGATTTTGTGAAATGCAACGAGATATAGCCATCAGCCACTGCTGGAAGGAAGCCTTGTTCTCCTGGACCCCTTAAAAAACACTCATTCTCAGTCCTCTTTGCCCCTTCACTGCAGCCGTCTGAGTGCTGGGTTTAGAGCACCATTTCCCCCCTATTACTGCTGATCTTTTGTTGTGCTTCCCTTTTGTCCACCCTGCCCTTTGATTGCCAAGCTCTCCCAGCAGGGCAAATTGCAGCTGAAATGGTAGAAACAATGGGATCAGGCAGTGTCCAGATGGAGGCACTGGGAACCAGGCATGCTTAACTGCTTACTTTCAGCTGGTCTGCCCTTAGTGTAAGTGAGCAGGCCCCACCTTTCAATTGCCAGAGTGAAATCCACCCTCCTGACAGTCACATGGGCTTCCCCAGAAGCAGAGTTAATTGGAAAATGAAACAATTAATGGGAGATGAGAAAGAACTAACAGTAAAAATTGCGCTGAAGGAGAGTTACCTTGCAAGTGCCTTTAGTCCTTAAGTATTTGGGAACGATCTTTTGTTCAACATGTAATGCATCTGAGCCCTCCAGTTTCATCATGAGCCATTATGAAATGAGTGATTGGTGGCTTATTGTCTTTTGTGTGCAGCCATATATTTTGTCATGGTAATAGACATCTTAAATATTATTTTGTTTGTTCATTCAACAAACATTTATTGAGAACTTTCTGGGTGGTTTGCTTTGTAATAGATACTGGAGATAAAAGGATAAATGAGTGTCTCTGACCTCAAAGTACTTACAGTCCAGGAGAGGGAGACAGAAAAGTATACAAATAAATGGCACATCGCATTACAAGGATTGTGATAGATGCCTTCATGAGAGACAATGGTGCATGCAGAAGGAATGGCATAAGAAATTAGGCTGAAGGAGGTAACAGTGTCTGCAGACAATATGTTGCAATATACAGGTCATTAATCTCACTAATGACAAAATGGAATACCCATAGTAAAATGGATGTTCCTTCATTTATTCAATAAATGTTTATTGAGTGCCTACTATTTGCCAGGCACTGTACTTGGTATCTCTGTGATGGTGTATACAGGTTAGAAAGGGAGACAGGCATTAATTCAATTAGTACAAAAATCAAATTTAAATTTAAAACTATGATAAGTACAACAAAGATGAGATACATGGTTTCATGAAAACTTATAATAGAAGTATTTCTATAAGGTAGGGGGTCTCACTAAGATTGAGCTGAGATTAGAACATAAAGAAAAGTTAATGAAGGACTCTACTAGTTGCCAAGAATAAGAAGATGGAGCAATAGGGAAAAACTGATGGGAATTAGGGGTGAAGATTCCAGCTTTACCACAAAGCCCCTCTGTGTACTTCAGTATACAGATCTGGAAAAGTGGAGAGGGGTTGATGACAAGGGTAGAGGTGAGAGGGTGGCTATGAGTGCTGTTTTGCCCAGGTCCAAAACAACTTAAAACTTTTGTCCTACAATTTTTATTAAGTACTACCACTAACTCTCTAGAATGTTCTAGTGTGAGCAACCAATTATTTTGTCACCCAAAGAAGTGGGAAATTTTGTTTCCAAGCCCTCTTCTAGCCTGTCATCCTGTGAGTATACACATAGTGCCAACTAAAATCCAAAGCACAAATGACAAATTAACAAAGCCCTGACTCATAAAAGATAAGTAGAATTTACTATTTTATACCATGAATAAGATTTCTCTATTTTTGCCAAAAATGAGATGGAGCCTATGTCCACAGCAGTAATACCTAGCGGCCAAAGTCAAGTGTCAGGATTAGTTCTCTAGACGTTGATGATGGCAGTGTCTCTACTATAAACTGCAAGATGAAGAAAAAATTAAATACTTTTTTTTCTTAATTTTCTCCTGGGCACTTAACAGGCTTAGCTTGGGGAAACTCTCTCATGATTCTTAAAAAATACACTTCAATATTGGAAGTATAAACAGGATTTCACAAAATCAGGGAGGCAGAAAATAACCCTAGGGATTCCAGGAACTGGTGTGAATGAAACCCTGGTTGCTTTACTATATTGAATTTTACCCATAATTCTTTCTGCCATCTGCGTTTTGACTCTTAACAGGGACGATAAGAGATGTTTTCTAATAAAGCATAAATCCTATAGCATCAATGACAAAAGACAGAGAAGTGATAGGTGATAGATATATAGCTAGCTAGCTAGCCAGCTAGATAGACACATATGATACATACATACACAGACAGGTAAACAGGCAGATACATACTATAGGTTAAAACTTCCTAAATTCACTAAGCCATCATCATATACTTCTTAGTTGGGATATTATCAAAGCTTTCTTAATTTACTAATATTTTCCCTTCTTTAACAAATCTTAGGGAAATACATCCTCTGTGTATAAAACAGGACTTATAATAAGCTTTAAAGACTGCTTTCTTTGTACTGGTAGCCTGGCTTAAAATCTATCTGGAACAATGTGAACATATCTATATTAAAAATAGCTTAATATCTCAAAACAGTGTGTTCACTATCCATTCCCTTTGTGAGTTTATAGACGCTGAATATGTTGTGTCTCTAGCACACGTTCTGCCTTTGCTGGCTGAAGAGTTAGTCTAAGGAAGGTGCAAAGTATGAAGACATTCATGTAGAGCCAATATAGGGAAAAACACAGCTGACAAAGTCCAATGGAGTGATCTTGAATGATAATGATTTTTTTTCCTGGCACATTTGTCCAGGAGACTTGTTTCTTTTTCTTTTTTCTTTTTTTTCTTTTTTCAAGGTTCCTTTTGAGAATATCCACACATTTTCTCAAGAGAGTAGTCAGGGCCTAATGTGAGCTTAAGGATGTCTTAGCGGGCTCACTCCCAAACACGCACCACTCCTAGAGTCGGCAGAGATTTGAGGGCTCTTCCATGTTTCTTTCCTTCTTTTCATTTCTTCTCTATGCCCTTGACTGGCCCACTTTTCCCCATGCAGTCATCAAACTTCCCCCCCTTAATTCCTCAACTTGTGCTTTTTCTCCTTGTTGCAGTGGTTCCTAATGAGTTGCTTGTTTGAGTGCAGAGATACTGAACTCCAGGATAAACTCCAAACAGAAATGAACTGCAGTAGGCAGAAGAAAGGGAAAGATGTGTGTTTGAGAAGAAGCTGGGGCAAAAATAAGCTGCAGCTGGAGTTAGGGAAACAAGTGCAGGGAGTCTGGAAGTTCAGATGCTCTCCTGAACTCTGCCACCTTGGGCAGGACTCTCCATGGCTGAAGTTTTAGCGTCTTCATTTGGAAAATAGAAGCATTGGACTGAGGGACCTTTAGGGGCCCTCCTGACTCTAAACAGTTCTTATTCTGAGATTGCATTAAACCAAGATAGGTTAAAGTTCCTGTTATCTAGGGGGAGAAAGACAGCGATTATAGCATCCTTATTAATGTTCAAAATCAACACAATGTATTTTTACTAAAGAAATTGAAAAAAACCTTCACAAAGCCTTCTGGAATTAAAGGTGTCTGTTTCCAACTTTTGAATAATTAAGCCTTTTGACATTAAATTTTAAATAGTTCCAACATGCTGATCTCTGTTTCTCTCTCTCTCCTTCTCCACTCCACCCACCCTTAGGTTTATGAGCGGCCACAGAAACACTCAGCTCTCCATTATGACCCAAGCCTCCCACAGGACTTCACCGGTGACACCTTAAAACCAAAGCACCAGCAAAAAAGCAGCAGCCAGAACCACGTGGACTGGTCCACCAGCTCTGACAATGGACCTACCACTCAGAATTGCTTCATCAGTACAGAGTCTGGCAGAGAAACTGCAAGCACCAGCAAGATCCCAGCTCTTGAGCCCCTGGCTTCCTTTGCAAAGGCCCAGGGTAAGAAAGGCAGTGCAGGGAGCACATGGAGTCAGTTGTCCAACAGTAGCAAAGATCTGCTCTTGGGAGGTGTGGTTCCATCTCCAAGCAACCACAGCTCACCAGCTCCACCCAGCACCTCTGCTGAGTGCAGTGGGCTCCAGCCCTTGGTAGATCAAGATGGAGGAGGTGCAAAGGAGCCCCCAGAACCACCTACTACTATAGGCAGCAAGAAAAAGTCCAGTAAAAAAGATGTGATAAGTCAAACCATACCAAACTCAGACCTAGACTGGGTCAAGAATGCTCAGAAAGCATTTGACAATACAGAAGGGAAAAGGGAAGGCTACTCTGCAGATAATGCCCAAGAGGCATCACCAGTCAGGCAGAATGTGAGTTCCGTCAGTAATCCTGAAAATGACTCAAGCCATGTCCGGATTACTATCCCTATCAAGGCACCCTGCCTAGATCCAAGCAGCCATAAGAGGAAAAAGAGACAGTCCATCAAAGCAGTGGTGGAAAAGATCATGCCAGAGAAAGCCCTGGCTTCTGGAATCACTATGAGCAGCGAAGTAGTTAATAGGATACTTTCCAACCCCGAGGGTAATAAGAAAGATCCCCGTGTCCCTAAGTTGGGTAAAATGATGGAGAATGAGTCCCCCTCAGCTGGCCTTGAAACTGGTGGAAATGCTGAGAAAGTTGTCCATGGAGGTGTATCTAAGCAGCGGAAGCCACCCATGGTCATGACACCTCCAACATGCACAGATCACTCTCCAAGAAAGCTGCCAGAAATCCAGCACCCCAAATTCGCTGCAAAACGGAGGTGGACGTGCAGCAAACCAAAACCCACCAGTCTCCTTCGGGAGGCAGTCATGGCCACCTCCGATAAACTGATGGTGGAACCGCCATCTGCTTACCCCATAACCCCATCCAGCCCTCTGTACACCAACACAGACAGTCTTACTGTGATCACGCCGGTAAAAAAGAAGCGGGGACGACCAAAGAAGCAGCCTTTGCTCACGGTTGAGACGATTCACGAGGGGACTTCCACCAGTCCAGTCAGTCCCATCAGCCGGGAATTTCCCGGAACCAAGAAAAGAAAGAGACGACGTAGTTTAGCTAAGTTGGCCCAATTAGTGCCAGGAGAGGACAAACCCATGAGTGAGATGAAATTTCACAAAAAAGTTGGAAAGCTTGGGGTGTTGGATAAGAAGACCATCAAAACTATCAATAAGATGAAAACACTCAAAAGGAAAAATATCTTGAACCAGATCTTGTCCTGCTCCAGCAGCATTGCGCTGAAGGCCAAAGCTCCCCCAGAGACCAGCCCTGGGGCAGCAGCAATCGAGAGCAAATTGGGCAAGCAGATAAATGTCAGTAAGAGGGGCACCATCTACATTGGCAAGAAGAGGGGCAGGAAGCCAAGGGCAGAGCTGCCACCCCCATCCGAAGAACCCAAAACAGCCATCAAGCACCCGAGGCCAGTTTCTAGCCAGCCGGATGTTCCCGTCGTGCCTTCCAACTTTCAGTCACTTGTGGCGTCTTCACCAGCAGCTATGCACCCACTTTCGACACAGTTAGGTGGGTCCAATGGCAACCTGAGCCCCGCCAGCACTGAAACCAACTTTTCAGAGTTGAAAACTATGCCAAATCTCCAGCCCATCAGTGCTCTTCCAACCAAAACCCAAAAGGGAATCCATAGTGGGACCTGGAAGCTGTCTCCACCCAGGCTGATGGCCAACTCCCCTTCACACCTTTGCGAGATCGGGTCACTCAAGGAGATAACACTGTCCCCTGTGAGCGAGTCCCACAGTGAGGAGACGATCCCGAGTGACAGTGGCATTGGGACAGACAACAACAGCACGTCTGACCAAGCAGAGAAGAGTTCCGAATCCCGACGGAGGTACTCTTTTGATTTCTGCTCCCTGGACAACCCGGAGGCCATCCCATCTGACACCAGCACAAAGAACCGGCATGGCCACCGGCAGAAGCATCTCATTGTGGACAACTTTCTGGCCCACGAAAGCCTCAAGAAGCCAAAGCACAAGAGGAAACGGAAAAGCCTGCAAAACCGTGATGATCTCCAGTTTCTGGCAGACCTGGAAGAGCTCATCACCAAGTTCCAAGTGTTCAGGATCTCTCACCGGAGTTATACTTTTTACCATGAGAATCCATATCCCAGCATTTTTCGGATTAATTTTGATCACTATTACCCGGTGCCATATATCCAGTATGACCCGTTGCTCTATCTTCGTAGGACTTCAGACTTAAAGTCAAAGAAGAAGCGTGGTAGGCCTGCAAAAACCAATGACACCATGACAAAGGTGCCTTTTTTACAAGGGTTCAGCTACCCTATTCCCAGTGGAAGTTACTATGCACCCTATGGAATGCCTTACACATCAATGCCTATGATGAACCTTGGTTATTACAGTCAGTACCCAGCTCCTCTGTACCTGTCGCACACGCTCGGAGCAGCGTCCCCATTCATGAGGCCAACAGTGCCACCACCTCAGTTTCACACAAGCTCCCATGTGAAGATGTCTGGTACGGCTAAGCATAAAGCAAAGCATGGAGTGCACCTGCAGGGGCCCGTGGGCATGGGCCTCGGTGACAGGCAGCCATCCCTGAATCCTCCCAAGGTGGGCAGTGCCGGTCTGTCCAGTGGTCGGCTCCACAAGAGGAAACACAAACACAAGCATAAGCACAAGGAAGACCGGCTCCTGGGGACCCACGACAACCTGAGTGGTCTCTTTGCAGGCAAAGCCACAGGCTTCTCCAGCCACATCCTGAGCGAACGGCTGAGCAGCGCAGACAAAGAGCTCTCACTTGTGAGTGAGAAAAACAAGCATAAGGAGAAGCAGAAGCACCAGCACAGTGAAGCCGGCCACAAAGCGTCCAAGAACAACTTTGAGGTGGACACCCTGTCTACGCTGTCACTTTCTGATGCCCAGCATTGGACGCAGGCCAAGGACAAAGGTGACTTGAGCAGCGAGCCTGTGGACTCGTGCACAAAACGGTACTCTGGCAATGGCGGGGACGGCAGCAGTGCAAGACCAGAGAGCCTGGATGTGTTCAGTGAGATGAACCCTCCGAACGACAAGTGGGACAGTGATGTGAGTGGGAGTAAAAGGAGGAGCTATGAAGGCTTTGGGACGTACAGGGAAAAGGACATCCAAGCCTTCAAGATGAACCGCAAGGAGAGAAGTTCCTATGACTCCTCCTTATCTCCAGGTAAGGCCGAGTTTTCTTCAAACTTGGACTGTCTTGTTACTTGGTTGCTGGGCCCTGCCCTTCAGCAGTCCGCCGTCTTTGGCACGTTGCGTTCACTAGTTTTCAGAGAGGTAGAAACCAAATGAAAACAGGTCTCCTTGCAAATTTGGGTCTGCTGCACATTTTATGCATTGTCTAATCAGTTATTTTCTGTCTTTCCTTTCTTGGAGCCATTGCCTGAGAACTGTGGGCCCAGAGGCATCCCCAATAGCTGCCAAGACTGCAACCATACCCACTACCTTTATGGTTTTAATTAAAGACGCTATGCCTAAGTCTTCATCTGATCTGATGGTAAATTTGCTAGTTGGATAAAACCTCTAAAACTCTCTAGTAATACCAACAAGATCCCAAGAATGTCAAAGTTGGATGGGAATGAATATCTAATTTACCTGACATGCTAGCTCTAGATGTCACACATCCTAGGTTGAAACATCTACAGGAGAGCCATTGGAAGCTGATGACCAGTGAATCTTGAAGTCTACCTGATAAGGAAGCCACAGCCCAAAGCCATGTTGTCCTCTTTTTGGCATTTGATAAGCAGCTCTTAGTAGACCCCTAAAGTGAAGCCCTGACCTGTCATTTCCCTGCATAAAGGTGGGGGTGGGGAGAACCTGACTGAAAGGCACTGTGAGCCTCCTGCCTCTGCTGGAACCTACCGCTGTGTCTCTTCGCACATCCACTGGGGATGGGATTTGCCCACTAATCTCTAAACTGAAGTGCTGGTGGCTACTAGGAAGAGCTCATTCCTTGTCAGTTGCTGGGAGAATTTCCTTGCTAACCTGCCCACCCACATAAACTTTCCTTGCCATGGAAGCCTCATACTTCTGCATGAATATCCCTTTGTCCATGTCCACACATCACACAGATGATAAAAGACTCCTGTAGAACAAAGTAGTTATTTACTAAGAAAAAGGTAGAAACTCCTTTCTTAGGAGCTGCAGAAGCTAAAGGGATTCCTCGTGCTCTCCCTACCCCCAAACAGTACAAACCCTCTGGCCAAAGCCTGGTTTAAAGGACTGATCACCCCTGATAAGCTTTGGGTGCGCTATTTCACCTCTGTTTATGATGTGTATCCCTTGTTTGTCTTCTCCCTTCATGCGGAGTCCATAATTAGTGAAGGTGAAGGCAGTCTATTCATGAGGATTTAGAGACATTTTCTAGGCCAGCAGATTTCGAAAAGAAATATGTTTTGATAATGGCCATTCTGACCGGCTTGAGGTGATACCTCGTTGTAGTTTTGATCTGCATTTCTCTCATAATTAGTGATGTTGAGCATCTTTTCATGTTCCTCTTGGCCATCTGTATGTCTTCCTTGGTGAAATGTCTATTTAGATCCTCCACCAATTTTTTAACTGGATTGTTCATTTTTTTGATATTGAGCTCCATGAGCTGTTTGTATATTTTGGAGATTAATCTTTTGTCTGTTGTTTAATTTGCAAATATTTTCTCCCATTCTGAGGGTTGTCTTTTTGTCTGGTTTATGGTTTCCTTTCTAGAGGGTTGGGATAGGGAGAGTGGATGGGAGGGTCAAGAGGGAGGGGATATGGGGACATATGTATGCATGTGGCTGATTAACTTTGGTGTACAACAGAAACTAACACAGTATTGTGAAGCAATTGTACTCCAATAAAGATCTATCAAGAAAGAAAGAAAGGAAGGAAGGAAGGAAGGAAGAAATAAATATGATTATGAGTTAGAAGCTACTTAAATATTGCTCCAAATCACCCCCAGCTTTGCGTTGCTGTCGTGGTAGATGGTCTCCTTGGTTAATGAAGAGACCAATTAGCAGTCATGTTTCCTGCACTTGCTAAGGTGATAAATGGCCCACACTTCATGTCTGCCCAAGTGGATGTGCTCTTCTGGGTTTCCCCATTTCTGATCATCAGACTTTGTTGAAGGTGTTTGTTTTTTGTGCAAAGCCTAAATTAAGCCCACCCAGACAGTAGTTGCTAAAAGATTAAACTTTCACATGAGAAGTACTGTTGCTTTCTCTTTCAGTGTGGTGGAATTTATCCATAGAACCAGAACTATCCATGACAGAGGGCATTCTTATTTCTATTTCCTTGGCATTGTTTAGCTAGAAAACAATGGTGGTATGTTATTGCTGAGAACCTACAAGCAAGAATCGTAAGTTAACAGACCTGAGAAACAAGGTCTCAGAAGCTAAAACCAGCCATTGTTGCCATTAGGGTTCTCAGCAGTCTTACTGGGACGTCTGCGTGTCTGGACCGTATTACAGCTGGGTCCTGGTTGAATTTTGCCAGCTAGGGGTTCATCCGGTCACTGTGTCTCTGAGGGCGGCCACACTCTAGCCATACAAAATTCCTTGTGTTTGCATTCACGAGGTGGTCGTTACTTCATTTAAAGTTCTCCCTCCCCTTCCCCAGCTTCTTACTTGTTTTGCAGCCATCTACAGAAAGCTGGATTCAGCCTAGGAATTGAGTACTGCACCCAACTCTGTTATGACCTTAGGCATGGTATCCTACCTCTCTGGGGTACTATCTGCCAATCTGTAACTCAAAGAGTTGGGCCAGACCTCTTCTGTATGACATGTTTCAATTTTTTTTTTTTAATTTATTTATTTATTTATTTATTTTTGGCTGTGTTGGGTCTTCGTTTCTGTGCGAGGGCTTTCTCTAGTTGCGGCAAGCGGGGGCCACTCTTCATCGCGGTGCGTGGGCCTCTCACTATCGTGGCCTCTCTTGTTGTGGAGCACAGGCTCCAGACGCGCAGGCTCAGTAGTTGTGGCTCACGGGCCTGGTTGCTCTGTGGCATGTGGGATCTTCCCAGACCAGGGCTCGAACCCGTGTCCCCTGCATTGGCAGGCAGATTCTCAACCACTGCGCCACAGGGAAGCCCTTCAATTCTTAAAGCCATTTCACATGTATTTCTTATAACATCCTTCCTGCAATCTTAGAAGAGAAATATTTTCATTCCCATTTTATGGATCAGGACACTGAGGCTCAGAGATCAAGTGACCTGTCCAAGTTCAGAAAGCTGTCACTTTTTATTCTAAACCCAGGGCTTTGCCCACTGCATTGCAACTCAGCTGCATGTCACCCAACTAGTTAAGGCCAAGTCTAGAACACAGGTCCTTGTTCCCAGCCCAGTGTCCCTATATCCCACCACCACCCTTCCTCTCAGAATCCCATCTATCCTCTGATTACATGCTTTCCCCTAGGGCATCTGCACAGTGATTATGTGATAAGTGCAGAAGAGAGTAATTAAGACAAAAAGATATCCCTTTATTCAGTTCCCAACCAGTGAAGGAGGATTTCTTATGGCCTAAACTTTTCTAAATATCAGCCTGGAAATATTGATATATACGTTGACAGGGTTTCCACTTCTGTCCTTACTAAAATCCAGTTCCCTGAGTTATTTGTGCCACTGCTTTGTGCTTATTTTTGTGTTGTATGAGGTTTTTCTTTTTTTTTTCTGAACATTTTCATGAATCTTAATTGTTAGTGGCTTCTGTGTCTATATGAGTTATGCCTACACATCTTGTTGAATATCTTATTGGAACAGACCAGATTCCTTATCATTCCCTTTCCTTCCAAACCTTGACCTCTCCTTGCCTATATCCTAAATGTCCCCTCTATTCCTGAACCCCTAAAGCATCAGGAAAAAAATGTCCTTAGTAGCACTTGGAACCCAATGCATTCACCTTAATATTATACACTCCAAAGAGTGCCAAGTCCCATTAAAAGCTGGGAGACAGATGGGATGAAGCTGAGGTTACTGGAGGCATTAAGATCTTTCAGAGTATCCGAGTCGAGGTGTCTGTTCAACTGGATGGTACTGAAGGTCATGATTAGAAATAAGCATCTTCCCTTCCACACCTTCTCTTCCTCTACCTCTTCCTTCTCCCTTCTGGGTTCATTTCCATGACATCTTAATGTCCAATTTCACATAAGCTACTCTTCTCCAAAATAGATATGGCATAAATACAGATATCATTCTTTACCTTGTTGAGGACCAGATTTAGGAGTGGAGTGAAAAGAGGACTTTGAGCTCTCCCTCAGATCAGAACTGATGAAAGGCACCATATAAATGGAAGTCATTACTATTATGGAGAGAGGAATTAGAGACCCCATTTAGCAATAGCAGCAGTTGCACACTCCATTTCCTCTTTCCTGCTTGGAAAGTCATTCATCTTCCATCCTCCATCCCCCTGCCCCAGCAGATGGATGCATTGTCTTGTTAGCCCCCTTACAACACACCTAGATCTAAGAAATTACACAGACTCCTTGCCTTTTTCCTGTATTTTACTCCTTCTGTCCTACTGCTTCTTTGGTTTCAAAAGGCAGTGACTCTTTTGACCTATTTTCTAAATGCACACCATCTGGTAAATCTTCACTTACAAAAATGCTTGCTTGGGGCCAAATAATGGATAAATAGTGGGAAGGTGTAATCCACAGACTCTCAGAGTTGGGAGAAGCCTTATTGGCCCTCATTTGTGCTGCTCTCCCACCAGGGCACCACCATCTCATGCACCCTGACATGCAGCAGATTCCGAGAGAGCAAACCTGTCCAAGGGTGACAATACATAGTCAGAATGATGCTATATGCTCCCAGAGCCAAGTTCTCATGAGGTGGTGGAAGAGGTCTCTAGTGTGAATGATGTTCTTCCTGTTCCAACCTCTTGGAAACAATCTTTGCATACTTTGACCTAAAATTATGCCAGGAACTTCAGGCATTTTGACCACTGCTGTCCAGGCTCCCATCAGATGTTGGAGAAGCAGTGAGAAGTGTAAGTTTATACCTGTTACCTCTTAGTCCAATGCCATTCTTAGTCAAGGTTGCCATCCTGAGTCCCCTATGTCAAGTACTTTCCTCATGATTAATGGATGCTGAGAATTCATTCTTAGCTCACCTCTCAGATATCAGAGTCCTGCCATGTATGTAGCTGGATTCCCTTGAGCCTGGCTGACTCCACCTCTCCTTGTGGCTCTATCTTACCCTATGACAGCTCCTCTTAACGGCACTGTGGGCATTTTGGGAGGCAGTCTCTGTTGTCACTCACAGGCAGGAAATGGATGCCCAAGCCAAAAATAATACAAAAGTCTCCTCAAAGCAGTCATTCAGATGAGGGAATTAACCACATGGACAAAATGTCATGAAAACCATACAAAAGAAACATGTGTAAGGAAAGTTTTCTAAAACTGGAATAGAAGGAAGAAGAGGACTCATGGGAGGAGAAAGTTAAAACCAGGAAAGAAGGAAGAGTAGAAAATGGAAAGCTGATGAAGTGTGGTCTGTTTAACCTTAATCCAAGTTGAATTCTGGGTCATCCTGTAGGAGGAAGTGAAAGATTAATTAGCTAATGGTTGCTGTGTGGTTTAGCAGGGTTATGAGTACCTGCCCCAGTCTTGTCTCCTATGCTAACCAGCTGAAAGACCTCTTTATATTTTTGACTCTCAGTTTTCCCATGTGATACGAGGATAATAAATGTTCTGACCAGACATGATAGTCTAGGATTCTCAAATTTATACAATGGAATTTGAATACACACACACACACACACACACACACACACACACACACACACACACACACCCCTAGATTGTGCAGTTAAAGAGAAAACGCTGAAGTTATGGCCAAGTTGGCCAATTAATTAGCTGTTCAGTGAAGTTTCAAAACAGATTCCTCTGGTCCGTGTCTTAATCTGTGTGACACCCAATTTATCTTTGGCTCAAGTGACTTCACTTAGCCATTTGATCTCACCTTTCCAAAAGATGGAACCTCATAGGATCCACCAGCAAATTAACTTGTTCTTTGTGCAGGCTGAAACCACAGTTCATTACCTTAGAAACAAATAAGTTAGAGCACTAATATGGCCAATTGTATAGGAGCAGATAGAGCAAACTTACATTTATATTCATGCTCAGAAGTAAAAGAATCTTAATAATGTAATATAAACACCTCATTTTGCTTAGGTGTTTGAGCATACTGGGGCTTAGGAAGTTCAAGTAACTCATCCAATGATACATATCTAATTGGTAGAAGAGCTCAGACTGGGAAGAGTAACATAAGGCAGGGGGAAAGGGAAAGGAAGAGAGAGAGAGAATAAAAGAAAAAAAAAAACAAAACAGAAAGGTGAATTGTGGGAGAGATGTTAAGCTATATGTTTTCTTTTGCTGTGAGCTGTTGTAAAAGGTAAGCATCTCTTTGACAATAATTTGGCTTCCAGGCTATCTCTGGGGACCCATGTTTGGGACTGGAAGTGATCTTTGTGGGCTCTGATGGAAGTCATTTTTTTTTCCTTTCCTGTCTTAACAATTGCGCATACTTATTTTATCGAGCCTCCCACAGTTTCTCCTAAGGTTTCCTTTTGGAATTAATCAAATTAAATGTTGTGACCCATAACTTTCTGGCAATGAAAAAAACAAACAAACAAATAAACAGCATCTCTTTTGCTACGTTGAACCAGAAATCCAGCAATCTGTCTTTGGAGCATGAAGTCTCCAGGTCATTTATCTTCCCACAGTTGGCAAACATTCCCCCGTCCTGTTGGAAGTTTTCATATATATTTCTGTGGTTTTGGAGAATTATGAAGATTCAGGTGTGGGTGCAGAGAAGTCACAATTTTGACAGACTTGGCTTTGATACAACATGGAGCCTTTCTTGGCCAGAGAAATCAGTAAAGCATGGCTTCCAAAGGCTAGCCTGTCACTGGGCAGAGATAAGGATGGTGCCTTTGAAAGGACCCTCCAGAAAACCATCTCGTCACTGTATAAACAAACAAGCAACAGGACTGAATACTTGTTAGGATTGTGAACTATGCTTGTGCCAGTATAGCACTTCACACTGAATTCAAGGGGAACTGACAAAGACAAGAGAAAATTTTTAAAAATTATTTATTTAGTGTCTAGTATATGCATGGCTTGGTGAAGTCCTGGGGGAGTAATTCAAGAATGAATTACTATTAATTAACAATAGTAAAAAAGCATTAAGTAACTCAATGCTTTTGCTGTCAAAGAGGTTACAATCCAGAAGGCTCTCCTGTATAATTTAGGGGAGGAAAACAGATGCAACTCATAAGGCAGACTGTAACGGCAATCAGAAAGTCATAGAGAAGAGACTGGGCTGTCAATAGAGAAGGACATGCTGGGCTGTCCAAGTGAGGGTGAGCCACCGCCACGTTTTCAGTGGGGGTGGAGAGGTGGGACCAGGAAATGCTTCTGTTTGGTAGTTACCATTCAAGATGGGTCTTAAAGGATGGAAGAGTCTTTTGGAGAATGGAGATGGTGAGATGGTGTTGAGAGGAAGTGGAGGCAAGCACAGAGTAGGAAGGAAGCTATGTAAACAAAGGTATACCCAAGAAACATTTGGGAAATGGTGTTTTGTCTACTTTTATTGAGGTTAGGCTCTGTAGTTGGGGAATCATGGTAGATAAGTTTGGAAAAGAATGTTGTGCTGGAGTTTAAAGGTTTTTCCCCACACTCTGGGGATTGTGCTTAATTAAGTAGACAGTGGGCAGCCATTCCATTATTCAGGCGAAACTCGTGAAATGACCAAATTATAATTTGTCTTTTTCCCCTGACTGCTCCCTCCCTCTAGCCTGGGTTGGGCAAACTTATCCCATCTTTGAATTTTTCATATGATATTGTAATTATCCCTTTCTTATTTGGATTGTACCCACTACCCTACCCTTCCTCCCCCAGACCACCCCCTAGATTATAAGCATCATAAAAGCATCATTACCTACTCAGATGCCCAAGCAAAAAAATAATAGAGTAATTCCTGACTCATCTCTTTCCCTCTTTAGCTAAAGTCAAAGATAGTTCCAATACATTGGCCTCAGGCAACTGGAAGAGTGGTGGCACATGAACAGAATTATAGAAATCCAAGAGAGAATCTGGTTGGTGTGTGAGGAGACGAGTTGTTGAGGCGGCAGTTGGCAGCACTGTACAGAGCTAGAGCTAGAGGTTTACCAAAGGGGACAATTGTGGAGAATGAAGGAAAGAGGGTAGTTGGGGGAACCCCTGTGGCTCACCTTAAAGAGAGAGGCAGAATAAGAGGGGGTCAGGCGAATACAGAGAAGAAATGACAGAAGTGTTGGAGAAGAACCAAGGACTCAAGGAAGAATGGATTTCAGAAGAACGGGGTAGCCACTAGGGCCCAAGCTGCAGAATTCATAGAAGATGAGGTTAGATGAGAATATGTATGAACATACTGGTGGCTCTGGAGACAACAGACAAGTTAACAGTTATGTATTTAGTGCCTCATATGGTTAAGGGGTGGTGGGCTATGTGCCAAATTCAGATGGCAAAGAGGTAATGAATAAGTGGGTGATGAGAAAACGGGGGCTGCGGGTGCAGCAAGCAAAACTTGGTCGTGGTTCTAGCAGTGCTCCAGCTTCTTAGAAGGCTTTGTTCTGTAGTCAGCCCTTGATGGGAAGTGACACACTCATTCTTAACAGGCCTTCAGTCTAAGGTCCCCCAATTCATGGAGCATAAAAACAACGCCAGACCCCTTTATCCTATGCCATTCTGCCTCCCTGCAAAGGCCACATATAGAAAAGGTGAGTATTTAAAAAGAAGTCAGGGATTCCAGGCAGGCTCCACCTTTCCCATCCCACAGATGCACAGGTGCTTAATTTTTGGTCATGGTAATGGCTGTTTGAAAACTTCTGAAAACTCCTCTTTGTGGTACCATGGGTATTAGCTGCGCTGCTGTGAGTGTGTGGAGGAACAGCTCAGGTTATCACAAGTTCTGGTAAATGGATCTTTTATTGAATGTTTACTGTGTGCAAAGTATTATAGACTAAAGCTTAAATGTTGATCTTTCAGAGGTCTTTACTACTTTGTGGAATAAAATATATATGCTGGTTCATAAAGAGCTTACATTCTTCAAAATGATTGGGAGCTCTTTAGTTACTTAACATGTAACATAGTGCCAAGATATAACAAATAGAGAGACCAGAACAAACGAAAAGCAAGGAAGGGCCCCTTACCTTAATTTCCGTATACTATACTGCAAAGAGACTTAAGTTAGCATACATAAAACAACCAGAGAATAAATGCAGACCAAGTTTAATCTGTGCGAACTCAGCGGCCGACAATGGGAGCCGTACTGATCCAGGATCAGAAAGGATGACAGTGTTCAGTGAAAAATGAATCCTGGACTTGAACCTTCGAGAGTGGAGGCATAGTGATTGAGTGAGGCACCAGATGAGCGAAGACCTGGAGGTGGGTGTATGTGGGGGGGTACGGGAAGGCACCTAGCTAGACTGAAGTTAGCAGTTGAGTGGGGATGGACTTTTAAGAGGGTATAGTTGCCATGCAGAGAATGTGGAACTGCATCCCGGAGGGATGGAGGACACACTGGTTTTAAAGGGTGCTGGGCATGAAGGGTGGTGAGCCTGGTGCTAAGTGCTGGGTGAAATGATGAAGTACCAGGAAACATGCCTCCCTCAAAGACCTTGTAAAGCTATCAGGAGACAAGAGGTAGATATATACACATATGGAAAGCAATTAGAGAGAATAATGAGAGACTAACCATTAATGACTAGAAATAAACACCCATTCTACAGGAAAAAGGACCCATAAAATAAATTTCAGAGTAGTAAATTGCATACTATAAAAGCAAGTTGATATGAGTGTTTGCCCTATTACATAAGGATTTAGAACAAGTTGGATAAAAAGGAGGCATTAAGAGGGAGGATCAACAGAGTAGAGCAAGCAAGTCCCAAGAGCTGCCTCTGCTTGGAGTTTCCCATTCTTCTCTGAAGGGCTTGGGGAGCTTGAGAAGGTGGGCATGAGTGTGTCAGGTCGGCTCGCATGTTGATGGAGGATCTGAAGACATAGAGAGATAAAAAGCTTCCCCTGAGGCTACATCCCAGTTACCCCTTACCTCTGAACAGGGCATTCTGCTTTTCAAAGCACATTTCCTGACTTTTATTTGATCTTCAGACTCCACTGAGATTTGCAGATAGGTGTTCTTCTCCCACTTGACAGGCAAGGGAATCAAAACCCAGACGGGGGGCTTCCCTGGTGGCGCAGTGGTTGAGAATCTGCCTGCCAATGCAGGGGACACGGGTGCGAGCCCTGGTCTGGGAAGATCCCACATGCCACGGAGCAACTGGGCCTGTGAGCCACAATTACTGAGCCTGCGCGTCTGGAGCCTGTGCTCCACAACAAGAGAGGCCACGATAGTGAGAGGCCCGTGCACCGCAATGAAGAGTGGCCCCCGCTTGCCACAACTAGAGAAAGCCCTCGCACAGAAACGAAGACCCAACACAGCCATAAATAAATAAATTAATTAAAAAATAAAAAAATAAAAGAAGAACATTTAAATAACCAAAAAATCTTAAAAAAAAAAAAAAAAAACCCCAGAGGGTTCAAGTCTTTGTCCAATGTCACTGAACGACTTTTGTGCAGAGAAAGTGCTAGGTTCCAGGTTTTCTGACTTTTCCCATCACCTCCTTTTTTTCCCACTGTATTTCCGAAGTCTTTGACAAGGTCAGTAGTATATCTCAGCTTCTGAGTTATCCCTCAAGAACCCTTGCCAGTGGGTTAAATATTGGAGCCCAGAATAAGGGACTAGCTAATAAGCAATTTGATCTCCACTACAGTTAGTTTTTTTTTATAAAGGGAGCTCTTTGGAGCCAGGGCTGGCCAAGCCCAGGGTGTGAGGCCAATTCTGTGTGCAGAGCCTTCACCTCATCTGGTGAACAGAGACCCTGGTGGAGGGTGTCCATTCTGAAAAATCACAAAGGAGATGCAAAGGGAGAGCAAGAATGGTCTTATTCACTAAGTCACAAAACACTAAACCTAATATTTAAAACTTTGTTATCTTTTAAAGAAAAGTTTGAGGGATTTTACATACCTAGTAGTAAACATACAAAATTTGCATCTTGGGAGTGACATAGGATAAAAATAAAAACAGACCAGAGCAAATCACTAAGGAAACCATGGGTTTAGAGCTACATCTAAAAAGTTTGGTAAAGCGTTAGGAGACTTCGTCCCCTTTTGACCATCCACCAGGAATTGGGATTGGGTAAAAAAACTATGGTTCTGAAGCAGTTTATCATGTCTTATATTCCATGAAAGACCAGTGGACCAAAGAGGTTTCTCTTACAGGATATACTTCTTTGTGCTGTTGGTTATAGTTTTACTTTATTTATTCTAACCATACAATTTTAAAAGTATCTTAAATGTATAAGACATAGTACTGGGCAGTATTACAACTACAAATATGTAAGGGACATCTTGTCATCTTTCAGTAGGAGTGACATAGTCCTAAAAGTCTGTCCAAATTTCTCCTAGTTTAGTAATGAACCCCTTTAGCACTAGATATTATTTTTCTCTTTGAGACCCCAACAGCAGCAATAAAAATGGATTCTCCACCCATTGCATAGAGCAAATGAGTATTTGGAAAAACGCTTATTGTTTATTTTATCATCTAAGACAAAACCTGTTAGTGAATAAAATTTGGAAAATTTAGAAAAACATGTATAAGAAAAAATGAAGTCACCTACAATCTCACCAAATAGCCATTATGATAAGGTAAATAACACGAGTCCCCAGCTGGTGTTGGTAACTGCTCACCTTGCAACCTGCCTCCCCAGCAGCCCAGAAAAGCCAGCCCACGCTCCCCTCCCCCATCATCCCTCTTTCTCCTCTCTTCTCATCGCCACTTCAGCTGCCTGGTCGTTTCAGTTTTCTCTCAAGTCCCTTCCCAGAACTGACCACCATAGTACCATAACCTTTCATTCTGCATTCTTTGTCATTGCCCAAATGGGGGAGTATATTCTTAAAATAAATGCAGCAACAATTGGGCATGAAAACCATCCAGATTTCCAGACTGTCCTATTTAAGATCTCCATAAGAGTTCAAGTTCCAGGACAGCAACCGGGCAGGGGACAGATTAGTCACAGCTGAAGATGGTTGCCAGAACTTTTTCCCAAGAGTTGCCGGGTATTCAGTGTTTCTCTCAAATCAGAATCTGACAAGGGGAATGCAATAAATTTTCCAAAGCTTGAGATCCACGACTCTATCCTGAAGTGGAAAATGCAACCAGCCAGTGTCTGTTACAAATACCACCTCCATTTCACACACACACACACACACACACACACACACACACACATATGTTAAGTTGTAGCTACTCTCATTGGTCAGTGTTGCTGTCACTCATACTGAGATCACTTAAAGAGAGGGAGCCAGCTATTGATTATAGGTTTGTGACACAAAGAACTACCTGTACTTGCTTATTTTCCTTCCTCATTTACCTATGGATATATCTAAGGTGAAGTTGGAAAGCCAATAGTTCCCGTTTCACAAAGTGGCTCCCCTGTTTGTTTTTTCTTCCATTCCTCCTCAACCAGGAAGCCTACATCAATGTATGCTCTGAGATGGGTATTTGCATAGGTTATTAGGCAAAGGAGAAGAGAAAATCTTCCAGATTTCTTAAGTCTTCATGGACAGTACAAATAAAATTTTATTTTATTAAATAAAATAGCTGAAATAACTCTTCTTAGTTACTTTTTCTCCATTATTTTTCTAGGTCCAATTGATATTAATTATAATGGTTGAAACTCTGTCTCAGTGGTCTGTCTTAGAGAGGAAAAGCTTATTTCTGGGTGTCTTCTTCTGCCACTGGTGAGGACGCTGAGTAATGGCTCCCTCAAGTGATTTCCCCAGTGCAGGATGTCAGCTCTGCCTGCCTATGGAAGCCCCTCAAACCCCAGAAATACTTCGTTCATGTGGGCTGGACTTCCACCAGGCCAGGGTTGCACCTTCTTGGTCCACAGCAATGCTTCTCTACTTCATTTTTCATTTCGGGGATCCTTTTGGCAATAATCAGCCCAGAGCAAAGCTCCTTTGTTTCCATTCCTTACACCCCACTCCTTAGAGCTCTAACTAAATAAATATATTAATTATTGAAATGGAAAAAGAAGAATGAAATAGCTTTTCATGTAACATCCATGAAGGTAGCCATAGTGAAATGTGTAATTGATGCCAGATGTAGAAGTATCCATTCCTCTTGCATCAAGTCCAAGATTCTTTATCTGGCTTAAAAGACCCTCTATTATCTACCCACACAGTCTCACCTTGTTTCCTGATCATTTTCAGCTTATTGACTTTCTGTGAGTTCTGCAAAATCCACCTTACCCTACAGAAAATACCATAATTAGCCTTAAGCTTAATCTCCAGTCACCACATTGCCTCCTTCACATAGAACATCTCTTCAATCTGGCTTCTAAATCTTACCTACTTATTTCCTTAACCATTCTGGCATGTCCTGCTTCTCTGATATAACTAATATCTTCACGTTCATTTCAGCGATTATTTCTATATGGCCTTGAATTGTTTATCTTTATTTTAGGTAAGAATGTCATGACTCACTCAGATAAAATCTGAGCTGTACAGGACACAGTTCACTAGCGTAAGAATAAATTCAGCAACTCCTGAGGCAGCATAGTAGATCGTTAAAATGCTAGGGAGTTAAAGCCTCTTGGATGCAGATTTGGATGCTAAATCCCCACTTACTAGTAGTATGACCTTGGGCAACTGAGCCTCTTTGATCCTCTTTTTCCTCCTCTGAAAAATGAGGCTATTAATACCTACCTGGCAGAGTTTTATGAGGGCCAAAGAAAAGTAGAATATACACGAGAGCATCCAGCACACGGCTTACCACATGGTCATTAATAATGTTCATTTCCTTTCACTTCCACTTTGGATAATATATTCAAGCACAGGAAATACAACACAGCAGATTTCTATAGAAGTCTTATTTAAACAGCAGGCTTTCTCTCCCAAGTATGCTCTTACTGGGGTGAAGTTAAATCTCCCTCTGAACACACATATGCACACAGAGGTGCAGACATCCGCTGGACCACAATTGTATTTGATGACAAAGATAAGGTGTCAGTGTTAGACAGTTATGGTGGATAAATAACAAAATATACATTTCACTCAAAGATAACTGCAAGTTCACTGTACCAGCATCATCGGCAGGACTTGGAAGTCTCTTGAAAGGGGAGGCAGTTTCAACCCTTTGGCATTTGGTCTGCCGCAGCCAGAATCTGTTAGCGCTAGTCAGTGGCACCTGTTTTGAAGACCAGTTTATCTACTAACCCCAGCCATAAAAATGCAGTGATAAGAGAAATAGTGAAATTTGTATTCATTTTCTATTGTTGCTGTAAAAATTTATCATAGATTTAGCAGCTTGAAACAACACAAGTTTATTATCCCACAGTTTCTGTAGGTCAGAGGTCCAGAAGCCTTAGCTGCTTAAGATCTCATGAGGTTGAAATCAAGGTCCGTGCAGGGCTGGAGGTTCTGGACAAGGATGGGCCTCCAGTCTCATTCAGGTTGAGCTCTCATTTAGTTCCTTGTGCTTTTAACATCGAAGTACCTTCTGGCTGTTAGCCAGGTGCTGGTCTTTGCTCCTAGAAGCTACCAGCATTCATTCTTCTGTTTTCCATGTGGCCCCTCTGGCAGCAGAGGGTCCAATCTCTCTGCTTTCCCTTCTACTGAATCTCTCTGACTCCTGGACACTCCCCTCCCCCATGCTCCAGTGCCTGGGACTTCCTGCTGTTCCCTGAACACAGGTACCTTGTGCTTCCTTACCTTCTGACTTTTACACATGCTCTGTCTTCCTTTCAGAACAGCGTCCAGAGGGGACAATATTACCATTTGCCTCATGACTGATTACCTGTGTTCTTTGTAGATTTCTCCTTGTGATCTGGTAGATGAAGCTCTATCTCATGGATAATTTTGAAAATGCAGCAAAAATATAAAAGTCAATTATCAAACCACAAATTGCTAAGCTGTATGATAAAGAACTTGGAAGAGGGACAGTTCATTTGTAGACTGGAGTCGCACATGGGACACTTCATGGAGGAGGTGGTATCATACCTGGGCCTTGAAGAATAGGCTGGATTTACATAAATGGGGAATAGAGAGGAACAGCTTGGGGTTAATATGAATATATATACAGTGTTCTTCGAAAAGCTGTAGTATTTATTCATGCATTACAAATATATTTTTTTAAAGTCTTGGGAATATAAAAATGATCAAGAAAGATAAGGCTTCTGTATTTATGGAGTTTACAGTCTACTAATTGACGCAGAAGAGAAAAAGAGCAAATAAAATAATTAAATAACAGCAAAGTGTGATACGTTTTGGGAGAAAAAAATGTGAGTAGTGGGGGCATGGTCTGCTTAATTGGCTAACTGTGTGGAGGATTAGGGGGGTGGTCTTGTCAGAGAGCTTCCTGTCGAGTCGTAGATTTCAATTGGGTTCTACCAGCAAGAGGGGACCACTGGGATCAAAGAAATGGCACGATGATCACTGTCTTCCACAGATTAGTATGGCCATGATATTACTTACCTTGATCATTTAAGCAGTTCTGGGCTATCTTGCAATTCTGTGACATGTCTGAATGGCTTAACAAACCCTTTTTTCATAAGTAGGTAGCAGTGGCTTTTCCTCTAATCCCTGCCTGAGCCATTGAGTTATAATGACTTGCTCTGAGCGTGCCCTGACAGCTAACCAACCGCCAAATCTCAGTCTGTAATTCAGGTGTAGCTCTCATGCTAGGAGGAGGTGGCTCGGAACATGTATTAAATCAAAATATTTCTCACTCTTAATTTCTTTTCACAGTTCAGAATCTGTGTTCAATTCCATGTGGAAAGGAAAATAACTCCCTTGCTTGGATTTCTTGCTGACGTTTCTCTTTGGTGGGAGTCAGGAGTGGGGGGGTCACTCTGAACACTTGCTGGTCCTCGTAGTACAGTTCTGTGGCATATTCATAAAATACCAACCACTGAAATTCTAGTAATCACCAAAACATATGCTTTCTCCTTATATCCACTAACATTCTTTCTCTCATTAAAAAATAGAAAGTTCAGAAATCAAATTAGAAAGCTAAACTCAATATCTTTACATTCTTTCGGTTTCTAGAAAAAAAAATAAAAAGCTACAGCTTTTCTGATTTCCCTTCAGTTAAATATTACTCCTGAATGGGCAAAATTATACAAAAAGTGTGAAGAGTTGAGACTCTGACATGAGGGGAGGTTTTATATTTCCTCGCTATTAAAGAAGAAGAAGAAGAAACCCTCAGTTTTGTCTAATCTTGAGGAACACAGTGCCCCGTCCAACCCACAAACTGTTGGCAGCATCATGGCGCTACACAGAATGTTCTTTTACGCTTTCTCCCTCCTCCCAAACCTTTCCTGTGAAGTTATAAATGTCAGCATTTAGAGACTGTTTTATTCAAATAAAATACGGACTTTAGGTTGGGTCCTTGCACGTTGTTTCTGCTGGCTGCGCACTAGAGGGGTGGTCCCAAGAAAAGCAGGCACATTTTAGCTGGCTGGGGCCTAGGTTTGACTATTTGTAAAATCTCATTTGCCCCTCCTACACCAACTACCTGCCTTGTGAAGCTGGGATTTAGAAGCCCTATGCCCAGAGGAAATTTTACCGGACCCCTGGAAACACCCTCCTGATTGGAAGATGAAGTTACGCTGAAGGTCACTCCACCAGGCCTTGCACTTCCTCATCTTCTGTTTACACCTGACCTCCTGACTCTGCCTATATAGTGCTCCCTTTCAACATTGCTATAACAGCTGATCAGCTGTGACCTCAGGTGTAGCTGTACCTGGAGAAATCCCAAATAATGTCCACTCACTGTCAAATAGGCAAGCAAATGCTCTGAAGCTGCTGTTCTTTAAGTCAAGGAATCCTATCTCCGGATCTAGTTATTTTGCACACTAGGGGATAGTGACTTCTATTTTGCAAAGTACATCATAGCCTCATAAGCTGAGAACTCATATTACTTCCTCAGCGAGCAGCCCCCATGGATTTGCTTACCAACTCAGGCCTAAAAGTGATGGGCAGCCTCTGATTTATCACTGGAAGGAACTGGGAAAGGAAAGAGGCTGACCAAAGAGATCAACCCAAGAGATCTTGGGCAAGTGACTTCTTAAGCAATCTCTGCCTCTGATTTCTCAAGTTTAAAATAGAGATAACAATAGTTTCCACCTCGTAGGGTATGTTTGCTTACAAAATTGTAGCGTAAGGCCTGACTCATAGGAAATATGCAATAAATATTAATGGTTATAATTACTGTTATTATTAAACACATATTGTGTACCTTGGTATGCCAACCTTTAGTTCACGTTTTGTATACAGTGATTCCAGTTGGTGTTCAATAGTAGACTATATCATTGTTGGTATAATTTCAAATGCATTTGATTGTTTTAAACAAATGTGTATTAAACATCTACCTACTTGGTGTCGGGAACTCAGATACATAAAGGCCCATACGACCCAGTCACTGCTCTCCACAGGTTGCCATTCTGAGAGAGAGATATACTTAGAGACAGAGAAGGACATTGGATTCCTTCAGTGCTGCAGTGGTGTGTGGCTGGGACCCATGGGGGCAAATGAGATGAGAGTAGTCACTACTCCCTGGAGGGCCAGAAAAGGTGGCATTTGGATGCAGCTATGAGGGCCTAGTAGCTGGATAGAAAGAAAGAGCAGATCCAAGCATTGGCAACAATGAGAATAAAGACTGGAGCCGTGTTGCCTTCTGTCCCTTTGGAGACAAGAGGATTCTGGGGGTGGCTGCACCTCGGTTGAGAGGTGCCCAAGGGTGATCTGGAGAGGCAGACGAAGAGGAGGGGCTGCTGCACCAGGTGGAGGAGCTTGACTGTTGACCCTGCACTTCGGGATTCCACTCAAAGGTTTTAAGCTGGCACGGGGTGGAGGATGGGGTGATTGATACTCAGAGCTGTGCCTTAGAGCAGGGCTTTTCAAACTATCTGTGGTCAAGAGCTATAGGCCTCAGAACTGTGGAGAGAGAGGGAGAAAGAAGGAGGTGTCTAGGATTGTTCACCTGTCATACCAGGGTGCTTTCACTGCATAAAAGTCCTGGAGGTTTTAAACTAAGGCCCAGAGAGGTTCTCTGCTGATTCAGATCTGGGAGACATGACTGTTGTGGCCTTCTGAGCCCCACCCAGGTGAGGTGATTGGATCTACCAAAGGCTGGTAAAACAGACACCAACCAAACAACAAATACATTGAAGAGGAGAAGGGTAGTACCTGATCTTTTTAAAATAAAATAAGAGCATCCCAAACTGTCACAATTAAGAGCAAGATGGGTCAAGAGCAGAACACTTTCACCTAAATAACACCTTTTATAAATTTTATTTTCCATTCAAATATAAAATATACTACATAGAGGAAAAAAGAAAGCAATAAAACAAAGATGCTTAAGTAGAAATACTAAATTAATCTGCAAGTAACTCTCTTTGAAATTGGATTACTGTGTTTTTGGCCTTTGTGAACAAACATACCTCACAAAGACACTTTTTGAAATGTGATTTGACCAATCCCTGTTTATTAAATTCTGTGTGTGTAACCCTGTTATCAATGCCACATGGTGTATGAAGATCAGTAAGGGATACAAAGATAGGATTGGAAATCTTCATGTCCAAGGAGATAAGCTCTCTTCTATTCAAATGTTTGAATTTCTCTGACCTTAAGAGCACTTCTGCACTAAAAAAGAAATTCATCATTAAGAACCCGGGACTATGGTAAACACTGTCTGCATCTTTAGTTCTGCTGGATGTAGGACACTGTCAACATCTCACCTGGGGGGGACCATTCATTTACCATTTACCACAGAGATGGATTTTACACTTCGATTCTACTGTCTTGTCAACTGGTTGCCTTACATGAAAATAAGTTCGCTTTTAAATATCTTTTACTGTTTTTCTCATGTTAGCAGTGCAGTCATTTGGCAAATTTATTAGCTGTTTATTAAGTTACTAAAGTTTGAATGTGGAGGATTCTGGGCTTGATACTGCTTGATACCCTAAAACTCATTCTCAGCATTGTCCAGCACCCCAAGGAGTGTTCATAGGTGTTCTATGAAAACAGAGTTTGATTATCAAGTAAGTTTGTTAAATACCAGAATAAAAAAAAAAATTTTGATTGTCTACTACGTAACATCTCATAGCTTTGAACACACAAATAGAAGAAAAGTCACTTTCCCGAATTTACCTGACTGCACAAGTCTTATTTTTCCAAACCCTCCCATTAATATATCAAGGAACACTGACATTCTGCAGAAGATGGTTTGGGAAATACTAATCTAGTTTAATCCTCTAAAATTAAAAATGACAGAATCAAGGCTCAGAGGGTTGTGTCCTGGCTGAGATGGAGTGGTTGTGGCCAAGCTAGGCCTAGAACACAGGTCTCCTGATGCCCAGCCTGGGCCCTTTCCACCTTCTCTCTATTGAGGAATTATTCCCCCAGACCCCCACTGCCACCTTCAGTAGACTGTATGTGTGTGTATTCACTTATCAGTGAGACAAGCGTTGGGGGAGGGTGTGTGTGTGTGTGTATACACACATACATACATACATACATACATACACACACACACACACACACACACACCAGAGCCCCTCAGGGCATCAAGGCCTCATTCACACAAGACCCAGGAAATGAGCTGGAGCAGGAAGCAGGTGCAGGGAGCAGACCCACAGCCGCAGTGGGTTTTGGAGGCCCCTTGTTTGCAGTCTGCATTAACCTTGGGCTGTTGCAAAGGCCAAAGCTTGGCTCGCATTTGAGATCTGAAGCTCTGACATTCAAAAAGCTCCAAAGCAAATGAACCTGAGTGAGCAAATAATTAAACCACAAAGAAAAATCCAGTATTGAAAAAAATATTAGCAATCTGGTATAAACTTCGGAGAACCACACTGTTGAGACGTAATCTGGCCCTTACCAGCCCTGCTGTGCCTAGTCTCTGCACTAGAACACAAGTGAGCCATATCGTGTCTATGGCTTTAGAACGGTGAGACAGGTACAGGGCCAAGGTTCCATTCCAGACCGGGAGTGATGATTGGTAGGGGTTAGGGGCGCGGAATTCCAAGTGCTCCCCAGCTCCATCACTCACTAGCTGGGTGATCTGGGTGAGTCTCTTCCTTCCCTGTGCCCCACCCCCTGAATAATGATATCCTACATCATAGATGTGCTGTGAGAATTAAAGCAGGGACTTCATGTAATATGCTTAGAACAGAGCCTGGCATATAGGAAGTGCTCAAAATGTATTTTTTTTAATTGTTGTTGTTATTCTGAAGCCTGTGGACCCTGAGGTTAAAATAAAAAATATGGCCTTTGCAATCAGACATACCTGACATACCTGCACCTCAGTTTACAGAGCTGAGTCCCAATTCTGTGACTTACTAGCTCTGAGACCCTGTAAGCGTATAACTTAACCTCTGAGCATGTTTTCTTATATTTAAAATGGGGGAAAATAGGGTCTATTCTGGGACTTACTGTAAGGATTAAGAGTTGATGGATATGCAGAATGTACAGAGAGTTTCTAACCTGTAGTAAATCATCAATACAAGGCAGCTCTTTTTGTCTTCAGATTTCTCCTGTCTCAAACCCTGAAATGATCCCTAAACTTTCATTATGAGGCCATCTCCCAGGGCACTGAAAGGCTTTGCTTAATCATCAGGTGAAATGGTTCTAAAATTGCTTGTCAAGGATGTACTAGAGAGGAAGGTCTTCCGTTGTATGTTCTTTCTGATACCAAGTAGAAAAAGCCCAGGGCAATGGCTTTTGGACATGTTTAGTTCTATTTTGGATACTTACAGAAAAAGAAATAGAGGAAGTATGTGTGTACAAGTAATATTCTGGGGAAAGAGAAAGGGGAAAAAAGAGCAAAGAAGGGAGGGATGACAGGTAAACTTAATCTAAGTTTGGTTATAAACCCTGGCAAATGTTCAATCCAGAATGAGCACCAGCCAGAAAAACTGGCTGCAGCTGGCAAATGTCCCAAATCATTCTGTAGAACGAGAGCCCGTGAGTGGGGAAATGCTGCTTGATAGATGGATTGTGAATAAAATGCTGCCTTCCAGGCACTACCCTTTGAATTACCCTGATATGTTGATTTAATTCAGATCCTTGATGTTTCCTGAGCGTTGACTTTTTAACCTTAATTGTCTTCTGATTTATTAGTAAATCACTGTGCTTTTTATGTTTCCCTGGTAGAAGTTTAAACCTTGTTTCCCAGAATAATTCTGTAACCTGGGGCAGATCTTAGGGCGGCCAAGCTCAGTGGCCTGTCAGCCTGTAAACACTAGTGCCCCTTAAGCTTTAGCCCTGGGCCACCCAGCTGAAAGGAGACTGTCCCAGAGAGCCCCTCACTGACACCGCAGATAAGAAGTTCTGAGTTTGTAAATTCTTTCCCAGCTTCCCAAGAGCAGACTTCAAGTACCAGAAAGTTCACTGGTGTGACACAGCTTTCAGCTTGAGGGCCACGTACTCTCCCTATTCTTGAGTCTGGGATTAAATACACAGCATCATAAAGTTTCCATATTCCTAAAACAGATCCCTCCTCCCACCACAGCCAGGGCAGTACCCAGCCCATGGGCCAACACTAGTTTGGGAAGAGGGAGAGAAAAATAGCTCCATTATTCCTCTCCTTGCAGAGGAAACTGACAGTCACAATTGATGACATAAAACACTGAGACAGGCTCATATTTTAAGAATGTCAATACAAATTTCACCCTCAGAGGCCCAGATTTCAAGAGGCATCGTGTCATGTTTTTTGCAGGCTAGCTTCTCTCCTGTTCCTACTGCAGAGAGGGCAGGAGAGAAGCCAGGAGCCAGGCTTTGTAATGAGGTGTCTGCCTCTGCAGAGGAAACAATGTCATTTTATCTTACATCGTGTAGTGTTAATAATCACGAAACCCTAAAGAGTGAGCATTCAGAATCTAAAACTAATAACATAATTCTACCCAGAATTTACACTCGTCACAGCACCTTTCACCTCCCTTATATGCTGATCCTCACAAGGTCCCCCTAAGGTGGGCAGGGCTGAATATGATTAGCTCCATTTAACAGATGAGGAGGCAAAATTTCAAAGGAGGACTGTTACTGGATGTCAAAATAGAAAGCTGAGTCGCTTTCATTCCTAACAAAGTGGATAACACCAAGCGTCGTGAACTTTGTGGGTGGATGTGAAGATGTATGTCTACCAAGCCCCCTTCAGTCCCCTCCACCCCGGCCTGATGTGCCTGCCCATGATGGCACTCGGTGAATTAGAGCTGTCGGCTGACATTTGTATAAAGCTCCAGGATGTGATGCTGTTTGACATTTCTCATAAAATATCTTTAATTATTTCAGATCTCTTGATAATAGGCACTATTATCACAATTTTTTTCCAGTTTTATTGAGATAAAATTGACATATAACTTGTATTAGGTTAAGGTATATAAGATAATGATTTGATATATGTATATATTACAAAATGATCACCACAATAAGTTTAGTTAGCATTCATCATCTCGCATAGTTACAAATATTTTTTTCTTATGATGAGAACATTTAAGGTCTACTCTCCTAGCTACTTTCAAATATACAATAAAGTATTGGTAACTATCATCACTGTGCTGACCATCACATCCCCCAGATGTTCCTATTTTAAAGGTGAGGACATTGAGCCTCAAGGAATGAATGATTTGTCTAAGATCGTGTATATAATAAGTGGCTGAACCCAAACTTGAACCCAAATCTGTCTGACTTCAGAGTTGGTGCCTTTTCTCCTTTACCAAGGCGCAGATTTGAACTCATTTGTTCCACAATTTTTGGTTGGTGTGCCCATGAGACCCGCCTCAGGTGGGCTTTTCCTCTCACCTCTGGTGTCCTGCTCTGGAAGCTGAGCACAGAGCAGGGCTGGGCTCCCATCTGGTGAATGGTACCTCAACAACTCTTATGAAATGACTCTCGTGGACATTTGGGCCCATAGAGACCCAACCCAGATCTGCGGTTGCTTCCCATTGTAATCCAAGAGGTCAACTCCCATTTCTTCAGAATTTTTCTGCTTGGAACTGTATTCCTGGAAACTGCCTGTTTTTAACTTTATCCCTAAGCCTTTCATATTTTTTTGGCCCTTTGTTCTAGAATGACTTCAAAGGAGTTGCCTCACTTTAATCAAATTTAGTGTGCTAGTGGCTGCGCCCATTAGCAGTGTGGCTCAGCCTGAGGCTCAGTGCACAATCGTGACACAAAATGGTAGTCAGTGAACATTTCTGAATAGCATTATCTTTCATAATTTCAGACAATTTAGTGAAGTTTGGTCCATGGAGATGATCACATAGGTATATGATTCCACTACATATAGTGGAATAATTTTTTTGTTTGTTGAACAAATCTGAAATTTTGAGCCATATTGATAGAGCTGGTGGTTTTGTTGTAAGGATTTGGGAAGAAAGTGTTCCAGATCTAAGTGCTAGCAAATGATTCACATGAATATAAAAATGACAAATAGCTCTTACATAGAGAGGCTCTGAGACAAACAAAACATGGTCTAATTTCAAGAAAACTCACGTGATGCGATTTAATATTTATTTTTTCTGAACACCATCTACTGTTTATATATTGGCTGACAGAGATGAAATATGTAACGGTCTTGTTCCTTTATTCATGTTCTTCATTTAATAGATTTATAAATATAGGAGTTCCTTTCTGGTTACTAAATTCATATTTCTGAAAACCTCTGTAGATGCTAATTTGGAGGTAAGGAACCTTCAGAATTCATCCACTGAGCACCTGCTGATCCGGTGCCACCGTGTGCTGGGTACTACTGTGGTTGAAGCAGTGGCCAAGAGAGGTAACGTTTTGTTCTCACAGAGCTTATATTCTGGTCTTGGTGGGCCCAGACGATAAGGCAATAAGTCTATAATAGAATTTCAGATATCAATAAATACTAAGAAGGCAATAAAGCAGGTTAAGAGGATGTAGAGTGACTGGGGGTGTTTTAATACAAATGTCAGGACACGTATTTTGTAAATTGATTGCCGAAATAAGTTTGCACAGTAAACTGTTTTCAGTGCTCAGCATTATTTGATTACAACTTGCAACTTGTCACAGACTATGGCTGTAGTAAGGTACGATTGAGGAAATTTTACTACAATATGTATTAAAAGAGCCAATTTCATAGATCTTAGATTCAGAATTAGAAGGGAACTTAGAGGTCGCCCTTCTAGGGAAACGGCAAAGACTCTAGATATAAAATCGAGAAACACCAGTTTTCTAGGCCTGTGAGGGTGCAGCCTCTACAAACCAGTATTTCTCTCTGGGTCTGTGTTTATTCACCTGTGAAATGAGAGGGTTGCATTAGACCAGTGTTTCTCAAAGTGCAGCCCCCGGACTGATAGCATCACCCCCACTTGAGAACTCGTTTGAAATGCAAATTCTCAGGCCTCATCCAGAACCTACTCAATAAGAACCTCTGGGACTGGACATCAGCAACTGGTGTTTTAACAAGCTCCCCTCCCCACCCCCGCCCCACTTCTACACACGCTCAAGTTTGAGAACAGCTGTTCTGGATGATCGTTACGTCTCTTGATTCTAGCTGTAACCTGCTGTGAGTCCCCAAGGCAGAGCAGTGAAACCCGGCCAGCACACTTGCCCCATCTCACCATAATCTCTCAGGTTCCAGTGGCTTCGTTCTCTCTCTCTTCGGATATGTGAGCAAAGCTGCAAAGCCGTCAGCTTCCATAGGTGACTCTAACTCCCAGGGCATGCACCTCCCTTAAAAAAATCTATATCCGGTCTTACATGGGATCAATGCTTACAGTCACCTTGTATCTAAGCAAATTGAATAAAGCTGGGAGCTCAAGCAAACCTGCTTATTTATCTCACGCCAAGGGAAACAACTTTCAGTTCTGCAGGACTTGACACCTTTGTCAATAAAATCTGCAGATTGCACAATATAGAGTTGTTTTAGAATTCATCTTTTTGACAGTAACAGGACTTTCCAAGAGAAGAGCATCTAGGGGTTATTGTGGCAGACATATCTTTGCCCTGAGATCACTGACTGCCCTGCCCATGTTTACATTTTACATGGGAACCATTCAGTGAATTTGCATCAGTATAGAGAAGAATAAGGAAAGAATTTTAATACACATGCCCCCCTTTTTTTTCATACATCTAAAGAAGGCAACCAGATTTGATTTTTTTTTAAGAAGCACTTAGTTTTAATAGCTGATTAGCCTGCAATAAGGGCAAACTTGTGTTTTCCTTCTAATCAGCAATAAAAACAACAGGGTATTACGTTTGCAGTTGCTTCGCTGCAACATCTTTCCAAGATTTTCTCTTCACACTGTTTGAAAGTGCCATATACATTGGAAATGTGCATTTATATTCAGAGCGGGCTTATTGTAGGAAGCATAAAAAAGCTCCCTATAAAGCAGAAGTTTAGGGAAGGTGGGGTGGAGTTGAAGGTAGCAAAAAGCCCCTCAGTTGCTTGATTGTGTGAATTGAAGTTCCTGGTAGAGTGAATCGGCATTTGTGGTTTCACAGTTCTGGAATAAATGACACTTCCAATAACATTCTCCTATACAGGTGTAAAATATACAAATTGGGTGAGGAAAATGGTAGCATCATTGAAATGCATAAAAACAAGAAAAGCCTAGGAAGCAAGCATATGGCAGGGAGCCGGCCTGGGAGGCGGGGGCACCCTGGAGGGTCCTCACACTGCGGCTGTCTGGAGCAGCCGGGAGCACAAGCTCCATCTTCCACCCCTAATTCGGATGATTCTGTGATTATTATATCATTTGGATATTCCCTGCCTTGAGTCTTTTTTTTTTTTCTCTTTATTCATGGCTCTGGTTTGCATTTTTGCTCCCCCTCAACTCTTCTGAGTTTGGCACGAGTAGTTGAAAAGTATATTAAACCAAGCAACAGTGCAACCTTTTTGATTGTATCTATACAATGGTGGTAAAAGAACAAACTTGGTGAGCTGTAAGATAAATTGTTATCCATGCAGATAAATTGCAGAGACTGAAAGAGTTATGTTTTATGTATTTCCCTTATAGCTGAATATATTTGACTCTTCTTCTTTCTGTTCCTAGGAGATCATATAATTCCCTGCCGACTTATGAAGGCAACTTTTAAAAGCCTTTTTTGACTCTAATTTTAAACGCTTTGGAAGTGAGTGTGGCATTATTGGGGGCGCTCCAAGCTTTAGTGAGGAGCCTGGCTCTAGTACCAGTTTCCTCTACAAGCCCAGTCCACGGCCTGAGGTCACCTTGTGTTTCTGCACCTGATTTTATGGACGGCAACACCAAGGTCTAGAGCAATTAACGGATTTGCCCAAGGTCACAGGATGACTTCATTTCAGCCACAACTATAGTTGTAATTACAGTATGTGAGCCCTCTGAGGAGTTACTGAAAAGCCCTGTCTAATATTTCGCTCAGGTTCCAGACCCCCAAGCCTAGTAGTGAACTTACTAGGTGGGAGCCATGCCTAGTGAGTAAGTCCCAATCAGGACACTAATAAATAAATGAGGTGAGGTAGAACATGAAGGGACCCATTTTAGTTTACAGAATCATAGGACTGAATGCTTTTGTGCGTATCCAAACAAGACTAGGAGAAAAAAGGTATGAAAGAATTTTTTAAATAATAAGTAATTGTTAAGCGCTTACTAAGTTTTAGGTGCTATTCTTTCTTTCTACCTATGCACTAATATCTTGCAGAAAAACCCGAACGAATTTTTTGGCCAACCCAGGACGTGCTCTATATGCATAATCTCATTTTTCTGTTGACCAGCCCTAAGGAACAGGTACTATTATTATCCCCATTATACAGATCAGGGAAATGAGGCCCAGAGAGGTGAGGTAGATTTCTCAAAGGGACTAGAACTATGGTTTGCCCTGAGCCAGCCTCATTGCAAGTCTGTGTTCTGTACCACTGCACCACAGGCCTGCCACTCAGGGCAGGTCTGCCTGTCTAACCTGAACCCCTCACACTGCAGCAGCAGCCCTTTTTCCTCTTGCCAAGAAACAACAGAAATGGCCATCACCCATGACAGCTTGAGTGGCTTCTTCTAGACTTGGTGACAACTATAAGCCATCAGCCTACTTCAGTAACCCCTACTTTTCGTCCTTTTCCAATAGATTGTGCTGGTATGAAACTGGGGAAGAACCACAGCGGTAAATCCCCATTTGCTGCCTGTCTTTGCACAAATAGCCCATCTTTTCTGAATTTCAGTTTTGTTATTTATCAAAAGATGATTATCCCTGCCCTGCCTATCTTGTAAAAGGTACAGAATCAAAAGGCCATATATGATATAACTATAACTATATACTGTATAATGATAAGCTGTTGATGTTGTTATGATTATGATTGTACATCATTAGGGTGTGGTGTGGATTAAATGAGGTCATACATCTAAAGGACTTTGCTCTAATAGTTCCTGACACATAGTGGGCACATACTGGTTACTACCTTGCTAATTTTTATCATCATCATTACCAGTGCCCCCTGAAATGATTTAAAGTTTCCATATAAAGCTCAGTCCACACTCAATTTGCAGAAAATGCTCAGTGCCTCTGAGATAAGCAGCAGGAACTATTGTTTCCATTTTCAAATAACTTGTAACTTTGTCCAGATTCTACTTCCCTATAGCTATGTTATTCCTCTCTCTTTTTACCCAGCATGTAATGATATAACAGTAATAATAATAATTCTGGCTTAATGCACTTATTAAATTTGACTATCTAAAGTTCTGGAATCCATCAATGAGCACAGTCGTACTTATTGTGTACGAATTTCACACCAGGCCACGGTTACTTGTGTGTTGATTCTTTTCCTTCTCCAAAATGATCTTAATTTAAATCAACAGTACAACTGTTCTGCTTTTACAGTGTCTAGATGCCAGTCTCTCCATTTTTCAGTAATCACTTTGTAATCCACCATTTAGTACCTCCAGGGTTACTTTTAATCAGCTTTTAGGACTATAGATTCTCTGTTGTTCATTTGCAGTTGCCAGCCTTTAACCAGCTACATTGTCATAAGTACCATGATTTCCTCCCAGATTTACAATGATGTCTAGAGAAATCCTGAAGGGGAAGCTAACATAACTTTCTGTTTTAAAAACAGTATTTGGAGCAGAGAACTAGTGTATTCAATACTCTAGTAAGTCTTGTTGCCTGAAGAAAAACACAAGCAATTTCTAGGCTTTTTGGTTTTAAAGTGAGGAAGAAAAATATATGTTTGCCACAGAGTATCCAAGGAACAACTGTAAAGTGATATTGCTTCTTCTGGTGTGCATAACCAAACAACTCCATCCCAGTGGGCATTGCTCCTCGAGATGTCACTATGTTACCTTATCCCAGAGACATTCATAGATTAACATATTCAGAGGTCCTTCTGCAGAACAGCCCTGAGTTATTTTGTTGACTATTCCTAGATATATTTGATATTTGAGAGATAGATACAGAATAAGGTGACTATAAAACATTGAGACTCAATGCCGTGACACCCAAACCCCAAAATGAGGACTGTTGTCTGCCCAGCAGTGACCAGACAACACGGATTCTGTTACAGCTGGCTCTGCTCAAATGTTTTGAAGCTCTCTTGGAAATTCTTTTAAAGCTCTGCCACATTCTTTTGAATATCTGAACTATCTTCATCTTTGGAAGGAAGATGTGATTTATGGAAATGGCTGAATCACTTGGAGCCAAGTCTGGCAGGGAGGTCAAGATGGGTAATGTAGTTTAGAATTACCCATTTTAGATAAGAGTGCTGTCAGGGTTTTCTCAGCAATAACCGGTTTGTTTCTCTCAGTGAAGATCAAGCAGTTTATTATCCTTAAGCTTACAGTAGAAAAATACACATAATTAAAACAAATTTATTATTGATAACCCCAGTCTTTATTCCCATTTATGATTACATTTTAGCAGAGTAGCATGTACATGCATATATAAAATTGTGGTCATGTGTGTGGGATGATTATGTATAAATAGGCAGCTTGATCTGTAGTTAGACAAACAGACATGTATAGATAGATATAGCTAAGTATACTGTTTCTCATGGGATATTTTTCATTCCCTTTTCCCAGACATCGTTTCCAGGATTCTCCTATAAATGTGGACCTTTTTCATTGTTGGTATTCCTCTAAGATAAGCAATTCTTAACCTTTTTTTAAGGTTGCATACTTATTTTAGAATCTGCTAAATATTATACACACTTTTGTAGAAAAAATAGAAATGAATACACATGCATGTGATTTGGAAAAGAGGGGACATGAATGCCCTGTCCAGAAGTTTTGTTTTAGGATTTAGAAAGAAAAGTGACTTCAAATTCCATATCATAGCATATATTTATAGAAGCAAGTTAAACATTACTTTTCAAATAGAAGCTCCATATTATTTATTATATAGCATCTTTAGTTAATTAACTGAATTTTAGATTGCCTAAATAAGGCTTAAAAAATGTGATGATAGTAAAGAAGGAGAAAAGTGAGTGGGTCACTTTGTACTGACAGTAAGATATAACAAACAAGATATGCTTTAAAACTCTTCTTCTACAAAACATTTAGAAGCTGAGTAAAGTGTAAAAGACATCTTTATAAATGTATATACAGGTTTGGGAGGGCGTTGAGTCTTAGAAGTTACAATTGATCAGAAAGCCCTAATACAAAGAGGTAGGTTGTCTTAAAGGCAACAGTGTTTCTGGGGGCATCTGCCTATCCCTGGGTGTCCAGACTTTTTGGTTTATTGGGCTTCACATACAGAACAGAAGACAAATGCAGTGTGCATGCATTGTGGGATGTATGATCCAAAATCCCTTCATAAATGCTAGATTTTATAAGGCAGAATCCTCAGTGGAAGAGTAAGGTAGACTATAACCCACCTCACAAGGAGAGAAAGGACTCTCACCTGAATCCACTCTGGTTGGAGGAAAAAGTCACCTCTAAGAAATCTTAACCCCAAGACAGTTTTCACATGAATAAGGGCCAAAAGAGATACTTTTTGTGACTTGAGAATGACCAAACCAAAATTTTGGTTTAAAATGCTCTTGGCTGGTGGAACCCCTAGGCACCTAGCAGATGTGTATATTATACCTGGAAAAATGCATTTAGAAACCCCTTGACTCAAAATGTCAAAAACATGAATCATGATCAAATATAATGCAAAATGCATGAAGCAACAAGCTTTTATGAGTCAGCAGAAACAACAAAGAGTTATAATTAGACCCACTGAGTCTGCAAAAATGTGAATCACCCTCAAATATAAACTAAGTAAGCTTGATGTGTCTGAAAACATGAAGGAGGACATCAAAAGATGAATCAGTACAATAGACTGTGAAATATGAAAAGGCAGATTTGAAAAGTACACAAGTAGAAATTCTAAAAATGAAATATATAATAATTTAAATTAGAAACACAATGATGGATAATATAGCAAATTAGTCAGAGCTAAAGAGGAATCACTGAAGCAGAATATAGGTCCAAAAATATTGTATATAATATACACAGAATATAGAGGAAATTAATAAACAAAGTGTAAGATCATAGGATAAAGAACAGTTTTGCATGCATTTTGTTGAAGGTCCAGAAAAGAGATAGTAGAAGGAATAGGAAACACTATCATACTTAAGAATTTCCAGAATAAATGAAAGGCATGAATCTCCAGAATCAAAAGGCCCAAGAAATTCCAACAAGATGTGTTTACCCCCACCAAAAAAAAAAAAAAAAACCTCAAAGTAGACACTGTAATCAAACAGCAGCCAGGAGGAAAAGATAAATAATCTTAAAAAAAAATAAAAAATAAAAACAACCTTTAGGCTTTTAGGTGCCTTCTTTACAGTAACAATGAAATCCAGTAGACAGCTGAAAACTACCTTCAAAGTGCAGAGAGAAAAAATGTCAAACTGGAAAAATATTCACAACAATACAATCTTTCAAAAACAAAAATAAAGATACTTCAAATAAAACTGAGACTGTTTAGTACCAATAGGCTCTCCCTAAAGAGATTCCTAAAGTTTGTACTTCAATAAGAAAAAATATTATTCCAGAAAGAAGATCTGAAGTAAGAAGATATAGTGAATAAAGAGAATGGAAAAACTGTGGATAAATGTAAATATGCAAACATTGGCTACACAAAATAATTTTTAAAATGTCTAATTTGCAGTGTTAAGGACAAAATAGAGGTAAAATGCTGAATAATTATAGTATAAATGGTTAGGAGTAATAAGGTTAAAATACTCAAAAATTACTTTACTGTTTTGAAAAAGGCTAATGATACTAACTTTCAACATTATTACATTATTACATTAAATATGGATTTTAGAAGGTCTAGGGTAGTCTCTGAACAGATAGCATTAAAGGTATAACTTATAAATAAGGAAAAAGGAATGAGAAAAAAAGAAATCAAAAAAGGAAGAAACATAAGAAACTGAAAATTGTACAATAAAACTACAAATAAATCAGTAATCACAGCAAACATAAAAACTTAAAAAAGATCAGATTGGATCTTCAATTTCATAATCCAGAAATATGCTAGTTATAAGACATATACCTAAAATATATGAAAACATATGACTGAAAATAAAGGTATGGGAAAAAAATATATCAGATAAATAGTAATAGAAAGCTGGCATACTGACACATTAATATCATATAAAATAGTATTTAATGACTTTCACCTTAAAAAAACTATTGGTAGTCACAAAGGTCATCATACAACATTAATGACAGAATGTTCAGTTAAAACCAAGATTTATAAATTCCAATTGAATGTACATAATAACATAGATTAAAACTATATAAAGCAAAGATGACAAAAAAGAGAAATTGACAAATTTGATCTCAGAATGAAATATTTCAACCAATCTTTCTCAGTAATGGATCAAGCAAACAAGAACAGATTAAGTAAGGATATAGTAAACTGGAGAAAAACAACTTGCAAATCTTATTTTAATAAACATACATAAATACCACATCCAACTAATAGAAAATATGACAAAGCAAATGTAGAACAATAATGAAAATTGATGACAAATTTCAAAGAATCATCATCATAGACGTCATATTCTTTAACAAAAGGCAATTAGATTAAAACTCAAAGACAAAAAGATAACTTTAAAAACCTCAAATCATTGGAAATTACATTTCTAATTAATGGATGGGTCAAAAAATTTAAAGTTGAATATTAGTAAAAATACTGTGTATCCAAACTTGTACGATGCAGCTAGGTTAGGTCTTGTAAAGAAATGTACAAATTTAAAGATTTATATTAGAAAATAAGAAGGGCTAAAAGAGAAAAGTTTACTGCACAACTTAAAAAATTAGAAATTATTTTTAAATGAATATGTCCAAAGAAAGTAAGAACATCATAAGAAAGAAATCATAAAGGTAAAAGCAGAAATCAAAAAAAATTACAAAACACAGATGTAAGAGAGAGGGTTAACAAAGTCAGGCATTTGTTTGAAAAGACTGATAAAACTAATGAATTTGTGGCAAGAATAATGGAGGGGGGAAGGGAAGGACAGAAGGAAAAGTAAGATAATAGAGAAAGAAGGAAAGACAAAAAACTGTATTATGCAAGGTATACAACTGCAGATGCCCTTGAGAGGAAAAGATTAATATATCATGAACAACTAGACGCCAATATATTTGAAAACTTAGGTGAAACAGGGGTAGATTTAGAAAAAGACTATGACTCACCAAAACCATTAAAGAAATTAATAGTTTAAAAGTTTCCCAATAAAACCTGTCCAGAAGATTTTCAGTTAGCTCTACCAAGTATTCCATTCTTACCGAAACCTGTCCATAGCATGGAAGAAGGAACTCTCCTCAAAATACAGTCTAGATCATCATTGTCAAACATAAACTGAGAAAATAAACAGCCAGATTCACACAACATAGATATAAAATAGATATACATAAACATAGATATAAAAATCCCAAACAAAATAATAGCAAACCTAATCTAGCAATGTATCATTATTTGAAAAAATATATTCTGACCAAGTTTGATTTAACTCAGGAATGCAGTTTTGATTTGACATTAGGAAATATATTAGGGACTTCCCTGGTGGCACAGTGGTTAAGAATCTGCCTGCCAATGCAGGGGACACGGGTTTGAGTCCTGGTCCGGGAAGATCCCACATGCAGCAGCTAAGCCCGTGCACCACAACTACTGAGCCTATGCTCTAGAGCCTGCGAGCCACCAACTACTGAAGCCCGCGTGCCACAACTACTGAAGCCTACGTGCCTAGAGCCCATACTCCAGCAACAAGAGAAGCCTCTGCAGTAAGAAACCCACACACCGCAGCAAAGAGCAGCCCCCGCTCAATGCAATTAGAGAAAGACCGCACGCAGCATCAAAGACCCAACGCAGCCATAAATAAAAATAAATAACTTTTTAAAAAAAGAAAGAAAATATATTAATGTAACTCCCCGTATTAACAGAACAAAGGAGAAAAGCCATATGATTATCTTAATTGATGCTGAAGTCGTTCAATGAAAATCAACATTCATTTGTGATAAAAGCTGTTGGCAAAGTAAGAATAGAAAGAAACTTCATTATAAAGGATATCAAGAAAAAACCTTCCAGTAGGCAACGTACCACAACAGTGAAACATTCCTTCCCTTTAGTATCAGGAACAGGCAAGGATGCCCACTGTCACCACCACATAAATTACATAATTAACTGTAATAGGTGAAACTTTAAACTTTTAGAAAACACTTTATGACCTCAAGATAGGAAAGTATTTCTTAAGACAAAAAGAACAAGCCATAAAGAATTGATATATTTGACTCTCTTCATGGAAAATGTGTATCAAAAGACGTTATAAAGTTAGTGATAACCTATCAGCTAGGAAAATATTTGCATTTCATATAACCAACAAAGGAGGAAGATTCAGAATATTTAAAGAGCTCCTACAATTTAATAAGAAAAATACAAGCAACCTGATTTAAAAAGAAAACAACCTGGATAAAAAACATGAAAAGGACACAAGAAAAACGGTTAACCTCATTTGTAATAAGGAAAATGCAAATTAAAGCTACATCCAACAGACTGTCAACAAAGTCTGATACCAGTGGTTGGAAAAGCTGTACAGCAGTGAGGATTCTTTATACCCAGCTAGTAAGAGTATCAGTGAACACAATCATTTGGAAAACAATTTGGCTTTATATAGTAAAATTAAAGATGTAATTTCTCCACATCTTACTACTCAGCACTTCCATTCTTAGATATCTACTTTGGAGAAGCTCTTGCACACATGCACAGAAAATAAATATCAGAGTGCTCACGGGGAGTTTTTTTTTTTTAATCACTAAACACTGGACACAGCTTGGGTGTCCACTGAACAAGAAAATGGATTAAAAAATTGTGAGCTATTCATACAAAGAAACGCTGTTAGCAAAGAAAATGAACGAGCCAGCCACATCTACACATATCACCCAGGGTAAATCTCGGAAATTGGATGTTGACCAAGAAAAACATGTGACTGTTTCCATAAAGTTCACAAGTATGAAAAAACAAACAATATATTATTCAGGGATCCATGTATATATGATAAAATGCAAAGAAGGGGAGGTTGAGCATGGTTGCTTATGTATTTTCATACATTGCACAAGGATTTCCACTCAAGAGGGTAATTGGAACTAAAATCTAGGCCTTTATAGCTACCCCCAAGCCTTCTATCATGGTGTGAGCAATGCAACTCCACTTGGAAGAAAGGGGACCTTTTTCAAGTTTGCTCAAAGGCACCATGTCAGGGGTGGAGGTAACATACATGGGAGTGTCAAAGGAATTGTCAATATTCCATGTCTTAAGCTGGACGGTGGTACATAATTGGCCATGTTATTTACGTTTTGTAAGTGAACATAGGAAGAACACTTTATTTAAATACAATATGCATACATATATAAAATATACATAGATATTTACATATGTAATGTATGCAGTTAAAATTTAATACATATTGGGTTAGACAAAAAGTTTTTTCCATGTGATGTTAAAGAAATTATATCGGGGCTTCCCTGGTGGCGCAGTGGTTGAGAGTCTGCCTGCCGGTGCAGGGGACACGGGTTCGAGCCCTGGTCTGGGAGGATCCCACATGCCGCGGAGCAACTAGGCCCGTGAGCCACAATTACTGAGCCTGCGCGTCTGGAGCCTGTGCTCCCCAACGAGAGAGGCCGCGATAGTGAGAGGCCCGCGCACCGCGATGAAGAGTGGCCCCCACTTGCCGCAACTGGAGAAAGCCCTCGCACAGAAACGAAGACCCAACACAGCCATAAATAAATAAATAAATAAAATAAAAATTAAAAAAAAAAAAAGCAACAGTCTTAAAAAAAAAAAAAGAAATTATATCAATAGTTTAAAATTTTCCCAATAAAACCTGTGCAGAAGATTTTCAGTTAGCTCGAACTAACTGAAGCCGAACTTTTTGGCCAACCCAATACATGGAATATACACAAACTATATTCGTATAAGCTTTGTATGTATGATGTATGATATATCTTAAAATTTTTAAATTTTGTATAAAGCACAGGGCATTAAGTTTTCTTAATATGGCTATCTTATTAACTAACAAAGGGAGTAAATAATGTATTTCTTATGGCTAATCACTATTTCTTTGGGGGAAATAGTGTATATTTTATATTATATACTTGTATCACGTATATAACCTAGCCAAATGATTTGAACTGATCTTTGTCTGGGAAATGTCTTTTCCCAACTTTGAGAAATCGGCACTCAGCAGGCCCATCATGAAGTTTGAATGAGGCGGCCCCAAAAACCCAGTACAGAGCTTATGTTTTGTTAAACATCAAGTGGCTACTGTCCTTGTCACTCTTTCTCTAAACGTGTAATACTTAATGAATTTGCAGAGAATGGCATCTTTAAATAAAGCCTGATGGTCCGGAACGATGTTTGCCTGGAAGACAAAAAGTCTTCTCCAAACACTCTCTCAGAGAATGATAAACTAGAGCCTGCTTGCCCAGGTCCAGTTTGTCAGTAAATCCGGGCTCTCGGCGTACAGTGTCCCCAGAACTTGTGGAGAAGAGGAACTTCCCATGTGGAGTCAGGGGCCTGAACGGAAGCCAGCTTCCCTCCTTAGCTCCAGTCAGCTCTGCAGTCACTCCTGGGAGCATCACCCTGTGCCTGTGTCAGCACCATGAGGAGAAAGCGAAGCGCCATTAGCACTGATACCTCTACCCATGAAGATGAAACGGTTGAACTGACTAAGAATCCTTCCCTTTCGTATACAACGTTATAATTTCCAAAGGACTTTCACATGTGTGATCCCATTTGAGTTTCCAAGCACTGCTATGAAGGAGAGGAGAGAACAGCAGGTGTTAGCATTTCTGCTTCATAAGATGGAGAACCTCAAGTCCCAAGACAGAAAGTGACTTGAAAAGTTGAGTCAGGCAGGTCTTCTTGCTTCCCCTCCAGCACTCTTCCTTTTTACTCCACGGAGGATTGGATTACAGAAGAAACAAAGGAGAAGACAGAGGGACAAGGGTTAAAGATAGGGGACTGGCTGAAGAAACGGGGTGGAGGAAAAAGACAAAATGAGTGAAAGTTACAGAGGCAAGTCTCAGCCAGAGGGTATATTCCAGAGTGTTTCCTTTCAGCCCTGTCACTCACTAGGAGAGAGCAGATTAGGGTGAGGGGCAACATTTGCCACAAGGAGAGTAGCATAATCAGGGATGAGCAGACCCTCTTGAAGGTGTCTGGGACTGAGAACTGAAACTTAGGTCTCTGTATTCCAGGACCTTCTCTTTGTTTCTTCTTCACAGCAGTCCCCATTAGGCAGGAAGCATCTGCCCCTGTGATACTGGCTGATCATCCAGCTCTCTGAAATAGGCATCCCTAGTACCCTTTGGACATCACTTATAGCCACCATGACCTCAAGATGGTCTTGGGCCTTCACAGAAGCCTACCATGTCAGGACCCCACTCTGCAACAAGCACATACACCTTCCACTGTTGGCACAAACAGAGGCCTTATGCTTGGCCTCTTTGCCAGTTGGCTCCCAGCTCTAATCCTTAAGTACTGCAGCATTGCCAGTGTGATGCTGAGTATTCCTGTGTAACTTTTTTTGTAAAGTTCTAGCCAAGCTCTGGCAAGATGCAATTGAAGACAAGAAGAAATAGTCTCCCCTTAGGTGGAGGTCAATATACAATGGTGCAATTCTTGAAATCTAAAGATTGAGTTTTTTAAACTAACAATTTGATCTCCATTGCCTTAGTGTAAATTGGAAATGGATACCATATCTTTAATGCTAATTAGGCATTGCATTACTTAGTCTTCCATGCCTCATGTAAATAACAATTAGCAATAATTTAGCAGTTGTACATGCTGGCATCTTCTAAGCCATACCATTGTATACCATTCCAAATTCCTTTGCATTAATTAGGATCATAAGCCAATCAGTACTAATTAGGAAGAAAATAAGTATAATAATAAATGCAACAAAATTAGTGATTTGTATCTGGTCGGTAGTTCCTTCCCTCTGCAGTTCATCAAATAGTCTTAATGCGTAGGAACTTCTTGTAATTGAAACTAATTATGAGGTTTCCCCTGCTACTTTGAGCCTCATGTTCAAATCCCACGAAGCTCATTAGATAAGTAACAAAACTGGAATCTTTAACACATATTGTAACTTGGATCATGCTAATTAGCACCACACGCAAAAGGCAGCTAGAGGCCGTTTAGCAGCCCCTGCTCTAGTTAAAGGAGAGGGAGATTGGGATCTCTACAGTTCTTCAGGGCTTTGAAGAAGCCAGGCCAGTGGTGGGAGAGCGCTGTGGTGAGAAAGTCTGTGTGGTATTTCAGGGGCAGAGAGGGGACTTGGAATCCCGGGCTAAGCTGTCCCCTGACTGGACATCTCCAGCAGTTCCCGTCATGTATGGAAAACACCTGAGGGGGCTGGTGGCCCAGTTACAGGGGGGTCTCATTACTCCAGGAATTTGCCCCACACTTGACTACTCTGTAGCTCTTGTTTTGGGCCAGTGATAGAGCTTTTCTCTTCAAGGTTGAGTGGCGAGCAGGAAGGACCCCAGAAAATTCACTTGCCCTGCACAGACTGAAATTGTATACACATAAACCCATGTGTCTGTTTCTAGTCAGACATATGTACCATTCAGTAGACATATTGACTATATTCACAGCTTCCAGCACTGATCTTAACGACTGCCGTTCCTTTTCCACGCACAGCTAGATCTGTAGATAGCTCTCGAGGCCTCGATTAAAAGATGCTTAGAACTCCACTCACCTTCCAGCCTAGCTCTCCTTCCCATGCCGTGGAGCAGTCTAAAGTCAAGCACTGGGCAGAGTGCTGGGGAAGGTTGGTTGGGGAAGTAAATCCACAGGGATGTTGGTTTATATGCACCCACCTATAGTACCAGAACTCTACAATAATAGTATTTACTGCTGTTTTATGAGAAGTCGTTCTAAAATAACCCTAACAAAAAACACTTGTTACTCTACCACTAGCTTGAGAGCTGGATGAGAAATAAGTCATGACAAAAGATTTCCAGGCCTCCAGTTGAATCAGAGCTAGTGATGTTAATGTTAAACCTTATATATTTGGCTGTTAATGTTAAACCTTATATATTTGGGGACAGAGTCTTCTGTTTCTCATATAATAAACAATTAATAATCCTGAACATCCTTCTAGCCTCAACTAAGGCCTCAGTCCTAAATAAAGAAGCTCCTACTACTTATTCTAGCTCATAAAAATCATTCATTTTTTAAACTCCTATAGCTCTGATTATTGATATGAGAACTACTTTTGCATGGCTCCATGTTGTTTGATGAGACTCTTATAGGCAAGTCTGGTCTCCCTAACCAGACCTATCTGTTATTCAAGAGCAGGGGTCCTCGTGTGTCACATCCCTTTTAAGCCCTACAGTGGCCGCTGGCTCAAAACCAGTTTCCAAGAAGCTCTGATTCATTGATTAATTAAGCATTTAAAAGATCATCCAGAATGCAGCATAACAATGATACTTTGAAAGTACAAAAATATAATTTTAATTATTCTTATATTATTCACAGTATCTTAAATGTTATGTGGAATAAATAAATACATACATACATACATACATAAATGTTATGTGGTATGAGTGGGTGGGAAGGCAAGAAGTCTGCAGTCTTGATATTAACTACCAAATGATACCTGAAAAGAACTCTGGGACATGTGCAGTATCTCATCATTTACATTACTTTATTCAATATTAATAAATTATGAAGTTGAAGCTTTGTCTCCACATAGACACAATGCAATAGAACGTTAGAACAACATAATTCATGGCAAACCCTCTTACTAATGCTCCATATTAATAGGGGAAATGATAGTTATTAGTTTGCCTGCATTGCTAAAATTAGCTGACCTGGTTGATCCATTTTATACTGATTGATTCAATTTGTCTGTGTATGCAGAGCCCCCAATATCACACACCAGTACTTTTGAGGACATAATTCTACATCATGTAATGCTGAATAATTCATACACCCTGCTACTAGTAGCTTACAGTCTAGAGGTTTTCTTATCAAGAGCTTGTGACTTGATCTAAAGAAATTAAATATAGCTGAATTAAAATGTTTAACCAAGAGAGAGAAAAAAAGCAGAACACAAAAATCTTGTTCACGTTTCTTTATTTAACCAGAGATTATACTTGCCAATATTCTTTTGTCCATAGTCCTGTGTCATACTATATGACAAAGGTCTGTTTGCATGCCTGCCACCCCCACTAGCACTGGGCTATGACTTCCCTGCTGGCAGGAAGGCCAACAACAGGTCTCAGAGTGTGTTTAAGCAAGAGGGATCCTATTTGGCATCAGGACGCCTAGACTGGGCTTCTGAGACAGAATTCCTATACCCAGTAAAGGATGAAACAGAAGTCTGGTCTTGGTTATTAGGGAACCAGTGCAGATGTTGAACTTGGACAAACAAGAACACACTAGAACACACTAGGGTTAGTAGAATCAAGTACTTAGACAGAGGCGCAGTCACAAGGGAAAAGCAGGAGCCGGGGATGAGAACCAAGGCCAGGTGGCAGAGCAGGGCAGCAGTGAGCAACCTGGATGCTGGGCAGCCCACGTGTTGCCCTGAGGTTTTCTGTACATGCTCCTGACTGGAAACAGAGTGAGGGATTGGGAGGGTGGGGGAGGGCTGCGGGGGTGGTGTCGAAGACTACAGTTAGAGCCCTGGGATTATTACGAAGCCCCCTCCCTATCAAATCTGTTCAAAATGTATCTAAATCTTACTAAATAGAAATTTTAAATTAAAAGTATACATGTATGTTTTAGGCTTGATAAGAAAACCTCTAAGAGTTCTACAGCTTTCCCATCTTATGATTTTCTCATTGAAAAAGAAAGAAAGAAAAAGCAGAAAAGTTGTATTTGGAATGTAATGAAGACCTTAAGCAGCAGCTAAGATGCTGCTAAAAATCTATATAACTAGATTTAGGGTGTACCACTGAAACGCACACACACACACACACACCCCTGGGAAACTTTACACTAGACAGTATGCATGCTTTACATTTTTATCCACTTAAATGTGGTGCTGAGTTACAAAGACAGCATGAGCAACAAAGACGAGGCCAGGAGGCACTGAAGGACTCAACAAATGGAGGTTACAGAGGTCCAAGTACTGACTACCTTGCAAATAGGATGCTTCTTCAGTATGTATGCATTTGTTCATTCATTCATGCATTCATTCATTCTCCATTTGCTGAGCATCTCCTCTGAATTCAACACTGCACTAAATGCTTGAGCTACAGAGGACAGTTGTGTAGCATAGGGATGGCTGCATGACTGTGAGACAGACCGACAGACTTGGGTTCAAGTCTCAGCTCTTCCACTTGCTATGTAAAACCTTTTTGGTAAGCTGCATAGCCACTCAAAGCTTTGGTCTCCCCACGTGTAAAATAAGGACAATATTAATTCCTCCCTTACTGGATATATGAGGATTAAATCCAATGATGCCTGAAAAGCTCTTAGGCCAGTGCATGGTACAAAGTAGGTGCACAAAAAATATAAGTTGTTTTTGTTGTTGCTTTTAAATGTCAGTGTTCTACCTGAGTAGAAAGTAAAGAGAGGCAAATGTTGGTTCACAGAAAGAGCTTTCTAACGGTGGCACTGTCCACACGAGATGGGTGCTTGAGGAGGCGGTGAGCTTCCCATCCTATCTCTGTCTGCCTCAAGCAGACCCTGGCTTTCCCAAAATCAGGGACGTGGGTGAAGGGACTCCTCTTTGAGAGGGAGGCTGGGACAGATGTGCTGCACAGGCTTTTCCAACCCTGCATTCCCAGTCAACTGTAGTGGGAAAGGAAGTAACATTTCTGATGGCACCCTGTGTGCTGGCCCACTGATTGTTGCTTTACAGATGTGTTCTGATTTGAGCCTTGCAAAACCCCACAATGAAGGTACTGCTACTCTCTTTTTACAGTTAGGGAAACTGAGGGCCAAGTAATGTACCCAAGATGGCACAAGCAGGAAATGGTTGAAAAGACATTAGCCCCCAAATCCGTGGTCTTTCACTGCACAGCATTCACTTTCAGTTAATTCATTCTGAGACTCCTCAGGAAAGTGGTCCAAGACAAAATGAAGTCAAAATGAAATGTTCTCGCAAATTTAGGGGAGTTGCACCTCTTTGCATCTCCAGATCTTGTGCCCCTGCCTAAAAAAGAAAAAAAAAAAAAAAAACCCTGCCTAAAAATACCTCATATCCAAGAAGTCTGAAAAGCTCCCTCAGAAAATCGTCACTTCCCCACACTGATCTCTTTTTGAAAAAAGCAAAGCCACTCTGTTAGCTAGCTACACTGATGAAAAACAGGCCCAAACCGAACATTCCAGAAATTCACTATGGAACCCAATCTTTCAGATCTGGGATCAGAACGGGACATGGGGTGAAGGGGTGGTGGATGATGAGCGTTGAGGAGAATCTTTTTTTTTTTTTCTGTCAAGAGGAACAGATTACATTCTTGAATCCTTCACCATGTTATAAACAAGACTAAGCACACAGCATTCCTTCCGAAGCACATGGCCCTGTTTTTAAAACACAGGTCTGGTCTCCCCTGGAATTTAGTGTTTGTCTCAGTACTGTTCTTCCTATTCACTTGGGATTTATTATAATCTGTGCTATTAATGGTAGCAGGAATGGAACAGTTCTTTCATTCATCTTCTCTTTACCTTCATCTCTCCCTCCACACCCTCTGTCTTTTATGATTACATTTTTAAGCCTGTAAACGTTTCCAAGAGCAGTGCCAAATTTTAAGTGCTGCTTCTTATTACCTGTGTGGGTGGCTTCCCCCTCATACTGACAGCCTCCAGTTTTTTTGTGGTTCTTTCGGCAAAGTACGCAGACCTCAGCAGCGACCTCACTTGAGGAGATAATACTGAGCTTCTTTTTTCTTCACATGAAAAGATGTTAGTTCTTTTCACCTTTTCAGACCAGTTTAAGGAGTCAGTTGAAAATGTGATGCTCAGGAGACAGTGGAAACTTGGCTGAAGACTAGAACACTAGGGGTCTTTGCTTTCATTATTTTGGGGATTGTACTTAAGGACTTGGGCTGTTGAGGTGGGGATGAGTACCTTGGCATATATGAGATGTTAATATTGAGTAATTATATTAATGTATTTAAGAAATACGCTGACATGTTCCAAACCAAATGCATAAGTCCTTGTCTCAAGAGGATACATCATATTCCATATCTACCATTGCTCAGAGAATTTTTGGAATATTTCTGGAATTGCCTCCAGAGACTCTGGTGCATTTTCTTTTACATATTCTCAATCAGGAAAAATATTCATCCTCTACACAGCACTAGTGAATCAGTGTATTTTTTAATTTCCAATTCATGATTATTATAGGCTCCTGAGACAGACTTTGTTGGTTGGCTCAGAATCTGGTTTTAATGGTTCCCAACCTGGAGCAACATTTGAACAATGGCAGTATCATTGGGATGCGTGATTTGATTTCTGTGATGACTCCCTTCCATTACAACACATTTACGTATGTGAGTCCAGGCCTACTCCGTGGGCTGTTATCCTATTCAAAGAGCATGATTACACTGTCAGTCTATGCAACCCAGCACCATCAGGAGCCCACTGTGTGGGCAGTGTCTGCTCTGGGTGCAGCTTCAGAGTAGGTGCTTCCCACTGTAAACACATGAAGAAGACCACCTACGTTCTCATAGTCAAGCCATGTCCTCATGTGGGTACAACAAAAGACACACTTCCCTTCCACATAAAATGCCCAAGAAATAATGTCATGAAAAACAAAAACAGCAGGAAATCTGAAAGCCACTTTTCTTAAAACTTTAGAAGGCATTTAGTTGCACAGGGACCCAAATGTCTGTTGATACTATAAGGAAACATGGTGGCTTTCTTTTAAAATTCAGGATGAGTGACCTTTCTTAAAGTTGTTCTCTATTACGTGGGTGTGGTTGTCTTTTGGCAAGATTGTATCCCACTAGAGCAGTGGTTTTCACCTTGGTGTAATTTTATCCCCAAGGAGACATTTGGCAATGACAAAAAATATTTTTTTATTGTCACACTGAGTTGGGAGGGAGGGGTGTTCCTTCTGGCATCTAGTGAGTAGAGGCCAGGGATGCTGCTAAACTCCTACAAGGCACGGGACAGCCTGCCCCCAACCCCTGATAACAAAGACTTATCTGACCCAAATGCCAAAAGTGTTGAAGTTGAGAAACTACACCTGAACAAGTCTCAGCTGGTGAAAAATCAAAGCAACGTATGGCATAAGTGTGAACATAGCCCTAGCAAAATACCATGTACCCTCCTGCCTTCTTTGAGCAAGATTTAGTACAGGGGCCAACTACTGTGGTTCTATGCAATCCATACCATGAAAATAGGAATGTTCCAAGTCAGTGTTGCCCTTGGCATCCCGAATTCATCTTTTCTGCACCAATGTTTGGTGTGCACATTGCGCTCATTTCATCCTATCAACATGCAGTGTGCTGAAGACACACAACGTCTTTGTTATCCATGCTTTTGTAATCTTCACTTTCTGTTGTGTAACCAGATGCCAGTTATAGAATCAGAGACTATCAGAACTGAAAAGGAGCTTTTAGTTATCTTACCTGTAAGGAAACAGAAATCTCGAGAATTCAGCTAACTCTTTGGGTAGCTAACGGAGCCAGAATGAAGAACTAGCTCTCCTGGGATCCACCCTGCTGCTTATCTCACCACCTTATTTTTACCACACTTCCTTCGTGTAGGCATGAAGAGCAGCAGCTCCAGTTTGATTGTACCCAGCTTATGACAGATTTCTTTACATGCCTAGGCAGTGAAATCACGGGCTCCACTCAAGGGTGAGAGCGTATTTCTCTCTGCTGCTGGACCCTGCAGAGTCTCTGAACTGTAAAGCTCAATTCCCTCACTTCTCTGCTGGGATTAGAGAATGTTTTCTTTCTTCAGTTCGTCCCCCCGTGTCATTTTTAAAACATTATTAATTGACATTGGGAGCAATCCTGATAAGCTTCTCTATCATCATAGTCAGGGAACATACTGGGAACAGAGCTGATGTGGGACAAAGGAATTTCTTGGATTGATGTTGCTATTTTAAACATAAATAAAAGCGATCTGAAAAGTACTGTAAGGGTTTTGCTACAGTATCTCAGTGAAAGAGTGAAACCAATATTGTGACAAGACAGACACCAACCATCATCACTACATGAAGGAAAACTTTATATTAAGAATGTACAACCTTGGGGCTTCCCTGGTGGCGCAGTGGTTGCGAATCTGCCTGCTAATGCAGGGGACAGGAGTTCAAGCCCTGGTCCGGGAAGATCCCACATGCCGCGGAGCAACTAGGCCCGTGAGCCACAACTACTGAGCCTGCGCGTCTGGAGCCTGTGCTCGGCAACAAGAGAGGCCATGATAGTGAGAGGCCCACGCACCGCGATGAAGAGTGGCCCCCACTTGCCCCAACTACAGAAAGCCCACGCACAGAAACGAAGACCCAACACAGCCAAAAATAAATAAATAAATAATAATTAAAAAAAAAAAAAAAGAATGTACAACCTCAATAATTAGTCACATTTTGTTTTCCTTGGAATTTACTAAAACAAAAGTATTGATGGTCAGTCCTTTAAAAATCCCTCAAATTAAGGTGACTTTCCAAGCATTCTCAGGCTTAACATCAGGTAAGTGAAAGGACGTGTTAATAGTGATATTTCTGATGGGAAAGCAGAGCAGAAGACTATTCAACCCAGCAACCAGAGGGGGACCTGGTTTAAGATGAGGCCTCTGATAGAGTCCTGGTCATAGAGTCAACAGACTCCTAACATTTAGAAAGAACTTCTAGACCACCCAGACCAGCTTCCAGAAAATGCACACTGGATCTGGGCTCAGGACTTTATATAAAAAAAGAAATGTGAACTAAAACTCAGGGGAAGAGATGCAAGTACCGTAAACAGTGGTTGGAGGGGTTAGAATGCAAAACCACCTGCAGAATCACCAAATCAGGGAATAAGCTTCAAAACTACTCAAGGCCTGATGCAAGACCCCCTCCTCCAGGAAGGGTTAAAAACTCTGTTCACCAGCATGTTTCTCCCTTTACTCAGCACTTTTAATTAATATATATTTGTTCCTGCTAACTTGCCCTTTAATTCTTTGTAGATTTGTTCAGAGTCTCTACAACTGATTAGTTTGTCAGAGCTGCCATAAGAAAGTACCACAAGCTGGGGAGCTTGAGCAGCAGACATGTACTGGTTCTTCCTGAGGGCTATGAGGATGAATCAATCCAATGCCTCTTCTTGCTTTTGGTGGTTTTCTGGCCAACTTCGGTGTTGTAGACACATCACCCTGATCTCTGTCTTTATGTTCACATGGTATTCTTCCTGTATGCTTTTCTGTGTCCAAATTTTCCCTTTTTATAAGGACATCAGTCATATTAGATAGATCCCACCATTATGACCTTGTCTGTAACTTCATTTCTGTAAAGACTCTTATCTCAAAATAAGGCCACATTCTGAGGTACTGGGGTTAGTTAGAACTCCAATATATCTTTTTTGGGGGGACACAGTTCAACCCACAGTATCAACTAAGTCTCAAGGTCTTGAGGACAGGAATTGTCTTACATTCATATGGCCTCTACTGCACCAGACTAACTATACAAGTCTGTTGGTTAATCAGAGATGCAGTGTGAGGCATGAACACATGGTCTGCCCAGCTCAGGGTCTGGCCTCTGGTAGAGTTGCAGAAGGCTGGTTTGTGGGAGAGTATCATTTAAGAATGTCCACCAAAACATGCCCTACTTCCTCCAGCTGTACCCCTTCTCATTTATCAACTGCAAAGTTGAGAAAACTCTGTGACTCAACCATGCCATTAGTGGAAGAGTTACCGTTCTGTCCCCTGTGACCTCATTCCTGAGCCAACACCTGCCCCATCCCATCCCATCTCCTTCCAAATCTGTTTCCAGTTCCAGGTGATTCCAGTCAATGGAGCACATTTGTTTTGTGAAGCTGTTCTTTTTCTCTGTTTATCTTATATAGTAGTATGCTACGTTAGGCAAGTGTTCTTTTTCATATGTCTTGTTCTGTATTCCTCTAAATATTTTTACTATAAAACAATACGCAATTTTGAGGGCTTATTGTTAAGATTGAAGAAAAGGTCTCCAGTAATGCTTAAAATCTCACTTTGATGATTATTCTCCTCTTCAAGAACTTACATTGACTCCAGAGGACCCACCAGATGAAGCCTGTATTCATTATCTTCATGATCAAGGCCTCCAGATAATGTTTCTGCATTCCTTTCCAACTATCTTCCCCTATGTCCCTTTATAAATCCTTTGCATAAGGACATGGTCTCCTGATCTCTCCCATCTAGTCTTTCCCAGATCACAGCTGTGAATTTTTTCTATTTCCCATTTTTTTTTCTACCATTATTAGGATTTATTCACATGTCTAACCTGGAGATATTGATAGTTAGGGACATTCAAAACTGAGGAATTTTCTAAATTAAGTCAGCTGCTCGTATTTTGTCTCTTTATTCAGGCCAAACTCTTGTTTAAATCAAGATCCAGTAGCATTTAAACTATACCTTTGAGGATTCAAAAGGTATCCAGGTTGAACTGTGACTGAACTACCCATCGTCAGAGTGGATCTGTCAATTCAGGCCCAGAAGTCCCGCAAGGCAGGTATTTGCTTAGAGTCTCCTCCAGAAATGAACCAGTAATGCCTCCAGAGCCTTCTGAAGCATGGCAAGGGCTCCTACAGAGCTCCTAAGTTACCAAAATTCCACATTGTCACAACAACTGGTGCCCAAAACTTCCCACGAATTCCTGAGAAATCCAGTGCTTTTCATTTGTGCAAAGCAGGAGGAAGGTTCAAAGAGAGCTCAGGATAACTCCCTCGCTATCATTATTTGATTTTTCCCCCCTTTTACTGTGGCTTGAGCAACATAAACCAAATTCTATCACATGCCTAGTTTTCTTCATCAACCTCTTGTGCATTGAGTCTGTTAAAAGATAAACTAAGACATGTTAAGTTTTTAAGAGTTTATGTGAGCAGAAATTGATTCATATCGAGCAGCGTCAAACCAGAAGTGATTCAGATTACTCCAACAACAGGAGCTCAGAGAGAGACTTTTAGTGGGAAGAAATGGAAACAAAGCAAGGAAATTATTTGACTGGCTATAACTTAAGCAGTTGCCTTATTTGGGAAAGCCTAGTTGGCTGTTTATGATTGCTGGTCCTTACATTGTGATTTCTTTAACCTTGAAGCATTTCAGGCTTAGGTTTTGGTTTGCTTACTTATGTAGGCAACTAAGGCATTAAAGCCACCTCAGTTTATTGGTCTCCTTATTTAATTACTTTAACAATTGTATGGGTATACAGTCTCAGTGGTAATTCACAGGCATCCTGAAGCCTGGTCCTGAAATGATGTGTGCCCTCCATCAGAGACCATGTATGTTCATCAGGGGTCTAATGGAAATTTTACCCTATGCATTTGCTTCTCTCCTGCATTTTCCTATCTGGAGTAAATCCAGATGTACTTCCAGGAAAGGCAGCCCAGGATCCACTTTCAAGGAGGTGATGATGCCGAAGATCACATCCTGTTCTTCTCCCAAAAGAGCAGCTTGAGAAGGTCCAAAGAGCAATGACTTTGGAGTTTAATAGACCAAGCTTCTACATCTGGATCCAATTGTTTACTAGTTTCTACCTCAGGCAAAATGTTTGAGATATCTGAGCCTCAGTTTCCTCTTCAGAGAAGTGGGGGTAATAATGCACACATTGAGAATCTCCGAGCGGAGGGAGGGCTGACCAGTGTATCTTCATCTCCCTGAGGAAAGACATGGCGAGGTAAATGAGATGGCCTGGTGGAAAGCCTGGCCGTGTGGCTGACAGGGTCTTGGTGCTCTGGCCAGGTGTCAGGCCTGTGCCTCTGAGGCGGGAGAGTTGAGTTCAAGACATTGCTTCACCAGAGACCTCCCAGCTCCACGTAATATCAAACAGTGAAAGTTCTCCCAGAGATCTCCATCTCAATGCTAAGACCCAGCTCCACTCAACGACCAGCAAGCTACAGTGCTGGACACCCTGTACCAAACAACTAGCAAGACAGTAACACAGCCCCACCCATTAGCAGAGAGGCTGCCTAAAATCATAATACGGTCACAGACACCCCAAAACACACAACTGGATGTGCTCCTGCCCAACAGAAAGACAAGATCCAGCCTCATCCGTCAGAACACAAGAACTAGTCCCCTCCACCAGGAATCCTACACAACCCACTGAATCAACCTTAGCCATTGGGGGAAGACACCAAAAACAATGGGAACTACAAACCTGCAGCCTGTGAAAAGGAGACCGCAAACACAGTAAGTTAAGCAAAATGAGAAGACAGAGAAACACACAGCAGATGAAGGAGCAAGGAAAAAACCCACCAGACCAAACAAATGAACAGGAAATAGGCAGTCTACCTGAAAAAGAAGTCAGAATAATGATAGTAAAGATGATCCAAAATCATGAAAATAGAATGGAGGAAATACAAGAAATGTTTAACAAGGAACTAGAAGAACTAAAGAGCAAACAAACAATGATGAACAACAGAATAAGTGAAATAAAAAATTCTCCAGAAGGAATCAATAGCAGAATAACTGAGGGAAAAGAACAGATAAGGGACCTGGAAGATAAAATAGTGGAAATAACTACTGCAGAGCAGAATTAGAAAAGAAGGAATGGAAAGAATTGAGGACAGTATTAGAGACCTCTGGCACAACATTAAATACACCAACATTCGAATTATAGGAGTCCCAGAAGAAGACAAAAAAAAAAAAAAAAAAGGGACTGAGAAAATATTTGAAGCGATTGTAGTTGAAAACTTCCCTAAAATGGGAAAGGAAATAGTTAATCAAGTTCAGGAAGTGCAGAGACTCCCATACAGGATAACTCCAGGGAGAAACATGCCAAGACACATATTAATCAAACTATCAAAGATTAAATACAAAGAACAAATATTAAAATCATCAAGGGAAAAACAACAAATAACATACAAGGGAATCCCCATAAGGTTAACAGCTGATCTTTCAGCAGAAACTCTGCAAGACAGAAGGGAGTGGCAGGACATATTTAAAGTGTTGAAAGGGAAAAACCTACAACCAAGATTACTCTACCCAGCAAGGATCTGATTCAGATTCGTCGGAGAAATTAAAACCTTTACAGACAAGCAAAAGCTGACAGAATTCAGCACCACCAAACCAGATTTACAACAAATGCTAAAGGAAATTCTCTATGCAGAAAACATAAGAGAAGGAAAAAACCTACGATAACAAACCCAAAACTATTAAGAAATTGGTAATAGGAACATACATATTAATAATTACCTTAAATGTAAATGGATTAAATGTTCCAACCAAAAGACATAGATGGGCTGAATGTATACAAAAACAAGACCCATATATATGCTGTCTACAAGAGACCCACTTCAGACCTAGGGACACATACAAACTGAAAGAGAGGGAATGGAAAAAGATATTCCATGCAAATGGAAATCAAAAGAAAGCTGGAGTAGCAATTCTCATATCAGACAAAACAGACTTCAAAATAAAGACTATTACAAGAGACAAAGAAGGACACTACAAAATGATCAAAGGATCAATCCAGGAAGAAGATATAACGATTATAAATATTTATGCACCCAACATAGGAGCACCTCAATACATAAAGCAAATGCTAACAGCCAAAAGGGGGAAATTGACAGTAACACATCATAGTAGGGGACTTTAACACCTCATTTTCACCAATGGACAGATCATCCAAAATGAAAATAAATAAGGAAACACAAGCTTTAAATGATACATTAAACAACATGGACTAAATTGATAATTATAGGACATTCCATCCAAAAACAACACAATACACTTTCTCCTCAAGTGCTCATGGAACATTCTCCAGGATAGATCATATCTTGGGTCCCAAATCAAGTCTTGGTAAATTTAGGAAAATTGAAATCATATCATGTATGTTTTCCGACCACAATGCTATGAGGCTAGATATCAATTACAGGAAAAAATCTGTAAAAAATACAAACACATGGAGGCTAAACAATACACTACTTAATAACCAAGAGATCACTGAAGAAATCAAAGAGGAAATCAAAAAATACCTAGAAACAAATGACAATGAAAACACAATGACCCAAAACCTATGGGATGCAGCAAAAGCAGTTCTAAGAGGGAAGTTTATAGCAATACAATCCTAACTCAAGAAACAAGAAATATCTCAAATAAACGACCTAACCTTACACCTAAAGCAATTAGAGAAAGAAGAACAACAACAACAACAACAAAAAAAACAAAGTTAGCAGAAGGAAAGAAATCATAAAGATCAGATCAGATATAAATGAAAAAGAAATGAAGGAAACAATAGCAAAGATCAATAAAACTAAAAGCTGGTTCTTTGAGAAGATTAACAAAATTGATAAACCATTAGCCAGACTCTTCAAGAAAAAAAGGGAGAAGACTCAAATCAGTAGAATTAGAAATTAAAAAGGAGAAGTAACAACTGACACGCAGAAATACAAAGGATCATGAGAGATTAGTACAAGCAACTCTATGCCAATAAAATGGACAACCTGGAAGAAATGGACAAATTCTTAGAAAAGCACAACCTTCTGAGACTGAACCAGTAAGAAATAGAAAATATAAACACACAAATTACAAGCACTGAAATTGAAACTGTGATTAAAAATCTTCTAACAAACAAAAGCCCAGGACCAGATGACTTCAAAGGCAAATTCTATCAAACATTTAGAGAAGAGCTAACACCTATCCTTCTCAAACTCTTCCAAAATATAACAGAGGGAGGAGCACTCCCAAACTCATTCTATGAGGCCACTATCACCCTGATACCAAAACCAGACAAAGATATCACAAAGAATGAAAACTACAGGCCAATATCACTGATGAACATAGATGCAAAAATCCTCAACAAAATACTAGCAAACAGAATCCAACAGCACATTAAAAGGATCATACACCATGACTAAGTGAGGTTTATCCCAGGAGTGCAAGGATTCTTCAATATATGCAAATCAATCAATGTTATAAACCATATTAACAAATTGAAGGAGAAAAACCATATGATCATCTCAATAGATGCAGAAAAAGCTTTCAACAGTATTCAACACCTATTTATGATAAAAACCTTCCAGAAAGTAGGCATAGAGGGAACTTATGTCACCATAATAAAAGCCATATATGACAAACCCACAGCCAACATCGTTCTCAATGGTGAAAAACTGAAAGCATTTCCTCTAAGATCAGGAACAAGACAAGGTTGTCCACTCTCACCACTATTATTCAACATAGTTTTGGAAGTTTTAGGCACAGCAATCAGAGAATAAAAAGAAATAAAAGGAATCCAAATCAGAAAAGAAGAAGTAAAGCTGTCACTGTTTGCAGATGACATGATACTGTACATAAAGAATCCTAAAGATGCTACCAGAAAACTACTAGAGCTAATCAGTGAATTTGGTAAAGTAGCAGGATACAAAATTAATACACAGAAATCTCTTGCATTCCTATATACTAAGGATGAAAAATCTGAAAGAGAAATTAAGGGAACATTCCCATTTACCACTGCAACAAAAAGAATAAAATACCTAGGAATAAACCTACCTAAGGAGACAAAAGACCTGTATGCAGAAAACTATAAGACACTGATGAAAGAAATTAAAGATGATACAAACAGATGGAGAGATATACCATGTTCTTGGATTGAAAGATTCAATATAGTGAAAATGACTTACTACACAAAGCAATCTACAGATTCAATGCAGTCCCTGCCAAACTACCAATGGCATTTTTCACAAAACTAGAAAAAAATTTCACAATTTGGATGGAAACACCAAAGACACCAAATAGGCACAGCAATCTTGAGAAAGAAAAGTGGATCTGGAGGAATCAGGCTCCCTGACTTCATACTATATCACAAAGGTGATATCACAGTAATCAAGAGAGCATGGTACTGGCACAAAAACAGAAATATAGATCAATGGAACAGGATAGAAAGCCCAGAGATAAATCCACGCACATATGGTCACCTTATTTTGATAAAGGAGGCAAGTATATACGATGGAGAAAAGACAGCCTCTTCAATAAGTGGTGCTGGGAAAACTGGACAGATGCATGTAAAAGAATGAAATTAGAACACTCCCTAACACCATACACAAAAATAAACTCATAATGGATGAAAGACATAAATGTAAGGCCAGACGCTAAGAAACTCTTAGAGGAAAACATAGGGAGAATACTCTATGACATAAATCACAGCAAGATCCTTTTTGACCCACCTCCTAGAGAAATGGAAATAAAACCAAAAATAAACAAATGGGACCTGATGAAACTTAAAAGCTTTTGCACAGCAAAGGAAACCATAAACAAGATGAAAAGACAACCCTCAGAATGGGAGAAAATATTTGCAAATGAAGCAACTGACAAAGGATTAATCTCCAAAATTTACAAGCAGCTCAGGCAGCTCAATATCAAAAACAACAAACAACCCAATACAAAAATGAGCAGAAGACCTAAATAGACATTTCTCCAAAGAAGATGTACAGATGTCCAACAAACACATGAAAGGATGTTCAACATCACTAATAATTAGAGAAATGCAAATCAAAACTTCAGTGAGGTATCACCTCACACCAGTCATAATGGCCATCATCAAAAAATCTACAAACAATAAATGCCGGAGAGGGTGTGGAGAAAAGGGAATCCTCTTGCACTGTTGGTGGGAATGTAAATTGATACAGCCACTATGGAGAACAGTATGGAGGTTCCTTAAAAACCTAAAAATAGAACTACCATATAACCCAGCAATCCCACTACTTGGCATATACCCTGAGGAAACCATAATTCAAAAAGAGTGATGTACCACAATGTTCATTACACCTCTATTTACAATATCCAGGACATGGAAGCAACCTAAGTGTCCATCGACAGATGCAACAGATGAATGGATAAAGAAGACGTGGCACATATATACAATGGAATATTACTCAGCCATAAAATGAAACAAAATTGAGTTATTTGTAGTGAGGTGGATGGACCCAGAGTCTGTCATACAGAGGGAAGTAAGTCAGAAAGAGAAAAACAAATACCACATGCTAACACATATATATGGAATCTAAAAACAAAAAATGGTTCTGAAGAACCCAGGGGCAGGACAGGAATAAAGATGCAGACGTAGAGAATGGACTTGAGGACATGGGGAGGGGGAAGGGTAAGCTGGGACAAAGTGAGAGGGTGGCATGGACTTATATATACTACCAAATGTAAAGTAGCTAGTGGGAAGCAGCCGCATAGCACAGGGAGATCAGCTCATGCTTTGTGACCACCTAGAGTGGTGGAATAGGGAGTGTTGGAGGGAGTCGCAAGAGGGAGGAGATTTGGGGATATATGTATATGTATAGCTGATTCCCTTTGTTATAAAGCAGAAACTAACACACCATTGTAAAGCAATTATACTCCAATAAAGAGGTTAAAAATTTTTAAAAAAGCACACCTCAGGATATGAGAAAGGAAGCAAAAATTAATCCCCAAAATCCTTAGCTGTCTTTCTTCCAGCTAAAGGCAAGGTTATGATTGCCCTATTAGGTGGAAATAGAAGACCCCAACTCCTGGCAGGTCTTGTTGGCTAGCATTGCAGCAGCCAGGTGGGAGGAAGTAAACAGGCCCACCTCCCCTCCTCACCATCCGGATTGGGTTTGGAGCTCATGTGGTTTACAGCTGCTCTGACAGCAGAGCTATAAAAGAGAGGCTGCAGAACAGCTAGCGTCTCCTTGTCTGTGGGTACGATGTGGGGCCTCACTCCAGAGCCCACTTCCACAGAAAACAGAGACGGCTGGGCAGGCGATGGCCACCTTGTGCTGTGGTGGCAACGCTCCTTTTAGTGAGGGTTCTTCAGAAGTCATGTTCTCAGAAGGGAGGATGCAAGAAAGAACTGTGTTCCCTCCCAGCCACCAACGGTACCTACAGGGCACCAGAAGGGGTTTCGCTTTCAGCATTGGGCCCTGCAGCCAACCTCACAAAATGCTTTCTGGCATTTGCCAACAAGGAAGCTCAGTCTGCAGCTGCAGCAGTAGGTGCTGGCTGCCAGGTTCCCCCGGCAACCCAGGTGTACTCCAGTTTAGCAGCTCTGCCTTGGCGCAGTGGCCTCCATCTCTGATGCATGTGGCTCTAGGCACAGAGTGGAGCTGTGTCCCCCCACGGTGGGAAGATAATGATTGGGCTGGTTTTTATGGGGTATACTATAACCTCAGTGGGTGGTTCAGTAGTAGTAGTGGCTTTTAGAGGATATGAGAGATTGTAACATGCTTGTTGATGTTTCTTGTTTGAGGGATTTTGGGGGGGTTGTCGTCATCATTCCGTCCAATTCATTATCGTTCATGGATTTGCTCAGGCCCTTGGCTAGTATGTTTACAACTCAGGAGGGCACTGCTTCCAGCCCCATGATGATTCAAGTTTGTATTTGTATGTTTTGCAGAAATATTCACATCTAAGATCTTATTTGGGGATTTCTATGAAATCATGAGTGAGAAAGAGTAGGAATTGCTGAACTGGTCTGTTTGATGTGTAATCTAAGGCTCAGAGAATGACTTGCCTGGTTGTATACCACGTGTGTTCTAGAGCTAGTACCCCAGTTCAGGTCTTCTGAGTCTCAGTGCCCCATCCTTTCCAACCTACCACGCTGCTCTTGCCTCATGCTGGCCCCTGTGTTTTTGTTTCCAGTTGCCAGTGAACTGTTTAATCACACGTCTTTCTCTCTGATCGGTTGTGGTCTTTCCTCTGGTACACAGATCAATGCCTGTTAACCACAGTTGCCTGCCTCTGAGGCTCTGTTACTGAGCACAGCAGGAGGAAGAAGAAAGGAGAAATTCCGAGATATAAAAGCAGCCTCTCCTCTTCACCACACCTCTCTTCTCCATGTGCTCCCCCGCACTGCAGGCCCCCATCTCCACCTCTTCTGGCCACCCCAGAAAGTGTGTTTGGTCATGAACTGATGGACCTCCTGTAGACTCAGGCTAAATGGGGCATCAAGGCAGGCTTAACCTGGCCCCAAAAGCACTTTGGTTAAAGATCATCTGGTGCTTTTGCCCCTGGCACATTGGTAAATTCACACCCTAATTGACTGTTAACTTCTAATTCTTGATATAAGAGGAAGCCTGAGACTAGGAAATTCATAAAAGCTCATAACCCCCAATTACATATGTACACACGCACATACACACACACACACACAAATACTTCCTATAACTTTTTAGGAACTTGACAGTGATATGTGTCATGACATTTTTTAACTTAGGCAGATGTTAAGATATGTTTGCATTCCTTAGACAAATAATTAAGTACACACGAAGGCAGCCCAGAAGCTTATGGAAACATAGTCCCAAGACAGCATGGATCATGATAGTTCTTCTGGGCGTTACCAAGGGAACAGTTTCTAGGACTCCTCCCCTCTTTCTTAATTCACAGTTAACTGAAAATAATAACAACAAACACTTAAAGAGCATTTACTATGTGCCAGACATTATACTAAATATGGTGCATGCATTACTTATTTGTTCCTCACAGCAACCGTATAGACTGGGTACTGCTAATATTTACAGATGAGAAAATTCAGGCTTAAGGGGGTTAAATAATTTCTCAAGGTCATGGCTAACATAGCTGGTGTGGACTTAGGCTGAAGTCTGAAGGAAGACAAAGTTCTAATTTTTTTTTTAGCTTTATAGCAAAGTGTTTGTTTCGCCACTTTATTCAGGTATAATTTACATGTAAAAAGCTGTGCATATATAGTGTATATAACTTGTGTTTGGGAATATGTATATACCTATGAAACCACTGCCATGATGAAGGTCATAGACACATCCTTCCCCTCCCAAATTTTTTTCCCACCCCCCCTTATTATTATTTGTTGTTGTTGTAAGAACACTTAACATAAGATCTAACCTCAAGAGCCTTGCCAACAATACTGTATTGTATGCTTAGAACTTTCTAATTTTAGAAGGTAAATGATAATTTTATAACTGGATGCTGATAAAATTACATATGATATTTAGAAAGAAAATATAATTCATGCAATCAAGTCAAATCAAACAATCTACTGGCTTAGATGCTGTGGGGATGCCACAGAAATATGCAGCACAGTTCTAGGATTAAAGATTCTACAACCTGTTAGGGCTGCAGATATAAACACATGATATAAACATAACTCACAAATGATTTTGATTTGATTGGAACAAGCCTGTGTTAGACTTGTAGGGTAGGAGAGACTTGCACTCCAGGTAAGCATGACAAATGAAATGCTGTGACACTAGCATGCACCACAGTGCTAGGGACCTGATAAAGATTCAGTCAATATTAAATGAATAAACCAGCATCTCGGCCAATCTCTCCAGTGAAGTATTCTCAAAGCAGCAGTACCGTGCCTCAAAGAGTGTAGGGCAGCATATACGATTTTATAGCAAGTATTGCATTCAAAGTGCTGATCCCGAGAGCAAGATTAGGAAATGGTGCCTTTGTGGGAATCACATAACTGCTTCCTTCATCCACAAAGTCTTACTAGAAAAATAAATAAATAACTGAACTAAACAGTATGCTCATTGTCATACTTGATTTACACACAGGTGCAATCTCTTTCTTTCTTTCTCTCTCTCAGGAGCCAGTTAGCAAACAGTCTAGTGACCAACAGCTGGTGTGCAGACCACTTCGCACCTTTCTAGGGCTGTACACATTAGGTCTCAGTGCTCTCCTAAAGCTCGGCTTCCTAGGCATGGCTGCCCCTCAGTGTGCACTGCCCTGTGTGCTGCCTCAGGGGTCAGGTTGCTGAGATCTGAGTGCCACCTCTGTCCAGCTATGTGATCTTGGGCAATCAGTTACTCTCTGACAATCACAGATGGAGATTGTCTGAATTAAAGAAAATAATACATGGAAAATACCTAATATACGGAAACACTTTATACCTGTTTGTTCTTGTTGCTGTAGTTGTTGATAATGTTGTTGTTAGAAACATTTGTAAGGTTTGGGTTTTTTTTTTTTAACTTATTTATTTATTTTGGCTGTGTTGGGTCTCCGTCGCTGCACAGGCTTTCTCTAGTTGTGGTGAGCCGGGGCTACTCTTTGTTGCGGTGCACGGGCTCTAGGCGCGCGGGCTTCAGTAGTTGTGGCTCGTGGGCTTAGTTGCTCCACGGCATGTGTGATCTTCCCGGACCAGGGATTGAACCTGTGTCCCCTGCATTGGCAGGCGGATTCTTAACCACTGTGCCACCAAGGAAGTCCCAGAAGGTTTTTTTAAAAAAATAAAGATCCAAGCAAAATAAATATGCTAGCACAAAATAAAAAATAGAGATCTTAGCTTATATTAAGGGATGAAGATAGGGTAGGAGAGTGACCTCTTTTAATTCTCCAGCCTTAACCCTGGAGTTGAGGAGGTTTAGGGACAGGCATGAATCTTGGTGTGTTAAAGGGTACCTGGGACTTGTTTTCATCATAAGATAAGACATGCAGACATGAAAGTGATTGTCATGAAGGAAGAAGTTTATACTCATGGATCCCTAGAAAGCGGAAGCACACCATGCCATGCCTGTGGTGTGTAGGACCACATGGGTATGCACCAGGACAAAAGCCTTTATTGTGGTTTTCATGGGAAGGAATGGGTGAAGCAGGTGAGGAAGGTTTGGGATTAGCTGGTTTGAATAATTTCAGCAGACTCCAGCGTCTAGAGACTGCCCCTAGTTGCCTGGTACTTGACCCTGGGGTGATATTAAGGCAGGGGCATAGTGCCTCAACCAGTAAAAGCTCCATAAAGGAGATAGTTGGAGGATATGGGTTCTGTGTTGATTTGTTTGCACATGAAAGCATGCTATCTGGGGAGTGGTTTATTATCTCTAGGATTGGGGCAGTCTCTTCAGGATTAGCAAGACCTCAAATGTCAGAGCATCATAAAATATGGAAAATAAAATACACAATTAACAGATGTGGCACTGCAATCCTGGTTGACAGGAGTAGGGTTGGTACTTATAAAAGGCATGATGGTGGTTTCTGCCAAGCTCACAACCAACTCAGCTTCTGGGTTAAGGAATCCTATGGGTCTCTCCATAGTAGAGAGTAGGATGCTGGGCTGGTGCCAGCCATAGTGCCCTCACCCTACTACCATTCCCAGTGGTCAAGATGGTTTGGGAGGAACCAAGAGCTCACCCCTTTGGCCTTTAATCCTACCTATGGGCTTTACCTTTGATAACTCATTTCATGAGCGGTGCTATGAAAATCTAGTTGCCTCAGCCCAGTGGGAGTTTTGAGAGATCTGTTTCAAGGCCTGGACCCACTTAGACACAGGCTAGTTAGGACAGTATCTGATTGCTTCTGAGCAGAGGCCGCCACTTACTGCCCTTGTCCTTGTGTCAGTCACTAGCCATCTCCAGTCATGCTGTGAAGTCTGGTTGTGGCTGACAGACAAAACTCACCCACCAGGTTTCTCCATACTCTGTTTTGAAATTTGCCTTCAGGAAAAGGCATGTGGTGTCCAGGACACTTGGAAATACACAGATGTGTTTAAGCAACTTGATTTCTTCTCAGGTTCTGCCTTAATTCAATAATCCATTCATTCTTTCATTCAACAAACAAATGACGTTTGGCAGAATTCTTTTTTCTGAGTTCCCAGGCAGTACAGCAAAATGAATCACTGAACTTTGGGACTCAAATTCTCCAAAGTGGGAGGATGGGGAAAGCCAGTGTCTGCTGTACAATCAGCAGCCAGAATGTAGTCTGACAGAGTTAGTGAAGACAGTCTGTGACCATCCATGAAGCACCAACTCGCCCATGGCAAGGAGATGGAGATTTAGCGGTCTCAGAGGAATTGGTTTCACTCCCATATTGCCCAGGTAGCCCTGTCTGCTTCACTGGCCACAGGGTCTTCCCTCACTCTGACCTGCGACCGAACCCAAACAGCAAAGGAGGAGGATGTGCTGTGAAGCAGGGCCATCCACCCCAACCTGGGAAAATAATCAGATGTGTCCTCCCGCTATTGGGTCAGGGCAGCACATTTCAACTGAAGCCCATGCAATCAGAGACATGGTTCATATAGATAGGAATACATTAATAAATATGTTCTTGTTTAACTGGCAAACCTGGTTTAGCTTCCTGTTACCATCTGGTCTAGTGGCTACTTATTAAATTTCCTCCTGGCACACACTCAGGAAACCAAAACATAAAGGGAATCCATCACCTAGTTCTTGAGAGGACCAAATATCCAAGAAGCCAGGACCATATGGCATTATTTTATGGTTAAGTCTTTGGAGTCAGCTTGCGGACATTCAAATTCTGACTCTGCCACCTACTAGTTGTGATAACAGAGAATGAATTGCTTGTTCTCTGTATAAAATGGGAATAAATATAATACCCCTCCCATATAGGCTTGTTGGTAAATGTGAAATGGGTCAATACACGTAAAGGGCTTGGAGAGTATCCTTGAAATCGAAGTATTTGCTATTAGTATTATTAGCACAGTTGTGAAAGAGTTTTGGGAACTGGAATATATCCCTCAAACAGCCAGAGGAGAGCCTTTTCTGGCCGCTTTGCCGTAGCACCACTCTTTCTTGATCAGTGCCAGGCATTTTAGGGTATGGGGAGGAAGCTCCTGGAAGCTGGATCACCTCCTGCAGGTTTTCCAGGATTGAGGGTGCAGAGAGTAGAAAAGAACAGCTCTGAGCCTGGCCAGACCAGAAGAGAAGGAGCTGGGCAAGCCCCAACACTGAGAAGGAGGTACTAAGGTACTAGAATAAAGCCAACTTCTCAAGAGTCATTTCTACTCTCTTGGGGGTATGAGTAAGATGGGATCTCCAAGTGCATGTATCAGGTCATCTCACATTTTGGCCCTAATTCAGAAACCTGCCAGCTTTGTATATTCACACCTTCACCAGGGCTCTGATCCACCTTCAACGCCATCACCATGAAACCTCTACCTAAGACCTCCCCCATAATGCCTATGCAGTGCCTAGAAACACTCACCTTTCCCAAGGCCTCAAAATATACCAGATGTGCACCTGCATTTCACGCCTCCAACCACCCCACTCATGCCCTGGGCCTGTCAGGCTCAGAGGGCTTCTGAAGATGCCTCAACAGCCATGTTTGTGTGAAGTACAGGTAGAGTGTTGGAGCCCGCTTCATAACTGTTCATCTACCTTTCTCAGTGTTTCATACTGACAAGCATGTGTGTAATGAAAGGCAATGAGGGAGGGAATTGGTGGCAAAGCTATGCTATGGAAAAAATCCTGGAGAAAAATAGATCAGTGTATATACATACTTATGCCCATAAATCATCTCTTTAACAGAGGGAAAGAAAAGAGACTTGACATTTGGTCTTGGTGATACTCTGTTCTTGAGCTAGATGTTTTTGTAAGATTTTTCATTCAGTCAGTCCTCATATTTACCTCATGAGAGGAATTATTACGATTTACACTTAAGGAAACTGAGGCCCAAAGTCCAACTCACAGTCGCCACCAATAGGAAGTTACCCCGTAAAACAGGCAGTCCCTCAAACCATCACCGAAAGATATCAAACAAGAGCCCAGGCATGATAAAGCTGGCTGACTGCTTATTTTCTTTATAGAGGCAAATAATTAGTTTGAGCTCTTGCCGAGTTTCGTAAGAACTAGGCTGGTTGGGGTGGGGGAGATTTCCCTTTATATATACTATTTTAGGAAAACCCATAATTGAATCTAATTTCTGCAGCTGCCATTAGAAAGCAGGATGGCAGCGGCAGCATCTGGGAGACAACAGAGGCCCACAGAGCAGGGTGGAATATGCTGCGTGCAACTGAGAAACCCCAGGCAGAGGGCAGAGCCACCTGCCCTAAAGGGACACCAAAGCCAGGGTCGAGCCAGTGAGGAAAGTGGCAGGAGAATGTGCCCCCCTTCCCCCCGTCCCCACCTAGGAAGGGTGGGCGAGCATCTCCCAGAGTTCCTGTAGCGGGAAACCTTCTGGATCTTTGTTCTCCCTCCGCCACGGCCTGTAAGTATTAGCCTGATGTTGTTTACTTCTTCTCCCAATCTCTCCAAGGAATATGATTCACACGTTTTCAGATTTATTTGAACAAAATGCAATAAATATGCTGCTTCAATTTTAACTGCTGGCCTGTAGCCAAGGTTTTTAATGAATCTGGCCTGTGCTACTGAAGTGTTCCAGGATCTCCAGGGCTCTGGGCACTGTGAGATTATATACACTGGTGTGCGTGCACACACACCACACACATACACACACACACACACACACACACACACACCTCCCCACCTTCTATTCCCTGGAGGACCAGTGACTCACAGTCAACTGCAGGTTTTTCAGAGCTGACTCTGGTTAAAATTAGCAGGAGCCTTTATTGTCCAAGGAGAGGAAGGATTCCTCCATCTCCTTTCACGGCTGCATGGAAATGCCATCTTTTCTTTTCCGCCCCCCGCCACCCCCCGTTGGAATTACTATACCCACCTCCAAAAGCTGCCATCTTCAGCCTTTTTTTTTCTTCCTTTGTTTCCTCACAAATGTCTACTAGACCAGGCCCAGCCTATGGAGACTTCCATATAAAAACAGCTAAATATGGGGGCTTAACGTGGAGATAATGGATTCTCAATTGATTTTGACCACGACCAGTCAGTGCTCCATGCTTCTGAGAGGTGGAAGAAAACAGGAGGAGAGACACCCACAACAGCAATCCTGGGCCTGGCACCCTTTCTCAGAAAGAGGAGGAGGAGAAGGAGAAATGCCAGCCTCAGACCTGGAACACACATCTCCGAGACCCAACACTCCAGGAAATATGGCCACAGAGGGTAAAACTGAGGGATCTGCAAAATGGGTCCCCTTTGGTGTTCCCAGCCTCCTCTTCTGGAGGAAGATGATCACCGGGACCCCCTGCAGCTCCAGAAACCTGAAACTCCAAAGTTTTGTGCCCACAGTGAAAAAACACTTAAGGCCATTGTGGGTTGGCATCTGGGAATTCCCTCAGAAGGAAGGGAGCATTGCATGGAGGGGTGATTTTAGGGCCTGGGGCATGGTTTCCCACTGGTGGCAGAGACAAAGAGGTGGCTCCAGAGACCCCATCTGTAAGTATGGTGGCCAAATCCTGCCTTGTTGCTAGTAGACACTACTACCTATTTCTCTTCTTTCAGAAAACAAACCATAGTCTAATCTCTTCTGTTATTACCAGTGACTTTTATTGATGTCAGGAGCCCTTGCTTTCTTTTCCTCTTTTGAAGTTACTATCAAAAGCAAATTATAGATTGTTCTGCAGGGGTCTGACCACCCCATTCCATCCGCATCTCATTTCGTCACATCCCCTCATGGGATCTTCACAATCATTATGCAAAATGAGCAAAGCAACTTGGAAGTCACGCACCTGGGCAGATAAATACCATGAAAGACCTGGCTGCCCTTAATGACTGGGGAAGAGGGCCAGAGTGCAGAGGTCCAGCTTGGGATATCTCCAACAACAACGTGCATTGTGTCTTCTGGGAGCCTTTGTTTCCTCATCAGTGGAATGATCTTTCCAACCTGGTTACTCTGTGACTCTGGCAGACTTTGAGTGGTTTTCCTCAGATGTCTTTTATCCGCCTAGTACTTGACACCTCCTTCTCTGTGTGTTCACTTTCTTGAAATGGAATAATAAATAGCTCGTATTTCTGCCATGATTCCTCAAGCCATAAAAACCACATCCTCTCATTTATAATATTCATAGAATTGTAGAACATATCTTACGGAGACTGGAAAAAATAGCACCATCTTGTTTCCACTTCAAGTGGTGGTGTCAGTGATGTGATTCCGTGTGAGTCTCTCCCACGCACTTTACAAGAATTGATGCAGCTCCATTCAGCACGTATTGGTTGACCACTTGATCTCTCGGTAGCCCTTTGCCAGGTGGACACTGTCGGAAGCATATGAGAAATAGAGGACACAAGCTCTTTTCTCAATTTACTGCTTATCTTATTGGGAAGTCAAGGTCACTGTTTACAATAATGATCATGTTGATAAGAGCATGCCTGTTCGGAGGCAGGCACTGCGCTAGACACCTGATAGATATTTACTCCATTTAAGCCTCAGCAAATTCCTAAGGTTCCCAAATTCCTTTTTAGTTCTGCTTTACCCACAAGGAACCTAAGGCTTAGATTAATTTGTCTGCCCACAGCTAAACAGTGATTGAAGATGTATCTGATTGCATCCATGAGTTTGAAATGTCATACCACCAAGTGTTGAACTGAGTGAAGCAAGGTCTGCAGAGCTGTGGTGTAGGTGCAGTGCTCTCTGCAAGGTCAGAGATGTGGAAGTTCTGGGTAAGGGACGTTACCTGCTGCTTGAGTTTACCCTGAAAGGAATAAGCAGGAACTACCCCTGGGCAATGGAGAGGAGGCCCTAGTTCAGAAGTGAGAAGGAGAATATGATGGACTCCTGATAGAAGATGTTAAAATGAACACTGGCAGACTGTTTTGCCACCCTCAATCCTCTTTAACAACAGGCAAGACTTTGCTGAGACCACAGCGGAGAGAGAGCTTCCGCCTGCCCAAACCTTGATTGGCCCCAGTCACCCTTTATGCTGGACGTCCTTCAAGCAAATTCCTGGCTTGACAAAGGGATGCCCTCACATAACTTCAATTATTTTTAAATTGGTCCTTATAAAAACAAACACATTCCACTTATGACATAACCAAGGCTGAAAAAATAATGTTTTACTGTCAGTTTTATTAGTTGGGAAATGTAATAACTTCCAAGTTTGAGAAATACCGTCAAGGGAATTATTTTTAATCTTTTGTAAAGTCTTACATTTGCTTCATTGACACCTCTTGGCAATTCCATTTGCTCCCTGAATCCTGGTTTCCGGCTTCCTTTCCTTTCTTAGGAAAGCTTAAGTCAAACGTGGAAGTTGTTTTTTAGCTCTGAGTTCATAGAGATTGTCCAAAGTTGTAGCCTCATTGCACATTCAATCCAAAATTTTTTTTTTTTTTTTCAACAGGTTCCGCAACTTCTTAATCCTGTGTTAAGCTATTATCTGCTTATACCCAGGGCTAACTAGACAAAATTAAGAAATAAGTTGTTTGCTGACAAAAGTTCTTTTCCTAAACCTTTACCTAAAGAAAACCTCTCACTCCTGTCACTTTTTGGAGTCCAGACAGACACTAAAGTATCAATCTGTGTTTCTCATAACCATGGGGAAGGAAGGCTGTTTAAAGGAAAGCACCTGACAGAGAGACTTGGGTTCAAATTCCTGCTAACATCAATTCTGTGAGACCCTGAATGTATTTCTTAACATTTCTGAACCTCGTTTTCCTCATATATAAAATATAGTTAATATTATCTATTCCACTGGGTTGTGGGGAGTTTTAGCTTAAAAGTGACACATGTAATTGTTTGATCTTCAACCAAAAACAGTCTGTCCAGAAGTAACCAAAAGGACCTCATTAAAAAGTGGCATGCCCTCCTGAGTCACTTTCACCATGAGGCACCCACAAGTGAGCAGGACACATGATAGAAACACCCAGATGAGCCTAGACCTGACTGGGTTTCCCAGGCCTTTCAGGTCCAGTAACTTGCATTTTATTTGGTTTATCTAATAGAAATGATAGATAAACCAAAATGTTAAAATAGTTGTCTCCTCAAAAATAGAAGTGCTTTTGGCTCTCAGATCTTCCTTATGATGGCCAGGTGACTTTCCTCCTGTTTAAGATTACCAGAGACTCTTTTGTCTACTAGAGATGCAGAATCAGAAGGAATCGGAGACCATAAAGAAACTCAGGACAAAAAGAAGTGTCATGCCCAAAGTCATAGAGCTAAAGATAAGTAAGCCTGGGAATCGCCATCTCCTGAGCCGCTTTGGCCCTCCCCCGACCCTGCAGCTTTCCTTCATGACCATAAACCGTGCAGTGAACACATGAAGTCACCCTGAACGGAGACACTGCTGTCCAGCAGGATTCTAAATGAATCACTGGGCCAGTGTGCAAAATATTCCGACAACCTGAGTGCAGTGTGGCTCGTTCTCTACAGCATATTCATCCGTAAACGTGAGGTGTTTCTGTGTTGGACTCATCCCAGTGTTCACTAATCCTGTTTCTTAGTGGTCAGAGGTTCAATATGTGTGACTTGTCTTTAGTTAGGGCGATAGTCATCACTGCCCTTTCTCACTTTTTATGCTGATTCTTGACCATCTTTTGCTGTGCTGCAATAGCATTTTTACCAAGATCTGCCAAAATTCCTTCTTCATTATAGATACTCAATAGATGTTGGTTAAGCAAATGGACAAATGAGCATATACATGAATATTCCCAGCACGTATCAATCCAGTGGTATTTATGACCTGTTGGACTGACTTTGGTTTACAAATTAAACAAGCCATGAAATTTGAATTTAATAAAAAGAATTTAGTTTGGGCCTGTTTGTCAACTAATAACTATCTGGACTATCTTTAGCAAGTTGTTAGGATGTCAGGATTTAAAGCTGTAATATACCTGCTTTTTTCGGAAAGGGGTCACATGCCATCTCCTGGCCATCTCTGTCTGGTTAAGCTAGTTGCATAGTTTCTATCTGCATAGCCGTCCTCTGACTATAATCAAATACCAGCCAATGAAGACAGGAAGAAAAAGTGAAAACCTCAGTTCAGAGGTATACAAATCCTTACTTGCAGAACACATACATTAGATGGGGACTTACCTTCTTGAAAACATAAAACTTTCTAAAAGCCCTCACTTCCAGCATCCTCTGGGCAGTGAGCTGTCCAAATGAACAAAGCAAGAGTTGATTTACAAAAAATATTATTTGAACAAGGCTTTGGGTGTCTTCAGTGCAAGACCCATAACTCACTCATCAGTGTTTCCCCTATAATTCTTTGAAGGGAACTTCTAATGCACAAGTTGCCCAATAAAGGTTGAAGAAGGGAAAAGGAAACAGAGGGAGGGCAAGTAGGAATTGTGAACAGTAGGGCACACTGGTTAAGCATCCGGGATCAAAGGGTGAATTTCTACCCTTAGCACAGAAACCTTATTTTCTGTTGGCTCCCTTCTCAGAAACCTACTGGGAGCAGCTTTTGTCCCCTCTTATCACAGTTGTACCCACAGAGAGCAAATCATCTCTTCTCCATGGCTGAGTGTCTGTGTGTCTACATGGAAATCCTTCATGACTCCCCATTACCCACAATGAAATCCAAACTCCCAGCATCATTCCCAGCCTGACCCAGGGCCCCGTCTTCTGCTACACTTCACCCACCCACCTTAGAAACTATATTGTAGCCACACAGGAATTCTTGCCTTTTGCCAAACACACCATTCTATTTTATGCTTCATGCCTTTGCACCTGCTGCCCTTTCTTCCACTCATCCCCTTTCAGCCAATGCTTCCAAATTGTTAAAGGCCCAAGTGAAATGTCACCTCCTCAGTGACGTTCTTCCCTACCTAGGAGGGAAGTCACTCATTCCCTTGAGTAGTCATGGCTCTTATGCCTGACCCTGTTGTCTTTATCACAGAATGTTGAAAACTAATAAATACTAATCTATTAGTAAATACTAATATGTCTTTACCTTCAGCACTTTGATGATTGAGATTTATCTTTGTATCCTCACATGTAAGCCTAGGAGATATGTACTATTATTAATTCCACTATTGATGAGAAAACAGAAACACAGAGAAGTTAAATAAGTTGCCCAGGTCCAGACAACCAGTAACTGGTAACTCTCTGATTAGAACACAGGGAATGAGGGCTCAGAACAAACCCTTTCAACTACTTTGAAATGCTACTTTTGTTTAAAATAATCATGCTGGTTACCTTGTTACCTTTACTATGGTATCGATATTAATATAAATTCTTACTCTTAATCAGCCAGGTCAATTATTTATGTTTGTATATGAGTTATATAGATAATAAGTTCCATTTTAAACTATTATTCTAGAATATATGCTAGTTGTTAAAATCTCCCCAGTATACCTCTGGTGTGCCCCAGGTGCAATGGAAGGTAATATGGGTAGTCTTTTCAGCTCAGGGGAGATTGTTATTTTTATTTAAATTTCTTGTTCCTGCATCTTGTTTCTTCAGCTAAATATTTGACTACCCCAAGACTGGACTCGTTCTTTTATTTTAAGGGTACCCAAAAGGACCTGGAGCAGTTGTGTTCATGATAGGCACTGAAACTTTTACTGAATAAATTAATGCAAGAACAAAACTGCTTCCTTGTTGCCATCCACCAACAACTTATTGAGAATGTGGCATCAAGTTGAATATTTAAGAGTTGACAAACTTTCTTGCTAGGGTCCCAGGTTTCAGAGAGTTGGTAGTTAGTTTGGATGGCAAAGATGGAGTGATTACTTGACCAGAAATCTCTCCTCCAAATTTCCAACCCTTTCTTCAGTCAAGCATCTGGTGGCCTCCATCCTAATCACCTTTTGTAAATATCCAGCTTTTCCTCTTCTCATTCCTGACTGGCTCATTCTGGGCACGTTCTCTGTGCCAGCCATTGTGCTAGGACATGGGGACAGAAACATTCTGTATAAGAGAATCAGAATCCAAATGTATTAGCCAGTAATTAAGAAATACACTACCTACAAGGAAAGGAGTTTTGAGGTGGTAGATAAGCTGTAACTTTGGAGCCAGAAGACCCTTGGTTTAATTCCCAGCTCTGTCACTTAACTACGTATTTGACTTTGTTCAAGTTATCTAACCTCTCAAAGCTTCAGTTTTCTTATTTTAAAAAATATTTAATAAATCATCTACCTGAGAGGGCGATCATGCAGATTAAATGTCTTTCAACTTAACCCATCCCCCCTTTTTAAATAAAGAGAAAATAATTTTATGGATGTTTTTGATATTTAGCATCTCATCCTCACCTCCGTGATTCCATGACCCTGGATAATTTGAAGCTGCTTCTCCTGAAATGCTTATTCCTTTTTTTTTTTTTTTTTGAAAAAAGTATTGTGCCTCCAAACTTTAGAACTCCCTCTTCTTGGCCTTTGAAATGAAATCTAGAATGTAGAAGTCCTTCTTCTGTATCTTTATCTTAAGACTAGGCCCTGAGTAACTGGATTGACATCTTGTGACTCTGAATCAAATACAATAGTCTCTTCCCAGTTCCAGACTCTGCCAGTGACTATTCCCCTTTCTTATCTCAAGCCCCACCAAGGACTCTTCATCCCCATTGTCCACTTTTGGAAACTTCCCCTCACTCTTCTCTGGATGACTGAAAGTCTTCCTCAGATGAACTAACTTTTAAAATACTCTCCTTTTATCTTAAATCATATAATGGCATATTGTCCATTATCTCTATTTGTACACCATGCAATGTTAGAACCGACACAGGCATTATTCAAACATAACTTATTTGGGGCTACTTTGGGGTCTGGCAATAGTGACATTTCCTTAGAGGATGGTTGAAAAAAATGCACTGCATCCCATTTCTTGAATAGAGGCTTGCATAATCAACCAAGTAGAAAGAAATGTTGAGATGCATTTAACCTCATTAGTTTCAAAAGGACTGACTCCAATCCATTAGAGTTGAGATACATTAGTGAAACTCAACTATTTCCAAATCTCATTTACATAATGGATGAGATGTGAAATGAGCCCAAAGCAAGGGGAGCCGCCCAGAGGCACTAAAGTTTATCATAATATGTAAGAGTTCTTTTAGATCATTGCATTAAATTTCCACTAACAATATAACAAATTAATTGTATTACTGTACTAGCTCAAATTCTACTGAGTGGAGAGTACCAGTGAGGAAGGCAGCCAGGGTTTCAAGGACTGTGGGTGGGGAAGGATGCTCAGAAGGGTATGATGACTGTTACTTTACCTTTCTTCTGCCCCTTTAAGAAATTCTAGGCACCTCTGTAATCTGATGGTGGACTTTGGCTTTATTAGTGAGGTAAGCAAGGATGAGTAAATCAACTGTATCAGACAAGCCTCAGGACATCTAGAAATTGATCATTCTGCCGAAATAAGCACTCTGTGTTTATTAGCTGGGAGTTCGTCACTATCACTTCTCCTCATCCAATTCCTAAGAGATTTCAAAGCCATCATCATGGTATTAGCTCGTCTGACTGAACTAGAAGAGATAAAGATTAGGAGATCTATCTAATGATGGGTCTGAGTTTCTGTGATTTTTTTTTTCTCTTCTGTTGCAAAAAAGAGAGCTTTTCTAGCACACATTCTGTGTCTATATGTGTATGCCTACACACAGTCACAATGTGTTTGCATTTTACAGGAGGATTTCAAATAGTGGAACAAAGTAGGTGGTTTGAAGAAAGCCATATTCAATGAAGCCCTTAAAACAATGCAACTTTCCCACATATAAAGCAATGACTACTTAACAAAGGGGCCGTATGCTGAATTGGTTTCTCTAGCTGACAGTGTGTCCATACAGTGGGTGATCTTACACTGAGACTAATTAGATTCCGTAACCACATTTATAAACCTAACATCCATACATGGCCAGACTCCTACAGATATGTTCTTAAGAGATGAGTACATATTGGACTGATCTTTCACAAACCAGTAACTATGCATTTATCTATTTACACATATATTTATAGACACACATGCATTTAAGCTCCTGATATCAAGCTCTTTTCTCAATGTGGCTTCTAAATAAGCAGTAATCAAAATGCAAATAAGGTGACCCAGTTAGCACCGAGATCTGTATTACCATGCAGATGTGCGCTGCAACTCTGTGTTCTAAAGGTAAAAAGGAAGATACTACAAAAGATGCTTATATTAACAGCTACTGAGCCCTTCACATTAGGGAGAGTCTAGGGAAGAATCCTCCAGAGCCAGTGGTCTTATAGCTTGGATCACAACTGCCATTTTTGGCTTGGTCTGTCTTAAAGCTGCCCTGTGAGTATATAATAACCAGCATGCAAGAAGACTGCTTCTGTGAAGTCTCAGAATGTAATCCTTTTAGCAGAAAGCCAACATGCTGGCCTGAGACAGTCCAAGAATAAGGCTGGGGTCAGAGTCATACCCCTGCCACCCTCTCTGTGTGACACTGGGCAAAGCAAGATACATCCGTTTCTGGGGCTCAATTGCCCAGGAAGGACTGGACTACTTCCCTTCCACCTCTAAACTGCCTTGATTTTACTTTGCTGAAGCTCCTTTGTGTTCATCTATTGAAACCTATAACATGCTTTATGTGCATCAGTTGCAAATTCCTAACCTACCTGATCAGGATGTAACAAGAGCATACTTTGTGCAGTGTGCTACTAAATTGGTTTTAATTACATGTATGCATCCTTTCTTCCCTTATTAGTATCTTTTGAAAATCCCTTTGTTATATTTTTCAGTGAAACAGGTACCACTCTATTGTCTCTGTTTTTTAAGCATGGGAGCAGTTACATCAGCATTCTGTTTGGTTCTATCTATCTGCTCTTAATCCTTCTGGGGTGTGTGTGTGTGTGTGTGTGTGTGTGTGTGCAGGAATTGACTTAGGCAGTCCAGGGTACTAACCTGAGCTTAAAAGTATCTTTGAACCTTAAGCTGTGTACAAAATGTGTTGTGTGTTGTGTGTGTGTGTGTCTGTGTGTACATGTGTACGCTTTTTTCCTAAGAAGAGGTTCTGATGTCTAAGATGCAGAAAGATTAAAAACCTCTAACCTGAGATGTCTCCTCTTCGCAATTTTGATGTTCGCTATATTTCCATTCTGGGTGATATCACTGGGCACATCTAGAAAATACCTTTCATCTGGTGTGACTTTTTCACTGTAGGATTAGGAGAGACTGACTTCTACATCATTAGAATTTACTGTATAAAGGATTCTTTAATAAAAAATCTCTTTGAAGTTCCAGTAGACAAAATGTTCTCTTCTCAGCCCATTTCTTCACTTCTAAATTAAGAGAAGCAAGAACTAATCAGATTGTTCAGCAGTTTCTCTGAATCTAGACAACTTAGAATAGTAAAGCTAGAATAGATTCTGACCAAGAGGAAACTGAAGCACAGTGAGATTCCAAGTCCTGTTCAAGTTCATCCAGTCAGTGTGGAGCAGAGCCTGAAATAACTCAACATCTCAGAACTCTAGTCTCTTAACTTTCATATTAACAAATTATTTGTCTCTGGTACAATTTATTGACTATAAGTATTCACTGGATAGTTTCTTTGTGTCCGTGTTATGCTAGGAAGATATAAGAAAATACTATAAAATCTCTACATCCTAAAGAATTTAAATCTTGTAGGGGACATACGCGACTTGAACACATGAAATAAGTTTAAAATGAAACAATTAGTACGAAGACACTGTAGTGCTAAGTGATAATAGTTAACACATTTGACTTCTTACTCTCTAGGCACCATAATAAGTGTTTTGGTATGTGTTAGTTTTTCTATTACTGCTATAACAAATTTCTACAAACTTAATAGCTTCACCAACACAAATTTATTATATTACAGTATTGGAGGTCAGAAGTCCAAAATGAGTCTCACTGAGCTAAAATCAAAGTATCAACTTCCTTTCTGAAAACTATAGGAAAGAATCTATTTCCCTGTCTTTTCCAGCTTCTTCAGGCCATTTGCATTCCTTAACTCATGTCCGTCTTCCTCCATCTTCAAAGCCAGCAGCCGAGCTGCTTTCTTACCCTACTTCCATCACCACATCTCTTTCTCTGACTCTTCTCTTCTACCTCCTTCTTTCACTTCAATGGACACTTTTGATTACATTTTGACCATCTCGTAATCAAGGATACTTCCTAGATGTTAAGGTCAGCTGATTGACAATATTAATTCTGTCTGTCTGCAACCTTAATTCCCTCTTGCTATGATACATAACACATTCACAGGTTCTAGGAATTAGAAAGGGGGACATTATTTTCTGTCTACCACAATATATAAACTCCTTTAATCCTCAATAACCTCATTTAACAGATGAGGAAACTGAGCATAGAGAGCTGACATGAATTGCCCCAAATCACACAGCTAGTAATGCAGGTAGTCTTACTCCAGAGAATGTGTTCTTCACCTGTACTCTGTACTGTACTGAAAAGGGAGTTTTAGATTAGAGGACCAAGTGTGGATGGGTGGCTTCCCCAGAAGGTTTGGGCCTAGAAGAATAAATGTGTATTCCATTTGTCCATTCATCCATCCAACAGTTTTGAGTATGTAATATCTATCAAGCTAAGTGCTGGGAAATCAAAAGAAAGTTAGACGTGGTTCCTGACTTCTAGAATTTTGCAGTTGCCTACATAAATTGTCAGAGAAATGAACAAATAATTACACAATAGGAGATAAGTCCTATTGCAGAAGTCTGTCCAAGACGATAAGACACGTTTGTGGAAGGGAGAAACTAAATCTACCTGACAACGAGATGTGGGTTTAATTTTTCCCGATTGCCTTTCCAAACATATCTTTCAGTGTTTGGTTTTTACAACTCAGCCCAAGCACTCTTGTCTCAGTTGCACAAAGAAGGCTTGTTATTTCTGCTTTTGCTCTTGTCTTTTCCCAGCCCTGGCAGGCTCTCCCTCTACTTCTAGTTATTGAATTCTACTCATCGTTCAAGACTGGGGTTTTTGTACCTGTATCTGTCTTGCTGAGTGGACAGGTTAGCCCCTTTCAGAGAAGGTTCGTGATCCCTGTACTTAATGGTACCTGGTACTTACAGGCTCTTAATGAATGTTGAATTAATATATGCATGAGCACAAAACCACCTCAGATCCCACTGAGATCTCATTTTCCTCCTAATTTGTGGAGGACTCATTTGGCTTCCTGTCTCATTTGGTTTATCAGTTTTGTAAGTGTTTTTGTCTTATCCCACTCTCCACTTCTAAACCTTCTCTACAAAGACAGAGATCACATCTTCTGAGTTGTGCTGTGCAGCACTCAAATATCTATTGATTTTTAAATGATTGACTCCAGGCTAACTGAATAGCATCCTACTTACAAGTGACCTTGCCTGAATTTCATCTCTCAAGGTCCCAAAATGAAGTAAAACTCATTTGACACAAAACACATGTTGATAGGACCACCACCTGCAATTGAGCAAGTAGTTCACTTTCTGTAGGAACCTGGCTCGAGGGGAGAAAGGCATTGAAATCCAGTGCATGCTCCTCTCTCCAAACCATGAGCAGTGGGGGTGCATGTGCACACAGGAAGCCATAACTTAATCTAACTTTTACAATGGTGCCCTCTCTTTGCTAAGAGCTGGGTCCTTGGGAATCTCCACCTAGGTGGGATGGCTTTTACAAATTCACCCAAAGATTCTGTATGGGTAGCAAAGCCTCTGTATTTTGATGGTTAAAAAGGCACTTTAGGATCTTTCAGTATCCTTATAAAAAGTAACAGCTATCTTTATGCTCTGCAGAGATTATTAGAATGTAATTCTTAGAAAACTTAGGGACTTCACTGCTTAGACCAGTGTCACGTCCCTGGTATGGTGGATGTTCAATAAATATTTGTTCAATTAATGAATAAAGTGATGCAACAAAAAATAACACTTTTATTGACTTTGGCACAGAAAAATATTGTTTTCCAAATCCCAAGGTTATCTATTTCTTGTTTTAAATTTTTATTTTATTTATTTTTTTTATACAACAGGTTCTTATTAGTTATCTATTTTATACATATTACTATATATATATGTCAATCCCAATCTCCCACTTCATGCCACCAGCACCCCCACTCCCGCTTTCCCCCCTTGGTGTCCATACGTTTGTTCTCTACATCTGTGTCTCTGTTTCTGCCTTGCAAGCCGGTTCATCTGTACCATTTTTCTAGATTCCCCATATATGCATTAATGTACGATATTTGTTTTTCTCTTTCTGACTTACTTCACTCTGTATGACAGTCCCTAGGACCATCCATTTCTCTACAAATGACCTAATTTCATTCCTTTCTATGGCTGAATAATATTCCATTGTAAATATGTACCACATCTTTATCCATTCGTCTGTCGATGGACACTTAGGTTGCTTCCATGACCTGGCTATTGTAAATAGCACTGCAATGAACATTGGGGTGCATGTGTCTTTTTGAATTATGGTTTTCTCTGGGTATATGCCCAGTAGTGGGATTGCTGGGTCATATGGTAATTCTGTTTTTAGTTTTTTAAGGAACCTCCATACTATTCTCCATAGTGGCTGTACCAATTTACATCCCTACCTAAAGTGCAAGAGGGTTTCCTTTTCTCCACACCCTCTCCAGCATTTGTTGTTTGTAGATTTTCTGATGATGCCCATTCTAACTGGTGTGAGGTGATACCTCATTGTAGTTTTGATTTGTATTTCTCTAATAATTAGTGATGTTGAGTAGCTTTTCATGTGCCTCTTGGCCATCTGTATGTCTTCTCTGTAGAAATGTCTATTTAGGTCTTCTGACCATTTTTTGATTGGGTTGTTTGTTTTTTTGATATTGAACTACATGAGCTGTTTATATATTTTGGAGATTAATCCTTTGTCCGTTGATTCGTTTGCAAATATTTTCTCCCATTCTGAGGGTTGTCTTTTCGTCTTGTTTATGGTTTCCTTTGCTGTGCAAAAGCTTTTAAGTTTCACTAGGTCCCATTGGTTTATTTTTGTTTTTATTTCCATTACTCTAGGAGGTGGGTCAAAAAAGATCTTGCTGTGATTTATGTCAAAGAGTATTCTCCCTATGTTTTCCTCTGAGAGTTTTATAGTGTCCAGGCTTGCATTTAGGTCTTTAATCCATTTTGAGTTTATTTTTGTGTATGGTGTTAGGGAGTATTCTAATTTCATTCTTTCATATGTAGCTGTCCAGTTTTCCCAGCACCACTTACTGAAGAGACTGTCTTTGCTCCATTGTATATCCTTGCCTCTTTAGTCATAGATTAGTTGACCATAGGTGCGTGGGTTTATCTCTGGGCTTTCTATCCCGTTTCATTGATCTATATTTCTGTTTTTGTGCCAGTATCATATTGTCTTGATTACTGTAGCTTTGTAGTATAGTCTGAAGTCAGGGAGTCTGATTCCTCCAGCTCCATTTTTTTTCCCTCAAGATTGTTTTGTCTATTCGGTGTCTTTCGTGTACCCATACAGATTTTAAGATTTTTTGTTCTAGTTCTGTAAAAAATGCCATTGGTAATTTGATAGGGATTGCATTGAATCTGTATATTGCTTTGGGTCCTATAGTCATTTTCACAATATTGATTCTTCCCATCCAAGAATATCATATATCTATCCATCTGTTTGTGTCATCTTTGATTTCTTTCATCAGTGTCTTATAGTTTTCTGAGTACAGGTCTTTTACCTCCTTAGGTAGGTTTATTCCTAGGTATTTTATTCTTTTTCTTGCAATGGTGAATGGGATTTTTTCCTTAATTTCTCTTTCTGATCTTTCATTGTTAGTGTATAGGAATGCAAGAGATTTCTGTGCATTAATTTTGTATCCTGAAACTTTAGCAAAATCATTGATTAGGTCTAGTAGTTTTCTGGTGGCATCTTTAGGATTCTCTATGTATAGTATCATGTCATCTGCAAATGGTGACAGTTTTACTTCTTCTTTTCCAATTCGTATTCCTTTTATTTCATTTTCTTCTCTGAATGCCATGGCTAGGACTTCCAAGACTATGTTGAATAAGAGTGGTGAGAGTGGACATCCTTGTCTTGTTCCTGATCTTAGATAAAATGCTTTCAGTTTTTTACCATTAAGAATGATGTTTGCTGTGGGTTTGTTGTATATGGCCTTTATTATGTTAAGGTAGATTCCCTCTATGCCCACTTTCTGAAGAGTTTTTATCATAAATGGGTGTTGAATTTTGTCAAAAGCTTTTTCTGCATCTATTGAGATGATCATATGGTTTTTATTCTTCAGTCTGTTAATATGGTGTATCACATTGATGGATTTGCATATAATGAAGAATCCTTGCATCCCTGGGATAAATCCCACTTGATCATGGTGTATGATCCTTTTAATGTGATGTTGGATTTTGTTTGCTAGTATTTTGTTGAGGATTTTTGCATGTGTATTCATCAGTAATATTGGTCTGTAATTTTCTCTTTTTGTAGTATCTTTGTCTGGTTTTGATATCAGGGTGGTGGTGGCCTCGTAGAATGAGTTTTGGAGTGTTCCTTCCTCTGCAACTTTTTGGAAGAGTTTGAGAAGGATGGCTGTCAGCTCTTCTCTAAATGTTTGATAGAATTCACCTGTGCAGCCATCTGGTCCTGGACTTTTGTTTGTTGGGAGATATTTAATCACAGTTTCAATTTCATTACTTGTGATTTGTCTGTTCATGTTTTCTATTTCTTCCTGGTTCAGTCTTGGAAGGTTATAACTTTCTAAGAATTTGCCCATTTCTTCCAGGTTGTTCATTTTATTGGCATAGAGTTGCTTGTAGTAGTCTCTTATGATGCTTTGTATTTCTGCGGTGTCCGTTGTAACTTCTTTTTCATTTCCAATTTTATTGATTTGAGTCCTCTCCCTGTTTTTCTTGATGAGTCTGGCTAAAGGCTTATCAATTTTATTTATCTTCTCAAAGAACCAGCTTTTGGTTTTATTGATCTTTGCTATTGTTTTCTTGTTTCTATTTCATTTTTTTCTGCTCTGATCTTTATGATTTCTTTCCTTCTACTAAGTTTGGGTTTTGTTTGTTCTTCTTTCTCTAATTACTTTAGGTGTAAAGTTAGGTTGTTTATATGAGATTTTTCTCATTTCTTGAGGTAGGATTGTATTCCTATATACTTCCCTCTTAGAACTGCTTTTGCTGCATCCCATAGGTTTTGGATTGTCGTGTTTTCATTGTCATTTGTCTTTAGGTATTTTTTGATTTCCTCTTTGATTTCTTCAGTGACTACTTGGTTATTTAGTAGCATATTGTTTAACCTCCATGTGTTTGTGTTTTTTACATTTTTTTCCCTGTAATTTATTTCTAATCTCATAGCAATGTGGTCAGAAAAGTTGCTTGATATGATTTCAATTTTCTTAAATGTACTGAGGCTTGATTTGTGACCCAAGATGTGATCTACCCTGGAGAATGTTCCGTATGCACTTGAAAAGAAAGTGTAATCTGCTGTTTTCGGATGGAATGTCCTATAAATATCAATTAAATCTATCTGGTCTATTGTGTCATTTAAAGCTTGTGTTTCCTTATTAATTTTCTGTCTGGATGATCTCTCTATTGGTGTAAGTGAGGTGTTAACGTCCCCCACTATTATTGTGTTACTGTCGATTTCCTCTTTTGTAGCTGTTAGCATTCGCCTTATGTATTGAGGTGCTCCTATGTTGGGTGCATATATATTTATAATTGTTATATGTTTTTCTTGGATTGATCCCTTGATCATTATGTATTGTCCTTCCTTGTCCCTTGTAACATTCTTTACTTTAAAGTCTATTTTATCTGAAATGAATATTGCTACTCCAGCTTTCTTTTGATTTCCATTCGCATGGAATATCTTTTTCCATCCCCTCACTTTCAGTCTGTATGTGTCCCTAGGTCTGAAGTGGGTCTCTTGTAGACAGCATATATATGGGTCTTGTTTTTGTATCCATTCAGCAAGCCTGTGTCTTTTGGTTGGAGCATTTAATCCATTCACATTTAAGGTAATTATCGATATGTATGTTCCTATTACCATTTTCTTAATTGTTTTGGGTCTGTTTTTGTAGGTCATTTTCTTTTCTTGTGTTTCCCACTTAGAGAAGTTCCTTTAGCATTTGTTGTAGAGCTGGTTTGGTGGTGATGAATTCTCTTAGCTTTTGCTTGTCTGTAAAACTTTTGATTTCTCCATCGAATCTGAGTAAGATCCTTGCCGGATAGAGTAATCTTGGTTGTAGGTTCTTCCCTTTCATCACTTTTAATATATCATGCCCCTCCCTTCTGGCTTGTAGAGTTTCTGCTGAGAAATCAGCTGTTCACCTTATGGGAGTTCCCTTGTATGTTATTTGTCATTTTTCCCTTGTTGCTTTTAATAATTTTTCTTTGTCTTTAATTTTTGTCAGTTTGATTACTATGTGTCTTGGCATGTTTCTCCTTGGGTTTATCCTGCCTGGGACTCTCTGTGCTTCCTGGACTTGGGTGGCTATTTCCTTTCCCATGTTAGGGAAGTTTTCAACTATAAACTCTTCAGATATTTTCTTGGGTCCTTTCTCTCTCTCTTCTCCTTCTGGGACCCCTATAATGCGAATGTTCGTGCATTTAATGTTGTCCCAGAGGTCTCTTAGGCTCTCTTCATTTCTTTTCATTCCTTTTTCTTTATTCTGTTCCACAGCTGTGAATTCCACCATTCTATCTTCCAGCTCACTTATCTGTTCTTCTGCCTCAGTTATTCTGCTATTGCTTCCCTCTAGTGTATTTTTCATTTCAGTTATTGTATTGTTCATCTCTGTTTGTTTGTTCTTTAATTCTTCTAGGTCTTTATTAAACATTTCTTGCATCTTCTCGATCTTTGCCTCCATTCTTTTTCCAAGGTCCTGGATCATCTTCACTATCATTATTCTCAATTCTTTTTCTGGAAGGTTGCCTATCTCCACTTCATTTAGTTGTTTTTCTGGGGTTTTATCTTGTTCCTTCATCTGATACATAGTCCTCTGCCTTTCATTTTATCTATCTTTCTGTGAATGTGGTTTTCATTCCACAGGCTGCAGGATTGTAGTTCTTCTTGCTTCTGCTGTCTGCCCTCTGACAAGTGTATCTATTTCTTGATTCACTTTATTCTGTAACGTATATCCCCTTATTACCATGGTTGAAGTTCATTTGCAAACAAGAAAAAATACCAATGGGAGAATTCGAGCAGACAGCCAATATATGAGAAAAGGAATTATAATCAAGTTTTCAATATGAGTTTCCTCTTGTGAAAAATATATTATCTACTGGTTTGCCCAAAAGTCAATGTGTCATGGGACAGAAAAGAACATTGAACTGAGTCAAGAGGCATGGATTTCAGCACCGCTTTCTTCACACTTGTGATATGTGAGCTTGGGCACATCACCTGGTCCTCTGTGCCTTGGTTTTCTTATTTGTGAATTTGGAGTGTCACCATCTGCCTCTTGTCATCCACAGGGATGATGCAAGGGGCAAATAGCATAATGCATGTCATTGCTCTTTGCAAGATTAAAAACCACTGAGTGCTCAACAAAACATGCCTCTCAGTCCATGACAAGCACTGCATTCTACAGTGAAAGGGCCAGGAAAGTGACAGAAGGAACTAACCACCCCACTGGTGTCAGCCTCTCTCACTATGCCATCCTAAGTTTTGTCTCCAGGAAACATCTGCATTTGCAATCTTAGAATTAAAATTTTAATTAAACCTAAAATAATTGCATAGTATTTTCCAGATATACTGCTTTCTGTAGTGGATATTACAAAATGAATTATGTATGATCCCTGGATGATGATTTTATCAGCCCCTTTATTTTAAAGCAACTATGAGATGAGGACTCAATCGGGATTTAGGATCTATTTCTTACCGCTTCTTATCAGCTGTGTGATTTTAGATGAGTTGTCTGACGTCCTTGAACCTCTAGTTTCTCATCTAGAAAAAAGGAGTAAATAATAACTGTCCCACAAAGGTTTGTTTGTTAGTTTGTTTCCCCATAGAGAAAATGAGATAAGTAGATAACTAACTTTACAAACCTAGAGCAACATACAAATTACTCTATGGTGAGGCTGGTTTTTATTATCCAAGGTCACAGGGCTCATTAAAGATATCCTGGGAAAGTCAGCCACCACAGACCCTGCTTTTCCTCCATGACCCCTGTAACCTTGAGCAACCTGGGGAAGAGGTAATTGAACAGAAACTACTACTTCGGAAGAAACAGAATCAAAATATCGAAACTATTGACTCAATATTGACTCACCCTTAAGGCAGTAAACAGTGCTTTTTCTCTGACCTTTCCACATCCTGGGGCAGTCAATAACCTGGCCGCTAGATGCAGCGCCTGCCACTGATTCTGATTTGGGAGTACTTTAACCTTGAACTGAGCTCCAAGTAACCAAGGCAACAGGAAGTCAGCTTCTGCGTCAAAGGAGGTGGAATCCATAAATCAAGTCCCTAATGAAAACACGGTGTGCAGGTAGAGGTTCAAGAGGATAAGCGGTCTATGAGAAATTACCTTTGAAAATGAGTGACTGTCCCTCGATAGGCTACTGCACAGTTTCAAAGAGTTGTTTTAAAAATTATCAATAGAGGTCTACAGGTTATAGTAGAATGTTTTCATATAGGTTTAACTTTTTTTTATTTCCTTTTGGCTTCTCTGTCTTAATTATGAACAGATGTTGGATCCACAAAGTTTTTAGCATTGTTATTTCCTCCTTTAAAAATGTACTGGCCTCCAGATATGCAAGCCTCAATACAATTTGTCCTGTGTTGGGGTTTGGTGATCCTCTGAACACATCTACCAAGTGTGCTCTCCATACAGTCTGCTGTCCGAATTTGACATAGTGATCCTTTCCCAGATCAAAGCCATCCTTGCTTTTCCTCATGCCCCCGTGTAAACAGCAGTGCCACATCTCAGTGGTCCAGTCAGAACATTGCTGAATCTGGGTTTCTTTATGATTGATCTCCAGCCTCAAAAATCTTCCTCCCATGGAGAGAGCAGCCAGGCCCATTCTGGGAAGGAACTTGCCAAATATCCCACCACTCTACCATCACTGAGCATTTGTGAGAACTTGGTTCTGAACTGTTTCATGTTCCTCTGGTCCTTTGGGTACCTCTCCGTGGAGCATCAGCTGCCACCTGGAATGAAGAGAAACAAAGGCTTCCAGTGGCCAGCCTGCCCAATGCTCTCTCCCAAGAAGTCACCCATTCCAGTCTCCTGAGACCTCTGCTCTCAGACAGAGTTTATGCATTACAAGTACTGTTATATTAGCCTTTGTTTAACGTTTATCTAATATTCTTGCCCACATATACTACCTCTGGGATTGTTTCCCTAATCCTTTCAAAACTGAAAAATGCCTGAGCAAACATCAGGATTTTTTTTTTTCAATTTGTTTTCAAATTCATTGGATGGCAACTGGCAAACAGTACTATAATCTAGAAAATCCTAAATTATCTAGGGTTTTCAAGATAGCTAAAGAGTGACAATCTGAATTATAGAGTGTTTTAAGTGTCATCTTATTCCTTTTAACTTATTCTGTACCATAAACACTTGAGTAGCAAAGTACACCCGATAGAGGTGTGATCAGATCTGCTTTAAGGGAATGATGTGGATTGTGAACATTTGCATGAAAAGGAGTACAACTAAAATGGCTTGAAATCACTGTGTTCCTGAGCGAGAGCTAAATATCTGCCTGCTAATCCTGTTTATGGTTCATTCCCTGCACATATAATAATATGAGCAAAGAACTCCCTGTCCCACCTGTGTCCACAGGTACAAAGAGGACAGACTGATCAGGGAGTTTTTCCAAAGGAGCTGTTATCCAATAGAACTCCGGCAGCTTAGAGTTCTGGAGGTGTGCTGTGCAAAGGACGCCTGCATCCATTTGACAGGAACAGGGCCAGGGTGGCGTGGAGTACCACGGTGGGGAATTCTTATCAGACTCAGGCCTGCTATCCCATTGCAGATTTGTTAGCAGCCCACTATTCTAGCACATCAGTCAGTCTACCCAGATGACCATACTCTGATAGACTTCTAGATTCTTTCCAAACTATGCTTATTTTGTTAATGGAAAAAGAGTTTAATATATGTTTGTGGTTTAAAAAATATTAACAATAAAGAAGGCTAAGGAGCAAAAGTAAAAACTCCCTCACTAATCTCCCCTGTGCTCTCCTTCCTCAGAATAACCATGGTTAACTATTTGGATGTATCTCCTTGCAGAAGATTCTGTTTGCATTTTACATATACTGCATGTGTATACCTTGTGTATTCCTGGCACACCTGCATATTTTACAAGCGGGCATCATCCGGGGATCATGTACGTGTTTGCTGCACCTCCTGATTTCTTGATGGTTGTGCCTTGCAGTCTCTCTGTCATAGAATTTGATGTTTGTCCACTCCCATAGTCAAACACTATGAAATACGAAATCAAAAAAGAAAAATTTATTTTTATTTACAGCACCTCAAGTGGAGGTTTCAGAGATCGGGATGGAGAGTAGGAGGAAGGTAGTAGACGGTAAATGAAAGTTGTTGCATTTCTTCCTTAGGTGGTTACAGGTGCCTTTTCCAGGTGTGATATAGGCCCTCTGTGTCCTCAGTGTGAAGCATGCTGTTGGTAGACCAGGTCATGGGCAGAAGTTGGAAGATGGTAAGGTAGACCAAGATGATCCCTGAGTTTAGCATCTGGCTGCTTGAAAACTTTGAGCTCTGACATTAAGAGCTGTATGAGTTTAGTAAGTTTAGTAAGTTATCTCTTAACATTTCAGAAATATGTTGTCCTCATCTATAAAAGTAAGAAAAGAGTAACCTCCACACTACATGCTTCACAGGGCTGCCATTAGGCCAAAGTGAGCAGATCTCAGTGGAGGTGAGCTGTGTCACTCAAGTTGGTTGAGATGGGAAAAAAGGGCAGGAACTACCGTGATATGACCTGTTTCATGTTGTTGCTATCAGTGGCATGTAGCCTACAAATAAAGAAATTCTGAGTAGATGACCATTTGACATGGATTCAGACACCTCCAGCTTCTGAACTTATGTTTGGATGAGTTGGAGAGTGACTTGTTTTGCAGCTAGGGATGTACAAGGTGTCCAGAAATCCTTGGTCATGTCAAGGAAGAGAACTGAGCCTTTGTTGGCTGGTTTCCGTTTGGCCTGAGGAGCAGGTTATAATAGTGATAACAGTATAATAGGAATAATCATAACAGGAAACAATTATATAGCATGAACTATGTGCCAGACACTGTTCTCGGCCCTTTATTTTGATTGATCATGGATGCCCCCAACCACCCCTATGAGGTAATGCAGTTCCATCCCATCTGCACAGTTAAGGAAGCTTGAAGCTTGGAGAGGTTAAGTAACTTGCTCATGATCACACAGCTGAAAAGTAAGAGGGCCGGGATTTGAGCCCAGCAAACAAGGCTCCAGAACAGTTCTTATAATGTGTTATGTAGTAAATTTCCAGGCCCTTTCAGAGGCACCTCATAAGAGTCTACCCAGGCTTTTCAGCATCAAAAAGTTGTGACTATTATGACCAGACACTCAAAGGCCCCCAAGTTCAGCTCTTACTTGGCCCAGTCACTGTTGTGACACACCAGTCCCCACAGGGCATCTCCTGCCTCCAGAAGGCCGGCCTCTTGTCTGAAGCATCTTCATTCCTCACCCATGACTTAGCAGACACTCTTCTCAGCACTGGGAATGCCTTTCCTTCGACCTTGCTGCTCTAGCATGAGCTCTGGGAAGGCTTTCCTTACTTCTTCCCACACAAATCCCTGCCTCCTGAGAACTCCCCAGGCACTTGGAATGAATAACACACAGGCCTGCCCATACTTGTTGCCCAGTTTTTCCTTTTCATTTAGTCTTGTCTTCCTAGCTGGATGAGATGAGAAGCCTCACTAGGGTGGGGTCAACTTCTCCCCTCCATGCTCTGCACACCAAAACCTCTGTAAAGACAGGCTTCTTGATCCATGGAAGGTAAAGCGTGCATGATGGCTTACACTGCTTCATTAGGCCTGTGCCCCGACCCCCACTTTCAGGCAGGCCACCTGGAATGTTGTCACCACTAACCTCAGCCACAAAACCAAAACCAGTCATGCTGCTAATTTGTTTTGTTTTGTTTCCTTTAAACATTCTAAAATGTCATTCTTGCACCAGAAGGAGGTCAGATCATTTGATGATTTCTTCAGGTCACTTTCAGATTTTATGTTGTCTGTCTTCCTATTTCTTTAAAGTAACTGCAGGCTTTGGGGTTATTTTCTTTAGGGATACCAAGTCCCCACTTAAAAGTGGACCAAACAGCAGCACATAGTAAGAATGAGGGCTCAGCGTCCACCATGATGACCAGGAAGAAGCCAGCTGCAGTGGACAGTGTTGCAATCCCACCAGCCCCAGTGTTATCTCTCCTTGCTGCATCTGCAGCAACATCAGATGCAGGTGAGCACTTCAGATGCTTTGGGTTCACCCCAGGGAAGGTGGGCATGGAGAAGGCCCTCTGGGAATGTGCTGCTGCTAAGTACAGGTAAGAGTTCTCTCTTCAGCCAACCTCCTGCGGACACTGAGCATGTGAGCTGTTTCAGCATTGGAGTTTTCAAGTGGGAGAAGGTCTAAGAAAGGAAGGAGATCATCTCAGAACCTGGAGGCAAAGGTCAGTGAGTAGTAGTAACAGTATTAATCACTCTTTATCAAGCCTTAGTAACTACTAGTCTCTGCATATAGGACCTTATATATCTCATGTAACTCATAAAATAACTCTGTGAAATAAATACATGTGTCTTCATTCCAGAAGAGGAAGCTAATGGGAAGGAAACTTGCCCCAGGAACCTGTGGACACTCAGAATTCCAACTCAGATCCAAGACCCATGCTCTCAACCACTGCATTTCACTACCTCCTGTGCTCACCATGGTTGGGAGATGGTAATCAGAGTTTCCCTGAGGACTTGATTCATTCTAGCTCATGATGTCATGAATTCCTCAATAGTCACCAGACTCCTCACTGGCAGTTTATAAAGTACAATCGCCTTACTCAGACATCCCATATGCTCTGCCTTCCGCTACTCCCCACATCACCTCCCAGCAGTCCTGTGCACCAACCCCAGTTTGCCGCGCTCATCCCTACTGCCAGGAAGGAAGGCCTTGGACTTGGCTTAACACCTTTCTTTAGGACAGCCTTACTCGGTTCTATTCACATCTCACAGATCTTCAAGGCCCAGGGAGTCACACCTCCTCTGAATGCCTGTAGCATCCAGTGTCTCTGCCATGCATTTACCACCCACTTGTAGACTACACGAGAAATGCTTCTATTTAACTTCTTCTCTCTCATGACAGAATTGTATGTACTTCAGAGATAGAATCCATGATTTAGATTCTTGCTATCTTCATGGCACACAGAGTGATGGCACATTCCATAAAATGTGTTGAATTGATGCACTGGTAAATGTTAAGCATATTGCAGTATTTACAAATGCCTATTATGATTAGAAGCCCAAGAAGACACTCATTATTGATATTCGCCTAAACTCATCTTCTAATTCAGCAGTTTGCTTTAAGCAGAGAACTCAGCTACATACCTACCTCCTTCATGGAGACCATTGGTAATTAGAAAATGAGCCCAACTGAAATAACAGAAAGAAATATTTGGAATGACACTTCCCAAATTGAGTTTCACAAAATATTGGTAGGTGTTTTGTGATAAATGTTTTCATAGTTAGGTGAGTGTGAGGAATGCTACACTGCATCTGCTTCCTTTCTGCAGGGTTTTTCTGAGCTTTTAATTGACCAATGTGCATTGTGAGGTTCCAGGAGGGTGAGACACAGAATTTCATGGCCTTACCTGACCACAAAACTCATTTTTCTGGGAATAGCTCTTAACATCTCTTGGAAATGGTATTCTTCCCAGGCACTTGGGAAATCTTGCTCTGAAGAAACGGGATCATCTCTCAAATATGATCAAGAATATTAACATCTTTCACATGTTAGGTGTGAAATGAAAAGTTTTTTTATGGAAATGCCAGGTAAACGATGCCAGCAATGAGAACAAGGAGAGGTCCTAGGAGGAGAGTCACAGAGGAAAGGGGAAGAAGCTTCCCCTGAGACTTGCAGCGCCTTTATGGGAGGACACCTATAGAGGGAGTCCGAGAAGTGGGCACTGCTGCCATGCCTGGAACTCTGGGAATTCATCACTTGTCTGGAGCAAAAGATTTGGGCCAAGGTCTGCATACCCACCCAGATAATTGCTTGCTCAACCCTGTCGGTTAAGCTCTGGAGGCCTCCCTTGGCCTCCCTTTATGGATTTAAAAATTAGCCTGCATGTTTCCGCCTTTGCTTGCCAAGCACAGATATTTCCCAGAGGCAAAAGGCAGGTGATCCCCTATTTTCCTTCCCTGACCTTTTTCCATGCTGTGTGAGAGAACACATTCTTGGGATCCCAAGCTTCTACGGGCTTGCCTCCTCTATTTGCATTCAATAATTTACAAATATGCCAAATGGGCGTAGAAACAGGTGGGTATTAAACTTTTAAACCTGCCTCTCTGGTAATCAGAGCTGAGCCAAAGCTCTCCTGTTTCAGGATGTAGGAATGGGCTGTTTATTTCTGGCAATGCTCAAATGAGACCCTCATGAGAGTTTCACAGATTTGGTCCATTTCCGGGTCTTAGGCTGCTGAGCAGAACTTTTGTGGGAAAACAGGCTAAAGATCTACTCCAGGTGCTGAAGGCCAGACCTTCCTGAGATTCCACTCCCCACAGACAAACGTCTTCCCACAAACCTAAGAGAGTTAGGGTCGCACAGCCTGGGCTCATGCCCAATACCCCGTTTCACACGTGAAGAAATTGATGCTTCTGAGATTCAGAGATTTGCCTGAGGTCATGCAGTTGGATTGGAACCCAAATTTCTTGATTTACTGCCTGATTTCCAGTGGAATCTCATTTCTATCATAGGCCCAACAGTAGCAAAGGCAGATTTCTTTCTCCCTAATTACGGACTCCTACTTCTTTTAGAGAACAGTGAGTGAAACTCATAATGTGATGCTTTAAGCAGAGTCAGACATACAGAAGGTAGTTAATAAATAGGTTCTGGGTTTGATTTCATTCAATTGGGTGCTTGTACATTAATCATACATATTTCTGAGACAACTCACTTAATTGTTGTTTTCTTTAGAGTCCCATCTTTCACTATAAGTAAGGTAATTTAGAATTACTTCTGGCCATATAAAGAAATCAACATTTTTCAATAGGTCGTCATTTCTACAGAGTGGTTTTGAAGACCCAGACAAGTGCAGAGAAGATAAAGGAAAGAAGAGTAAAATTAAGTGGCTTATAAAGCAAAATTAATTTAAGAAATCATTTATTGAGTTTTTTTTTTTTTTTTTTTTTTTTTTTTGCCACGCCTCACAACATACGGGATCTTAGTTCCCCGACCAGGGATCTAACCTGTGCCCTCGACAGTGGAAGTGCAGAGTCCTAACCACTGGACTGCCAGGGAATTCCCTATTGAGTTTTTTAAATACTAAAATAATTCAATTAATTTGAAATTACTTTTATTTTAAAATAATGTAAACTAAGGTATCTAGTACAGTTCCTGACACATAGTAGATGCTCAATAAATAATCACTAAGTGAAATGAATGATTACGAGGCAGTAGCTGTGTGTTTATTCTGTACCAAACAAGATGGGAGACGTCTGAGAAAAACATGCTTGATATTGGAACTGCTTAACAAGCAAATGGAAAAATCTTTGACAGACATGTGATAAGCTGTTGGTAAATACTTGCCAAATAATTGATCAGTCTATATCCTAATGGTATTTTTTCAAACAGGTAATCTTTGGTAAAAGAAAAAAAAAAAAAAAAGGAAGGTTTCCCACCTTATTTTATAAACATTATAATGTGGAAGAAATGAATGTGGGTCAAAGGCTTAAAAATATGTCTTTTTCTAGCTCGTGTGTGTGTGTGTATGTATATTTTTGTTTATTTAAGGCAATTTTTTAGCTTCTCCGAGTCTGAGAGTCATGCTGATTATGAAGTTATTGATTTGGAGGAAGACACAGAAGAGTTGCTGCAGGAGAGGGTGGCCAGACTGAGAACATGTCAGTCTGTGAGCTACTGGGAGGGAGGGAAGGCAGTGGCTGCCACTGGTGCTCAAGCAGTTCAGCCTTCGTGATCAAACTGCTCAATAGCCATTGATCAGCTGCAGTCCCCTGGCACAACAAAGGAGGTCTGGTTCAAGGGAGCACTGCATCATTATTGTGAGTAATTAGGGCTAATGCAGTGAAAGCTTCAATAAAGTTTGTTCAAAATGATGCATAATTTGAAATAACTTCCATTGCACTGTCCTAATAATGACTGAATAACCACACCAGATAATCTGTACCTGAATAAGTCAGCCTTATTTTTCTGATCTTCTACACATTGAAGTAACTTCTCAGGGAGGTTATGCGATATGTAGAGAGTGCATGATTTTACTACTGAAACATGCCCCCCACACACACTTTGTATTGATATTTAAGATGAGACTATATTATTAAGTAAATTACAAATTTTGTAGGAACTTCATAAAACACCAAGAAAAAAAAATTTTCTTTGGTTCTGCACCTGAAAAGTCTAGAGTAGTAGTAATGGAAAAGCAAGCAAACAGGAAAGCATTTCTTTCTTGTTTTCTCTCTCTCTCTCTCTCTCTCTCTCTCTCCCTCACACACACACACACACACACACACACACTGATAGTCTCTCATCTTAAATCCAAGTAGGAAAAAAGATATGTATCAGGGTTGCTATCACCAAATCTCACCTGCTCAAGGTGTAGCCCTGTTAGAGATGACAAGGGCAGCGGAGGGAGCACAGCTCTTACTTTATAGTTTGTATCTGTTTCGTATCAAGGCTAATATATTATTCTCTCAAACTGTGTCATCTGCCCTGTTTAAAACGATCAGAGTAAGTGAAAATATTTAAATTTCACAAGTCAGACATTTTGCTTCTAAAAGCAAAGACATATTAGGTAAACCATTTCGTTATTAAACCAAACTATCAGCCCAATCAGAACTGGCTGATACCTGTAATCAAGATGCCAAACTTTAAGCTTAAAAAATTACCTTTACAAATTAAAGAGTGAATTCTTAATTCTAATGGAATCAAAATGAAATCCAGCATTCTAGTAGCTGGAGCAAAAATGATCATGAAAATTGCTTCTAACTCCCAAATTCTAGGATGCCTGACTTTTCTGTTAACCAGCTGCCATTTATGGAGAGGGACCCAAAAAGATGAAATGATATCCAGGTACAAATGCAAAAAGCAGTGAACAGGAATTTCAGAATTGTAAAGTAATTTATTTATTTATTTTTTGTCCTGTGTGGTATCATGATCTGAAGTTCCTAACCAAAATAATGGGTAGATTCAGCCAAAAGTCTTGTCTTTCCAAAAGAACCAAAATAGAGCAAATGAATGTGCAAGTTAATAGGATTTGAAACATCCAAGAGCCATAAGTTTACAAACCAAAGAAGTCATCAAGTTGTAAAATAAATTTCTCTAAGTCCAGATTTATCACTTAAAATATACAACAGAAAAAGTTCAAAAAGATCTAGAGAAAATGAAGCTTTATTTTAAACACAAATCATTCAAATTGTTTGAAAAATGCTACCTACCGGGCCACCTTGAAGCAGCACAGAATCACTCTGTTTGCCTATCGAGTTCTACTGAACATGAGGTTCTTGATGAGCCCTCTCGCTTTAGCTCTGGGCCATGAAGAGACCCAGCAGGGTTGCAAACTTCCGTGCTTCCCTGAAGACCCCATCACACCAAAGGCCTTCTGAAAAACTTCCAATTTTTTTTGCCCGAAAAGGAGAAAATAAGCTCTTTTCTGATTTAAACTGGACATCCTGGAAAAGCTGAGCTGTTCCGTGGCTAAGGCTGCAAACATCCCCAAGAAGCACCAAATTCTCCAGAATCTGGGCCCATCTCCTTGGAAATGTCAGCCAGCACCAAACTCCTTTGGAATCCCCACTGTCAGAGTGTAATTTGCAAAAAACTAAAAACTCATGTCAAGGATTCATTCAACTCTTTAATGAGGAAACCAACATGGTGATATAGCTGGTCCAAAAAGAATTAGAACTAGAAGAAAATGACATTACAGGAATGTAGGCGTTAGAGAAAGAATGCCAAGCAAGATTGTTCAGTTAATGTCCTAATGGACAATAAAACTATAACCTCTGGGCTTATCTTTTCTACTGGAAAGAAATCATTTGCATATTTTCTGGGCAAAAACCTACAAGTTAATATATTACCTGGCAGAATCTGGGGCTTAATTAGTAGTGGATAGTGAATCCCCTGTAAGATGACACTAAGACTCCACAAGGACATGCACCCTTCCATTTGTCTCGTTTCTAAGTTTTGGCTCATTTTTCTTGACACCACTTGTGGGCTGTGTGGTGCTCTAGTTGAACACGTGTTCTTGCTTCCAATCACCTGCATTGGAAGTTCAATACTGCACTAAAGCAGCTGGGTGTTCAGTCCTCAGTGTTCACACCTGTGAAATGGAGAAAAGCATGCCACCCAGTGTAGAGGATTGTGGTGAGGAATAAATGAGGTAATCCTTGTGAAAAATCTTAGCAGAGTGACTGACACATAGGAAGAGTTCAGCAAATTTGTGCTATTGTTGCTGCTACTATTGTTGTTGTTATTGTTATTGCTATTACCTATTTTCCACCCTGTAATGTTCCTGTCTCCTTCACCCACTCCTCAAGCTATTTGGATATCTAATTCATGATTACTCTTCATGACTCAGCTTAGGTGCCTTCAACTCTAGGAAGGCTTCCCTTACACCCACTTTGAGAATCACCCCACGGCCAAGTTAGACACCACATCCTCTGTGCTCCTCTCCCTACAAGCTGGTTGATCACTGGTCCCTACATTTAATGTAGTGTCCGTGTCTCATGCTGCACTGTCCACTCCCCTATTGTCAGGTCTTATTTGACTTTGAAACCCCAGTACCTAGCACTGAGGTGGGCAAACAACAGCTAATCACTAAGTATTAATCAAAATGCACTGAACAACAACTGTTTCCTGCACAAAACCATCTGGTGCATGAAAACATATACTCTAGCATGATATTTATTAGAGCTGAGAGGCAATGATTTGCCTTTATTTTCCATGGCAGCCCCAGAAAGAGCAAACCATCCTGAGACTGTTCAGCAGAGGGAGCAACCCGAAAGGGACCCCTGGGGCCTCCAGAATCTTCTGTTCAGTAATGGCAGACTAGCTCCTGGCTAATCCACCAGGATATCCTCCAGGGAAGATTATTTTCAAGTTAAGGAGTCAGCCTATGTGGCATGGTATGTGTAGTGCATAGGTATGTGTTTATTCAGAGAAGGAGGAACTTGTACACATAAATGTCTCCCTTCACTCAGAAGTTCTATGGGATTTTCAGGATGAGCTTCTCAATGGAAAGCTGGAGATTATACTGGCCTAGGTGTAATTTAATTATTTTATATAGGCTAGTCTTGCATTCTGTTCAGACTATTGATTTCCTGAGGGCAGCAACCATTTCCTATTTAAGATTTGTCCCATTCAATGAGTATTGAGTATCCCATGAATTCTCAGAACCTTGGGTTCAATGGGATGAAAACAAGAGAAACAAAATCCAGGAACACTGTTATTAAGCAACATATAATCGTATTTGGGTGTCAAGAACCTCGTGCAGTTCTCGGTGCATAGAAGATACTCAGCAAACATGCCTGGACTGGACTTAACTATTTTTTCTCTCTCTAGAGCTGAGATTTTAGGAAAGACAGAAGGCTTAATGACAGGTTAGAAAGTGCCATGTCTGTGAGAAGTTTAACTCAATTTATCTTCTCTGCATGCTTTGTACAGATTATACTCCCAACCACCTCTTGCCACAGTCAGACCTTCTTAAAAATAGAGTAATGATAATAATATATTTTATCTTCTTCCCAGTGATAGTATCATTCACACCTCCATTGAAACCCAGTGGGAGGTTTGGCTGTGAGGCATCACACTCAGGGGGAGTCAGGTACGATTACTGTAATGAGTCTCCATGCTCAGAAATGCAGGAAATAAAACCTCCCCAACATGAAGCAATCTCTGTTAAGATACTCATTTTATATCAAATATTCAAACTCCTCTTTATAAATAGGAGAGAATGAAAGGACACTCTTCCAGGGCAGATTTTATGTGGACGAAAACAAAAGGGCACAATATTTTATGATCAGTTTTGAGATGAAAGTGGCATGCCTGCTTTATTCATTGGCTTTTTCCATTTCCAGAAGTCTAATTAGATTGTTGGTTTAATGGTGGTGAGATAATTTAGTGGCAACTGAAAGCAACTGTGTTAATGAGAACAGGGAACAGTGCTTTGGGTTTCCTGTAATTAATGGAGAGTTTTTGAAAAACTTCTTGGTTCCAGTGAAGTTGGCATACTGAGCCCAGCTGTGGAGAAGGGGGACAAGGTCTTTCCTGCTTATTGCTGTGGAAATGCCCTCAGGCAACGTGGAAGAACTGTGTAATGACTGTCATTAAGAATGATCTTTAGTGGTCCAAGCAGACTGTAAGTCAGTCTAAGAGACTGGAGAGAGAATTTAGAGAGAATAGACAGGTGTGACAAAGAGAAAGAGACACACAGAAAGACACAGAGAAAGGTATAACTCACCTGCAGCCCTCTCCACTCTACCTTTGAGGGTCACTGGAATAATCCCAGAGCACCTCCCAGGGGGCCTCCTTCTCCTGCTGCTTAAACTAGAATTGACTAGACAAGGCTGGATTAGAATAGACTAGAACGGATCTCTGCAAACCCCTTCATGTTGCAGCTGAGGAAATTGAGCTCAGAGAAGTGAACTGAATTACAAATATTACCTGCTAGGAATTAGGAAACCTGGACTCTTTCTGGCTACCACACAGACGTAAAGTGAAAACTGCATTTGGAATTCAAGGACCAGTGTTACTGCATAGCCTGCAGTACTTAATTCATTTCCTTAGGTGAGTCACAGTCTAAATTAGACTTCTGAGTCTCGGTTTCCTTACCAGTGAAATGGGAAAAATAATTTCTGCTTTTTAGGCAGTGGTGAGAAAGAAATGAAACAACACCAATTCCATGTTCAAAGCAATATATCACTATTTTATGACCCCTCTCATGTTAAAAATGAAGTCATGCCATGCCAGGATTTAATCATGTTAAGTCATAATTTAGTCATGTTATGACTCAGGTCATAATACCCATTAACTATCTTTAGAAGTTTTATCCTCACTACCTCCCCCAGATACCCTTATCTCAGGGCACAGTCAAACCCCCCTTTACCTGTTAGGGCTTCATATTGAGCTCATCTTACTGGAAGGTCTATAAGGCTTTGTTACAAATTGTCAGATATTTTTCAAGTACCTGCCACAATGATACGTACACGTAAAGATTAGCGCTTTCCCTAGGAGAACTTTCACACTATTTGGGAAGGCCTGACTCTAAAACATGAGATGGCCAAGTAATATTTTTAACTTATTAGATTGAATAACAATCTCAGATACTAACAGCTATCATTTAGCAACCAAGAAATCATTAGTTTCCAACTGAAGGGCACTAAGGGAGTTCAGAGGACACTGAGATGATCTGTCCATGGGTATGTGTTTATTCAGAGAAGGAGGAACTTGTACACATAAATGTCTCCCTTCACTCAGAAGTTCTATGGGATTTTCAGGATGAGATTCTCAATGGAAAGCTGGAGATTATACTGGCCTAGGTGTAATTTAATTACACTAGGACACTGAGATGTGGGAGTTGGAGGACACTGAGATGATCTGGGAAGAGAAGAGTTGAGATGGCCTTCTAAGGATGGACCAAATTAAAAGCACAGAGATCTCTAAGACAGGAGTATATGTGGAAATAATGACAGATGAGGCTGGAAGAGAGGTTTGGAGTCAGAACCTAGAGTCCCTGAAATTCTAGAATGAGTCATGGTGACCCTTCTGAAGGACAGTGATAGCAAAATAAAGCCATGGACCAATAGCTGTCTGCAGTTGTATTTTGATTGGCCTACACAGGCTTATACATTTTTTTAAATTAATTAATCTGCAGATTGTAAACATCAGAAGATTTACATAATAATCAAGAGTTCTGGTTTTTTGAAACTCATATTATCTGATAACTTTGGGCTTAGATTCCTACCTGGCAACAATGATTGATACAGAATAACATTTGCCCCCTTAGATGGGCCATATTCTCTTTAGTCTCCCATGCCCTCCCCTATTCCCCCCACCTTTCTTCCTAATCCTGGCCAACCTCACTCATTATATTGGCTGTCTGGCTCCCTATAGGGAACCCTTAAAGGCATTTGACCTGGAGAAAGCAGCAGGATCAAATCAATATGCAAGAAGGCCTAGTCTAGCAGTAGGGCAGGTGATCTGTAGTAATACCTTGTGTTATTTAACTATGAAATTTGGCGATTAGAAAAGGCCTTTGAAATTGTAAAACTGAGAGAAATTTGGTGTTAGAAAAGGCCTTTGAAATTGTAAAACTGAGAGAAATTTGGTGTTAGAAAAGGCCTTTGAAATTGTAAAACTGAGAGAAATTTGGTGTTCTGATGCAGTCATTAGTAGAAAATTAACAGGGAAACCCAGGTTTTCTCACTTCTTGTCCAGCTCCTTGTCTTCTTTGCCTTCTTAAGGAAATATGGTATGAACTCACTTTGAAATAGGGCAACCCTTGCTTGAATCTTTGAGTCCATGACTTCTAAGATGTGTCCTTTGGGGCAATTATTTAACCTCTGAGGTCTCAGTTTTCATCTCTGTACAACAGAGATAGTAATGTCTTCACGTGGTTGTGATCACAATTAAATGAGGAAATATGTGAAGTACTGCAGACTGCACCATAGATTCTCCAAAAGTGTTAGGTTCTCCCCCTTTCCCATAGTTTCATATGAGAGCAGAGATGATGTTGTCCACTTACCTTGTATGGTCTATGGTACAACACAAAGAGTACATGCTACAAAAACAATCATTGAGTAAATGCATGATCCAAGAACACGTACACCCCACCCCACCCCCAGCAAAGAATAAAAATTTTCTCCCACTCCCCCACCCAAGCTCCTAAAATGTGACATCTGTTATTTTAATGTCCTTTGTAAATAACTCTGTTAGTTTGCTTTATGAGGTCTACTTTCGAAAGAGACACAAGGAGAGAACTTAGCTGCTTACCATCTCTCTCAAAGTTTCTCACCTGTTGAAGAATCCTCTTCCCTAGGAATTGTTCTGTTTCCTTGAAACCTCTTTAAACTAAGAGAGACCAGATAGCCTTCATACAACAATAAGGAAACGTGAGTCTGTGTACCAATGGACAATTTCTAAGGACAGAGAGAAAGTACTGATGGAGGGAATTTCAACTGTTCAGTGATTCCAGCAATGTCTGTGAACACCCTGTGTGGCCTGGACACAGGACTTGCCCCATAAATATGACAGAGCTGAGAACAAAAGAGAGTAAGCCTGATATTACCTTTAAATTCAGCAGGGGATCAGACCAGCCTCAAGCAGTGTTCCTGGGTTGCTGGGAATAGTTTCAGTGCTCAGAAACACTCCTCCAAGGGATTTTCTTGTCCTCCAGTACCTGAAAAAATTTTGAGAGAACTTTCATTATTTTGAAATTCAGGTTTTTGTCAGTGCCTTTTAGGTCCAATCCTGGTCTTTGTCTCGTACAAGTTGCCAGAGTTAAGTGATTTGGGCTTTACATATGGAAAGTTCATTTTGTTGTGTAATTAATGGGAAGCAGACTTTGGGAAGCTGATGATCCAGGCCCTTATTTATATGAGAGCATATGTCTGTGTTTTGTTTATGACTCACTCTCTTACTCCACTCATTGTAACTTGGGTTTGTTTACACTAACTTTTCCTAGAATCCAAGCCACATGGTATATGAGCCAATAATTTATGGTTTCTAAAAGGGAAAGATGATGAATGAGCTTTTTCCTGTTAAATTGTCAAATCTTAAATTGAGAAGGAGTATTTGCTGTGTTGAGTCTGTCCAAGCGTCTATTTGAAAAAAAAAAAAAAAAAAAGGTAAAGCAATAGAAACAACAACAACAACAAAAACCCCAACCTACTGGTATAGTGCTCACAACTTGAATGTATATATAATTTGCCAAGAGAGCATGTGACCACTCTCCCACAATAAACCATTATAATTCTGATCCAAATGTTCAGCAATGAAAAGACCATTCTTCCCCCCCCCCACCCCTCCTCTGTCTCTGGCTCTGTCTCTCTCGTTTCTGGTGTTACATAATTTATATATAATATGTACATGCCTCCCTTTCCCAGGGGACCCATTGTTTTAATCAATCGGTGGACTTAAATGTTCAAGCTGGTTTTCTTAATGGTGCTAAATAAGTTCCAAACTTGTTTTTGTCATCGAAGCTTCACTTCTCCTATGGGGCGGTTTGGATTTCAGTCTATATTTCACAGTACTTCAGTGCTTTTGGTCATAGCTTGGATACTCCAAACAGTTAGTGGTGCTCTGAGGAGAGTAGGGAATAGCTAAAATATGTGAAGATCTAGTTTAATTTACAGTGATTTGGATCCCCTTCAATAAATCCTTTTCTATTTTACACACAGATTTTACAAAATAGATGGTAAGTGTTGGCTTAGGTTGAGTCATATGGATTCATTCCATTTCAAGTAAGTCAGCTGAGCTTGTGCTGGTCCCCAGTAGGAGGAAGTTGGAACTGAGTGCCTAGCACAGCGCCTGGCACAAAGTGGGCTCAATCCATATTTGTTCTAAGAATAAATAAGAATGGCTAAGATATGGTCCTTGTGCCTTAAGAAAACACAATTTAAGAGAAGAGATAAATGCAGATTAATCCCATAATCTTGAAACAGGACAGACTATGTGAAGTGCTATCAGAGAGATATAAGCAATGTACAGGGGACCAGAAAGATTAACGTTGAAATGAGAGTACTTCATGGCTTTTAGGAAGAGGACTTTATTTGACTGAATTCCAGCTGAAATTGGAAAGCACTGGAACGACATCTAGCATTGTTTTGTTTTGGGTTTTTTTTGTCTTTTTTTTTTTTTTTTTCCCGCTAGGGTAGGAGAATTGCCTCTGGATAAAAGAAAAATGTAAGACTTTTCTTTCCCCACTCCAACATCAGATGCAATATCCTTTCTGGCAGAAATAATAGAGTTGGGCATACACCTGTAGGCTATGCAAAGTTATTGTTTCTGTGGTACATCCATTGTCTACTAACCGGACACAAAAATATATGAAAGTCTAAAGCAATGGGTATAAATTGCTTGCTAGTGTTATGAAGAATTCAGAGATATTTTATTGTATAAATTGACATTTTTTTTTTGAAAAACTTCAATAAAGAGAAAAATAGTAGCAGGCGCTTGAGTCACATGAATCATGCCCAGAAGGGATTAAAGGGAAGGTTGACATGAGGGTATTCAAATTCTCTGGAAACCTCACAAACCTGGGCCCTCTCTGAGAAAACAAAAATAAGATTCCAGACTTTCACAATGGACTAAAACCAATAAAATTAAATTTTGTAGATTTAAATAGAAGGCTTGCATTTAAGCTCAAAAACCAATTCCACATAGCAATGGCCAAGTTTGGTGGCCAAACTTATGAAAGTGTTTAAGAGAGTTAATTGAGCTTCCATTTAATATGAACAAACCGTGTGATATTGTTGCAAAAAAAAAAAAAATGCAGGTTGTTTTGTTGGTTGTCTGTTTTAATGTAGCTCACATTAATAGAACATTAATAGAAGTGTAGTGCCTTATGCATTCATCACTTCATACTTGGAAAATCAGTTCAATTCTGGGCACCAAAATTTAAGGTGGGATTTGTCAGATGATTAAATCTCCAGAGGAAGGTAATCAAAATGGAATATAGCCTAGAAGTTATCTCATATGAGACACAGATGAAGGAATTGAGGATATCTTACCTAGAACAGAGAAGAATTGGAGGTATATAACTATTTTTACAGAATCATATTTATTCTGACGTAAGGGTCCTGCCAAGAATTTAAGAGATTTGTCTGAAGGCAGAGAACTGAGGGGTGAAAAGTCACGATGAGAACTTCATTCTCCTAATGTCCCGGTCAATATGTTTTCTAACAAAACAAACTGTAAACAGACTGTAAACAAAAGTCTGAGTTTTAAGTAAAGAAATGCAATTATTAAGTCCAGTTAGAAAACAAAACATGAATACCAACCATTTGATGTATTTCTTGAAGTTCTAGCACGGTCAATAAGGATTTATTTCATCTGAGCCTAAATATTAAAAATGTGAAAATTTTCATAAGAGCATGTTTGTTAAATTATTCTTTGTTCTTCTAATTTTTTTTCCAAATTTAAAAGAAAAGAAATCTCTCACAATCAAGTATGAACATACATCTACAATAGTTGGAGTATTATATAAGGGATGGTATTTATGGTTAAGGATACTGCTATGCCACATTTGAAAGGAAAGAAAAAAGAAATATAAAGAGCCCTTTGAGAGGGTGCAACCACCCCCGCCGTGTGACCACCTGGCATGCTGTGAGACTCAGCAGATGTAGCGTCAAACTTTTTGGCATTAACTGCATTTCTATCCAGCCTCTCACGTTGTCTAGTCAGTCTGCTAGGGCTTGAGCTACATGCAACATACAAAAGCCAGAGTTGATTGAAACAGAGCGGGGTTAAATGTCCCTAGTATTCCTCAGTTTATGAGTGCCACCACTCACAATTCACTCCTCGCCAAGCCACTCTGACTCTAATAAGTATCACCCCCAGAAAAACTCCCAGAGTTAAAATTCTTCTGTGGATTCATCCTGGGCAATTCCTACTAATAATAGGTACAGTGCACCTTAGAGGCTGATACAGTTGCCCCTGTTTCTAGTTCTCTGATCTCTGAACTCTCTCCCTTCACCCAGCTTTCTCAGGCCAAAGCCCTGGTTCCCTTCCTTAGAGGTTCTCTGTACAACCTGGCAGTGTTCTTATTCATCTTAGTCTCTGCAAATCTTAGTCTCTGGAGACAAGTTACCACTGCCTTTATCTGTCCAAAGCCACTGCTGGTTTGTCCAAAACCCAGGCTCATGAAATGACTGGCATTATTACCCTGTGGTCAGAAAACTCAAGGATTCTGGAAACCTAGGGACCAGGACCACACAACTGCCTTACCAAATAAAGGAGGTCAGCATCAAATCCCATTCCAGAGTCCCATGGATGGGACACTCTTGACTGCCTTGGAATTACATGCAATTCAATTAAAGGTGCTCTAGGGAATAGGAAGATTAATGATATTAGGCTTTGGTTTCTAGGATTTACAATCTGAAATGATCTAGCAGGAAATATTAATCAAGCATCTACTATGAGAAAGGAGCTGTGCTCTTTGTTATGAGGGGTACAAAGAAGAGCCCATGCTGTCTTCAAGAAGCTTTAATGGCTTCTTAGGCCATGCACTCATAGAAAGTTAAATTCCTCTAGGATTAAATACTGCATGAATGAAGTCTTCAAGAGTCTAGAAAAACACAGGAAAACTTTAAAGCAGTTCAAATTTTTGATCATGAAGTGATATTGGTAACATAATTTTGAACAGTTACCCCATGTAAATACATATTTAGAATATGTGTACTCATCTTTTAAAATGTAAACCTGAAAAGGTGAGATAAATCTGAAATAAATAATATTCTTAAAATAAACTTAAATTTCATTTAACTGTATTATTAATGAAACAAATTTTATACTAATATTAATATTTTTAATAATGTTCAGAGAGGACCAAGTGATTGAGTTTGAATACTTCTTTTTGAAAATCTTGGGGTTTTTTTAACACTTGTGATTAAGCAATTTGAAGGTCTCATTTCAAATTCAGTTTGTTTCAAAACTTGTTAGTAGATGTTATAGGTTAAAAGGATATTTCACATAAACGTAGATCCAAAAGGAGAAAGTGTATCATTTTGCTTAAAACATAATACTATTTTTTTCAATCCCGTCCATCAATTAAGCAAAGGTTTTTTTTGTTGAAATTCAACTAACCAACTTCCTTTATTAACAGTCAGATGGTCTTGCATTTCAAAAGACATTGCATTTTTTTAATGAGTTCAAATCTCTGAAACCCTTCATTTGGAAGTTAACTCTGTTTACAAGATTTTTTAATTTGCATATTTAAGGATGTTATAGGTTATAATATTTACAGCAACAAAATTGTCAAAAATGGAAACATTTCCAATCAATTTAAAAAATGCTGTCGCCATAGTATGAGTTTGCTTCTAAAAGCAGTTACTTTCTTGCCCATTTTGCCCTAAAAGGACATTAAGCATTTTTTTGTTTTTTTAACAACTGCCAGGTAACATTACAGACAGCCCACTGACAGCACTGAGAAAGTGAAAGCATTTAGAACACTTCTCTCAAAGTAGAAGAAAATTGCCAAATTTGTCTTTGAAAATAGCAACTCTTTTATACAGTTTGCTGCAAGGTAACCAATAAAACTCTCTGTGGTATATAACATATTTCATGGATATTCCTGACCTCATTACAAAGTATTTTTATTTTTTGTTAAAGTTTTTTTTATTGTTTAAAGATCTTAATTTTCTAAACCATGTTCAGGACCTGACAACACCTGAAGGGAATAAACTGATGGGATGCCATCAGCCCCTTGAATGCATGTGGTCTCTTCTTTTTCCAGGAACCTCATGCCCAACAGTGACAGGTGACACATCGTGCAGCCCAAATAAGGGCATCACCCACCATCGCTCCATATAGTAAGCATTAGAATGCTTAATTTAGTTCTTATTTTTCAGATAAGATATAACTAATATAAATTAAAATAATGTATATAATTATATATTATATAAAAATTTATATATAATAAAGTTAAATACATCAAATTTATATATTTTTACATATATATGTACATATATTTACATAAAATATATATTATAAAATATATTTTATATATTTTATATAGTTATATAAAAATATTATTATATAAAATAGTTTATACAATAATATGTTTTTCTTGCAGCCCACTTTCCTCCTTGGGAACATGCACCCCACTTGAGAGGCTGCCAATTTAGAACAGTATCAGATCTGGAGAGGCAGAGGGGAGCACCCACACGTAAACACGCAGCTGCACACCCACTGCTTTACCTCTCCATCAGTCAAACTGCTCCTCACCTCCTACCTTCACTTTTCCCACGGAGAAATGTGAAATAGGAGCAACACAAAGACCAGGGTCTCCTAAGCCACTGCAGCTGAGATGGAATGTTCTTTCACAATAAACCCCTAAGAGGAGGCTGCCATTTAATAGTCAAGCAGTTACTGTGCATTAAACAAGCTAGTCACATTTTCAAAGAAACCCCAAACTGTATTAAGGTGACTTTAAGAACAGAATGGAAGTACCATTCTATCGTGACAAATGCCCCACATCTGCTAACACTTAATTCTAAATTATGGCTTTCAAATTGGAAAGCAGTGGTATATAGCATGTGTGCTGATGACTGGCAGTGACTCTGATGTGCCCTGCCCACCAGAAGCCTCACCAGCCAAGGCAACTTGCCATCTTTTTCAAACGAGCTTTTAAGGCCAGGACACAAAGGTTAATTTAAATTCTAAGGAAGAAGGAAAAAAGATTGCTTGCCAAGGCAAGTTGCTTCATATATCCCATTAGAAAATAAAAAGCAGCATTTGGAAAACAAGATCATTATTGAGTTAAGTACAAAAGTATCCAAAAAATGCACATTTTCATGGGAGAACATTAAACAATTGAATTCCCTTGAACTTGTATTTGCTGCCCATGTACTACATACCAGATCTTGTACTGCTGTGTGAATAACTGGGAGTACAGAGGGAAGACATGGCCTTTGCCTTTGAAGAATCTTCTAAGTATCAGCATACAAAGCAATTCACACTGCAGCTCTGTGCCTTGACTGAGGCTGATGGTTCTCCAGCCCTGTCCACCTGGAGGGCAACTCCACTCCGGGCAGTTCAGCGGTCCCCAATATTTCTCTACCTTCCCAATTCAAACAGCAAGAAAAATTCTAATTAGTCTAGAGATAAATTTGCCTCCCTCTCTGACCCATCCAAAACTTTATAAAACTACAATGTGTCTTGCACATGGGCAAAGTCTCCAAACCATTAGCACCTATTTCTTAGGAAGCTGCTATACAGCTAAGCCTCATTAGCCCTTATCTTGCTCACAGTGCTTACATGACATCTATATAAAGTCAGTGTGCAAAAGCAGTGATAAGTCCAGTGTTTGATTATCATAAAAGAAGTAGCAAAATCAACAAACGCTGATGAGCCAATCATGTGATAATGGGAGCAAAGGGAAAATCTAGATCTGGACCAAAACCAACTCAATCATTTGCATGGCAATTTTAAGTACAGAAAAAGTCTACAAGATGATTTGCATTGCAGAGTTACGAAGAAATGAATTCATATTTTGCCTTGGCCACTCATAATTATTCTTTAAGGCTAACAAAGAACAGGCAAGATATAGGACAATTATAGGAAGGAGAGCAAATATGGAATCAATCTTGGTGCAAGAGCCCAGAAATTACTGTCTAATAATGAAACAATTTGAAGAGAGAAAAATCTGTTAACATTTAGAGGAACAGTGAAATCATAAGCAGTAAGGAGAAAGATTTGTGAATATCAAACCCTGCCAAGTCCAAAGCCCTCCTCTCCACCACACTACGATTTCAAAATTATTAGATGAAATACATGTCTTAGAAAGCCACCTCACTCTTGGTAAGGCAATAGATAATGAATATAGGTAAGAATTATAGCAATCTTTAAATACAGAAGCATCTAGTCTAACTGTTCAGTGTAATAGATGAAGAAAGAGAGACCCAGAGGGGCTAAGAGGTTCATTCTAGTTCAGCTTGGTTTCCAGCTGTCCCTGCCCAGAGCCCTTCCTACTGACCTGCACTCTGGTGCTGTTCACACACGAAGTAATGAGCCTACACTGAAAATTTGGATAATACACACAGGACAAAATAAAATTCAGATGTTCAGTAGATGTGAAACCCCTCAAAAATTGTAATGTGAAAAGAAAGAGGGATATTGAGTCTTAACACCTGAGGCCATCAGCGGAGATTGGACCATGACATATGTTTATGCAGTTGGTCACAACATAAAACCCAGAGTGCTCATTCATTCTTCCCTCCCATTCAGCCAGGAGGGTAGCTACCAGCAGGAGTTTTCTAGGGAGGTTATGCATGCCCTTTACTGAGGACATTTCTTATTCTTCTAAAATTATTTAGGTGAAATAGAGCCCAAGAATATGAAAACCAGAGCACCCCCCCCACCCCCCGCCAGTCCTAAGATCCTGAGAAAGATGTTTTACTGACACTAATCATTTATATTTTTTTAACCATGTATTATGGAATTAGCAAGTATATACCAAAGTAGCAGAATAGCATAATAAGCCTCTGTGTACTCATCACTCAGCTTCAACATAATCAACTCATTTCAATCTTGTTTTAGGAATACTTCCACTCCCCTCCTCCCTCCCTTATTATTTTGAAGCCAGTCCCAGATGATATCATATGATTTCATCTATTAATAATTTAGTATGTATTTCTAAAAGACAGGTACTTTGAAAAATGATCACAGTGCAATTATCACACCTAAGAAAGTTAGCAATGATTATATAATATCAAGAAACACCCAGACATTATTCAAATTTCCATGAATTTATAAAATATCTCTTTTGACAGTTTGTTTAAATTGGTATCCAAATATGATCATTTTATCTCTTCTCTCTTTTAGTTTACAGTTCCACCCTCCCCCCCAACCTCTCAACTTATTTGTTGAAGGCACCAGGTTGTTTGCCCTGAGCTTCCCACAGTCTGTGCTTTACTGAATGGATCTCGGTGTGTCCTCTGTATTCCGTGGTACTTAGGTCTAGAGCTGAGCTGCCCATTATGGTAGCCACTAACCACATGTAGCTATTTAACTTTAAATTAAACTAAATTTAGAGTCAATTCCTCAATCACTTGCCATATGTCAGGTGCCCAGTAGCCACATGTGGCTAGTGGCTGCTGTATGGGACAGCATAGATATAGATCAGTTCCACGACTGCAGAATTTCTATAGGACAACGCTACTCTAGAGGCTTAATAAAGTCCCGTAAGGTAGCTCTGGAGGGAAGAAATGTTGAAATCTCATCCACCCAGTCTTTGACTCACAGTTAATCTGCACTGGGGTCACTTTAAACCTTCATGTCTGGATATTGAAAACGAAATAAAAATTCAAGGGATCTGTGTGTTTCTAAATTTACATAAATGGTACGCTTACAAATACTTTTGTTATTTGTTTTTTTCAAGTTTTTTTTTTTTTAGATTTAACCATGTTGATATATTTATATGTATTTTATTCCTTTTAACAGACGTGTATACAATATTCCATTGTTTGAATGTATCGCAGTGCTTCATTATCTTTTTAATTAATATTTATATTGTTTTAAGTCTTCTGTAACATACACTGAGCTTCAGGGAATGACCTTGGCCTCCTGTTACATATGAGCAAAAGAGGTGACCTGGCCTTGGGATCTCTGGGGCATTGGGCACGCGCATCTTCAACTCTAGTAGTTATTGCCCAATCACTCTCCAAAATGATTCTGTCAATTTGCTCTCCTGCCAAAACTCTGCAAGTGTTCCTACTTCCTTACAGAATTATACATATTAGGTAGTTTCAGACTTTTAATTTTTACCAATATGGGTTCACATATATGCAGTAAAAGTACAAATTCAAGCAGGGAAAGGAAAGGAAATGGAATTGCTGATGGAGCACTGACTTAACTGACTCTATAATGTTTTCTTGCTTAAAAAAAAAATAAAGCATATATGGCAAAAAGTTAATGTTTATTAAATGTGAATGGTGGGTACAAAAGAGTTGGTTATGATATTTTTAGTATTGTTTGGTAGGTTTACAGTACTCAGAATAAATGTTTATTTCATAATCATTTTTCAATGCAAGGGCCTAATAAAAAATTATGCAGCATATAACAAATTATTGAATATGGAATTATCTACTAGGTTCCTTTTTGTTTGTTTGACATTTCATGCTAAAAAAAAAAAAAAAAGTACTGAGAAGAAATATCCATTGGTTGTATTTGCCCCAAATGATCTCCAGCTCAGCTCACGGAGTTTTCCAGTCAAGCTTTACTCAGTCAGACATTGCCAACTAATTGCCCAAAATGATTTACTTTGTACCTGCATGCTGTATTATGTGTCACATAGCATTTTCTTCTCTTTGGATGATATAAACTAAAAAGAAGGTAAACTGCAAGTGGAACTTTTATTTGGAATAATGCCAAAAGTTTTGTGGGGTATTTCTGACTAGTTTTCATTTCCTCATGAACTCTGTGGACAAGGTAAATGGCTTAGCTCTGACATGGAGACCTGCTCTTAGTGTCACTATATTTGCAATGGTCGATTTAAAAATCCAAACTAAAACTCCTTTAGAGAAGAATATGATTATAAGGCAGCAACAATCAGTGTAATTCATCAGTGGAGAAACAGTTTTTAAATCCCTTCCATGTACAAGGCACCATGCTATGCCCTGTGAGGGACATAAAGACCAACAAAAGTCGGTCTCTGCATCTGAAAACTTAAAATCAAGCAAGCTTTTCCTTTTACAACACTAAGTACAAAAATTTTATTTTTGTAGCCAGAAGCTCACTCTGGCTTTGTTCTATTTTGATCTTTATAACTTATTTTAAAGATTGCTCAGTAGTTATTCATTGCACAGTAAGTCTCACAATGACCTTTGGCCAAAAGCAGTACCATTTTGGCCTGTCCTGTGAAACTCAGAGCTTCCCACTCCATGAAACTTGTGGCATAAATAACTTCAAATAAACCCTTCTGGGAGATCTGTGTCGGGCACAACATGAGAGAGAAATGGGGAAAAGCAGGGAAAGAACCAAGCAGGAGTGCCCAAGAGTAAGTGACAGCAGTGTCTTTGTTTTCAGCATTTTTTCCTCATCTCCCTTAAGATATTTATTCTGCTTGTCCACTAGTAGTTGAAAAAGTATGGGATGACACAACAAACCACGATGCTAAAATGAAACACATTTGTTTTTAGGCCTGCAACGTTTCGTAGGGTTGACGACAACTACATGGGCTTTTTTGGGGATGAGCATTTAGTGTAAATCACAGCAGCAAAGCACTAAAGACACATTTCTTAAGCTTATAAGTAGCCAGAGGGAGGAGCCAGTGTGAAGATGGCTTATCAGGATGTGTGTGAGTGCCTGTGTATATGTGTGTATACACATGTATGTACACGTTTGCCTCTAGTGAACAATACAAGGAGAAAGAATGATCTAAAGGAGGAAAGGTCTGCTACGTCTTGAAGCCATTCACACTTTATGGTGTCTGAACTTCAAAATGAAGCAGTTCTGAAGGCTATTTAGTAGCGGCAGTACAGGAATTCCTGCGACTAGAAGTTTGGCTCATAAAATAGAGAAGCATCTGGCCACCAGGACATGAAAAGAGCTCCTTGCAAACAACAGCCCGGTAGCATGGGTGTAAATGATTCAGAAACACCTGGCTGGTATTTCCCTTGGGGTTTCCAGAAGATGAACTAGTTAAGAAAGACTTGGTCAATTGGACATCATCAGGCAAGCTGACAAGTCCAGACCATTGGGGGAAAAATTAGAGAGATGGGATCATCCCAAATTGAGTGTTCCTGAAAAGTATCCTCCCTCTGTCATTGGAGGAGGGTTAGAAATATAATAGGTTCGGTTAGATATTCTAGTTCAGGTCAAGGCACCTCTTTTTCGAGGCTGACGGTACAAATGAATGATCCAGATTGCTTGATCCAGAGGGCTGCTTGTCATTTTTTCTATTCAGCATCTTTTACAGAAAGATGAAGTATAGCCTAATGCTAAATTGAATTAGATCAAATGTCAAAGGGCTGAATAAAAAATAAAAGCTATGATAGGAGAAAGTAATGGGAGAATTTATATTGTGATTCTGACATTGATTTCCATGGTAGATCTTCCTACATGGTGTGAGCCTTAGTTTCCAAACTTAAAAATGGGAACAAGTGTATTTCATGGGATTGTTGTAGAGACTGAAATAATGAAATGCTTTGTACACATAATATTCAACCCATGTTTATTTTTATTATTTTTAATTTTAATAAAGGAAAAAGAAGAAATAGTGGGTACCGAGTCATAGTTATAGCATTAATTTTCCATAATCTTCATAGCCAAATATAATGCCAGCTGTCACTAAAAAGACTAGGTTTAAGGCAGTCTGCATCCTGTAATCAATTTCTTCTCTCTTCCCTTCCCGCAGCCAGCTCCTCCCTGAAGAAGCGATTCAAGCGGCGGGAGATCGAAGCCATCCAGTGCGAGGTGCGGAAGATGTGCAACTACACCAAGATTCTGTCCACCAAGAAGAACCTGGACCACGTGAACAAGATCCTGAAGGCCAAGCGGCTGCAGAGACAATCAAAGACAGGCAACAACTTCGTCAAGAAGAGGAGAGGGCGTCCCCGGAAGCAGCCCACGCAGTTCGATGAGGACTCCAGAGACCAAATGCCGGTGCTGGAAAAATGCATCGACCTTCCCAGCAAAAGGGGTCAGAAGCCGAGCCTGAGCCCGCTCGTCTTGGAGCCGGCCGCCAGCCAAGACACCATCATGGCCACCATCGAGGCGGTCATCCACATGGCCCGGGAGGCGCCTCCCCTGCCACCGCCGCCGCCCCCGCCCCTCCCGCCGCCGCCGCCGCCGCCGCCGCCACCCCCGCCGCCCCCTCTGCCCAAGACCCCCAGAGGAGGCGGGAAGAGGAAACACAAACCCCAGCCTGCGGCCCAGCCCCCGCAGCAGCCGCCCCCGCAGCAGCCCCTTCCCCAGGAAGAGGAGGTGAAGGCCAAAAGGCAGAGGAAGTCTCGAGGGAGTGAGAGCGATGTCCTTCCCTAGGGTGGGCCTGGGCGTCAGAACCTGGGGCTGGAGAGACTGACGCGTTGGAAGTGCAGGGAGCCGGGGCTGGGTCCGAATGCCCTTCTCTCCCGAAGCTGGGCAGGCAGACTCGGGCCAGATGACGGGGTTGAGCCTTCAGGAGCTCTTGGGAAAGCAAAGCAGGGGAACGTCTTCAAAAGAAGTGTGTCTGTGCTTTACAGCAGTTCCCGGCCAAGGGGCACTTCAGTATGGCTAGATCCTTGACAGGCAGCACGAGACCCATCAGGGAGGAGAAGGATGGTGGTGCTCTCCGACAGCCGCCAGACCTCCCGCATCCAAGGTGCGCCCTTGATTCCGTTGCATTTGCTGGCCAGGAAAATTGAAAGGGGAACGCCCTCAATTAGGAAACATTCCAAGGGGAGAAAAGCCGCAAATTTCTCAGCTGGCTTTGTTGTAAGCCACTTTCATTTAATTGGTTTTTATTTCTTTTGGTTTTTCAAGCTCGGCTAGGCTTTGGGGCACCAACATCACCTTCAGGTGACCTGAATCTTTATGTTAACAACACAGTTTCTCAGAGGGACTCATGTCATCAGAGGGTGGAATTGTAGTGATAGGCAACCTTAGACATGCATCCATATTCTTCTGTGTGTCTCCTCTATTACACATACACTGATTTTTAGAATCATCTGTTCCTACTTTTTCTTTGCCCATTGTACTTCCATATACCTTTTCGTTAACTTACTTGCTGCCTTCTTTAACTTGGTACACACCTAAATAATGTAAACCTTACCTGTGTTGTAACGTTCACCCTTGGCATGCTGTCCCAAGGAATTTGGCTTTGAATTTCAGTCATTGTGAAACAAATACTTAGTATCGATAGAGCCTCTTAAAAATAAGTGATTTAGAGCAGCCGAAGATACGTTGACCCAGGTGTCAACCAGGTTATTTTTATACTTAAAACATATCAGCAAAGAATAGGCAGAATAAAATGGTTTTAATGCCCCATAGAAAATGGAATAGCTGACAAATCACCAAAAATTGAAACCCCAGACCCACCAGAAAGACAAGTGTCTAGCAATGCCTTGGTATGTGGATTTTTTTTTTTTATACAAGTAACTATCAAAGGTCATTGAAAAAAGGGAACAGAAAGACAATAGAAGTACATTGTCTCTTTTCATAAAAGCAAATGGGAGTAAGTGTTCTTATCTGGGAAAAAAAAAAAAAAAAATGCTCAAAGGGTGTCACCACTCCAATAGTATCACGCCACCTTGGACAAAGTATCCAAGTTGTGGTTGCCTTAATAAACTGAAACATTTTGTACATAATGTAATTATAAATCTATCAGTCTGCATGGATGCAAACTGTGTGTGACAAATCGTCTTTTAAATGGTCAGTTTCGACTGTACATTTCTCATCCAAGTTGTACTCTAGCCATTGGTTTAGCGTGGACAGATATTCCGTCTCTATTATCCACCTCCACAGCCCAAGTTAAACATGTTAAGAAACTCAGAATGAATATGAAGTCATTCCATTGCCATAGATGTTTTCTAAAAGTCAGATGTGGAAATTTCAAAGTATTTTCAATTTCCTCCCTCACTCCTCCCCTTACCTTTCCTAAGACATCAAATACCTGGTATGATAGATTATAAAAAGAGAGACACTGAGAGACAGAATTAAATTTTCTAATGGGAATTAGAATATCTGGTTTACCTCCAAATTAAGTTTCTTTACAGGAAGTTGCAAATGGCAGGAAATCATATTATTACTTCAGAACACAACATTATTTCCTTAGAGAAAGAAGGATTTTTGTTGGGAACATAGGAGAATAAGGGATGGGTTATCTATGGGAGTAAACTTTAAAATCCCAAGTTAATATGCTTGCAAACATCAGTGCTCTGTCATGGCACCACCAGTTGGTTGAAATTACCCACAGAGTCATCCTGTTCTGCACTGTCACCACAGACTTCACATCATGTGCTGCCACTAGGTCAGTTGCATTTAATCCCAGCAATATGTAAGTTTAAAGGAGTGCATTCTCCTGTTCTTCAAAGCTTATATCATAGATACTCAGTTTGTGACCTAGGTTGACCTTTGGCATTTCATACAGGTTGAACAGCAAAATCAAACCCACCACTTTCAATTTGTCATTCCCAAGCCATGTCTGAGTGGTTCCAAAGTCACTCAAGAGGAAGGTTTAAATTAGCCCCACGCACCCCACCATTGCTATGAAAGAGCAACCATTTTCATTCCAATTAGGCCATAAAGTGGTTTCTCCCTTGTTGGATTTTGAAAATAATTGATTTCATTCTTTCTTTTGCCCCTCTTCCTTCCAGTGTTGTACTCTTTCCCAACCCAAATCTGTGAGCAGACTAAATCTTCCTGCAGAGGGGAATAAGCTGGCACTCCCTAAGCTTCTTAAGGAAGGACCTAAAGCTTAATTGGCATTAACCTCTAGTAGGTGAGAAATTTCAAATAACTGTAGGATACATTAGAATTTCCAAACCAGCGAAAGGTATTCCAGGAGAGATACAGCAGACTTGCACCTTATACATAAATTCAGTTCTACAGTTGTCATGTGAGTCAAATGCAAATCCTCTACATTTATGATCCTAAGGATAGATTGGAAAACTGCAGAGGAGCAAAACTGAGACAGGCTAACCCGCTGTTTGGAGATGGAAGCAAGTCCAGTCACCTGCAGGGCTTCCCCTCTTTCCCATCAAGCTCCTCCCTCAGTATCACATTACTTTTATTTTTTCTTTTGCTTTCCATTAACCTAACCCATCTTATTAGTATGACCATTTCCTCATTTTCTAACTACCCACTTTGCATTAGCCTCTCCTCTCCTGTCCAGACTCAACATTGGGCCAGTCTCGTTTCACATCTGGCTGGTTGCAGAACAAGGATGAGAACCCAGCTCTCCTGATCCACGTTGTGGAGGTCTCTAGCCACCCAACACTGCCTTCTGTGGCTGCATATTTATTTAGAGAAAATGTCATTTGGGATGCATGAAGCTCCATAAACAGATCCAAAAGTATTTCATAATAAGAGAAATTCCTTTGTTTTCTTTTCTGTTTCCTGGAATACTTGCCTTCAGCAAGCAGGCATGAACCCACTTATAGGGAATCTGATTAGGGGTGAGCAAAGAATGAAATCTGTATAAAAACCACCTTGAAGGTGATGATGGGTCTCTGATCCACCTTCCTAAGTGGCTGGGGAGCCACTTGCTTTTCAGCCCCTCATCTCAAACGAGAGGAACAGAGTTTAACTTCCTCTAACAGCACTGCTCCGGCAACAGCCCGAGGAAGACGGGTCAAAGGAAAGGAGGGCGTGTCTGGGCTGGCTCGTGACCTGGCAGGCCTGGGACTCAACAGCCACTGACAGCCCCGACTAGGTGACTGAGGGCCGACAGGTTTAGCCTGTTAACTTGGCTGCTGTCCGGAGTGGGAGGCCACGGTCGACGGCAGTCGGAGTTTGCGTTCTGGGCATTGCTGGGTCTATAAATATGATAAGCAAGTGGTGACAGAATTATAGTATAAGGTGATGTACTACATGGAGATCATAAAGGATTTGGTTTTAGGACTTAAGTAGAAAATCCCACTCCTACAGCTTATTACCCGACAATATTCAGATAATGAGCTTTTGGAGAATATTTTTTCCCTACCACTAGGAAGATTTACCTGGGAACTGTCTAAAGTCTATACATATATTTCCAAAGCCTTTAAATGCCAACTGTAGCATGGAGAGGGGGGGTGGGTGGCAGAAGCCGAAATGCCTCAAAAGCCATTTAAGTGTTACATTGCAGGATTTTCAGTCCTTCACATTATGTAAAAGTAGATAAATATAGACATTATTCTCAACACTACCCTATAGTATCACAATGGTCCAAATGCCAGAGCTTACAGATAATGTCATCACAGTGCCTAGAAACTCGAACTGTAATATACCGTAGCATTTTCTTGGAGTTTTTTAAAGTTTCTTTCCATGATACCAGGCTCCCCCTGCCTCTTGTTTCTTGGAGGGTTTGCCCTACTGATGAGTCTGCCTCCCTTCTTGGACTCAGTCACTTGGGGAACAGTCTTAGAAGCACATATCAACCAAGGAAGAAACTTCCTGGATATCTCTTGCCCACTTGCCCAGGTATAATAAACACTAAAGGGGGGAAAATTGAAAAGAGCTGCCACTGGTCAACACAGAAGGGCAGTTCCAGCTTAGGTTGGTGTCTTTCTTTTTCTTCCTTTTTTAAAAAAAATCTATTTCTTAAATAATAAATGCACATGATGTGTTAAATATGTATATATATATTTCAAAAGAAAAAAGTGGGGCACAAGATTGTCTTACAAGTCGTGCTGGCTAATTTTTAGTTTGTATTCATAAGTGGTTTTTAAAAGCCTTTTTTAAAGTGTAATTTGCATGTTCTACTTTGATTGTATGTAAACATATTTTAGAACAAAAAATGTATTTGTATTTTATTGAATATAGAGGCAAGAAAAATTGTACATTGTTTGAAATGTTCTTTTTGTAACAGTTTTTATTCATAAAGCATTTTTGTACATTTAAAATGAACATGGACTTGCTGTTATTTGAGGCGTAGATACATCTGGCATGCTTTACTGTCATGCTCCTCCATGGTCTTAGATGTTGGGTTTTAAACATTTTTTCTAAAAGAAAGCTCAGTCTTTTTCGCTACCAGATCAGGTTAGCACAGTATAGAGCACTTAACTATTAAAAAAAAAAAGTTAATCCTATTCATATGTTATTCATTGTGTGAAATTAAAGACATTCAATTCAGTCTAACATGAGTTGTGAATTCTTTTGTTTTATTTTCCATCTGGTTCACATCACTAAGGAGTTTAATAGCATTTGGGGGTCTTTGCTCACACCAACTGGATATAGAATCATTGAGAAAATTCTTGCCAAATTTCTGCCTTTTGTATGATTCTGGGAAGTACATTGTGAGCAAGATTTGAGTCTGATTTACAGGGTTACTGTTCAGAATATATTACACCTGGACATAAAGCCAAGATTGATTCAAAGAACCAGTCAGAACTCTGCTGAAAGCAATCCAAATGTAGTGTAAGATGTTGGAGACCCATCCTATCCTAAAATTTTAGAAGAACATTATGGTTGGGGGTTAAGGCCTTCTTACTAAATATCCCATGTTGTTTGATAGCTGAAGGGTGGATCTCTGGCTGGCCTTAAAATTTGACTGGAGTGTTAGGAAAGGCTATTTAATCAACCACCGGCAGTTACTGATCACCTATCCAAAGCCTACCAGTCTGAGTAAGACCCTAAGGGCAGTGTCCAGCAATACACAATCCTTGCTCTGAAGGAACTTACAAGGTCTGCATGTGGAAGATGAACTATAATTCTAAGCAGAATATGGCAAGTGGTAGAAGAGTGATGGGGTGTCAGAAGAAGGGTGGAGCCCTTGAGGTGGCACTTTCTTCTCTTCCTACTCCTTCTGTTCTAATTTTTAGTTTATATTCAGAAATAGGTTATAAAACTCCTTTTAAAAGTGTAAGTTGCACATTCTACTTTGAGAACTTGTAAACATACATACATTTACATATTTTTTGGTTCTTTCTTTATCTTCTGATGCACCGCTTTAAAAAGCCAGCAAGGTAAGTAGGAAATGTTATAAGCAGCTCTGCATCCCTAACCATCAACCTGACCCACCGTGACATTTATTATGACTTTTGGTATTTGCAGCAAGCACAGTGGAATAACTGAAATCTAGTGGAATGAATAGGTCTTCAAGAGTAGATTATTAGGGCAGCCTCCGGGATGGTTGGAGTCCTAATACTTTAGATAGTCTCCTGAGACTCAGAGAATTTAGTCAGCAAACTCTATCAAAGTAGAATTTGCCCTCTTTTCCCTCTCCTCTGCTAACTATCTTGCACTGAACCAGGAGAATTTAAAGCATTATATAGTCCTTTTTCTTTCATTAGACTGTTGGCATTTCTGAAATCAGCAAGGACTTCCAGGAATGCCCCTAATCTCCTCCCACCAGCTTCTCATGTAGGGACAAAGCTGTTGCCATGAAATTGATTGGCTCAACTTTTAGGATTTTTCATCAGTCCACAGAGTAGTGATGTGCTGACAGAGATTGTCAAGACAGTCAGATATGTTCATACATGTAGCTGGTACAAATCTTGGTCTACAAATAGATGGCTGAAAGGAAAGTTAAAACTTAAGTTCTTTGAAGGTCAGTTTATTAATTTTTAGTTCTACCAGCATAGTCGAACCTTAGTTCCAGACCTAGGAATTCTTCTCTAACCTGGAGGGGAAGGAAAGAGGGGACTTTCAGAAAGCCTAGCTCCAGCTTCTTCCAAACTGTGTCTTTGTGCTCCTGTCTTTTCTATTTCCCCAGTTTCTAGTTGTTTGAAACTGAAAAGCCAGAAAAAAAGTTTTTAAAAATTTTTCTCCCCTCTGCTTTTTTGCTGTCAGCTACATGCCCTGAGGGGATGAGCACAAACCAGCCTAGCTGCCTGAACTGGGGGGAGGAGACTAGTAGAAAAGTGGAAATACTTCAAAAATTTTAACCTGTTACACATGTGATAGGGAGTGAGGACAATCGGATGTGAAAAGCTAAAGGATTTGCCCAAGTCCTAAAAGGCTCCTTATAGGTCAGATGAGATAATGAATGGGTGTGAAAGGGATTAGGAAGGTGGCAACAGTGGTGTGCATTTCCATTGTCCATTATTACTAATTCACTTTTATTGGAAATGCCAAGATCCAGGTTTTTAATTCTTATAAAAGCTGTGGCAAGACACTTTCCTAAAGTCATGAGAGTTTTTGTTTCCAGGATTCATTAAAGGAAAAACTGGTGCCAAAATGTTAGTCACATTCATATATGCTAAAATTAGGAAGTAACAAATGAGAAACATTAAAATCTCAAAAGTTAGAAACCTCACATATTCTATCATTACTAAGCTTGATCTTTTACCTTAATTCTCCTCTTTTCAGTGGATAAAGCACTGGAATAAAAGTCAAGAGATCTGTAATGTATTTACACTTGGTCACTAAAAAATTCTATACCCAGGAGCAGAACTACTTTGAGTCTCACTTGCTTACTCTAAAATGGGAAGGTAAACTCTTAATGATACCTGCAGTGCCTTCCAAGTCTAAGTCTCCAATTCTGTCATTTTTGTACCTTCCAAACAAGCCCTACCTTTAGTTCCCAACTTCATCTGTTGTGTAGAGCCAATGACACTTTGGGGCTGTCTATCCTCAGCATAATCTATCCTTTCCTAATATGAGGAAGTGAAGATATGGAGGAAATTAATGAAAAAAAAAAAAAAATAGAATCATGAAGACATATAATCAAGCTTTTCTTCTTTTCTTTTTTTCTTCCCATCTTCCTTCCTTCCTTCTTTCCTTCCTTCCTTCTTTTCTTTCCTATCTGCACATTGCCAAGTACCTAAAATGTAAGGATGAGCAAGACAAGGCCTCATTGAGCTTTTTTCAAGCAAATCTAGATCATGAACTTCCTCCTTCCACTCTCTGCCTATCTAAATTCTACCCATCTTTTTAAGGTCAATTCAAACCCTACTTCCTCAAGGAAGTCTCATGGCCACACCCACAAACATGTCTCAAATCACTCATTTGGTAACTCTTCTTAATAACTTCACATGTGACAGAGTATAATCCTCAGCCAGGGCTGCCATGTAAGGTTGTACAGGTCGTTCCCTGCATAAGGTGACCTGGCTGAGAAAGAAAGTGGGAGCTGAAATCTAGCCTGCATGTTCGTTCCTTGTCAAGTTGTGCACCCTTGGGGTGGCATCTGCCCCATATAGACATCTTTTTCACATTCTCACAAAAGTGGTTTTGTGAGAATAAAACCTAAAAAAGAAAAATTTCAAGATATACTGTGCAACTATGAAAGGTAGAGATAATCTCTGCCTCCCTCTTACTCAGATCATCCATGCTGCCCTTGCCCCTGAGGCCTCCAAGGCCAGTCTCCCAAGACTTCTCTTATTTTAGTCAGTAAGACCATATACTCCAGAAGATCCCAAATCCATTCCCAAACTAAACAATTGGAAGGAAACAGTGAGACCAGATGTGATGGTTAATTTTATGTGTCAGCTTGACTGACCATGGGGTGCCCAGATTAAACATTATTTCTGGGTAAGTCTGTGAGGGTGTTTCTAAATGAGATTAGCATTTGAATACATGGACTCCATAAAGAAGACTGCCCAACCCAATGTGGATGGTCACCATTCAATAAATTGAGGGCCTGAATAGAACAAGAGGAGAAGGGAGAAAACTGTCCCTTGTTTTGCCTGCCTCACTATTGAGCTGGGACATTTCATCTCATTTTCTCCTGCCCTTGGACTGGGATTTACACCATTGGCTATGCTGGTTCTCAGGTCTCAGACTGGGGATGAATTATACCACTGGCTTTCCTGGGTCTCCAGCTTGCAGAGGGCAGATTATGGGACTTCTCAGCCTACATTGTCAATTCTTCCTAATAAATGATAGAGAGAGAGAGGGAGAGAGAGAGAGAGAGATGATAGATAGACAATAGATATCTCCTATTGGTTCTGTGTCTCTGGAGAACCCTGACTAACATACCAGACAACAGCCTTGTATGAAAGCATCAGCTAGTTTCAGTGTCACATCCCCATGAATATAATTTGCTAAGCTAATAGACATCTGATGGGTCTACAATTTTCCAAAGACTTTTGGAACTTTTATTTTGAAATAATTATAGATTCATAGGAGGATGCTGAGGAATAGACAAGAAAATACAGTGTAATCCTCTCCCAACTCCCTCTCTGCACCCCATGTCAACATCCCATACACTCATAGTACAATATCAAAACCAAGAAATTGACCTTGGTACAATTCATAGAGCTTATTCAGATTTTACCATGAACTTATTTGTGTGCATGAGTGTGTTTGCACAGATCTATGCAATTTTGTCACCTGTAGAGCCCTACCTAACCACCACCACAATCAAGATACTCAGTTGTTCCACCACCGCAAACATCTCCCTCTTGCTAACCTCCCTTCTCCCTCACCATCCCTAATCCCTGGCAACCAATAAGGTGTGCTCCACCTCTACAAATTTTTTTTTTTATTTCAAGAATGTTACATAAATTAAATTATGCAATTATATTTATTATATTATCATTATATTAATAATGTTATATTTATATATTTTATTTTGTTGAGCAAATTATTATATCTATGGCCATTGGAAGTTCTTTCCATTGGCTCCTGTATTCCTGTGACATACCCCCAACATTGTGTGTTGTTTTGTTTTGTAGTAACAAATAAATTTACTATGGACATTCATATACAAGAACCTATGTGAAAATAAATTTTAATTTCTCTGGGAAAATTGCCCAAATCACCAATTACTGGGTTATATGGTAAATCCATTTTTAGTTTTGAAGGGAACTGCCAAACTATTTTTCAGAGTGGTTATACCATTTTACATTTCTACTAACAATGTGTGAATGATCTAGTTTCTTTGCATCCTCACCAGTATTTGATGTTATCACAACCTTTCATTTTAGCCATTCTGATAGGTTTGTAGTGATAACTCATGGTTTAAGCTTGCATTTCTGTAATGGCTAATAATGTTGAACATCTTTTCATGCATGTATTTATACATCCTCTTCAGTAGAATGTCTGTGCATGTATTTTACCTATTTTCTAATTAGATTTTTTTAATGCTGAGTTTTGATATTTTTTCTTATATATTCTAGATATAAGGTTTTTATTGGGGATGTGACTTGCAAATATTTCTCCTAGTCTGTATTTTGTCTTCTCGTTTGCATTTAAAGTCTTAAAACACCCTGAAACATGGTTGTTATTTGTATCTTAGCATGAGGAAACAGGCTCAACAAGATAAAGGACTTTTTAAAATACACAGTTATTAAGGGCATGGCTGGAATTAAAACTCAGTACATACATGCTAACTCTTAGTCAAGTACTTTTTTTTATGGATGATAATCTTGGTGATGTCACACTTGGTAATTTGTTTTCTTTTCTTGATGCCAAAGAGTCTTCCAACTCTGTTATTTTGGAAAAGCTATAGAAAGCTTATAGCTCAAGTTATAGAAAGCTTATAGCTTGTTATTAGAAAGCTTATAGCTCAAGTCCCCCAGTTTACAACTGATAAAACTCAGCTCAGGGAGATGAAATGAATCGTCCATACTCAGGTGGCTTACTAATTAATGGTGGAACCTATCCTAGAGTCCAAGGCCTGACTCCCAGTCTGATTGTTTCCCTGTTCTGCCACACTCTCTCACTACTGCTCAAAGCTCCCCAAGTCCAACACACTCATGTTCTAAGAGCTTGGGGGGAAGGAAGGATAATGACTTGGGAGCCCAGAAAAAGCTCTTTACCTTGGAGGGATGAGAGAAAGTAAAGAAGAACAGCAGAAAACAAATGACGTCAAAGGAAGTGACTTGGTCACATGGATGCCGAGGAGAGCCTTGGAAGTTTCACGGATGAGAATGTGTGGGGGCTGTTGGCACCTTGTAAATGTCATCACTGCACCCCAAAATAGATGTATTATTTATTTCCCTCCAATATCTGTGACAATCCTAATAGAGACTGTGCCTAACAGTTTGCTCCTATCTTGACTCAAAACACTGAAATATATTTCTCTTAACTAAATGAATCTTCCCCATTGCAGCAAGATGTCTATTCCATTGCTCCCTCTGTCACCCACTCCCACCCTCCCACATGTAACCAGTCACAGACACATCTTGATTCCAGCTAGGGTGGGTGGTGATGGACACACACAGCTAGGGATAGAGGTTCTGCTTTCCTTTCTGCCAGAGCCAAAGGCTTTGGCTTAGGAAGGTGTAGGTTATACACTCTTGTGTTTGTGGTGACCAAGGAAATGTGTATGTTTAGCAATAACTGTGAGGCCCCTAAGGGCTCTCTGGGTATCTGGGGATATTTCATTTCATTTTTAAAACTTGCATTGTAAAAGCAGATCACTGATACAGAAACCACACAAAATATGGTTTCACGAATTACTGTAAAGTCAATCCTCAATAATCACCACCCAGTCAAAAAATAGAACCCATCAAGCTACCCCAGAAGTGCCCCCGGTGTTCTTCATCCCAACACAGCCAAGCCCTCCTCCAGATGTCTCCTGACTTTTACGGTAATTACTTCCGTGCACTTCTTTATGGTTTTATCACTGAAGTATGTAGAGTTAAAAAACCTTGATATGCTTTTAGGACTCTTTGAGTCCACATGTGTCCCTTCCATTCCTTACTTTTTCTTTACATGTACCTTTTGAAGAACCTGAGCTATTTGACCTGCAGAGCTGCCCCCAGTGTGGATGCTGCTGAATGCATACTCATGGTGCAGTTCAACATGTTCCTCTGTCCTCAGGCTTCTCTGAAAATTGGCAGCTAGATTCAGAACAGGATCCAAAGATAGCTGGATTCAGGTTGTAGGTAGACTTGTAGCCATTCATCAAGAGGCACATAATATCTGATTGTCTCTCTGTTATGTTAACAGCTATTGATGCTTAATGCAGAAATCTATTCATGTATTAGTGACCAAAAAGTTGTGATGTTTTAATCTTGTCATTACCTTCATTGATTAGTTTGGCATGCTTTCATACAGAGGTGCTTTCCCTTGTCTTCTCTTTGGATACCTCATGGCACAGATGATATAAGAAAAACAGGAAAAATATTTGATTCTTCCTTTTATTTTCCTATCACCCTCTAAAAGTGACCAAGTGGTTTTTTTAATAGTATTTTGAACTCATGGACAAACATATTTGAAAGGTTTTAGCCCACTGCAATTATTATCATTATTGAAGCTCAAATTGGCCCATCTGTGGCCAGCTGGAGTCTCTTCAAGTTGGTTCCTGAAACTTTTTTATACAATCCCAATGGTTTTATATAACATAGTACGCTTTGGTAGCTTCTTGGCTATCTGGTGTGATAAGATGTTATAAGCTCATCTCATAATTTTTCTTTTTTGTTTCAGACAAAAAAAAACGAGCCATTTCTCTAAGAATTCTTGTTTTATTTTTTTAAGTGAGAGATGATATTCCAAGACCACAATCTGGGCGCTAGGGATAGATAGATTAGATAGATATATAGATTGATGGATAGATAGATAGATGATAGATAGACAGATAGATAGATAGATGACAGATGATCGATAGATAGAATTTGAAATAAATTTGAATTGCAAATATCAGTACAAACTTAGCTTGTGTGTGTGTGTGTGTGTGTGTGTGTGTTCATACTGATACTTCTAAGTCAAATTTATTTCAACTTCCTGAATTTGGATTGTAAGAGTTTTTTTTACTAAAACTTATATCTATATCTCCTCACTTTCATCTCAAGAAACTTAAGGATGTAAGGAAAAACAGTAATTACTCCTTTTTTTTTACTCCACATATATACAACAGTATTAGTGAAACATCTGTAAAAAATACCATCAGTATGATTTCTGAAAAGATGAGAAAAAACAGCATAAGCTTTCCTCCTTCTCTCATTTTTTACAATTGGTCTATATGCCTATATTGTCAGAACATAAAGAGTATATGTACTTGTTCCCTCTTAGCATACATTCAATCTTAGTTTTACAAGTAACTGACTGTTTAGTGCTCACCACCAGCCATGTCAATGTCTCTCTAGTCATTTTGACGTCTAGCTCACCATCAAGTAAATTCCTAAGAAAAGCCTCATGGGAATACAATTTCCTGAGCTCTCCATGTACATAAGAGTTGGTGCCCTTTATACTTAAAAGTTCATTTGCTGGATATAAAATCCTTGGCTCATACCTCCTTTCTTTAGTAAGTAAGTCTCTCCTTTCTCATCTGGCATGAAATACTGCTTTTGAAAAACCTAATTATGATCTAATTTTTTTTCCTTACAAGTCACTTGTTCTTTTTGTCTATATACTCAAGTAATGTGTTTTTTTCCTTTAAAATCCAATCACTTTACTAGAATATATTTTAGTGTTGGTCAATAGTCTCTTTAAATATGTGATTTAAATTTTTTTTAAGGGAAAATTTTCTGAATCATATTATTTAGTGCTTATTCTGTTTCCTTGCTTTGGTTTTCTTCTTTAGGGACACCTATTATGTTCAGGAATCTTCTTTTGTAGTTTCAATTTTAGTCACTATGTCATGAATCTTTTTTATCTTTTTATTTTACTCCTTTTGGATTTTTAAAATTATTTTTCTTACATTCAACCTTCTATTTCTCTTCAGGTATTTACTGTTGTGTTTATTCACTCTTGTATTCCTTACAGTTTCATCTTCATTTTTGACATTATATTTTCATTTCTTTTAAATTTTTTCTGAGTTCTGTCACTTCCTTTTTGAGGTTTCCTAATTCTAATTTATACTCCTCTTTCATGTCTTTTAGCATTTTCTTCAGATCTTTTAGCTAATTTCAAAACTGTAGGTTAGCATTTTTATTAGTTTTGTGGACATGTTTTACTGGTATATTTTTATTCTGCCTCAGTTCCCTTTTTATCTTAATAAATTTTATGAGAGAAATTTGAAAGTTGATACTTTTCTGTTTCTAATTTTTACTTGAAATTGGTTTTCCTGAACTTTTTTTTTTTTTTTATAGCTACTTTTATTTATTTATTTATTTTTTATTTTTGGCTGTGTTGGGTCCTCGGTTCGTGCGAGGGCTTTCTCCAGTTGCGGCAAGTGGGGGCCACTCTTCATCGCGGTGCGGGGTCCGCTCTTCATCGCGGTGCGCGGGCCTTTCACTATCGCGGCCCCTCCCGTTGCGGGGCACAGGCTCCAGACGCGCAGGCTCAGTAGTTGTGGCTCACGGGCCCAGCCGCTCCGCGGCATGTGGGATCTTCCCAGACCAGGGCCCGAACCGGTGTCCCCTGCATTAGCAGGCAGATTCTCAACCACTGCGCCACCAGGGAAGCCCCTTCCTGAACTTTTAAAAAGAAGCAGGACTGTAGATAGTCCTTCTAATTTTGCAGCCCTCCATCTTCCTTTTCCCAGCAGTGTTAAAAATGTTGATTTGTTTTCTAAGATTTCCTGACACTGTTTCCTTTCCCACTTTTATCTGAACCTTCTCTTTCCATCCTATTATCCCTATTCTTTCTAGTGTCATTTTAAATGACACAGGGATTTGACCACCAAGTATGTTCTCATTGGCCATGTACTATTTACTGGGTAGATTTTTAAGAGGGCCTAGAAGCCATCTCAGCTCAAAGTTAATGTTGTCCCCAACTTTAATTGTGGATATGACATGCAAAATGAAAAAAAACTGAATGGGCCAGGGCACCACCAGTATTTGAGAAGTTAGGAGGAGCAAAAGATGTATCTGGGTGTAGATAGTTGAGCATGGCCTTAAAGGGTAGACTGCCTGAAAGAACAAAAAAGAGACATCCTCTGGCATGTTTCATAAAAGAGGGGAAGAAAATATAAGCAAACATGTTGTAAGAGTTATGCACATGGTCTGGTTATGAGGCAGAGAGGAAATGAGCCTGGCTGGTGGGTGTCACAGAAGAAGAAGAAAGAATTAGTGGGGAATAGAAGTGAATAAATAGGAGAGTATCATAATGTTAAAAACAAAACAACAACAAAAAATGCATCTGAAATTGCTGCACACTTATGATACATTTTAAAAAAAGTAAACCAGGATTCAAAATTCCAGAGAGATTGGCTTATGATTTATGGTCCAAGTCTTATATTTTGATTATGTGCTCCCTTTAATACTTACTACTGTGCACATAGAATAGTCTCAAATTTGCTGATTCAACACAATAATAAATTACTCTAGGCCCACTCCAAAAAAAATCTGCAGGAGCCAGTATAAATATAATGGCTATAAAGCAGGTGCTGGCCTTCAAGGAAAGTATATCCTATGATAGCTAACACAGTTTATATTAAAAAATTCACAAATCAGTGTGGCTATGAATGATCATCAGCCTGGCTCAACTAAAAAAAAAAAGTACACCCCTTTTTAATATGTTTAAGAGTTGTTATTTTAAAGAACCATTTACATATGTGAAACAAGCAAAGAGCAAATGAGTTTAAACTCAGATAGAAGGAAATGTCAGTACTTAATAAATGCTCTCTTTCTCCATCTTCCTCTCCTTCCCTCCTTTTCCACCATGGTCTTCTACAAGACCAGAGTTGGCAAACTATGGCTCACTGGCCAAATCCAGTCTGCTGCTTGTTTTTGTGTGGCCCACAAGCTAAGAATGGCTTTTACATTTTCAAATGGTTTGGAAAAAAAAAATCAAAAGAAGAATAATATTTCATGTCTTGTGGAAGTTATGTGAAATTCAAATTTCAGTGTCCATCTATAAAGTTTTATTTGAATACAGCCCCTGTCATTCATTTACATATTGTCCGTGGCTGCATTCTTATCACCACAGAGTTGAATAGTCACAACAGAGACCCTATAGACCCCAAAGCCTGCATTGTTTACTCTCTGACCCTTTACAGAAAAATTATGGAGGCCCGGGGAATAGACTAACTTAACCATTGGTCTCCAGGAGGTGAAAACACAGACTGTATACAGGTGATTCATTTCACTGGGACATTTGCCTCACAGCATTTTACTCAGCCCCTGTGAGGGAACAATAATCTGCACCTCATTTTTTATAATTCCCAACCCAGTCACTTACGCTGCACTTATTTGGTCTGTTCTTACCAAGCCCTCAATGTTTCAATTGTGTCCAGATTTCCAGGCAGTTAAATCTCTCCTGGGCTCCAGAATCTCATCCTATGTTTTACCAAAGGAAAGCATTTAGGCACTGAAGCCAGAAGTCCTGATTAATGATGAACCGTCTCTCATTTTATCAGCGGTGATAAGTGTCTGCTCAAGCCTAAAGTGAGCACCTCAGGGATAGAGCCTCTGCTGAGTATTTTGTTCTATGCCTCCCACCCAGTGCCAGTCACAGCCCCTCAGTAGATGATCAGGATGTTTGTTGATTGACTAACTGACTGATTGAGCAGCTGAGCCAGTGAGGTGGCAGTGTGAGTGTAAGGGAGGAGCAATCCAAAAGTCCTTTATGTGAACACTGGGCCTGGGGCACTATTCATTTGTTTTGTGCCCTTTCTCCTTTAAGTTCCTTCCAGGTTCACTGGATTTGAAAAGCATTTGAGAGGAAGAGAAGATGGTGCAAGTGAACCAAAGCAACTCGCCTCCATCTGCCTTCAATTCTCAGACAGGGAAAACATTTCCAGAAGGCTTGGTGCATGAGAACCTGACGTGGTGACAGAACGTTCTGTCTCCCTCTTGTTACAGGAGCAGTGAGCTGAGTTTCTGCAGGCTCGTAAATCCTGAGGGCCTTTTCCAGCTGCCGGCCCCCATTCCAGGAAGTGGACGCTTTGAAACCCCCATCAAAAAAGAACATTGTGTTTCTGCACTCCCAGCCCCACTGCGGGCCAATTGCTCCCAGTGCAGGTAGTCAGGGCGTCCAGTTAGGGCAGATGGGCTTTATGCTTCCTGAGCTCTTGCCTTCAGGAATTTTGCGGGAAAATACAGTTGATCAACACTGCTCAGTGATGTGTTTGAGTGAGCTGAAGGGTATAGTAGGAATTTATTAAACTAAATTTTCTGGGAGGAGACTGAGGAAAGTGTCCTCCGGGGGGAAGTGGAGAAAACCAGTGCTAAAGCGGGGACTAGGATGGACCTGAGGACTCTGTAGGCACCACTGCTCTGGGGGGTCTCCCCCAGTAGCCAAGGGGCAGAAAGTCTGGTGCCTAGGTTGGGGGTGGGAGGGAGGAGAGAAGCCCAGGTTCACAGAACTAACCAGCACAGACTAACCAGCACTTGCGCACACCCCCACCCAGGCAGCTCTGGTGTCTCAGTGTTGCCTTCTTTCCTGCTTCTTTTCCCATCAAGATCTGTGGTGTTCCTGGCCACATCCAGAGTAGCTAGTGTTTGGCAACACATTCACAAAGGCATGTTGTAGCTGAAAGAGTGTTGTGTACAGGCTCAAAGGCAGAGCACTGGACACGAGAACTTGGGCAGCAATACCTTCAGGTCCCTCTTCTGTAAAATAAGAGGCTGTAATATCCACCTCCCAGTGTTACCAGGAGAGCAAAATGAGAAAATGACTGTGAAAGTACTTTATTAACCACTATGCGAGTGGGAAACAGTATTAGTATAACTGGCACTACTGTGTAAACTGCTGCTGTTGCACTTACTACTACCACAATTACTAGTCCTGTGATACTAATATTACCAGCGATACTAATCTAAGCGCTAGATGACTAGGGTGAGGAATCTGGAAACCACATCATACCTGAGAGGAATGGTTGAAAAACCAGCTGGAGTCGACTCAGACAGAAATCTCAGTGGGAAAATAACTGTCTACAAGGATCTAAAGGTTTGCCATGGAAAAGGAGATAGCCTTGATCTGAGTGCTTTCACTGAAAACTCAAGACCACAGAGCAGAATTACAAGAAGTATTTTATTACAGGACAATAAGAACTTGCTCTTAATGTAATTGCAAAACAATACAGAATACCACTGTAGGACACAGTGAAGACACTGCATTAGGAAATGTTGAGGTAGAGAGATGAACATCTCTACAGACACTCTAGTCATTCATTTAAGAATTTATTTCTGCAACAGTGTCCATTGATGGCCCATTGAATGCCGGGCAGTGCTTTAGGGACTAGGAGTACCACTCTCAGTGAACAAGACCAACTCTTGCTTTCATGGACCTTGCGATTAGATTAGAGCATTGGGTGGAGGTTGGATGCTGCCACGACAACCATTTCCTATCACTTGTATCATTCTGACTCTTTTAGAATACTGTGATTTCATAGCTATACAATTAAAAGAAGGGAACAATCGACCGGTTTTTGCCCTGCTCATAGATTCTCCTTCTAGCCTGGCTGGTGTAGGGGAGCAGAATTTGGCACCATAAATGTGTCTCTTTAACATATTAATTGTTTCAAGCTGGTTATTTTCTAATAAACAGCAGACACAGAGAAACTCTGAAAACCAAGTAGGAGTTACCCTTTTGAAAGAAATATTTATATTTGTAAGGGAAATCTCCAATTGTAAGGGTGTCTCCCTTTCTGTGCCTGGAAGGGAGGATGAACAAATCTTTCGAAAACTCTTAGGGGTGGAGAAGGCAAGGGCTTAAATCTGCATCACAGTTACCCTTATTTACTGTACTTTTCCTGGGTAACCTCCCTTAACTAGCTCTCCCTACCCTCCTTTGTCTTGAGCAGAGGATGGTATTTAAGGTGAGGGCTTTAGCCATTTTGGTGAGTTACTCAGTTTTTCTGGGTCTCTCCCAGGTATACATCTTATTAAAATTCTGCTTGATTTTCTCCTGTTAATCTGTCTCATGTCAGTTTAATTCTTAGACCATCTAGAAGATCTAGATGGACAGAGAAAAATTTCTTCCTCCCTGGCACATGGAATGGCCCTGGCAGTAGAGAACAGGTAGTGGAAGGAGCCTCTAACTCCCAGTGAATCCCTTTCCTGGACCAACTCTCCTTGGTTGAGAGTGACAGCTGTCCCCCGATGAGTTTCAGGTGGTGATGACTATTCTGGGAGCTAGACTTCCTGGACAGTCCTCTAAGGACAGCCCCTGAAGGATGATGGGCCCCAAACCACCAAGACCTCTTGGAAGCTTCTGCAGGGTGAGCAGCAAGGTTCTGAAACTCAAGCAAGAACAATGGCAAACAGGATGATGAAAACTTGCCTGCCTAAAATACATTTCCTCTTGCCTGGAAGGGAGTCTGCAATTCCCCCAGGCAGCCTCTCTTTAAATGTAAACATTCCTGACTGGAGTACACAGTACTGTACCACTCTGTTCAAGCAGTCAGCAGTTTCTAAGATTCACCCTCTGAAAATCTCATCTGGCCACATCCTCCCTCCGCATCACCTCTGCCTCCCCACATCTTGCCTGAATCATTGCAATAGCCTCTGGCCCGTTCCCCCACCACTTCTTATTGGCCATCATGCCCATCCATGCTTTACACCTTCACCTCAGTGATCCTACTCAAAAGCTTTCCACTCTCTGGTTGACCTTCAGGGGTTTCCTGTTGCTGACAGTACGGTCTTTAAAGGGGAGTGCACATGCCCCAGGACTCTGGGAAGGCAATACTGGAACTTCTTGCTAGAACTCACATACAGATCAACAAAGGGTCCTACATCCAACACAATTAACAAAAGGCCACACCCTAAGATCACATCCTTCAAATATGAACTGCCTTCAGATATAATCTAATAATTATATGACATTAGCAATACATTTAAAACATAAGCAGTCACCATTTTATAAAAACAGATGAGTAGTATTTATACATATGCATTAAATTTTATTTGAATAAACATTTGAAGGATATATGAAAAGCTAGTAAGATTTGTTACAACTATACTTCAATAAAAATTAATTAAAAAATTGTAAAGCAAATATACTCCAATAAAAATTAATTTAAAAAAAAAAGGATTTGCTAAATATGAGGGCAGGGGTGGTGAGTGAGTGGGCTGAGGTAGGAGAGAGAGTTTTCAGTTTATAGCTTTTAAAATCATGATGATTTGGGAACAATGCAACTATTAATTATTCAAACGTTAAATGAAGAAATTAGACTTGAGAATATGATGTCAAACTATAATTCTTTTTTATTTTAATTGAAGAATAGTTGATTTAAAATGTTGTGTTAGTTTCTGGTGTACAGCAAAGTGATCCAAATATATATATATATATTATTTTTCATTCTTTTCCATTATGATTTATCACAAGATATTGAATATAGTTCCCTGTGCTATACAGTAGGACTTTGGTGTTTATCTATTTTATATATAGTAGTTTTTATCTGCTAATCCCAAACTCCTAATTTATCCCTCCCCCACCCCCCTTTCCCCTTTGGTAACCATAAGTTTGTTTTCTATGTCTGAGTCTGTTTCTGTTCTGTAAATAAGTTCGTTTGTATCATATTTTGGATTCCACATATAAGTGACAACATATGGTATTTGCCTTTCTCTTTCTGACTTACTTCACTTAGTATGATAATCTCTAGGTCCATCCATGTTGCTGCAAATTGCATTATTTCATTCTTTTCTATAGCTGAGTAATATGCCATTGTATATATGTACACCACATCTTCTTTATCCATTCATCTGTCGATGGACATTTAGATTGTTTACATGCCTTGGTTATTGTAAATAGTACTCCTATGAACATAGGGGTGCATGTATCATTTTGAATTATAAACTATAATTCTTTAGCAAAATTGAGTCACGTGATAATCCAGGTCTTTGCAAAATTACACTTAAATTGATAACAATGTATAGAAAACTTTTTTTGCATTTTCTTAAAAATTACAAATACAACAGAACATGTGTAAAATTTAGATGTAAATAAAGACAGATATGTTGGAAATGTACGCTCAAAATTGTTTTGCAGATCGTAATGTGCAAACAGAAACATTTGGTGATGACTGTCTGGAGGATTAAGTCCACACTCTGGAGGTGACTCTCCTATAACTTCCCAGCCTCCAGTTCTCTTCCCCAGTGAAATCTATGCTCCAATCACATCTTGGTTAACTTTGACCCACAACCTGCAGCAACTTGCCCTGGAAACCAACCCCTTATCTACAAACCAGGATGCTAGCCTGTGATAAGTCAGATTTGTAGGAAGCAAGAGTGCTGTCTCTAATGACAATGCAGGAAGCTAAAGAATACCTTCTGTAACAACTGACCCCAAATGGCCAAGACTTGATTAATAATTAACAACTTCCTTAATTTTTGTCTCTACTTCCACCTTAGAACCAATGAGAGAAAGCCAAATATGCATCCCTAACCCATCACATAGGACTCCTGGTTTCTAGTTAGCCCTCCTGCAGCTTTGCCAGGCCAACAGCCTCCAGTCAGGACATACCTGAATACTTCCCTTTTTTCTACCATAAAGCTTTTCCATTCCTCTGCCTACCTTTGAGTCTCTGCCAAAACGCGTCTCCTTTGGTTGGTTTTCATTTATTTCCACACCTGACATGGGGTTGCCAGGTGTCCAAACCTGACATTACAAGCTGCTCCCATGGCCTGTCTCTCTCCTCTCCCTCTCCGCCTCTAGTCTTCCCATCACACTGGGAGTACAAGCTGTTCTCTTACCAGGCTGAGGCTCCACCTACCTCTCCGTCCTCACTTCCTGTGATTCCCCTCTGGTACCACTCTCCAGCCACAGGGGTCTCCTCTCAGTTCCTAGAATGTGTCCAGCTTGTCCCGGTTCATGTCCCCTTCACATGCTGCTGATTTGCCTAGAACACCTTGCCCACCTCATTCCTACACATCCCTCAAAGTCACCGTTCAGTGTCGCCTTCATAAAAAGGACTTTCTTACACACACTCTTACTCTTTGACCCACACTCCCTAAATTAGGTTCCCCTCTTATTTTCACTTAGGTATATATTACCTGTAGTATACATTTTGATGATTTATAACTGAATTTTTATTTTAGATATTTATGTGTTTACTGCCTGATTTTCCTGTCAGAATGCAAGCTCCATGAATGCAGGGACTACATTTACTTTCTTCCACTAGTGTATACTAGTGACATAGCACAGTGCTTTGCATAAAACAGGTACTTGACAACCATGTGTTGACTGAATGTGTGAACATTGAAATCATAGTCACGTTACAAAATACATGCCTGATATCCCTCCCTCTGGAGTCTTCCCAGACTCCCCAGACGGAGCATAAACCTCCTCCTCTGCTCCCAGAATGCCTTGCACATGTTTTTATTTCAAAACTTGGAGTCATGTTGTAGTTATCGGCATGGATCTGCCTACGACCTATTTATTAAACCCAGACATATTTGTTTGTTCTATAGCCTAGCACAGTGTCTGCTGTAAATGGATGTGAGATGTGTTAACTCACTGAATTAATGACTAATGATATATGTCAGTGCAAACATTTTTTATCGAAGGACTTTCTCTCTAGACAGGAAATCACGCAACAGAGAGAAAGACTTGGGAATGGCAGCAGTGAGGAGGGATAGGATTGGGGTGGGGGGAGTTTGGGAGGAATGGCAGGGGGAAAAGTTAAGTGAAATGGATATAAGGAGTATAAGTAGTTTAATATTTAAGAGAAAAGAAAGACCCTGAAATCAAAAAGACATGGATTCAGTCTTGTTCTGCCATTTCCTAGTGGTGCTACCTTGTGAGGACAACTTACATTATCCCTCAAAACCACAGTTTGCTCTTCTGCAAGATGGACATGATGAAACTACCTCATACTCTTGCAGTAAAAAGTAAGTGAGATAGTGTATTAAAATGTTTAAAAAAATAATAATTCCTAGGATGTAGTTAGTACTCCATAAATGTTAGGTATTTCATCATTACTGTGGTACAAAAATGCTTAATTTAAATTTTTGTCCAGGGTTGGTTGCCTTTTTTTTTTTTTTTTTGCCATGTCATCTGGCTTGTGAGATCTTAGTTCCTCAACCAGGGATTGAACGCAGGCCCTCAGCAGTGAAAGTGTGGAGTCCTAACCACTGGACTGCCAGGGAATTCCCATGTCCAGTGTTGTCTTTGAGCAAAATTTATAAAGTGTTAGTATTTAGATGACTGAGGGAATCAAAGATAATCCTGGACTGGACAGTTAATGCAGAAATTTGCATATGAGGCAGGATTTATGGAGGGGAGGGATGTATACTATTGAGGTGTATGTCATTATGTTTATAGAACCACATGGCAAATGTCCACAGTATCTATCCATTCATCTATCCTCTTTCTTTTCCCTTCCTTCCTTCTTACCCTCCTTCCTTCTTTCCTTCCTTCCTTTCCTTTTTTTCTTTGTTTCTTCTTTCTTTCAGTTAGGACTAGAAGAAATAAGAGGACTTCCCAGCCGAGAAGGGAAGCAGAAGCCTAGCATTTGTGGATTTTTTCCTCAAGTACACAAATTCAGTTCCTAAATGAAATCTTGAATCATAAGGGCCACAGATAGGTGGAATGGTGGTTTGAGATATCCAGAGGGTGTGGAGTTTGCTATTTTACAAAAGAGTTAAATATAATAGTAATTGAGGGAAGCAGTTGGATCAAAAGAAATTATTTGCTAGGCAGTTTCAAAACCAGAAAATGCTTAAAATGCAAACCACAAAATGAAGACAACCTCAAAGGTTAATGAAAACCTGCAACAATAGACAAAGGAAATGAAGAATTGCAGCAGAGCCCTCCTCCCAATCTATTAAGCAGTCATACCAACATCTTTCCAAATGGGGGATGCTATCCAGCTCCATTTATTCTGCCTTGGAACTGGTGAAATAGGGACAAGATGTTAAGACAAAATGCATAGGTGGCTTCTCTCTTCACTAGACCAAGATTAAGGACACTATTCCCTCCAAACATTGCTGAGACAACACTGGCTTGTGCAGCTATGCATGGTAGGTGTCCCCTAAGGATTTGTTGAATGAATTAGTGTCTAGCCAGTTTAAAAGTCAGGCATTTACTAAGAACCAGGGAGAATAGGAGTAGAGAAACTGTGTGGTAGGTCTAGGGTAGAGCCAAAAATACTGGACCAAGGAAGGCACTTGGACAAAGTCAAAGAATCAAAACATAGGAGCGACAATAAAGTTTAAAAAGTAGCAACAAGGAGGCTGGAAAAGTCCAACTGAGTAACAGGTTCTGGATTGAGAGGAGAGAATGCAGTGCTGTAGAGAGTACAAGTTCAAGATGAAAGGATTCAAGAGTGTGCCCAAGTCTGAAAAACAGGAGGACATTCTGCCCTGAGAACAGGAATGGAAACAGGTGGGCCTGGGCCTGTGAACGTAGCAGAGAGAGTTGCCTCCACATGTTTAAGAGGATTTCTACTTCATCCCTCCCAACCCTATTTCTATCAGAATGTGTTCTTAAAACAGCACCATGTTCCCTGCACTGTAATAGGGCAATGAATGCCTGAAAATCACAAATTGTGACCTGCTGAAAGTGCCTTTTTCAGTGCCCTTTGAGAAGTCACTGAGCTATACAACAGCCAGTGCACAGAAAGGACAGAAAGGCCACCTAGCAGTTGTCAGGAGGCCTGGTTCAAGGCCTAAGTCTATGGCCAGTTCCTGTGTGGCTTGGATAAACCACCTAGACTCTCCCAAGCAGACAGGGATAATATGTCTCATAACTTGCTCTTCAGGAAATTGTGAAACCCAAATGAGATCCTGCAGGTACAAGTTCTTTGAAAACTTTAATTCATTATTCAGACATCATGACTTATTATTTTGATTTGCTGGCAGGACATCTAAGTTTTCAAACTATTACTTAGGACATCAGTCAGCACCATCCTAAAATAGTGCAGTTTCTTCCCAAGAGCTGAATTTTCTTGTTTTTGGTCTATTTTGTTTTATTTTTCTCCCTAAAGTCTAGCTTTCTCCTGGGAAACTGATGGTTGGTCTGATCCAAGCCTGGCATACTCATCCTTTTCTTTACCTGGCCCCAGATTTCAGTTGCTTTGATGTCAGATGCTCTGGTTAGCATCTCCAGCACAGGCTGCATTTCCCTGCTTGTCTTACAAGCTGTCAGGACAACAGGAAATTTTAGAGTTGGCATCAGAGTGTAACCCAGCCACTCTGGACTCTCTTTTCTCCAAGAGATAAGCTTAGTTGACTGTGAAGGTGAATGGAGGGTAATTCTGTGGAAAATCTCAGAGAATTGGCCCATTTGGGTGCCATGTTGTGGAGATCTTGTGTGTATTGGGCAAATTGATTTTCAATGAAAACGTCACCTCTGTCTGTTCCTTTTTTGCTGACAGCACACAGAAGGAATGCTGAGCCAGGGGAAATGATTGCAAAGTTTGGTCTGTGATCTTCTCCACACCCAGACACACAGCATCTACTGGCAGAAGCAGCCCCTGGGGGTCAGCTCAACAGCAGTATGATAATAGATTTGCCCTTTCATGCTTTTCTCTCTGCTACCTCTTTAACCATTGTTCCCTCCCCTTATGGCCTCTCAAAATTTTGCTTTTATGAAAGAGTCTGTTATCATTAATTAAGCCTTAGTAAGATTCATAATGCAATGAGCCCAAACAATGTATCCAGAGGCTTGGGTTCAGCCCCGAGTCTTCTGCTGTGCATTTGAGTGGCATCAAAGCTGTCTCTGAGGCCCAACTGCTTCCAGTGTCAACCAAGTGAGGCATAATAATACTGTAACTTCCCTACTTGCCTTTTATACTTGTGAGGGTCAAATAAAATGAAATATAGAAAGGCACTTTGACAAAAGGAAAGTTATAGTAATTTGGGGGGGGTTTCATTATTACTATTAGTGGTAGTAGTATTATTTGTATTGGTAATAGCAGCAGTAGTAGCATTAGTAGTAGTAGTCTTTGTAGAATCCTAGAGTCTTGGTATTAGAAAGAATCAATTTCTTGCCAAATATAGTAATACTGTATTACTTATTAACTTCATTATCATACTGACAGTTTTATATGCTCCTTCCATTCTGTTTTCTCTAGGGCATTTACTAGAACATAACTAATGTCTGTCTATCCTCTTCCTTGTCTCCCTCATCCAAACCTGCTCTTAGGAAGTGATCTGATCTCAGTCAATAAACCAAATGGTAGATGTAGTAGAATGAGAAGCCTAAACCTAGAGGGAAAAAAAAGTGAAAAAGAAGGAGAGAGGCCAAGAAGGAGAATATTCTCTCAGACTTAGAAACTCAGGGGAAAAAAGGAAGAAAGCAAGATGGGTTCAATGTCTCATTAGGCCTCCCTCCTTCACTTTGTTAAGCCAGAGCACTTTGGTCAGTGGTCATTTTCATGGCTGGCTTAGAATTCCTCACTGTGGGAAAAGATAGCTCTTATAAAAGTCCTGACAGGATTTGAATAAAGGTGATTCTGTAAAAGGTGATTCAGGGTAAAATATCTGTGTTATTTTACACAATTAATTACTTCCTCCACATTTGCTTTAGGATGCTATTTCATAGCCAAGAGAGCCACAGGAAGCACTAAGACTCCCTGGGCTGAATAGATGCACTGTGTCCTGGTGATCAAAATTCATATCCGAGCTATTTCCTGAAATGGTATTTTGACACCTGGGTCATCTCTTTGCTTTATGGAGTTCCTCTGTGACATGCAACAACAATGCAGATAGGCAATAGAACATTATTCCACAGGGAGGTAACTTGGAAGTTCACTGCTGTTTGTCAAACTGGATTAAGTAAAGGGAAATGTTTAAGAAGCCAGATTTACTCAAATGCAAAATGAAAAAAACTAGTTTACTTTTTAGTTGAGAAGATCTCCTGTGGCATAGTTCCAAACTCTGTTGTCTACAGCAGAGCCTTTTAAGACTCAACTGAGAAAAAGAGAATTTCATATCTTAGGGCTAGAAGGACTCTAAAGAATCATCTTTTTCAGATGTCTGCCACTGGAAAAAACATTATTATCCCCAATTTCCTGATGAGGAAACTAAGGTGTAGAAGTTAAGTGAGTTAGTCACAATTGTGCAGCTGATAGGTAGTCTCATAACCAGGGCTTTGTCCCAAGTAGAAAGGTGCCTCTAACTTTTACTCATAATCAGCCAGGGCTACTGTTGTAGGTACCAATGAAATACTCTTTGTCCTCGGCTTGAGAAAGATCTAGAAGTCAGTCATCCTCAGCTTTCCTATTATAATTGCCAGTGTTTTCTCTTTACTTTTGGGCCAGCCCCGTGAATTGGCAAAATAGGAAACTGTCGACAGGACTGTTTTATGAAAGAGTCTTAGCTGGGGCTAAGGGGCTGGTCTTAGCTCCTAGAGCCTGCCTGCATTTCTTCTTGTGCTTTCCATGTGGCCCCTTCCAGTAAAAATGAGTTGAGTTCCTCTCATGCTTCAAATTTCTCCAACTTCTTTTTCACTTCAGCTGGAGAAAGTTCTCTGCTTTTAAGGGCTCGTGAAGTGAGATTGTGCTCACTTGGATAATGCAGGATAGTCTCCCTATCTGAAGATCTGTAATTACATCTGCAAAGTCCCCTTTGCCATGTAACATGTTCCAGGGATTAGAGCATGGGTGTCTTTGGGGAGATCATTCTACCTACCACAGCTGACATTAATATAGGCATATTTTTTCAACATGAAAAGCTGTTTCATCACTTGCTCTTAACTAATCGCTTCACCTGTGTCTGATCTGGATTCTTCCTCTCCTGCCTTCACCCATTAGTTTTTTCCTCCTTTGCATGTGTTTTCAAACTCTTTCCCCACAGTTCATTGCCCATAACCTGTAAGCATTTCCTAGTCCTTGCCCCCCACCTTTTAAAACCCCTCTTAATCCTTTTATACATGCCTTTCTCTTTTTTCACATTCTCCTCCAAATAACTTTCTTTTCTCATCTCTTCATCTGCCCATTTTTCAATCATCATAACAAGGCTTTTGATCCCCAACAACCCAAGGGAATTTCCCACCAAATGTCATCAATGACTTTCTAACTTTCCAGCCCAAGTGGATGAGAATCCATGATTATGTTATGTAAAGCAAATGAGTTTTACATTTGATGTTACCCATGATGCCCTTCTTCCTCAAATGCTCTCATCCCTTGGTTTAAATGCCCTCCTTATTTCCAGATTTCTCTTATACTTCTGGCCACTCATGGGTTTCTCTCATCCACTTATTTCTTTAAATGTTAGAGTTCTGCAGAGTTCTTTCTGATGTCATCATCTCTCTTTGCCTCACATTCTCTCCTTAGGCAATCTCAGCCAATTTTGAAGCTTCAAGTTGCCATCAGTATGCTTTGGGTTCTCAAATATTTATTATAAACCCAAGCTTCTAAAATTAATTCCAGATGCTTTTATCAAGCCACCTGCTGGATATTTCCACTTGAATTCATCACCTTTTCTCCAAATCTCCTCCTCCCCCCAGGTATGTATGTATGTATGTATGTATGTATATATGTATGTATGTACGTATCTACCTATCATCTATCTGTCTATCTATCAACTATCCATTTTTGTAAAGAAAGAGATTTTATCCTTGATTTCCCTTTCTCTAACTCCTGACATGAAATCAGGAGCCAAATCCTATACAGTAGATTTTACTTCTATAGTAACTGTCATATCTTTACTTACTTTATCCCCATTGCTATGCCTTTATACTAGCTACCATTTATTGAGCCCCTTCATATGAGAGACAGTGTGTTTTTTTAACCAGTCTCCCTATAACTCTCCTTGTCCTCTGCTAATCCCTCCTCCACTCATGCAATCAGAAAATGTTTATAAAATGAAAATTCAATCATGTTACACCCTGGCTTAAATAAGCCTGTCATTGGATTGCCCTTGTCACACTAGAATAATTCTTACCTCTTAAAATAGTCTCCTTTATGATCTGCTTTTTTTTCCAACTTCTTTTCTTGTCTTATCCCATCTACTCTGTGCATCCAGGTTATAGCAGCTCCAAAACTTGCTTTTTATAATTTCGTGCTGTACTTAGGGTCTCTTTTCCTACCTTGTATTATGGAGAAACTCTCACCACCATTCAGCATGATTCAGCTCAAATTTCTTATTGAAACTTTCAAACCTCCTGGTAGAAACATTTCTAGGCTTTCCCCCCAAAAAGTGCAATTACATGCTCTTTTTGTATATGTGCATCTACCATGCCCTGTACATATTTCTTTGGTTGAACTCAACTTTACTGCTCTTATTTGTTTACTTATACATCTTCCCCCTTTTATTAGAACTATAAGGTCCATGGAACACATATTACTTGATTTATATTCTTAATAGAGTACCTCTCACTCTTGAGGATTCGATGATTGTTACGTGCTTGAATTCATGAAAGACAGAGACTTGAAGGCCAGACTAAGCAGTCTGGATTTTATTCCCTAGACAAAAAATAAATAAATAAAAAAGGCATTGAACTTTTTGGGGGCATTTGTTTGCTTGTTTTTGAGCTTGACAGTGCCATACTCAAGGCAGATAAAACTGACAACAATGTACAAGACTGACTGTGATGGGGAAAGCTGGGCAGTGGGGAATAGTTACTGGGACATTTCTATAGGCTAGGTAAGAGATGAAGATGAGGCAGAGGAAGTCACTGATGATGACCTCTAAGATGATGGCATTCAATAAACAGAAAATGAAAGTACCATAATGATTGTGCAATAAAATACCCTTTGGATGGACATATCCACAGGCAGAGACCACATGGAAAAAACAAAGAAAAATGTCATAATGCCTTTGGCTTTTGGAAATGGTGGGTGAACTGGGGAAGAGTTTATCATTTCTTTTTATATAAGTCATAAATATTCCAGGCACCATTTGAAACTAAAGGCAGCAGCCTGAGTGTTTATTTAGATTTTATGGTCCATTTATTGTCTCATATTCCCCCAGTCAAAGATAATTATTTCTTAATTAATCATACATAAACAGTCTATATCCTTTGCAGAACTGTCTACTTAAAAGAACATTTATCATAGCAATTGGTCCCATATACCTAACTGCAAATCACCCACTTTCAGCTAGTTTTGTGCTAGTTGACTCCTGATCATTTTTGTGTTTCTGATGGTTTGGGGGGAGAGCAGAATTTAGAGAAAGCCAGAAAATGGATAATATTTGGAAATATCCATTTTTCTTGTATTTCCTTTTAGGAAAAATGCTTGAGGATAAAAAGGAAAGAAATTTTTGTGAGTCGAGATATTGGCAATTTGTCTTGGAGTTGGTCAAAAGTGATTTTATTTCATCAACAAGAAAGGGTCCTTCAAGAATTTGCCCAACGGGCCTTCAGGATGGTGGAGGAATAAGACGTGGAGATCACCTTCCTCCCCACAAATACATCAAAACTACATCTACATGTGGAACAACTCCTAAAAAACACCTATTGAATGCGGGCAGAAGACCTCGGACTTCCCAAAAGGCAAGAAACATCCCACGTACCTGAGTAGGGCAAAAGAAAAAAGAAAAACCAGAGACAAAAGAATAGGGACAGGAGCCGCACCTCTAGGAGGGAGCTGTGAAGGAGGAAAAGTTTCCACACACTAGGAAGCCCCTTCACTGGCAGAGACAGTGGGTTGTGCAGAAGGGAAGCTTTGGAGTCACAGAGAAGAGCACAGCAACAGGGGTGCAGAGGGCAAAGCAGAGAGAGTCCCACACAGAGGATCAGTGCCGACCAGCACTCACCAGCCTGAGAGACTTGTCTGCTCACCTGCCGGGGTGGGTGGGGCTGGGAGCTGAGGCTCGGGCTTGGCAGGTCAGATCCCAGTGAGAGGACAGGGGTTGGCTGTGTGAACACAGCCTGAAGGGGGCTAGTGTGCCACAGCTAGCTGAGCGGGAATCCGGGAAAAACTCAGGACCTGCCTAAGAGGCAAGAGACCATTGTTGCAAGGTGCAGAAGGAGAGGGGATTCAGAGCACCGCCTAAATGAGCTCCAGAGACAGGTGCGAGCCACGGCTATCAGCGCGGACCACAGAGGTAGGCATGAAACACTAAGGCTGCTGCTGCAGCCACCAAGAAGCCTGTCTGCAAGCACAGGTCACTATCCACACACCCTTGGGAGCTTCTGCAACCCACCACTGCCAGGGTCCTGTGATCCAGGGACAACTTCCCCAGGAGAATACACAGCACACCTCAGACTGTTGCAATGTCATGCCAGCCTCTGCTGCCACAGGCTCGCCCAGCATTCCATATCCCTCTCTGCCCATGGCCTGAGTGAGCCAGAGCCCCTTAATCAGCCGCTCCTTTAACCCCATCCTGTGTGGGCAGGGAACAGATGCCCTCAGGCCACCTACACACAGAGGCAGGGTCAAATCCAAAGCTGAACCCCAGGAGCTGTGCGAACAAAGAAGAGAAAGGGAAATTACTCCCAGCAGCCTCAGGAGCAGTGGATTAAATCTCCACAATCAACTTGATGAACCCTGTATCTGTGGAATACCTGAATAGACAATGCATCATCCCAAAACTGAAGCAGTGGACTTTGAGAGCAACTGTAGACTTAGGCTTTGCTTTCTGCATCTAATTTGTTTATGGTTTTACGTTTATCTTAGTTCAGTATTAGAACTTATTATCATTGGTAGATTTGTTTGCTCTCTTCCTTTTATTTTAATATATATATATATATATATATATATATATATATATATATATATATATATATATATTTCCTTTTTCTCTTTTTGTGAGTGTGAATATGTATGCTTCTTTGTGTGATTTTTGTCTGTAGAGCTTTGCTTTTGCCATTTGTCCTAGGGGTTCTGACTGTCCATTTTTTGTTTTTTGTGTCTTTTTAATAGTATAGTTTTTAGCACTTGTTATCAAAGGTGGATTTGTTTTTTGGTTTGGTTGCTCTGTTCTTCCTTTCCCTATTTTTTTTTAAATTAATTAATTAATTAATTTATGTATTTTTGGCTTGTTGGGTCTTCGTTTCTGTGAGAGGGCTTTTCTCTAGTTGCAGCGAGTGGGGGCCACTCCTCATCGTGGTGCGCGAGCCTCTCACTATTGCGGCCTCTCTCATTGCAGAGCATAGGCTCCAGATGTGCAGGCTCAGTAGTTGTAGCTCACAGTCCCAGTTGCTCCACGGCATGTGGGAGCCTCCCACACCAGGGCCTGAACCCGTGTTCCCTGCATTGGCAGGCAGACTCTCAACCACTGCGCCACCAGGGAAGTTCCCTATTTTGTTTTTTTAATTAATTTTTTATTTTTAATATTTTTTTTATTTTAATAAATTTATTTTATTTTATTTATTTTCTTTCTTTCTTTTTCTCACTTTTTGTCTGAGCCATGTGGCTGACAGGGTCTTGGTGCTCTGGCCGGGTGTCAGACCTGAGCCTCTCAGGTGGGAGAGCCGAGTTCAGGACATTGGTCCACCAGAGACTTCCCAGCTCCATGTAATACCAAACAGCAAAAGCTCTCCCAGAGATCTCCATCTCAACGCTAAGACCCGGCTCTACTCAACAACCAGCAAGCTACAGTGCAGGACATCCTATGAAAAAACAACTAGCAAGACAGGAACACAACCCCACCAATTAACAGAGAGGCTGCCAAAAATCATAATAAGTTCACAGATACCCCAAAACACAACACCATACATGGTCCTGCCCACCAGAAAGACAAGATCCAGCCTCATCCAACAGAACATAGGCACCAGTCCCCTCCACCAGGGGCCCTACACAACCCACTGAACCAACCTTACCCACTGGGATCAGACACCAAAAACAATAAGAAATACGAACCTACAGACTGTGAAAAAGAGTCCTCAAACACAGTAAGTTAAGCAAAATGAGAAGACAGAGAAAGACACAGCAGATGAAGGACCAAGGCAAAAACCCACCAGACCAAACAAATGAAGAGGAAATAGGATGTCTACCTGAAAAATAATTCAGAGTAATGATGGTAAAGATGATCGAAAATCTTGGAAATAGAATGGAGAAAATACAACAAACGTTTGACAAGGACCTAGAACAATGAAAGAGCAAACAAACAATGGTGAACGACACAATAAATGAAATTAAAAATTCTCTACAAGAAATCAATAAAGAATAACAGAGGCAGAGGAATGGATAAGTGACCTGTAAGCTAAAATAGTGGAAATAACAACTGCAGAGTCGAATACAGAAAAAAGTATGAAAATAATTGAAAACAATCTCAGAGACCTCTGGGACAAAATTAAATGCACCAACATTCGAATTATAGAGGCCCCAGAAGAAGAAGAGAAAAAAAAAGGGACTGAGAAAATATTTGAAGAGATTATAGTAGAAAACTTCCCTAATATGGGTAAGGAAACAGTCAATCAAGTCCAGGAAGTACAGACAGTCCCACACAGGATAATTCCAAGGAGAAACACTCCAAGACACATATTAATCAAACCATCAAAACTTAAATAGAAAGAAAAAATATTAAAAGCAGCAAGGGAAAAGCAACAAATAACATACAAGGGAATCCCCATAAGGTTAACAGCTGATCTTTCAGCAGAAACTCTGCAATCCAGAAGGGAGTGGCAGGACGTATTTAAACAGATGAAAGGGAAATACCTACAACCAAGATTACCCTACCCGACAAAGATCTCATTGAGATTCGACAGAGAAATTAAAACTTTTACAGACAAGCAAAAGTAAGAGAATTCAGCACCACCAAACCAGCTTAACAACAAATGCTAAAGGAACTTCTCTAGGCAGGAAAAACAAGAGAAGGAAAACACGTCCAATAACAAACCCAAAACAATTAAGAAAATTGTAATAGGAACATACATATCGATAACTACCTTAACTGTAAATGGATTAAATGCTCCAACCAAAAGACAAGACTGGCTGAATGGATACAAAAACAAGACCCATATATATGCTGTCTACAAGAGACCCACTTCAGACCTAGGGACACATACAGACTGAAAGTGAGGGGATGGAAAAAGATATTCCATGCAAATGGAAATAAAAGAAAGCTGGACTAGCAATTCTCATATCAGAAAAAAGAGACTTTGAAACAAAGACTATTACAAGAGAAAAAGAAGGACACTACATAATGATCAAGGGATCAATCCAAGAAGAAGATATAACAATTGTAAATATTTATGCACCCAACATAGAAGCACATCAATACATAAGGTAAATGCTAACAGCCATAAAAGGGGAAATCTACAGTAACAAAATAATAGTGAGGGACTATAACACCCCACTTACACCAATGGACAGATCATCCAAAATGAAAATAAATAAATAAGGAAACACAAGCTTTAAATGATACATTAAACAAGATGGACTAATTGATATTTATAGGACATTCCATCCAAAAACAGCAGATAACACTTTCTTCTCAAGTGCTCATGGAACATTCTCCAAGATAGACCATATCTTGGGTCATGAATCAAGCCTTGGTAAATTTAAGAAAATTGAAATCGTATCAAGTATCTTTTCTGACCACAACGCTATGAGACTAGATATCAATTAGAGGAAGAAATCTGTAAAAAATACAAACTCATGGAGGCTAAACAATACACTACTTAATAACCAAGAGATCACTGAAGAAATGAAAGAAGAAATCAAAAAATACCAAGAAACAATTGACAATGAAAACACGATGACCCAAAACCTATGGGATGCAGGAAAAGCAGTTCTAAAAGGGAAGTTTATAGCAATACAATCTTACCTCAAGAAACAAGAAACATCTCAAATAAACAACCTAACACTACACTTCAAGCAATTAAAGAAAGAAGAACAAAAAACCCCCAAAGTTAGCAGAAGGAAAGAGATCATAAAGATCAGATCAAAAATAAATAAAAAAGAAATGAAGGAAACAACAGCAAAGATCAATAAAACTAAAAGCCAGATCTTTGAGAAGATAAACAAAATTGATAAAACATCAGCCAGACTCATCAAAAAAGAAAGGGGGAAGACTCAAACCAATAGAATTAGAAATGAAGAAGGAGAAGTAACAACTGACACTTCAGAAAGAGAAAGGATCAGGAGAGATTAGTACAAGTAACTATATGCCAATAAAATGGACAACCTGGACAAAAATCGACAAATTCTTAAAGAAACACAACCTTCCGTGACTGAACCAGGAAGTAATAGAAAATATAAACAGACAAATTGCAAGCACTGAAATGGAAACTGTGACTAAAAACCTTCCAACAGGGACTTCCCTGGTGGAGCAAGGCTTAAGAATCCACCTGCCAATGCAGGGGACACGGGTTCGAGCCCTGTTCTGGGAAGATCCCACATGACATGGAGCAGCTAAGCCTGTGCTCCACTGTGCTCTAGAGCCCGTGAGCCACACTACTGAGCCAACATGCCACAACTACTGAAGACCTCGCACCTAGAGCCCATGCTCCACAACAAGAGAAGCCACCGCAATGAGAAACCCATGCACCACAACAAAGAGTAGCCCCCGCTCACTGCAACTAGAGAAAGCCTGCACACAGCAATGAAGACCCAATGCAACCAAAAATAAATTAAAAAAAAATCTTCCAACAAACAAAAGCCCAGGACCAGATGGAGTCACAGGCGAATTCTATCAAACATTTAGAGAAGAGCTAACACCTATCCTTCTCAAACTCTTCCTAAATATAGCAGAGGGAGGAATACTCCCAAACTCATTCTACGAGGTCACCATCTCCCAGATACCACAACCAGACAAAGATGTCCCCCAAAAAGAAAACTACAGGCCAATATCACTGATGAACATAGATGCAGACATCCTCAACAAAATACTAGCAAACAGAATCGAACAGCACATTAAAAGGATCATACACCATGTTCAAGTGGGTTTTATCCCAGGAATGCAAGGATTCTTCAATATACGCAAATCAATCAATGTGATACACCATATTAACAAATTGAAGGATAAAAACCATATGATAATCTCAATAGAGACAGAAAAAACTTTTGACAAAATTCAACACCCATTTATGATAAAAACTCTTCAGAAAGTAGGCATAGAGGGAACCTACCTCAACATAATAAAGACCATATAGGACAAACTCACAGCCAACACCGTTCTCAATGGTGGAAAAGTGAAACCATTTCCACTAAGACCAGGAAGAAGACAAGGTTGCCCACTCTCACCACTATTATTCAACATAGTTTTGGAAGTTTTAGCCACAGCAATCAGAGAATAATAAGAAATAAAAGGAATCCAAATTGGAAAAGAAGAAGTAAAGCTGTCACTGTTTGCAGATGACATGATACTATACACAGAGAATCCTAAAGACTCTACCAGAAAACTGCTAGAGCTAATCAATGAATGTTGTAAAGTAGCAGGATACAAAATTAATGCACAGAAATCTCTTGCATTCCTATACACTAATGATGAAAAATCTGAAAGAGAAATTAAGGAAACACTCCCATTTACCATTGCAACAAACAGAATAAAATACCTAGGAATAAACGTACCTAAGGAGACAAAAGACCTGTATGCAGAAAACTATAAGACACTGATGAAAGAAATTAAAGATGATACAAACAGATGGAGACATATACCATGTTCTTGGGTAGGAAGAACTAACATTGTGAAAATGACTCTGCTACCCAAAGCAATCTACAGATTCAATGCAATCCCTATCACACTACCAATGGCATTTTTCACAGAGCTAGAACAAAAAAATTCACAATTTGAATGGAAACACCAAAGACACTGAATAGCCACAACAATCTTGAGACAGAAAAGTGGATCTGGAGGAATCCGGCTCCCTGACTTTAGACTATGCTACAAAGCTACAGTAATCAAGACAGTATGGTGCTGGCACAAAAACAGAAACATAGATCAGTGGGGCAGGATAGAAAGCCCAGAGATAAACCCACACACATATGGTCACAATATCTTAGGTAAAGAAGGCAAGAATATACAATGGAGCAAAGACAGCCTCTTCAATACGTGGTGCTGGGAAAACTGGACAGCTACACGTAAAAGAATGAAATTAGAACACTCCCTAACACCACACACAAAAATAAACTCATAATGGATTAAAGACCTAAATGTAAGGCCAGTCACCATCAAACTCTTAGAGGAAAACATAGGCAGAACACTCTATGACATAAATCACAGCAAGATCCATTTTGACCCACCTCCTAGAGAAATGGAAATAAAAACAAAAATAAACAAATGGGACCAAATGAAACTTAAAAGCTTTTGCACAACAAAGGAAACCATAAACAAGACGAAAAGACAACCCTCAGAATGGGAGAAAATATTTGCAAATGAAGCAACTGACAAAGGATTCATCTCCAAAATTTACAAGCAGCTCATGCAGCTCAATATTAAAAAAACAAACAACCCAATCCAAAAATGGGCAGAAGACCTAAATAGACATTTCTCTAAAGAAGATGTACAGATGTCCAACAAACACATGAAAGGATGTTCAACATTACTAATCATTAGAGAAATGTAAATCAAAACTTCAATGAGATATCATCTCACACCAGTCAGAATGGCCATCATCAAAAATTCTACAAAGAATAAATGCTGGAGACGGTGTGGAGAAAAGGGAACCCTCTTGCACTGTTGGTGGGAATGTAAATTGATACAGCCACTATGGAGAACAGTATGGATGCTCCTTAAAAAACTAAAAATAGGAGTACCATACAACTCAGCAATCCCACTACTGGGCATACACCCTGAGAAAACCATAATTCAAAAAGAGTCATTACCAAAATGTTCATTGCAGCTCTATGTACAATAGCCACGACATGGAAGCAGCCTAAGTGTCCAGCAACGGATGAATGGATAAAGAAGATGTGGCACATATATACAATGGAATATTACTCAGCCATAAAAAGGAACGAAACTGAGTTATTTGTAGTGAGGTGGATGGACCTACAGACTGTCATACAGAGTGAGGTAATTCAGAAAGAGAAAAACAAATACCATATGCTAACACAAATATATGGAATCTTAAAAAAAAAAAAAAAGGTCATAAAGAACCTAGGGGCAAAATGGGAATAAAGATGCAGACCTACTAGAGAATTGACTTGAGGATACGGGGAGGGGGAAGGGTAAACTGGGAAAAAGTGAGAGAGTGGCATGGACATATATACACTACGAAACGTAAAATAGATAGCTAGTGGGAAGTAGCCACATAGCACAGGGAGGTCAGCTCGGTGCTTTCTGACCACCTAGACGGGTGGGATAGGGAGGGTTAGAGGGAAACGCAAGAGGGAGGAGATTTGGGGATATATGTATATGTATAACTGATTCACTTTGTTATAAAGCAGAAACTAACACACCATTGTAAAGCAATTATACTCCAATAAAGATGTTAAAAAGAAATCTACAATCGATAAATGTTGGAGAGGGTGTGGAGAAAAGGGAACTCTACTGCACTGTTGGTGGGAATGTAAATTGATACAGCCACTATGGAGAACAGTATGGAGGTTCCCCATAAAATTAAAAATAGAACTACCATACGACCCACCATTCCCACTACTGGGCATATACCGACAAAACCATAATTCAAAAATTGTCATGTACCACAGTGTTCATTGCAGCTCTATGTACAGTAGCCAGGACATGGAAGCAACCTTCATGTCCATCAACAGATGAATGGATAAAGGAGATGTGGCACATATATACAATGGAATATTGCTCAGCCATAAAAAGAAATGAAATTGAGTTATTTGTAGTGAGGTGGATGGACATAGAGTCTGTCATACAGAGTGAAGTAAGTCAGAAAGAGAAAAACAAATACCGTATGCTAACACATATATATGGAATCTAAAAAAAAAAAAAAAAAAAAAAATGCTTATGAAGAACCTAGAGCCAGGACAGGAATAATGACGTAGACATAGAAAATGGACTTGAGAGCACAGGGAGGAGGGAAGGTAAGCTGGGACGAACTGAGAGAGTGTCATGGATTTATATATACTACCAAATGTAAAATAGATATCTATTCGAAGCAGCTGCAAAGCACAGTGGGATCAGCTCCGTGCTTTGTGACCACCTAGAGGGGTGGGATAGGGAGGGTGGGAGGGAGACGTAAGAGGGAGGAGATTTGGGGATATATGTATATGTATAGCTGACTCACTTTGTTATAAAGCAGAAACTAACACACCATTGTAAAGCAATTATACTCCAATAAAGATGAACGTAGCACAGAGGAATTTTAGGATAGTGAAAATATTCTGTATGGTACTCTAATGATGGATACATATTCTACATTTGTCCAAACTCATAGAATACACAACACCAAGAGTGAACCCTGTTGCAAACTATGGGCTTTGGGTGATTATGACGTGTCAACCTAGGTTCATCAATTGCAACAAGTGTACCACTCCAGTGGGTTTTGTTGATAATGGGGGAGGCTATGCATGTTTGGGGGTATATGGAAAATCTGTATGTTTCTTTTAATTTTGCTGTGAATCTAAAATTGCTTTAAAAAATAAAATCTTAAAATTTTGAAGTGTTTGCCCAGGAAGAATGGCCACAACCCTATTAAATCTTGTGGGGTGGTTTTCCCAAATGACCCAAAACTGCAGAAGTGGGTCAGTGCCCATCTTGGATGGATTGTGCCATCTTAGAAAAAATGTGCTGAGTTACTGAGTGTTTTATCTTTCTGGATTCCTAAGTAAAGATGCAATAATAGCATTTTGGCATTGAATCAAGGAACATCTAATAATTTTGTCTAGTGGTTCCTCAGGCTATTTAGAAAGTGCTGATCAGCTTTCTCAAGCTCCTGTGTACAAAATCTGATTGACATACAATATAAAAAATTTAAGTTAGTCTAAATCCAGGATATAGAGAGCCAAATGACCCAGGGGCAGTTATTGCCTTGAGTAATCAAGAGTACTGACTCTTAGAGAATGTGAGTGAATCCCAGTCCTATATGAGGAGTAAGTCTAACCAGCAATAGCTTCAGCCTTCATATAGAGCCTTCTCTTTGAGAGCAAAGATGCTTTATGCTTACTCTTTATATGCTCCCTAGCAATTAGCATATTTCCTGGCTCTAAATAACAATAACAATGATAGCAAATATTTTTACAAGACTCATTAGGAGCCAGGTACTATTCTAAATACTTTCCACATATTAACTAATTTAATCCTATCAACAGTCCTAGGAGGTAAGCTTCTGTTAGTGTTCCCATGCTACAGATGAGGAAATTGAGACACTGAGAAAGTGACTTAACCCAAGTTTACACAGCTAGTACTTACAGGTGCTTAATACATGTAAATCAACTGGAATTGAACTGAATTGTGAGTTCAAAGATGAACTAAGCCAGATTTTCTCAGTACCTGGGTTACTAATTGTAGTGCCTTAGATCCAAGAGGGTGATCCCTCCCACCCACCACATCACTGACATAAATTTAAAAACAAAATCATTCACTAGGCCTTCTCTACTGCCAGCAAATCCACGAGGTTAATTGGCATTGACTGTGCCAATGGGATATGGCCAATCCCACTGTTCCTAGTGGACCCTTCTGTACGTCTCCTTTAAATGAAGACTTGAAGGAGAACTTGCATTCTCTCTTTTCTTCTTCATTCTCTTCTTTGTATTTTTCCCTGCCTATCTCTATCATGCAGATTGTTCTGAGGAGAGGAAACATGTCTCATTCATGTTTATTTTCCTAATCCCTTTGTGCAAAGCAGGCACACAATAAACATGTGTTAAAAAAATTTTTTAAAACAAAACTTTTAATGAATTCTTTCAGAGTTATAAATTTTAACTTAATTGTACAAACACAACTTTATAAGTCATCCAATTTAATTCTCCTCTCACTTAGAAATGAGGAAACTGAAATCCACTGGAGACAACTGATCTGTCCAATACCCAGTTGGCTAGATTGCAGGAACCTGGAAATTAGGTTACTATGGAATCTTTTTCCTTATTTCTCTACCTCTCCCTCCAATTCGTTTCTTTCTTTCTCTCCTCCCTCCCAAAGGTCATGTGTCTAAAGTTGTACCAAGGGCTCCTCTTACTTTCTAACTTACTTTACTTATCTTTGAAAATTTGTACACTTTACCAACTTTTCCCTATGTCCTCCACACCCCAGCCCTTGGCAATCACTTTTCTACTCTCTGTTTCTATGAGTTTGCCTTTTTTCCCCCACATGTTAATGGTACCATGCAGTATTTTTCTTTCTCTACCTGGTTTATTTTACTTAGCATAATACTCTCAAGTTATATCCATGTTGTTGTAAATGGCAGGATTTCCTTCTTTCCCATGGCTAAATAATATTCCATCGTGTGTGTGTGTGTGTGTGTGTATGTGTATTTCTCATTTTCTTTATGCATTCATCCACTGATGGACACTTGGCTGTATGCATATCTTGGTTATCATGAATAATGCTACAAGGAATGTGGGAGTGCAATATCCCTTTGATATCCTGCTTTCATTTTCCTTGGATATATACCCAGAAGTGGAATTATTGGATCATATAGTAGTTCTATTTTAAATTTTTGAGGAACACCCATAATGTTTTCCATAGTGGCTGCACCAATTTACATTCCCACCAATAGCTTACCAGTATTCCCTTTTCTCCATATCCTTGCCAGCACTTGTTATTTCTTGTCTCTTTGATGACAGCCATTCTAACAAGTATGAAGTGAGATGTCATTGGGGTTTTGATTTGCATTTCCCTGATTATTAGTGATTCTGAGTACCTTTTCATGTACCTGTTGGCCACTTGTATGTATTATTTAGAAAAAAGCCTATTCAGGTACACTGCCAATTTTTCAGTCAGATTGTTTAGGTTGTTTTTTGTTGTTGTTGTTTGTTGTAATTAAGTTGTATGAGTTCTTTATATATTTTGGATATTGACCCCTTATCAAATATATGGTTTGCTAATATTTTCTCCCATTTCATAGGGTGCCTTCTCATTTTGTTGATAGTTTCCTTTGCTGTGCAGAGGCTTCTCAGTTTGATGTAGTCTTTCTGGTTTGTTTTTGTTTTTGTTGCCCTTGCTTTTGATGTAAAATACAAAAAAATCATTGCCAAGACTAATGTCAAGGAGTTTACCCTCTATGATTTTTTCTGGAGGATTTATGGTTTCAGGTCTTATGTTTAAATCTTTAATCCACTTTGGATTGATTTCTGTGTATGAGGTAAGATAACGGTTCAGTTTCATTCTTTGGCATGTGGCTGTACAGTTTTCCCAACACATTTTATTAAGAGACTATCCGATCTCCATTGTATATTCTTGATGCCTTTGCCATAAATTAATTGACTATATATGCATGGGTATATTTCTGGGCTCTCTATTCTGTTCCATTAATCTATGCCAGTAACATACAGTTTTAGTTATTTATTTTTAACATCTTTATTGGAGTATAATTGCTTTACTATGGTGTGTTAGTTTCTGCTTTATAACAAAGTGAATCAGTTATACATATACATATATCCCCATATCTCCTCCCTCTTGTGTTTCCCTCCAACTCTCCCTATCCCACCCCTCTAGGTGGTTACAAAGCACTGAGCTGATCTACCTGTGCTATGCGGCTACTTCCCACTAGCTATGTATTTTACATTTGGTAGTATATATAAGTACATGCCACTCTCTCACTTCGTCTCAGGTTACCCTTCCCCCTCCCTGTGTCCTCAAGTCCATTCTCTACGTCTGCATCTTTATTCCTGTCCTGGCCCTAGGTTCTTCATAAACTTTTTTTTTTTTTTTTTAGATTCCATATATATGTGTTAGCATACGGTATTTGTTTTTCTCTTTCTGACTTACTTCACTCTGTATGACAGACTCTATGTCCATCCACCTCACTACAAATAACTCAATTTCATTTCTTTTTATGGCTGAGCAATATTCCATTGTATATATGTGCCACATCTCCTTTATCCATTCATCTGTTGATGGACATGAAGGTTGCTTCCATGTCCTGGCTACTGTAAATAGAGCTGCAATGAACATTGTGGTACATGACAATTTTTGAATTATGGCTTTGTCAGGGTATATGCCCAGTAGTGGGATTGCTGGGTTGTATGGTAGTTCTATTTTTAATTTTATGGGGAACCTCCATACTGTTCTCCATAGTGGCTGTATCAATTTACATTCCCACCAACAGTGCAGTAGAGTTCCCTTTTCTCCACACCCTCTCCAGCATTTATCGATTGTAGATTTTTTTTTAACATCTTTATTGGAGTATAATTGCTTTACAATGGTGTGTTAGTTTCTGCTTTATAACAAAGTGAATCAGTTATACATATACATATATCCCCAAATCTCCTCCCTCTTGCGTTTCCCTCTAACCCTCCCTATCCCACCTATCTAGGTGAAAGCAGGATATCAAAGGGATATTGCACTCCCACATTCCTTGTAGCATTATTCATGATAACCAAGATATGCATACAGCCAAGTGTCCATCAGTGGATGAATGCATAAAGAAAATGAGAAATACACATACACACACACACACACACACACGATGGAATATTATTTAGCCATGGGAAAGAAGGAAATCCTGCCATTTACAACAACATGGATATAACTTGAGAGTATTATGCTAAGTAAAATAAACCAGGTAGAGAAAGAAAAATACTGCATGGTACCATTAACATGTGGGGGAAAAAAGGCAAACTCATAGAAACAGAGAGTAGAAAAGTGATTGCCAAGGGCTGGGGTGTGGAGGACATAGGGAAAAGTTGGTAAAGTGTACAAATTTTCAAAGATAAGTAAAGTAAGTTAGAAAGTAAGAGGAGCCCTTGGTACAACTTTAGACACATGACCTTTGGGAGGGAGGAGAGAAAGAAAGAAACGAATTGGAGGGAGAGGTAGAGAAATAAGGAAAAAGATTCCATAGTAACCTAATTTCCAGGTTCCTGCAATCTAGCCAACTGGGTATTGGACAGATCAGTTGTCTCCAGTGGATTTCAGTTTCCTCATTTCTAAGTGAGAGGAGAATTAAATTGGATGACTTATAAAGTTGTGTTTGTACAATTAAGTTAAAATTTATAACTCTGAAAGAATTCATTAAAAGTTTTGTTTTAAAAAATTTTTTTAACACATGTTTATTGTGTGCCTGCTTTGCACAAAGGGATTAGGAAAATAAACATGAATGAGACATGTTTCCTCTCCTCAGAACAATCTGCATGATAGAGATAGGCAGGGAAAAATACAAAGAAGAGAATGAAGAAGAAAAGAGAGAATGCAAGTTCTCCTTCAAGTCTTCATTTAAAGGAGACGTACAGAAGGGTCCACTAGGAACAGTGGGATTGGCCATATCCCATTGGCACAGTCAATGCCAATTAACCTCGTGGATTTGCTGGCAGTAGAGAAGGCCTAGTGAATGATTTTGTTTTAAATTTATGTCAGTGATGTGGTGGGTGGGAGGGATCACCCTCTTGGATCTAAGGCACTACAATTAGTAACCCAGGTACTGAGAAAATCTGGCTTAGTTCATCTTTGAACTCACAATTCAGTTCAATTCCAGTTGATTTACATGTATTAAGCACCTGTAAGTACTAGCTGTGTAAACTTGGGTTAAGTCACTTTCTCAGTGTCTCAATTTCCTCATCTGTAGCATGGGAACACTAACAGAAGCTTACCTCCTAGGACTGTTGATAGGATTAAATTAGTTAATATGTGGAAAGTATTTAGAATAGTACCTGGCTCCTAATGAGTCTTGTAAAAATATTTGCTATCATTGTTATTGTTATTTAGAGCCAGGAAATATGCTAATTGCTAGGGAGCATATAAAGAGTAAGCATAAAGCATCTTTGCTCTCAAAGAGAAGGCTCTATATGAAGGCTGAAGCTATTGCTGGTTAGACTTACTCCTCATATAGGACTGGGATTCACTCACATTCTCTAAGAGTCAGTACTCTTGATTACTCAAGGCAATAACTGCCCCTGGGTCATTTGGCTCTCTATATCCTGGATTTAGACTAACTTAAATTTTTTATATTGTATGTCAATCAGATTTTGTACACAGGAGCTTGAGAAAGCTGATCAGCACTTTCTAAATAGCCTGAGGAACCACTAGACAAAATTATTAGATGTTCCTTGATTCAATGCCAAAATGCTATTATTGCATCTTTACTTAGGAATCCAGAAAGATAAAACACTCAGTAACTCAGCACATTTTTTCTAAGATGGCACAATCCATCCAAGATGGGCACTGACCCACTTCTGCAGTTTTGGGTCATTTGGGAAAACCACCCCACAAGATTTAATAGGGTTGTGGCCATTCTTCCTGGGCAAACACTTCAAAATTTTAAGATTTTATTTTTTAAAGCAATTTTAGATTCACAGCAAAATTAAAAGAAACATACAGATTTTCCATATACCCCCAAACATGCATAGCCTCCCCCATTATCAACAAAACCCACTGGAGTGGTACACTTGTTGCAATTGATGAACCTAGGTTGACACGTCATAATCACCCAAAGCCCATAGTTTGCAACAGGGTTCACTCTTGGTGTTGTGTATTCTATGAGTTTGGACAAATGTAGAATATGTATCCATCATTAGAGTACCATACAGAATATTTTCACTATCCTAAAATTCCTCTGTGCTACGTTCATCTTTATTGGAGTATAATTGCTTTACAATGGTGTGTTAGTTTCTGCTTTATAACAAAGTGAGTCAGCTATACATATACATATATCCCCAAATCTCCTCCCTCTTACGTCTCCCTCCCACCCTCCCTATCCCACCCCTCTAGGTGGTCACAAAGCACGGAGCTGATCCCACTGTGCTTTGCAGCTGCTTCGAATAGATATCTATTTTACATTTGGTAGTATATATAAATCCATGACACTCTCTCAGTTCGTCCCAGCTTACCTTCCCTCCTCCCTGTGCTCTCAAGTCCATTTTCTATGTCTACGTCATTATTCCTGTCCTGGCTCTAGGTTCTTCATAAGCATTTTTTTTTTTTTTTTTTTTTTTAGATTCCATATATATGTGTTAGCATACGGTATTTGTTTTTCTCTTTCTGACTTACTTCACTCTGTATGACAGACTCTATGTCCATCCACCTCACTACAAATAACTCAATTTCATTTCTTTTTATGGCTGAGCAATATTCCATTGTATATATGTGCCACATCTCCTTTATCCATTCATCTGTTGATGGACATGAAGGTTGCTTCCATGTCCTGGCTACTGTACATAGAGCTGCAATGAACACTGTGGTACATGACAATTTTGAATTATGGTTTTGTCGGTATATGCCCAGTAGTGGGAATGGTGGGTCGTATGGTAGTTCTATTTTTAATTTTATGGGGAACCTCCATACTGTTCTCCATAGTGGCTGTATCAATTTACATTCCCACCAACAGTGCAGTAGAGTTCCCTTTTCTCCACACCCTCTCCAACATTTATCGATTGTAGATTTCTTTTTAACATCTTTATTGGAGTATAATTGCTTTACAATGGTGTGTTAGTTTCTGCTTTATAACAAAGTGAATCAGTTATACATATACATATATCCCCAAATCTCCTCCCTCTTGCGTTTCCCTCTAACCCTCCCTATCCCACCCGTCTAGGTGGTCAGAAAGCACCGAGCTGACCTCCCTGTGCTATGTGGCTACTTCCCACTAGCTATCTATTTTACGTTTCGTAGTGTATATATGTCCATGCCACTCTCTCACTTTTTCCCAGTTTACCCTTCCCCTCCCCGTATCCTCAAGTCAATTCTCTAGTAGGTCTGCATCTTTATTCCCATTTTGCCCCTAGGTTCTTTATGACCTTTTTTTTTTTTTTAAGATTCCATATATTTGTGTTAGCATATGGTATTTGTTTTTCTCTTTCTGAATTACCTCACTCTGTATGACAGTCTGTAGGTCCATCCACCTCACTACAAATAACTCAGTTTCGTTCCTTTTTATGGCTGAGTAATATTCCATTGTATATATGTGCCACATCTTCTTTATCCATTCATCCGTTGCTGGACACTTAGGCTGCTTCCATGTCGTGGCTATTGTACATAGAGCTGCAATGAACATTTTGGTAATGACTCTTTTTGAATTATGGTTTTCTCAGGGTGTATGCCCAGTAGTGGGATTGCTGAGTTGTATGGTACTCCTATTTTTAGTTTTTTAAGGAGCATCCATACTGTTCTCCATAGTGGCTGTATCAATTTACATTCCCACCAACAGTGCAAGAGGGTTCCCTTTTCTCCACACCGTCTCCAGCATTTATTCTTTGTAGAATTTTTGATGATGGCCATTCTGACTGGTGTGAGATGATATCTCATTGAAGTTTTGATTTACATTTCTCTAATGATTAGTAATGTTGAACATCCTTTCATGTGTTTGTTGGACATCTGTACATCTTCTTTAGAGAAATGTCTATTTAGGTCTTCTGCCCATTTTTGGATTGGGTTGTTTGTTTTTTTAATATTGAGCTGCATGAGCTGCTTGTAAATTTTGGAGATGAATCCTTTGTCAGTTGCTTCATTTGCAAATATTTTCTCCCATTCTGAGGGTTGTCTTTTCGTCTTGTTTATGGTTTCCTTTGTTGTGCAAAAGCTTTTAAGTTTCATTTGGTCCCATTTGTTTATTTTTGTTTTTATTTCCATTTCTCTAGGAGGTGGGTCAAAATGGATCTTGCTGTGATTTATGTCATAGAGTGTTCTGCCTATGTTTTCCTCTAAGAGTTTGATGGTGACTGGCCTTACATTTAGGTCTTTAATCCATTATGAGTTTATTTTTGTGTGTGGTGTTAGGGAGTGTTCTAATTTCATTCTTTACGTGTAGCTGTCCAGTTTTCCCAGCACCACGTATTGAAGAGGCTGTCTTTGCTCCATTGTATATTCTTGCCTTCTTTACCTAAGATATTGTGACCATATGTGTGTGGGTTTATCTCTGGGCTTTCTATCCTGCCCCACTGATCTATGTTTCTGTTTTTGTGCCAGCACCATACTGTCTTGATTACTGTAGCTTTGTAGCATAGTCTAAAGTCAGGGAGCCGGATTCCTCCAGATCCACTTTTCTGTCTCAAGATTGTTGTGGCTATTCAGTGTCTTTGGTGTTTCCATTCAAATTGTGAATTTTTTTTGTTCTAGCTCTGTGAAAAATGCCATTGGTAGTGTGATAGGGATTGCATTGAATCTGTAGATTGCTTTGGGTAGCAGAGTCATTTCACAATGTTAGTTCTTCCTACCCAAGAACATGGTATATGTCTCCATCTGTTTGTATCATCTTTAATTTCTTTCATCAGTGTCTTATAGTTTTCTGCATACAGGTCTTTTGTCTCCTTAGGTACGTTTATTCCTAGGTATTTTATTCTGTTTGTTGCAATGGTAAATGGGAGTGTTTCCTTAATTTCTCTTTCAGATTTTTCATCATTAGTGTATAGGAATGCAAGAGATTTCTGTGCATTAATTTTGTATCCTGCTACTTTACAACATTCATTGATTAGCTCTAGCAGTTTTCTGGTAGAGTCTTTAGGATTCTCTGTGTATAGTATCATGTCATCTGCAAACAGTGACAGCTTTACTTCTTCTTTTCCAATTTGGATTCCTTTTATTTCTTATTATTCTCTGATTGCTGTGGCTAAAACTTCCAAAACTATGTTGAATAATAGTGGTGAGAGTGGGCAACCTTA